>NC_059174.1:46728870-47364660 GCF_019923935.1 Bubalus bubalis
GAGTTAACACATAATCAGTAAAAACATTTCAAGGACAGTGCGCTCTAAATGACTCATGGGCTTATCCCATAACCCGCTCTCACAAGTAACATCCCTATTTATTATTAACTCTTGGCGCCGAGCATAACCAAAGGCAGGAGATGTTTTTCTGTCCGCAGTGCAAAGCCGAGTACTTCTGGCCCTTCGCCATTTTCCCAAGGACTTTCTCCTTTTACGGCTATTTTGCACTACGCTTCCCAACAATCTTCCAGTGTCATATCTTTTTGCCTTTTCATACTGTTCATGGGGTTCTCAAAGCAAGAATACCAAAGTGGTTTGCCATCCCCTTCTTCAGTGGACCACATTTTGTCAGAACTCTCCACCATGACCCATCCATCTTGGGTGGTCCTGCATGGTATGGCTTGGCTTATAGTTTCATTGAGTTACACAAGGCTGTGATCCATGTGATCATTTTGGTTAGTTTTCTGTGATTGTGGTTTTCTTTCTGGAGGCCATGGATTGTAGTTCTTACTTTTTCTGTCTGCCCTCTGATGGATAAGGATAACAAAGAAGCCTGGTGTGCTGTAGTCCATGGGGTCGCAGAGTCAGACACGACTTAGCTACTGAACAACAACTCCCTGGATAAGGACCCAGAAACCACACAGGCTTTAAGCCCTCACCCCAGTAGAAGTGCATTTGAGAATGCATACAAGCTGCCAGCACGTCTTTTGTAATTACTCATCCACCCACCTATTGCCCTGCTTTGGAAAACTTATTCCCTGGGTACCTTTTTTCCACCAATGCAAGTGACACAGTGAGTGTCAAGGCTCTTTAAAGAAGAGAGGCTCTGCTAGCTGGTCACCATCAGGCAAGGCAAACATTAAGCCTAAGGAAAAAAATCAGAGACTGATTTCAAAGAAAACTCAGTATTGCCCGATAAACTGTGTTAAAATATTACCCCACCAATGGCTAGCCTTCATGTCATGAAGATGTGTTCATTTTAACAATGTCACTATCTTCCCTAACTGCAGGTGATAGGTGACATGAGAGAAGGCAATAAAATGAACTTAAAGGAAGACACCATACTATAGAAAATCCTCATCAAAACCAAATATTGTAAATGTGTTTGAAGCAGAGTTCACAGTCTTGTAAAACAAACTTATTAGCTGGCATCCTCCTATAAAATGGAGCTTTCCTTTTTCACTCCTTTTTCTCTTGCTTATGGATTTTTATATATTTGCTGGGTTATAATTAATTACAGAATTTATTGATGGCACAGGAAAAGAATTATTTCAAGTTACCTTTTAAACACTCTGTGTAAGCGGGATATACTGTAAAATAGGTAATGCTTATTTGCATTTTTCTCCCTAATAAACCTGATTAAATATAAAATAATTTCCCAGAAAAATCCTTCAGTGAAGCTGATGCTCCTTTAAGATGTGACATTTATTTCAGAGTTGAGAAGAATGAGGCTGTTGGTCACATCCAATCATGCAGACAGCCACCTCCTCACAATCCTGCAAGAACATACCAGAAGCACACACACTGACCACATAATCAGGCATGTCGTTTCTCAGACACACATTGAATGACTCACATCCACGGTCTGTAAACAACGCCCAAGAGAAACAAATCTATCAAAACAGAGTCACATTACAGACACGTTCACAGAAATGCAACCTCAGGCACTCTCACAGTAAGTCCCACTATCTCACAGGTCCCCACAGTCTTAGTCCCACACCACTCGACACAATTCCAGTCCTAAAATCTTCTTTAAGCCGCATTCCAATCCCCGCAGTCGCTCCATCTCAAACACAAGTTACATTCAGTGAAAAAATCGCATCCAGAACTACTCCAAAGATAGATACACAAGCGCGGTCCTCGGTCACAGACCTCCTTGGTTTGCCCCACGGAAATTTCTATTTATGCACGCACATCATCCCCCTTTATTGTGCCAGTCGTTCGTCCCCGCCCAGCTCCAAGCCCTGCCGCGACTTCCTCAGGACAAAGAGCTGAGAACCCCACCCTCGCTGGGTACCGACCGGCTCTCCGGCTCCTACGACACGACACCTCGCACTCAAATCAGCTCACTCACTGAGGCTCCGCCCTCTGGGGGCTCCACCGCGCCTGCGCACTCAGTGCGTGCTGTCGGAGCTCCCAACAACCCCTGCGCGCGGCCCGTTAGGCCCCGGGGCTGTGAACTGACCTGAGCTGTCTCGCCCTCTCTTCCCCTAGCATCACCGTGAGAGGGGTTCGGCATCCCAGGTGACCAGTTCTGGCTCAGAACGTTTGTTCCGGCCATCGGTAGGAAAGCCGTTGCGGCCCGGGAATGAGGATAGGGAAGGTAAGCGCTGCAGCACCTCGAAGTGTCTGAAACCCTGCACCTCAAGCCGCGAGTGTGCGTGAGAACCGCGGTGGTATAACGGTGTGCTGATGTTTGTGGGCGTGACTGAACCGGGGTGTGTCATCGGGACTGTGTGCAGTTGTGAGGCCGGAACTAGTGGATTTGCGTTTGTGTGACTTAATCGGGTTCAGAGCCTCTTGTGTGACCGGAGGTTGAGGTGGACTGTGTGACTCCGACCCCAGAGTCACAGCTGAAATTTTCTATCAGCCTTAGAGTAATGGCCCCCCCATTCAGATATCTGAGATCCAGAGAAAAGACTCCCAGCGAAAAGGCTTGAACCAGTCTTGGGATAAGAACGTTAGAACTGAACGTGCCCCCAGGTTGGCTCCTGGGAGTATCCCCACCACACTACATCATCGGGCGGGCGCGCGCAGACACACTCACACGCACACACCCACATACCCCGCCGCACTGCATCCTCGGGCGGGCGCGCCCGGACGGACACTCACTCACTCACCCACCCACCTACGCTTTCGCAGACAGCTCCAAACCTTCCAACTGTAGGTTTCAGAACTGCGGAATTCCTCTCCGAAGTTCGATTCCAGTCCAGCACAGCCGTGACCCTGGCTTTTCTCTAATCCTAGGAAGGGTCAGTACTTTTACGCTTGGCTGAGAGGGTAAAGCGTCTGTTTGCAATGCAGGAGACCCGGGTTCGATCCCTGGGTTGGGAAGAGACCCTGGAGAAGGAAATGGCAACCCACTCCAGTATTTTTGCCTGGAAAATCCCATGGACCGCGGAGCCTGGTAGGCTACCGTCCATGGGGTCGCAAAGAGAGTCGGACACGATTGAGCGACTTCACTTCACTCCGGGCATGGTGGGTGGTGGGTGGTGGGTGGTGGGTGGTGGGTGGTGGGGACATATGTGGTCATGGCTTGCCCTATTCATCCTGGATGAGCTGGGCTCTGAAAAAGGCCTGTCTTAAGATTCCCTTCTTCCTCCATCTTGTCAAACTAAGAAAAGGGCTGTGTTGAGGAGGAGAAACGAATTGCTGTTGCCCACCTAGAAGTCAAGGTCGAGGCTAGTGGGTGTTTCCTTTTGTTCTGTGAGATGCATTTTTATTTTTTAGGACCTGGGAACATTTGATTCCTTCTCCTCAGTATGATCTGTACCTTAACTTGATATCCCGTCCCTAGTGCCTATAGGTGCTCCCCTAGTTACTCAGACTGTAAAGGGTCTGCCTACAATGCAGGAGACCCAGGTTCATTCACTGGGCCGGGAAGATTCCCTGGAGAAGTGAAAGGCAACCCACTCCAGTATTCTTGCCTGGGCAGTCACATGGACAGAGGAGCCTGGTAGGGCTACAGTCCACGGGGTCGTGAAGATCGGACACAACTGAGTGACTAACTCTTTCAGTGCCTGTGTGCATATATCCATGTGGCAGATACTTCCCCTTGTGAGAATTTACACGTTTTAGGATTGTGGAGACATCCATGTTTTCTAAAACTGTTACTTAAGAAAAATAACATTCTTAAAACTAGTTCTAAACTTTACTGATACTCCAAGAAAAAGCAGTTGTGAAAAGTCTCAAAAAAATTTACTAGTAAGGAAAAAAAGGGTATTCTGGTATTAAATTATTAAAGATAATTTATCAAAAAATTTAAATTGTAATGAAAAGTATTAAAGATTATTTTATTTAATAAATAGAATGGACATGTCATGTTTTTCATTTTATTCATTGTTTATAATAAGCCATTTTAAGTTCTTTATTATATTAACAGTTAACAACAACCCTATAAGATAGATACTGTTATTATTCTCCAGTTTGTCTGTGAGGAAGCAGAGGCACTGAAAATTAACATGTCCAAAGCCTCCTTCCTGGTTGATAACTGTCAGAGATTAGATTCGCATCCTGGATCCAGCCACTAAAACCTGTGAGAGTCAGTCACCTCCCAACATTGTACATGTTCTGTTTAGTCTGCTTAATGTACTTGGCAGTTTATCATGGATAACTTTCTTCATTAACTAATATGAACCAGTATCATTATTATTAATAATTGTATAGTATGCCATCATATAGTGGAACATAATGTATTTAGCTTGTTGACTATTGTTTGGTATTCTTTTTATTATAAATTATTCTTTGAAGAACTTCCTTGCATATATTTCGTTGTGTGTTTCTGAGCTGCCTATTCTATTCCATCAACCTATATGTCTAGTTTTTTGGGGGGGTGCCAATATCATATTGTTTTGATTAGTATTGCTTTGTAATATAGTTTAAAATCAAGAAGCATGATACCTCCAGCTTTGTTTTTTCTCATGATTGCTTTGGCAGTTTTGGGGCTTTTGTTGTTACATGTAGATTTTAGGGTTGTTTGTTCTTGTTCCACAGAATAGTCCAGTGGAATTTTGATAAGAGGTTGCATTTAGTCTATAGATTATTCTGGGTAGTATGGACATTTTAACAATGTTCTTATAATCTGTGAGCATAGAATATCTTTTTATTTGTGTCATCTTCAGTTTCTTTTATCAGTGTCTTAGAGTTTTTAGTGTATAGGTCTCTAACCTCCATGGTTAAATATATTCCTAGTTATTTTATCTTTTCATAAAATTATAAATGTGATTATTTCTTAGTTTCTCTTTCTTATAGTTCATTATTAGTAGATATACACAACAGATTTTTTTTAATTTATTTATTTTTGACTATGCTGGGTCTTCACTGCTGTGTTCAGGCTTTCTCTAGTTGTGGCAAGTGGGGGCTACTCTCTAGTTGTAGTACATGGGCTTACTGCAGTGATTTCTCTTGTTGTGGAACATGGGCATGTGGGCTTTGGCAGGTGTGGCACACAGGCTTAGTTGCCCCATGGCAAGTGCAATCTTCCCGGACCAGGAATTGAACCACCCCTGCATTGGCAGGTGGATTCTTAACCACTGGACCACCAAGGAAGTCTCACAACTGACTTTTATATGTTAATTTTGTAGCCTGCAGCTTTACTGAATTCTTTTATTAGTTCTAGAAGTTTTTGGTAGCGTCTTTACGATTTTCTATATATAATATTTTGTTGGCAAATAGAGGTAGTTTTATTCTTCCTTTCCAATTTGGATGCCTTTATTTCATTTCCTTGTGAAAATTCTTGATACATATATATGCTATTATCTAACTGCTGAGAAAATGAATCCAGACCTTTTCACCCTAGGTTGTAAGAAAGAGAATGACAAATGAAGTCATACAGGAAGCAATGTAGATGATTCTGATTGAAAATAGTGATGAGCCCAGTGGATTCTGAAAGTTATTGTTCTGATAGCAGGCAGGCAGGGCTGCCAGTGCAGTAGTTTGTCAATTGGAAAAGACCCTGATGCTGGGAAAGATTGAAGGCGGGAGAAGGGGACGACAGAGGATGAGATGGTTGGATGGCATCACCGACATGATGGACGTGAGTTTTAGTGGGCTCTGGGAGTTGGTGATGGACAGGGAAACCTGGTGTGCTGCGGTCCGTGGGGTTACAAAGTGTTGGATATGACTGAGCGACTGAACTGAACTGAATGGCTGCTAGAGATGATCCTAAGAATTTCTCTCTTTGTATCTATTTAAGCAGATTTGTGAAACTTTGGAAGAGATTCTGGTTTAGATGATGTGGTCCCTTGAAATGTACAAGTTGGGATTAGATTTGTCCATACTCCCTCAAATCTCCCTCTGTGTGTGTGTGTGTGTGTGTGTGTGTGATGGGGAGGTCCAGAGAAGAAAAAGAATGTATTAAATTGAGTCATTTTGAGAGTTCTGAGGCCTATCTTATCTCATGGCCTCCTTTTTCTCCCCTCCCCTTAGCTCTGGCCTCTGTGAACTCGGCTTCTCCAGGGAAGTAAACCCCAAAGAGGACTGACCAGTTCTTGAATTTCTAAACCATGGCCCATGTAAGTTGCGGTTTCTTTCACCTTGTGGAAATTAAGGTCCTATGAACTTTTATTTATCCTGAAACTTCTTACTTATCAGAGCCCCATCTAAGGACCCATTTCCTCCAAATCCAATGAGAGATAAGGCCAAATAAATAGGACAGTGCCCTTCTTGTGAGTCCTCTTTTTTCCAGTTATTGTTCACGTATTCATAGAACAAATCATTCAGCATCTCTCTTTTTTTAAAGTATTATTTCTTTGGCTGCGCTGGGTCTTAGTTGTAGCACATGAGACCTTTAGTTGCAGCATGTGGGATCTAATTCTCTGACCAGGGATCAAACCCAGGCCCCCTGCATGGGAGCATGGAGTCTAAGCTACTGGACCACTAGGGAAGTCCCTCAGCATCTCTTATATGTGCTCAGTCTTCTGCTAAAAACTGCAATGAAGCAGAAATGAAGTCCCCTTAAGGAGATGTTTGGCCATCTCTTTTGAGTAGTTGAGAGAGCATGGGCTGATTTGATTGCTCATAGGAAAACTAAATTTTTCCAAACTTGAGTTTTGTAATTAGGTAAGATTTGCTATTGGTTGACCTTAGCGCCTAGGGTTTCCCTGATGGCTCAGCGGTAAAGAATCTGCCTGCAATTCAGTCCCTGGGTCAGGAAGATCCCCTGAAGGAGGAAATGGCAACCCACTCCAGTATTCTTATTTGGGAAAATCCCATGGACAGAGGAGTCTGGTGGGCTACAGTCCAAAGGATCGCAGAGTCAGACACAAATGAGTGACTGAGCATGCACATATGACCTCAGCTTCAGTATATGCTGAGATCTCCTCTTGTTTTGTGTAGCTTTTAGGACTAGGTAGGGTTATGGTTGGGTCTAGTATGCAGAGACATCAAGTATCTTCTCTGGAAATCCCTAAGAGCTGTACATCATTTGTATTAGAACAGGATGAGCTAGTCTAGAATGACATCTTTGTATTTCTGGATTATTGGTATCCAGAATCTACATTATCCTCTAACTTAGAAACATGGAATGCATACAATGAGGGATAGAAAATGACAGAAAAGAAGATCATGCAGGCACATGCAGGCCTCAATTCCCCCTCAGAATTGAGGAGGACCTTAAAAATTTTGCATAGACAAAAATATTGGAGTATATAATAATTAGGTCTCACATATCCATTGCATATAACCAATTTTAAGTTCATTAAAGAATTTGTCATAACTGGGTAAATGCATATGATCTGATTCAATGATGACCTTGGAGGAAATTCTTTAATTGTATTCAGATCCTTTTCTAACTAGAATGACCAGGAAAACTTAAAAAAAAATCTGTTCTCGGGGCTTCCCTGGTGGTCCATTGGTTAAGAATCTGTCTTGCAACGCAGGGGACACTGGTTTGATCCCTGGTCTTGGAAGAACCCACATGCCGTAGGGCAGCAAAGCCAGTGCACCACAACTACTGAGCCCATGTGCTGTAAAGCCCATTCTCTGCAACAAGAGAAGCCACCACAAAGAGATGCCCTTGCACTACAACTAGAAAAAGCCCATGTGCAGTACTGAAGACCCAGTGTAGCCAAAAATAAATACATAATTTTTTTTAAAAAGGATAAAACCATCATTTTTTTTTTAAAGCAACAATCTGTTCTTTAAGAGGAAAGGGTATAAGAACACACTTCTCGAGAATTTGTGAGGGAGACATAGAACAGGCAGAAGGCTTATATAGAGTATTTCATTTAATTAGAAAAATTTTTTTCCTTTCCCGTATGTGTTTGGGTAGTTAAGATATGCCAGAGTATATAAAAGGCTTTATCTGTAGAAACACAGTTGGTCAAGGACCCATAGGCATTCTGGTGCAGGCACTCTCATTTCCTAACTCTCAGTGTTACAGGTTTCTAGCCCAAACCTGTTTGCTTGATTGGTTTCCAGCAGTATCTCTTTCATTTTTTTCCCTCTTTCCATCTTAAAACAAATTTTCTTTAATTTCACTTGTATTATATGGTTCGTCATTTCAGGAATCAGTGATGTTCAGTGATGTGTCCATCGACTTCTCTCTGGAAGAGTGGGAATTCCTGAATTTGGAACAGAGGGATTTGTATAGAGATGTAATGTTGGAGAACTACAGCAACTTGGTCTCATTGGGTAAGCTTATCTGCCTTTAGAAATTTAGTCTCTGTTCTCTGTACTATCAGCTTTCTTCTTTGGAAATTTTAGAAATACTTTTTAAGAAACTAAATATCTGCTCCCTTTTCTCAAGGGAATGGTTTGAGCTTTTTGTTTGGAAATGAGCACACTCATTAAGCATATTCATCTTCCCCATCCTTCTGTGACCTTCTATAGTTGTTTAGTCACTAAGTCTCTGTCCGACTCTTTGTGACCCCATGGATTGCAGCCCACCAGGCTCCTCTATCCATGGGATTTCCCAGGCAAGAATACTGGAGTAGGTTGCCATTTCCTTCTGCAGGGAATCTTCCTGCCCCAGAGATTGAACCCATGTCTCCTGCACATCTCCTGCTTGACAGGTGAATTCTTTACCACTGAGCCATGTGGGAAGCCCCAAATAGCTAGAACTAGTATCTTAGCTTTTCTCTGGCTATCAGAAGAAGATATAATTTTTTAAACAGTAAGTTGTATCAACTGGATTTATTTATAGTTCAGACTTTTTTCTTTTTGTTGATAAACATATTTGCTTCTACCTACTTGTATGACTGAAAGTTAAAAATCCAAGAACATTGCATTTAATGTTGTATGGATATCCCAAGGAAAAAAAAATAGTAAATGCCTCAGGAAACTTTTTTCTCTCATTAAAATAACAGTGATAAATAATAACTAATAAAATAGATATACCACTTAGTATATATTCTAGGCAATGTGAACATTCATTTAAGATAGGTACTATAATTATCCCTATTTTATAGGTGAGGAAAATAAAGCATAGAAATAACTTGTCCAAGGTCACACTACGGGAATATGGCAGAGGCAAGATTGAACCAGGACAGTCTCTCAACCACTATTGCTTTCAAGAAAAGGAGTACTTGTGCTCGCTTCGGCAGCACATATACTAAAATTGGAACGATACAGAGAAGATTAGCATGGCCCCTGCGCAAGGATGACACGCAAATTCGTGAAGCGTTCCATATTTTTGAAGCTCACGGGCAAGGATGTTAATTTTGAATCCCCAGAGTTTCAGTTGTAAACAAACGACTAAATAAAATATTATTCTGAGGAAAAAAAAAAAAAAAGAAAAGGAGTACTTGTGTGAATATAAATTAAAATAAGACCTTTTTCTTTCCTCTATAAGCTCCATTTCTTATGTAATTTTAACATGATTTTTTTAATCATCTTATTTTTCTTTGTTCTAAAGGCTTTATCAATTACAATTTGACCTATAGTTTATTAAAAATTTAACCAAGACTGAATGAAAGTAATTTTGAAATTATTATTATTCCATGTCACCTTATATTTCTTTCCTTCTGTCCAGGATGTTTCATTTCTAAACCAGATGTGATTTCCTTATTAGAACAAGGGAAAGAGCCCTGGAAAGTAGTGAGGAAAGGAAGAAGACAATATCCAGGTGAGTAAGAGCCAAAAGATCTATGTTGATATATATGTATGAACAACCCAAAGTTTAGGGTATTGACCCCCAGCATAGGCAAAAATCTACATATAACTTTTGACTACCCCCGTGGAGAAGGCAATGGCACCCCACTCCAGTACTCTTGCCTGGAAAATCCCATGGACGGAGGAGCCTGGTAGGCTGCAGTCCATGGGGTCACTAAGAGTCGGACACGACTGAGCGACTTCACTTTCACTTTTCACTTTCATGTATTGGAGAAGGAAATGGCAACCCACTCTAATGTTCTTGCCTGGAGAATCCCAGGGATGGGGGAGCCTGGTGGGCTGCCGTCTATGGGGTTGCACAGAGTTGGACACGGCTGAAGTGACTTAGCAGCAGCAGCACACTGAACTACTAATAGCTTATTGTTGATCAAAAGCCTTACCAATAACAGTTGATTAACACATATTTTATATGTTATATATATTATATACTATATTCTTATAAGATTAGCTTGAGAAAAGAAAATATTATTAAGAAAATAATAAAGGAAAATACGTTTATAGTGCTGTACTATATTTATTGATACCATAGGTTTATGTTGTTTGTTTATAAGATAAATTGTCTGTCAGAACCTACATCAATATTGTCTTATATGATATAAAACACAGTAGGTATTAATGTATTACTAACACTGGACATCTAAAATGAAAAGATAATGTGAAAAAATTAGTATTTATTTACAGATATAATAACTCATGCATCAATAATGAAGAAGGAGCAATATGATTACTTTATGGTAGCCTAGTATAATTGATATGAATGCTTAATAGTGGCCTAGCCTGTACAGTAATGAATGAATCAGCATAAAACTTATGGCATATAGTATTACCGTCCTATTTATAAAATGTATTGAAAACATTTTTTACAAAACCACTTACCTGTGATGGTAGGCTGATATACGGTTTCTCTAATTACGAGAGAGAGAAGCATTGTGTACAGTAATGTGATTCTTTGAAAGCAAAGTTATAAAACAGTAAGAAAGCTAACACATTAATTTTGTATTAAATATCACTCACCTTATGCCTATGTAAGGATAGCCTATCCACTTCAATACACATCTTGTACACAATATTCTACACATATATGTTTGTATATTTATTGAAAAAAGTTCATGTATAAGTGGACCTGTGCAGTTCAAACCCATGTTTTTCAAGGGTCAACTGTGTAATAGGGACATAGCTTTAGATGCCGTCAGTAGAGTCAGCCTTAGAGTGACTTAATCTAAGACCTCAGAGTGAGAAGGGGTCAGCCATGCAAATAGCCCAAACAGAAGATTTTGGGAAATAGAGCAGACTGAAAAATACGCTGAAAGTAAGTGGGAATATGTTCTAAGATCTGAAAAGTTTGCTGTGTGTACATGTGTGCTCAGTTGCTTAAGTCATGTCCAGCTCTTTCCAACCCCATGGACTGTAGCTTGTCAGGCTCCTCTGTCCATGGGATTCTCCAGGCAAGAATACTGAAGTGGGTTGTGGCTTCTCCTGGTAGCAGTAAAGAGAACAGTGGTTTGAGGTGATGTATTATAGGTAAGCAGAGGTCTTTTAACAACAAGTTTGATTTTATTCTAAGAATAAAGAGAAATTGTTGAAAAAATTTAAGTATGAATTTTCAGTCTTTCTCCATCAGAATGATCCTGAGGGGAATATTAAATATATTACTGTCTAGGACTGTAGAATCTGATCCATGTGGTTTAGGTGGTATCTAAATCATAATATTTGTAAAAAAAGCCCTTGTGATTCTGATTCATGGTCTCAATATGAGAACCATAGATTTAAAATGTTTACTTTATCACCAATCTTACTTTCCTACATGAACTTTGATTTTACTGGTACTGCCTTTTGTTTTTTTTTTTTCCAAATTGTGTAGCTATTTTTAGAATTTCATTGGGTAGTACTTTAGTTGTCTTTTATTTCTACAAGAGAAATTTTACTTCTTTTTTAAAAATATTACCTGCTGCAGTTTATATATTTTTTAAAAGTAATTATTTTTTGCTGCGCTAGGTCTTCGTTGCTGTGTGTGGGCTTTCTCTAGTGGCAGTGAGTAGGGGCTGTTCTTCACTGCATTGAGTGGCCTACAGTTGTGGTGGCTTCTCTTATTGCAGAGCACAGGCTCTAGGCGATGGGCTTTAGTAGCTGCAGCACACAGGCTCAGTAGTTGCAGCTTGCAGGCCCTAGAGCACAGGCTGAGTAGTTGTGGCACATCAGCTTAGCGGCCCTGTGACTTGCAGGATCTTAGTTCCCAGACCAGTGATTGTACCCATGTCCCCTGCATTGGCAGGTGGATTCTTAACCACTGGACTACCAGGGAAGTCCAGATTTACTTCTTTTAGAAAAAGAAAAACCATGTGTTTGCTCTCTTGTTTTCTTTCAGATTTAGAGACCAACTATGAGATCAAGAAGTTATCCTCAGAAAATGACATTTATGAAATAAACTTATCCCAGTGGAAAATAATGGAAAGAATTAAAAACCATGGCCTTAAGAGCTTCATTTTAAGAAATGATTGGGAGTCCAAAAGAAGATTTGAAGGACAAGAGGAATATTTCGACCAAGTGAAAATCACATCTCAAAAAATGTCCCCTTACCAAAAACGCTCATCTCTTTCCTCACGTCAGAGAATTCATTATGTCGAGAAACCCTATGAATGTAAGGAATGTGGGAAGGCCTTTAGAGTCCGCCAACAACTTACATTTCATCATCGAATTCATACTGGTGAGAAACCTTATGAATGTAAGGAATGTGGGATGGCATTTAGACAGACGGCACATCTTACTCGACATCAGAGACTTCATTCTGGTGAAAAACTCTATGAATGTAAGGAATGTGGGGAATCTTTCATGTGTGGCCCAGAACTTAGAGTACATCAGAAAATTCATATTGGTGAGAAACCCTATGTATGTAAAGAATGTGGGAAGGCCTTCAGAGTTCGTGGACAACTTACTCTCCATCAGAGGATTCATACTGGTGAGAAACCGTATGTATGTACAGAATGTGGGAAAGCCTTTAGGCAGTATGCACATCTTACTCGACATCAGAAGCTTAATATTGCTGACAAACTCTATGAATGTAAAGAATGTGGGAAGGCCTTTTTGTGTGGGTCTGGCCTTAGAGTACATCACAAACTTCACACTGGGGAGAAACCCTATGAATGTAAAGAATGTGGGAAGGCCTTTAGAGTACGACAACAACTGACACTCCATCAGAGAATTCATACTGGTGAGAAGCCCTATGAATGTAAGGAATGTGGAAAGACTTTTAGTCGTGGTTATCATCTTATTCTTCATCACAGAATTCATACTGGTGAGAAACCTTATGAATGTAAGGAATGCTGGAAGGCCTTTAGTCGTTACTCACAACTTATTTCACACCAGAGTATTCATATTGGTGTTAAACCCTATGACTGTAAGGAATGCGGGAAGGCCTTTAGACTACTCTCACAACTTACACAACATCAGAGTATTCATATTGGTGAGAAACCCTATAAATGTAAGGAATGTGGGAAGGCCTTTAGATTGCGCCAAAAACTTACTCTACATCAGAGCATTCATACTGGTGAAAAACCTTTTGAATGTAAGGAATGTAGGAAAGCCTTTAGACTTAATTCATCTCTTATTCAACATCTGAGAATTCATTCTGGTGAGAAACCCTATGAATGTAAGGAATGTAAGAAGGCCTTTAGACAACATTCACACCTTACCCATCATCTGAAAATTCATAATGTAAAAATATGAGAATGCTTTTTCAGTCCTGTGTTGTAGAACAGTCTGTGAATATAGTAATTAGTCCCTTTTGCTTCATTCATGCACCTGACTTGGCATAAGGGGGGTTATATCATTAACAGAATGTGTTAATTTAATGTATTCCACCATCACTCAGATCTGAGAATCTTCCCATTTATTCTACAAACTCACTAATATAACAAATGTGGGGAAGACATTTATTGTCATCTCTAGCCCATCACTTTCCTACTTGTGTTACACTGAACAAGATGCTTAACTGCTCCATACTATAATTTCTTCATTTGTAAAATTATAATACCGTGGCAGAGTAAAAATTGCTGCAAATTATTTGACACTCCATCTGTCAAGAAGTAAAATCCACATGCTTTCCCTGTGAATCTGGGTCAACTGACTGCTTTGAGCAGTAGAATAGTAGAAGTACTGCTGTGCTAGTTTCTGGACCCAGATTTTACTGGTAGATTTTACCTCATCTCTTGGAATACTCTCTCAAGTTGAGACCTTAAACTGTTAAGTTAAAAAGTCTGGATACTCTGCTGAAGACACCACATGAAAAGGCCCTGAGACTACATAAAGAAGGAGAGGCACTCTGCTGTGCCGTCTTCCAGATATGCCCACGAAAACACCAGATATTTGAGTAAACAGTTTGGATGCTCCAGACCAGCCATCAGCTGAGTTCCTACTGGTGACCTCAGTTGATGCCATGTAGAACAAAAAAAATTGACCAACTGAGCCCTTACCCAAATTCCTGACCCACACAATCATGAGATACAATGGTTATTATTTTAAGCTACTAAATTTTATTATGTTACTGTCTTGAAAATCCATATGAAAGACTATGAGCACGATGAATATAGAAATGCCTTCTATCAACACTCATCAGTTATTGAATGTCAGATAACTTATTAATTTTTTTAATATTATTTATTTATTTATTTGGCTACCCTAGTTCTTAGCTGCAGTATGTGAGCTCTTGTTGTGGCATGTGGGATCTAGTTCCCTAACCAGGGATCAAACCCGGGCCACTTGCATTGTGAGTGTAGAGTCTTAGCCACTCGACCACCAGGGAAAGTCCCAATTTATTCTTGCTAAAATACTTGAAAGTAAGTTCTTTTTCAATTTGTTCATAAAAAAGATATTCTAGGGACTCACCTGGTGGTCCAGTGGTTAAGACTCTGCACTTTCACTGCAGGGGAAACGAGTTCCATCTGTAGTCAGGGAACTACACGCTATGTGGCATGACCGAAAAAAAACAAACAAGCAAAAAAGAGAAGATATTCTACAATCGTATGTTCTCTGCCTCAGTATAAATTTGATTTAAAATTGACGAAGGTTGGATGGATCTAGAGATTATCGTACTAAATGAAGTAAGTCAGACAAAGAAAAACAAATATTGTATCATTTATATGTGGAAACTAAAAATAGTACAAATAAACTTACTTACAAAACAGAAAGACTCACAGACATAGAAAACAAGCATGGTTATCAAAAGGGAAATGGAGGGATAAATCAGAAGTATGGGATTAACAGATACACACTACCATATATAAAATAGGTGAACAACAAGGATTTACTGTATAACAGTGGGAACTGCATTCAATATCTTATAATACCTATAATGGAAAATAATTTTAAAAAAAAATATATATATTCACTATATATGTGAATACACTGTATATATATACACATATGTGCGTGTATATATATATGTACATATATATAAAACTGAATCACTGTGCTGTACACCTAAAACTAACACAGTATTATAAATCAACTATACTTCAATTAAAGTATTAAAGGATAAGATAAAAAGAAACTATTTGGAAATTAAAAATCACCTCTAAGTCCGGTATCACTTTTAAAAAATCCATTGAGGCCTTTTTTAAAAATGCTCAAATTAATATTATCTTCAGCCAGTGGGGATTCCCTCAGCTTGGATCCTGTGTCCTTTTGTTGTGATTGCTATAGCCTTTGCTAGCTGCTGCTTTTTTTTTTTCTGATCAAATGCATTGATCAGTTACAGAGCACATTAGGGCATTTATTAATAAACAAGGAAAATGGAACACTTATCTTACCTTTCCTTTATGAACTATATATTTCCTTTATGGACTAGATAAGACAACCAGAAGTTGGTGAAGGAAAGTTCTTTATTATTAGAGAATTCTAGCTAATAAAGGTCAAAGGAATGATAGAATCCAAGCAATCACACTTTTTACTTATGGATCTTGATGATATCAGTGGGTATGAAAACCATTAGGTGAAAGATTATAGGAAGATTTTAATGGATGGGGCAGAATGACAACCCAGTAATCAATAGTAACATCTCTAAATCAGCAGAACTAATTGCTTCTTGATGCAATGCAATGGATGCAATACTACCTGTGGCATATTCTTGTCCAAAATATTGATTCAGAAGTGTAATTTGGTCTCTAAACCTACCAGTTTTCAGGAAACTTGAGAAATAAATGAACAAATTAATGACACAAAGCTAACAGCCAAATCCACAATGTGGGAAATTCAACAAAATAAGAGGCCTACTTTCTTAACCAATATATGATAAGACAATAAAAACAATTTTACAAATTAAAAGAGACTTAAGAGATATGTTAATTGAATACAGTGTATGCAATGCATTGAGATGCTTGTATTAAAATGTACCCAGGATTTGCTTTAATCTGGTATGGTAAGATGTGAAGACATGGAAATGATTATCATGAAGAAAGAAGCTTATTGGCAGAGATTTCTACTAACAGGAAGCACCGCATGCATATAGGACCACATGGAAGAAGCAGCTAGTCCTGTTAGGAGGCAGAAGGCAGGAAAGGGCAGCACATGACTCAGAAACTTTACTTGAGTTTTCCCAGGAAGGAATGGGTGATGTGATGCCAGGTAGGTACATTGAGCAAGTTTAGGACTAGATAGATTGAATAATTTTGTGGACTCAGAGCTACAGCCGGTGGTCCTTAGTTGTCCAGTACTTGGTTGGCTCTGGGGTGATTCAGAACAGGAAGAATATTGGCTTGGTGTCTGAGAGTTTGCTAAAGGAGATGTTTGGTAAAGGGGTTTCAACTTTGGATTCGTTGGTTTGTATATCAAAGCATGCTTACAGGGGAGCCATTTGTCAAGGAATTTGCTATCTCTAGAAGGGCTAGTTGCTCCAAGATCAAGTCTCTAAATGCCAACATTGAGAATACAGAAAATAAGAAAATATATTCAATACAATCCTGATTCTGACAAGCAAATTAAAAAAAAAATTATTGTGAAAAGGTAAACCTAGGATGGGTATTGAATGATTTTTATTCATTTGTTGGGTTTCCCAGGTGGCTCAGTAGTAAAGAATCCTCCTGCAATGTAGGAGACACGGGTTCAATCCTTGGGTCAGGAAGATCCCCTGGAGAAGGAAATGGCAACCCATTCCAATATTCTTTTGGAAAATCCCATGTACAGAGGAGCCTAGCAGGCTACAGTCCATGGGGTTGCAAAAGAGTCAGAAATGACTTAGTAACTAAACAACACAAGAATTCATTTGTTAGACATGATGATGACATGGGTTTGGGTGTGTGTACAAATCCTTATGCATTAGAGATCCATACTGAAATATTCAAAGGTAAAATTATGTCGTGTATAATTTGCTTTTAATACTGAAGAAAAGTGAAAAGTGGAAAGGATAGATGAAATAAGATCAGCAAAATGTTGCTAATTGTTGAAGCTTGAATAATGGGAACATAGGGTTCATTGTCCTATTCTTACTACCTTTGCATATTTTTAAAAATTTCCATAATAAAGTGTGTGTTTAAGTAGAAAATATGAAATTTTAATCTATTCATGATAAATGATCATTTAATACCTCCAGGTAAAAATTTGTGGGAAGTCACTAAAACGCTACTTGGTAGAAAAATAGTAACCTTGATGCATTTAGAAAACCTGCCTTGAGAATTAGTTCAGCACTCTGTTACCATACCTACTGTGCCTGTCGAGCAGGAAGTTGATAAATGTACTGAAAAAAAAGCATTTAGCTGAATCCAGAAAAAAAATTTTTTTTGGCCACACTGCATGGGTTGTGCAATCTTAGTTCCCCCACCAGGGATTAGCCCTAACCCATAACCCTAACCCTAACCCTAACCCTAGAACTCCTAAAACTGGACTGTTGGAGAATTCCCAGAAAACAATTTTTTTTAAATTAAGGTATATAGCAGGAAGTAATTCATACAATAAAGGTAAAAATACAATTTTTTAAAAGTATAAGTAGAATAAGAAACTAGATTTTATCCAAGAATATTCTCCTTGAAAAGACCATTAATATAGAATCAACAGTTATTATTGAGGGGAAAAAGATGATTCAGTTACAGCC
The DNA here is from genome assembly GCF_019923935.1 of Bubalus bubalis. Lineage (NCBI taxonomy): Eukaryota > Metazoa > Chordata > Mammalia > Artiodactyla > Bovidae > Bubalus > Bubalus bubalis. The sequence continues at coordinate 46,746,782 of NC_059174.1, forward strand.
TTATGTATGGGAATTGTGAACAGCTACGTATATCAAAGAGATTAAAAAATTTTTAAGTTCATGAATGTACTATAATATACATATATTTCATTATGTATAAAAATAAGGAGAATGAACTATTTAGAGAAACCTAAATGATCAAAGTTGACTCAAGATCCTATAGAAAACCTGAACAATCTACTTTATATTTTATTTATTTTATATTTTAAACAATTTATAATTTATAGATTTTGTAACATAGGTTTTATAATGTAAGAGATCTGTAGGCGAGGGAAAATAAATATAGTTATGCTCTTGTTTTTTAAAAAACTAGGGTCAACAGTTTTGCAGGCAAGAAAGTTTTAAAGAACAGATAATCTCTAACAAAATTTTTCAGAATCATTCTACAAGGCAAATATCCCAATAATAAAATTAGATGAGGATAACTCCTAAAAAGCAAAATCTAGATCAGTATCATTTGAGATACATGGATACATTCCAAAAAGAGGTAAGTAAATTGAACTCAGTAGTCTAATAAAACAATTATAAACCATAAAATGGTTTACCAGGAATACCTGGGGCCTGACCTTTTGTGATTTAGTTAGGCATCCAGATTTTAGGTTTTCTAACTTGAGCAATGTGACAGTGTTGGGGGAAATGACATGATCCAGCCCCAGTTATCTTTTAGATTGCTTCTCTTCTTTTTGTTGTTTGTGTTAGCCTCATTAAGGAATGAAAAATAGGCATTCAATACTTAAAAATTAATACCTTCAACAGGAGAAAATGAGTAGTACCATAATAAAGAGATTTATTTTATTTTCAGTCAAACTAATGCCACTCATATTGACTCGTACCTCTAGGTACATTTTGCTTAAAGTGGGCAGACTGGCTAGATGTCACTGAATAATCATTCATCATTTAGAATAGCAAATCTCTCCTACTCATGATTTCAAAATGCTTTTAATTTGTAGACAGTGCACAGTGTTTACACAAAAATGTAACACAAGTATTTTAGGTGCTATAATAAAATTAGGTTTTTCTAACAAGTCAGTGTGTTTCTCTCTGATAACATTTTCTTGTTAATAGAAGTGTTTTGGGCACAGTATATTAACTCAAAATTTCTTAAAGTATGTTCCACAAGACACTGCTACTTAATGGTTCTTACAGAAAATGATTTTGTGGTCTAATAAGCATGTTGTTCAGTTGCTCAGTCATATCCGACTCTGCAACCCCATGGACTGCAGCATGCCAGGTCTCCCTGTCCTTCGCCATCTCCGGGAGCTTGCTCAAACTCATGTCCCTTGAGTCGGTGATGCCATCCAGCCATCTTGTCCTCTGTCGTCCTCTTCTCCTGCCTTTAATCTTTGCCAGCATCCAGGTCTTTTCCAATGAGTCAGCTCTTCGCATCAGGTGGCCAAAGCATGAGAGTGCTGTGTTTTGTATTTCTTGAGGGGGAAAAAAATCACATTAAGTGCCTATGAAAAGACTATGAAGTGTTTTATTTTATCTAATGCAATGTATTTTATACTTCAGTATAGAACTCCCATTCCCAATACCTATTGTAGATGTAATTCCACTTTGGCAGATGTTGCCCTCACCAAAAAAGAGAGGCTTCAGGGATGGAAATGTCAGCATTATGGCAGGTGTATGGTTATCTGGTGAGGAAAGCAACTCACAGCATGCTGTCCAAACAGCTGCTTGCTTTATTTTGGATTTAACATGGTGCTTTTCAGTAGAATTGGAAACTCCTAGCCCTGTTCTAAATACACAATATGTATTTAGGCCTTTTATTGGTCAATATTTAGGTTATATATAATTTCTCACTAAAAAATATCTTATTGGATATATGTTTCTTGCTATTCATAAGCAAGGTTTTCTCTGAGATTGGTAAGTCACAGGTTATGTTCACTCTCATCCTCGCTAGATATTACCATAGAAGAGAACGTTGGGGAAATTACCTGACAGTCCAGGGGTTAAGACTTCACCTTCCAATGCAGGAAGTGTGAGTTCGATCCCTAGTAGCCAGGATCTTACATGCTTGCAGCCAAAAAACCAAAACATAAAAAAGAGCAGTATTGTAACAAATTCAGTAAAGACTTCAAAAATGGTCCACATCAAAAAATAAGAGAGAGAATATCATTGTAGTGCCAGTTTACAACCCGTTCAACCTTACAGCCCCATTTCTGGTATGTGCTTTAGTATTTTCTTGGTAAATAAGGAGTTGAGCATCTTTTTACATTTGTTTATTACAAGATCCCCAATCTCCAAAAAAATCTGGAAAGCAGACAACCAGTGACTACCTAACTTATAAAACTTCAGATATTGATAAGGGTCACGAAGAGAAAATATACTGGGAAAGAGAATTACTGAAGGGGAACAATTTAGTTAATCTTTTCATCTGAAGTGTATAAAGTACCCATAGTGGTAGCAATACAGGTTTTATGTAAGAATAGCCTGACTAACACTGCAAAAGAAAAGATTCAAAGGGGATACTAGTCCAAGGAGAATGAAAAATGCTGAAAAGTCCCTATAATTGAAACACTGGTACTCATGCATGAACAGACCAGTGAAATAGAACAGAATTCCATAAATAGACCCAAATACACAGGGAATTTTAGTACATGAGGGGATAGGGAAGTGATACATTCTGTGTGTGTGTGTGTGTGTGTGTGTGTTTACTTTGGGGACCATATGAATGTTTTGCAAATTTTAAAAGTAACAACCAAAGGGAAAAGTAGGGAGTAATAAAGAGTATGGGACTAACAAGTGTGTACCACTATATATAAAATAGAGAAGGATTTGCTGTATAGCACATGGAACTGTATTCAATATCTTGTAATGACCTCTAATGAAAAGTAATCTGAAAAAAATATATATATATAAATAATTGAATCACTTTGCTGTACACCTAAAACTAACACAATATTGTAAATCAACTATAGTTCAGTTTTTTTAAGTGAATCACAGAAGAGAGACCTTAAGTTGGAACATAAGCAAAAACAAATGTTTCCTTCATACTAAACGGGGAAAAAAGACAGGCAAGCAACTTTTGAAGACAATTTGACTGTATTTCCTCAGGCTACAAACAGAACAAAAAGAACCCGTAAACAAATAATTAACTCTAGTTAGTAGGATTGGTTTACACAGCTATATAGATTAGTAATTCTGAAACTAATTCATGTATTCTAGAATCAGGCAAAAAAGTATTATGGGAGTAAATAAATAAGAGCCAAATTCATTGTTGCTGGAGAAGGGAGTTAAATATGGAGAGGAGGAGGCTAGAATGAATCCTGTAGTGTTGGATCGCAATTGGGAGTATCACTTTTTAAAGTGATGTTTTAAAAAAATAAACTTAGAAATATAGGAATGTGTGTATGTATGTCCCTCTAGCAGAAAGGACATAGAAGCAATTACACTTTGTAGCAATGAGAATATCCAGCACCCAGATCCAAGGAACAAGGGCTCCTTGGAGAAACAGCATAAAAGGCTGAGCAGAGAAAACATAAGATGTGGTTGGAACATTCTGTGGAAGTAGAAAGTAGGGAAGTGCTCAAAAAATGGATGAAATATGTCAGAAAATCACAGTATTTCAAGGAGTTCTCACTGGCCAAATCTGGACAATCTGAGCATCAAAATAGGTCATGATAGTAATAGATTGAGTAAAATCATTGACTAACCCAGTGACTATAATACATTTAATAATAGAATGCCAACTTACTAATGTATTAATAGAAGGCATGGTGAAATTAGAAAATCACCATCAGTCAGCCATCACAGTAATCATTGATTCTGCTAAGAATCATCAATGTTGGGGCTTCCCTGGTGGCTCAGTGGTGAAAGAATCCACCTGCCAGTGCAGGGGACCCAGATTTGATCCCTGGTCCAGGAAGATCGCACATGCGACTAAGCCCACGCGCCACAACTTATTGAGCCTGTGCTCTAGAGCCTGGAAGCCGCAAACACTGAGCCCATGTGCCACAACTACTGAAGCTTGCACGCCATAGAGCCCATGCTCCCCAACAGGAGAAGCCACTGCAATGAGAAGTTCACGCCCCGCAACTAGAGCGTAGCCCCTTGCTTGCCACAGCTAGAGAAAAGCCTGCACAGCAACAAAGACCCAGCGCAGCCAGAAAAGAAATAAATAAAATTAAGGAAAAAAATCATCAATGTATGCCAAACTAGTGAGTGAAAATTTGATGAGAAAATAGAATTTGATACCATTTTAAAATCTGTCTCCACAAATATTGATTACAAAGGGGAAAGTAGTAATTTTACAGTAAAGAAACCTGGCAGACAGCACCTTAACCGGTAATCAAAGTTAACATAACCACTGTGGTACAAAATGATATCCTGTACCTCCTGTTATAATGCAGGAAAACAGAGCAACTCCTGTGATATTCCTAACAAAGGGCATACCAGAATTTAATGATAAGGAAATCACAGAAAAATGCAATTCAAGCAATGTTCTACAACTGGCCTTTACGCTTCAAAAATGTCACTGTCAAGAAGGATCAAACGTGAGGAACTGTTTCAAGTTAAAGGAGACCAAAGAGACATGACAACTGTAATATATGATCCCAGACCAGAAAAAAAATTTTTTTTCTATAAAGGCTTTATTTGAACAATTGTGAATTTGAATAATGTAAATATTAAAAGTATTATATGCATGTAAATTTCATAATTTTGATAATTATAATGGAAATTATGAAAGAGAATGTCTGCTTTTAGGATGTATATACTGAAGGATTTAGGGGAAAGGAGCCTTATGTGCCTGGAAAATCCCATGGACAGAGGAGGCTGCAGTCCATGGGGTCGCTAAGAATCAGACACGACTGAGCGATTTCCCTTTCACTTTTCACTTTCATACATTGGAGAAGGAAATGGCAACCCACTCCAGTGTTCTTGCCTGGAAAATCCCAGGGACGGGGGAAGCTGGTGGGTTTCCGTCTATGGGGTCGCACAGAGTTGGACACAACTGAAGCGACTTAACAGCAGCCTTATGTGTGCAACCAACTTTTCTGAATAAAATTCCAATTGTTCAGGCAAAAATAGGATTGTAAAATAAAAGTGGTAAATGTTAGCATTTATAAAATCTATATGAAGGGTATACAGAAATTCTTTGTGCTGTTTTTGCAACTTTTCTGTTTGATATTATGTCAAAATAAAAAGTTTTATTAACAAAGAAAGCAGGTTTGCATTCTGCCTCCTCTACTAATTGCTCTGGGACTTTGGAGAGGTTGCTTCACCTCTGTGGGTTTCTGTGTCTGTCACAGGATCAAAATAGTACTGACACAAAGAGCTTGTTCTGAGAAATAATTAATGCGTGTAACATTTTCAAAAGTAGGCCTGGGAAAAGAAAGAGTACTTTAAATTTTAGCTTTTATAATTTTTACTTGGAAAATTTGTGTCTTTTTTCACCCCCAAGAAAATTTTTTATCTGCTTTTTTTCTCTTATTCCTAAAAATTCCCTTTTCTTCCTTATTATTGGTTTCTCCTTTTAGAATTTCTGTTAGGCATTAGAATTTCTGACACTGCCTTTCACATTTTCTTTCATGTTTTCCACTTTTATTATTTTTTTAAATTGCTGTTGTTCAGTTGCTATCAGATCAGATCAGATCAGTCGATCGGTCATGTCCAACTCTCTGCGACCCCATGAATCACAGCACGCCAGGCCTCCCTGTCCATCACCAACTCCCAGAGTTCACTCAGACTCACGTCCATCGAGTCAGTGATGCCATCCAGCCATCTCATCCTCTGTCGTCCCCTTCTCCTCCTGCCCCCAATCCCTCCCAGCATCAGAGTCTTTTCCAATGACTCAACTCTTCGCATGAGGTGGCCAAAGTACTGGAGTTTCAGCTTTAGCATCATTCCTTCCAAAGAAACCCCAGGGCCAATCTCCTTCAGAATGGACTGGTTGGATCTCCTTGCAGTCCAAGGGATTCTCAAGAGTCTTCTCCAACACCACAGTCCAAAAGCATCAATTCTTTGGTGCTCAGCCTTCTTCACAGTCCAACTCTCACATTGATACATGACCACAGGAAAAACCATAGCCTTGACTAGATGAATCTTTGTTGGCAAAGTAATGTCTCTGCTTTTGAATATGCTATCTAGGTTGGTCATAACTTTCCTTCCAAGGAATAAGCGTCTTTTAATTTCATGGCTGCAGTCACCATCTGCAGTGATTTTGGAGCCCCCCAAAATAAAATCTGACACTGTTTCCACTGTTTCCCCATCTATTTCCCATGAAGTGATGGGACCAGATGCCATGATCTTCGTTTTCTGAATGTTGAGCTTTAAGCCAACTTTTTCACTCTCCACTTTCACCATCAACTGCATATCTGAGGTTATTGATATTTCTCCCGGCAATCTTGATTCCAGCCTGTGTTTCTTCCAGTCCAGAGTTTCTCATGATGTACTCTGCATATAAGTTAAATAAACAGGGTGACAATATACAGCCTTGACGTACTCCTTTTCCTATTTGGAACCAGTCTGTTGTTCCATGTCCAGTTCTAAGTGTTGCTTCCTTACCTGCATACAAATTTCTTAAGAGGCAGAGCAGGTGGTCTGGTATTCCCATCTCTTTCAGAATCTTCCACAGTTTATTGTGATCCACACAGTCAAGGGCTTTGGCATAGTCAATAAAGCAGAAATAGATGTTTTTCTGGAACTCTCTTGCTTTTTCCATGACCCAGCGGATGTTGGCAATTTGATCTCTGGTTCCTCTGCCTTTTCTAAAACCAGCTTGCACATCTGGAAGTTCATGGTTCACATATTGCTGAAGCCTGGCTTGGAGAATTTTGAGCATTACTTTACTAGTGTGTGAAATGAGTGCAACTGTGCGGTAGTTTGAGCATTCTTTGGCATTGCCTTTCTTTGGGATTGGAATGAAAACTGACCTTTTCCAGTCCTGTGGCCACTGCTGAGTTTTCCACATTTGCTGGCATATTGAGTGCAGCACTTTCACAGCATCATCTTTCAGGATTTGGAATAGCTCAACTGGAATTCCATCACCTCCACTAGCTTTGCTTGTAGTGATGCTTTCTAAGCCCCACTTGACTTCACATTCCAGATGTCTGGCTCTAGGTCAGTGATCACACCATCGTGATTATCTGGGTCATGAAGATCTTTTTTGTACAGTTCTTCTGTGTATTCTTGCCATCTCTTCTTAATATCTTCTGCTTCTGTTAGGTCCATACCATTTCTGTCATTTATCGAGCCCATCTTTGCATGAAATGTTCCTTTGGTATCTCTGATTTTCTTGAAGCGATCTCTAGTCTTTCCCATTCTGTTGTTTTCCTCTATTTCTTTGCATTGATCGCTGAAGAAGGCTTTCTTATCTCTTCTTGCTATTCTTTGGAACTCTGCATTCAGATGTTTATATCTTTCCTTTTCTCCTTTGCTTTTCGCTTCTCTTTTCACAGCTATTTGTAAGGCCTCCCCAGACAGCCATTTTGCTTTTTTGCATTTCTTTTCCATGGGGATGGTCTTGACCCCTGTCTCCTGTACAATGTCAAGAATCTCATTCCATAGCTTATCAGGCACTCTACCTATCAGATCTAGGCCCTTGAATCTATTTCTCACTTCCTCTGTATAATCATAAGGTATTTGATTTAGGTCATACCTGAATGGTCTAGTGGTTTTCCCTCCTGTCTTCAATTTAAGTCTGAATTTGGCAATAAGGAGTTCATGGTCTGAGCCACAGTCAGCTCCTGGTCTTGTTTTTGCTGACTGTATAGAGCTTCTCCATCTTTGGCTGCAAAGAATATAATCAATCTGATTTCGGTGTTGACCATCTGGTGATGTCCATGTATAGAGTCTTCTCTTATGTTGTTGGAAGAGGGTGTTTGTTATGACCAGTGCATTTTCTTGGCAAAACTCTGTTAGTCTTCGCCCTTCTTCATTGCGTATTCCAAGGCCAAATTTGCCTGTTACGCCAGGTGTTTCTTGACTTCCTACTTTTGCATTCCAGTCCCCTATAATGAAAAGGACATCTTTTTTGGGTGTTAGTTCTAAAAGGTCTTGTAGGTCTTCATAAAACCGTTCAACTTCAGCTTCTTCAGCGTTACTGGTTGGGGCATAGACTTGGATTACTGTGATATTGAATGGTTTGCCTTGGAAACGAACAGAGATCATTCTGTCGTTTTTGAGATTGCATCCAAGTACTGCATTTCGGACTCTTTTGTTGACCATGATGGCTACTCCATTTCTTCTGAGGGATTCCTGCCCACTGTAGTAGATATAATGGTCATCTGAGTTAAATTCACCCATTCCAGTCCATTTCAGTTCGCTGATTCCTAGAATGTCGACATTCACTCTTGCCATCTCTTGTTTGACCACTTCCAATTTGCCTTGATTCATGGAACTGACATTTCAGATTCCTATGCAATATTGCTCTTTATAGCATCGGGCCTTGCTTCTATCACCAGTCACATCTACAACTGGGTATTGTTTTTGCTTTGGCTCCATCCCTTCATTCTTTCTGGAGTTATTTCTCCACTGATCTCCAGTAGCATATTGGGGACCTACTGACCTGAGGAGTTCCTCTTTCAGTATCCTATCATTTTGCCTTTTCATACTGTTCATGGGGTTCTCAAGGCAAGAATACTGAAGTGGTTTGCCATTCCCTTCTCCAGTGGACCACATTCTGTCAGATGTCTCCACCATGACCCGCCCATCTTGGGTTGCCCCACGGGCATGGCTTAGTTTCATTGAGTTAGACAAGGCTGTGGTCCTAGTGTGATTAGATTGACTAGTTTCCTGTGAGTATGGTTTCAGTGTGTCTGCCCTCTGATGCCCTCTTGCAACACCTACCATCTTACTTGGGTTTCTCTTACCTTGGGCATGGGGTATCTCTTCATGGCTACTCCAGCAAAGTGCATCCAATGCTTCTTACCTTGGACGAGGGGTATCTCCTCACCGCAGCCCTTCCTGATCTTCAACGTGGGATAGCTCCTCTAGGCCCTCCTGTGCCAGTGCAGCCACGGTGTGGGGTTGGTCCTGCTAAGTTGTGTCCAACTCTTTGCAACCCCATGGATTGCATCACACCAGGCTTCCCTGTCTATAGCCTCATACTTTATTTTAAATACGCCTTTTCTTTTAGAATGGTTTTAGATCTACAGAAAAGTTGCAAAAATAGTTGAGTTCCCAAATAATGAGAACTCAGTTTTTCCTTTTGTTAACATCCTACACTAATGTGGTACATTTGCATTAACATATTCTTATTAACTAAAGCCCATAGTCCATCCTTGGACAGCCAGGAGATCAAACCAGTCAATCCTAAAGGAAATCAGCCCTGAATATTCATTGGAAGGACTGACACTGAGGCTGAAGCTCCAATACTTTGGCCACCTGATACGAAGAGCTGACTTATTAGAAAAGGCCCTGATCCTGAGAAAGATTGAACGTAGGAGGAAAAGGGGATGACAGAGGATGAGATGGTTAGACACCATCACCAACTCAATGGTCATGAGTTTGACCAAGCTCCAGAAGATGGTGAAGGACAGGGAAGCCTTGCATGCTGCAGTCCATGAGGTTGCAAAGAGTTGGACACGACTGAGTGACTGAACACAATACTTAAGTCAAATGTCCTTAGTTTTTACCTAATATCCTTCTGCTCCAGGATCCTATCCAGGATACATTATATTTAGTCCTCTACTTTGCCAACAAAGGTTCGTCTAGTCAAGGCTATGGTTTTTCCTGTGGTCATGTATGGATGTGAGAGTTGGACTGTGAGGAAGGCTGAGCGCTGAACAATTGATGCTTTTGAACTGTGGTGTTGGAGAAGATTCTTGAGAATCCCTTGGACTGCAAGGAGATCCAACCAGTCCGTTCTGAAGGAGATCAGCCCTGGGATTTCTTTGGAAGGAATGATGCTAAAGCTGAAACTCCAGTACTTTGGCCACCTCATGCGAAGAGTTGACTCATTGGAAAAGACTCTGATGCTGGGAGGGATTGGGGGTAGGAGGAGAAGGGGACGACAGAAGATGAGATGGCTGGATGGCATCACTGACTCGATGGACGTGAGTCTGAGTGAACTCCGGGAGCTGGTGATGGACAGGGAGGCCTGGCGTGCTGCGATTCATGGGGTAGCAAAGAGTCGGACACGACTGAGTGACTGATCTGATCTGATCCTGTTTATTTAACTTATATGCAGAATACATCATGAGAAACGCTGGACTGGAAGAAAACACAAGCTGGAATCAAGATTGCTGGGAGAAATATCAATAACCTCAGATATGCAGATGACACCAGCCTTATAGCAGAAAGTAAAGAGGAACTAAAAAGCCTCTTGATGAAAGTGAAAGTGGAGAGTGAAAAAGTTGGCTTAAAGCTCAACATTCAGAAAATGAAGATCATGGCATCCGGTCCCATCACTTCATGGGAAATAGATGGGGAAACAGTGGAAACAGTGTCAGATTTTATTTTGGGGGGCTCCAAAATCACTGCAGATGGTGACTGCAGCCATGAAATTAAAAGACGCTTATTCCTTGGAAGGAAAGTTATGACCAACCTAGATAGCATATTCAAAAGCAGAGACATTACTTTGCCAACAAAGATTCATCTAGTCAAGGCTATGGTTTTTCCTGTGGTCATGTATCAATGTGAGAGTTGGACTGTGAAGAAGGCTGAGCACCAAAGAATTGATGCTTTTGGACTGTGGTGTTGGAGAAGACTCTTGAGAATCCCTTGGACTGCAAGGAGATCCAACCAGTCCATTCTGAAGGAGATTGGCCCTGGGGTTTCTTTGGAAGGAATGATGCTAAAGCTGAAACTCCAGTACTTTGGCCACCTCATGCGAAGAGTTGACTCATTGGAAAAGACTCTGATGCTGGGAGGGATTGGGGGCAGGAGGAGAAGGGGACGACAGGATGAGATGGCTGGATGGCATCACTGACTCGATGGACGTGAGTCTGAGTGAACTCCGGGAGTTGGTGATGGACAGGGAGGCCTGGCGTGCTGTGATTCATGGGGTCGCAGAGAGTCGGACACGACTGAGCAACTGATCTGATCTGATCCTTATGCTGCTCAAGACTGTGACAGTCTCTCAGGATATCCTTGGTTTTTTTAAAAATTAGTTTTGGTTGCTTTGGGTCTTCATTTCTGTGCTCAGGCTTTCTTCAGTTGCAGCCAGCGGGGGCTACTTTTCCTTGTGGTGCACAGGTTTCCCATAATGGCTTCTCTTGCTGCAGACAAGGGCTCTAGAGTGCTTGGGCTTCAGTAGTTGTGTCCCACGAGCTTAGTTGTTCTATGGCATATGGGATATTCCAGGACCAGGGATGAAACCCGTGTGCCCTGCATTGGCATGAGGATTGTTTACTACTGGACCATCAGGGAAGTCCCAGTTTCCTTGTTTTTGATGTCCTTGACAGTTTTGAGAAGCACTGCTAGTTTTATAAAATGTACCCAAAGTTGTAATTGTCTAAAGTTCTTTTCCTAGTTAGACTAGGGGTTTAAATCTGGGGGAAGAAGGTCACACTAACTGTCATTCTTACAACATCGTATTAGAGGTACATGCTATCAACATATCACTGATATCAGCTTTTAAAAAATTATTTACTGTTGGTTGTGCTGGAAATTCATTGCTGCATAGGCTTTTTCTAGTTGCGGTGAGCAGGGGCTCCTCTTCATTGTGGTACACGGGCTTCTCATTGCAGTGGCTTTTGTTGCAATGCACAAGCTCTAGGCGTACTGGCTTCAGCAGTTGCTGTATGCGGACTCAGTAGGTGTGGCTCCTGGGCTTAGTTGCCCGGTGGCATGTGGGATGCTCCTGGATAAGGGATCAGACCCATGTCCCCTGCATTGACACATGGATTCTTAACCATTGGAGCACCAGAGAAGCCCAAGAAGTGATTTTTGGGAAGCACCCAAGGATGGGATCTGGTAGCCAGTGTGACTAGAGGTTGAAACTTTCAGATCCCCTTTTTCTCACCTTTGTCACCATCCCACCTCTGGGGATGGAGAGGGGCTAGAAATTGGGCTATGTAATGAAGCCTCCATAAAAACCCAAGAGGAGGGTGTTCAGAGAGCTTCTAGGTTCGGGAATCAGAATGCATCCATGTGTCACTGTACCCTGCAGGCCCCAAACTCCATGATAACTTTCCCCTCCTTATCTCATTTGGCTGTTCATTCATATCCCTTAATATCCTTCATAATAAATTGGTAATCTAGTAAGTAAACAGTTTTCCTTAGTTCTGTGAGCCATTGCAGCAAATTAATCAAACCTGAAGGAGGGGTTGTGAGAACATAACCAATTGGTCAGAAACACAGGTAACAATCTAGGCTTACAACTCGCATCTAAAGTGATGCGGGTGAGCAATCTTACAGGACCGAGCCCTCAACCTGTGCAATCTGATGCTATCTCTGAGTAAACGGTGTCTGAATTGGGCTGAATTGTAGGACATCCAGCTGGTGTCCAAAAATTGCTTGGTGGTGTGTGGAAAACTCTTCACACACATTGTAATTGGTGACCAGAACGCTCTTACCTTCCCTGCTTGGTGGTCTGGAACCTCCCACTCCAAGACTGAAAAACCTGGCTTTCATTGTCTTTCATCCATCTATTTGTTTAATACCAATATACATGTAGTGGTTTCAGAACTGTTTACCCAGACACCATATATGTACATTTGTCTCTAGACTTACAGTTTCTATTCATTTCCAGAGTTACTTAGATCAGCTTCTTTTCCCCCCATACTCCAGTGAAGTTTATCATACATTTTTAATGCAATGGGTACCTGCATGTGTACCAATCACTCTGTCGTGTCTGACTCTTCATGACCCTGTGGGCTGTAGCCCACAAGATTCCCCTGTCCATGGGATTTCCCAGGCAAGATTTCTGGAGTGGGTTGCCATCCTCTTCTCCAGGGGATCTTCCCGACCCAGGGATCCAACCCGAGTCTCCTAACATCTCCTGCATTGGCATGTGGGTTCTTTACCACCATCACAGCCTGGCAAGCCCAGAGTGACTGTACTAAATAAAACAGATGTCAAGACAAGAGACAGAGAAACGTTTCATCATAGCAGGGTCAATTCATTAGGAAGACACACAATCATAAATGTGCATATACTGTACTAACAGCTTTAACATATTGTTACATGAAGCAAAAACAAAATGAACTAAAAGTAGAAAGAGACAAATCCACTACCATAATTTTCATTTATCTTCTACCCCTTATATATTTAACTGTTAAAAAAAAGTGAGATTTAAGATAAGCCTAGATATTTTCAGATGTTTCCTGAAGTTTTTTGAGAGACGAAAAACTCTTCTATCTATGAACCAATACATAAAAATTTTAAGATGAGAAGGATGCTGCAGTGTGGTCCCCAGCAGGCTTATCCAGTTTCTTTCCTGAATGAACTCAGCACAGGACAAATTCAATTATTACTCATCTGAGGACCACCCTTCCTAATCTTTACTTTTCAGACCTCATCATCAGGAAAACAGTCATAAATGTATGTACTTAACAGGGCTTGAAATCAGGAAAACAGTCATAAATGTATGTACTTAACAGGGCTTGAAAATACTTGAAGCAAAAAAAAAAAAAAAAAAAGAAAGAAAGAAAATACTTGAAGCAAAACACCCTATCTCAGTAATTACTAGAACTAGAATTTTTTTTTAATCGGTAAGGACAAAGAATATCTAAATGACAATATCAACCCCCTTAACCTAGTAGGCTTTTATAGAATTATACCTTCACAAGTGCAGGAGGGAAAGAGGAAAAAAACCCAAAGAGAGGAGGAAGTGGGGGAGGGAAAGAATTAGAGCGCGAGCAACCTCTGTGTCCAGATTCTGCTAAGAGTTTGGGGATATTGAGACTTGATGTACCTACGTCCTGCTTGGGTATATATATAGAGCACTTGCCGTATGTCTAGCACATGTATTAGGCGCTGCTAGTGCCAAGACGGTTTCTCTAAACCCCAGTAGCAGTTCCGCAGAGACACCTCAAACCCAAGCTGGCAGCGGGCGCCTCATTCATCCCCGTGAAGCCTCGAAGCCGGTGCCGCTTCAGCTGAACCCCAAGCCGGGAGGTCTACGGCACGCTCCCGCCCTGCCCACTCGCGCCCGCGCTTGCGCATCCCACGAAACCCGTTAAGGCGAGGACCAGGCCCTCCCTACCCGGGACTACATTTCCCACATGCCTCTGCGCCTAGTTTCCTTCCGGCTTCCTTGCTGGTTTCGGCTCGGAGAGGTGAGTTGGTCTCGTGCACTGAGGAAATGGGCGCGGGGGCGGCGCGGGGGCGGCGCGGTCTCTGTGTGCACCCGGCTGCAGTGACTGTGTAGTTTGTGACGCTGCCCGGACACTGTGTGCTCTGATGCGTCCTCTGTCCTCCTGCTTCAGGGCCGCGCAGATGCAGCGGCCCAGAATGGCTCCGAGTTAGATTTACTAACCCCACAGTGAAGGCCTGTAACAAAAAGACGCAGAACAACAGCTCTCAGAACCACAGCTTAACCAGAGCTCCCTCCCAAGGCAGCGCTCTTGAACTCGGAGACAGCTTCCAGCCCTGGCTATTGTACTCTGGCCATTCTCTCCGATGCCGGGAAGGCACAGCTTCACCCCAGGCTCCCTCTTATTTCCGTCGGGTAGTGTGTGTGATGGATGGTGGGAGCGAGGGTCGTAGCGGGGGTGTGTCCTTAGTCTGGCCCAGCTGAGGTGGGGAAAAAGGCTCATTGCGTCGATTCCCGTCACCGTCCCCCAGTCTTTAGAAAGAAGGAAATCTATATGATGTTTCCTCTTTGTTCCATGAAGTGTAATTTCAGTTCTTTTTCTAGACCCGGGGATACTTGTAAGAAGTGAAAAATAGGTCAGACTAAGACAAAAAGCAATCCTGCCGTTAATCTTGTTGAGAGAGAAAAGACAGAAAACCAACTACACAGTTAATAGAAAACGTTACTACTGCACAGGTCACGCAGCAGTTGTAAAATGCCATAAAGACTCCCTTTTTGAGAGCTTATAGCTTTCTTACCAATGTTGCTCCAGACCTACCTTGCTGTTTTCATTTTATTCGGGAGACACCCGCTTGCTAAATTACCCTCACTTTACTAATAGCACTCAATCTCCAGTTAGTCCCTGCCTATCTTGTTCTCTCACTTCAGTAGCAGCGGTCATTCCAGAATGGTTCCCCACAGCCTCAGAATCCTTCAGCTGGAGCACAGCTGTTTACAGAGGGGCTTTTCTTATCCCTGTCCTCTGTCACATTCCAACGAATTTCCTCCCTCTCTTGAGTCAGTCCTATTTTGTTGGACTCTGCAGGCTTATTCCAGGTAGTCTTTAGCTAGTTAGGCTTTAACTAACCAGCTGAAATAGCCTACCCAATGGCCTGGCATTTTGTTCTTCCTCTCCATTGGCTATTTAGATGAACACTTGGCAGTCATTTAATTCCACCTGTGAGCTGCTGCTTTCTAATAGTTTAAATGATCTGCAGGTCATACAGGGAGGCTAACTGCATAGCATTATTTTAGGCTGTCATTTATTGAGAAGATTACAGTTTAGTTGGAATCATACCCTAGGTATCCTTGATCTTTTCCACTGCCCTGAGGTCAAAACCAGGAAAAGATGTTTGGTGACAAAGTCTTAGCTTTTCAGTCTTAGCCTTTAGGAGTTTCAAGGTGATAGATTTTTAACAGAGAAATCTGTGTCAACAAGAGAAGGGAAATATTAGTAGGAAGGGAGGAAAACAGTATAGAAATTTGACAAGTGACTTGAAGTTTTTGACAGCGTATGTGTGTTTCAGATCACGTATTTATGTGATCTTATGAAAGGGAGTTTAGTATAGTGGCAATAGGATGAGTTATGGAGCTGAATTACCTGGATTCTAATCCTAACTTGCCATGTAGAACTCGGTGAAGTTGGGGCAGTTCATCTCTTTGCACCACTATTCCTTCATCTGTAAAAGGAGGATAATAATAGAACCTACTGTATAGGATTGCTATGAACAGGTGAATTAATATGTGTAAAGTCCTCAGATAATGCTTGACACATAAATGCTCAATAGATTTAGTTATTATTAAATTGTAATTCCATGTTTTTCCTCATCACCCAGATCCAAAAATTATGAGGATTTTGCCATGTGTGCTTCATCCATCCTCATACTGTCTGTCCTTTTGTAAATTGTTGTTATTCAAGAGGAATTGCCTACCAACCTGAAGTTTTGAAATTTATTAGCATTATGAGGAAGAGTGGGGCTGAGAAGCTCAAATTTTTTTTGTGGAAGAATAAAGAGCAGAAGAGAATTTTCTTTAATAATTGTGGAAAGAAGTATGTAGTATTCTTCATTTTCAGTGATATAGCTGACTTTTATTAAACGTTTATTTGCAACTTTAGTGCATATATATGTAGAGTCTTATTTAATACTCATAACAATGCTTTGGGATAGAATCTATAGTTACCACCATTTTTTATAGGAGGACTCTAAGGCTGCAAAGTAACATGTCTAAGGTAACACAGTTTGATAACTATGAGAGCTGAGATTTATATCCTGTAAGTTTGAC
Organism: Bubalus bubalis; assembly: GCF_019923935.1. Classification (NCBI taxonomy): domain Eukaryota; kingdom Metazoa; phylum Chordata; class Mammalia; order Artiodactyla; family Bovidae; genus Bubalus; species Bubalus bubalis. Next base: position 46,763,247 of record NC_059174.1, read on the forward strand.
AGCAAAGCCTATGTTAGTAATTGCAACAGTATACCAAATCTCATCATTGCTGCTGCTGCTAAGTTGCTTCAGTCGTGTCCGACTCTGTGCAACCCCATAGACGGCAGCCCACCAGGCTCCCTCGTCCCTGGGATTCTCCAGGCAAGAACACTGGAGTGGGTTGCCATTTCCTTCTCCAATGCATGAAAGTGGAAAGTGAAAGTGAAGTCGCTCAGTCGTGTCTGACTCTTAGCGACCCCATGGACTGCTTTCCCATCCATGGGATTTTCCAGGCAAGAGTACTGGAGTGGGGTGCCATTGCCTTCTCCAGATCTCATCATTATGTATACTTAAATCTTTCCCACTTTACTTAGTAATCCATCATCAGTAGTAGTAATGCGTAGTCAGTCGTGTCCAACTCTGCGACCCCATGGACTGTAGCCTGCCAGGCTCCTCTGTCCATGGGATTTTCCAGGCAAGTATACTGGAGAAGGCTACCATTTCCTCTTCCAGGGAATCTTCCCAACCCAGGAGTCAAACCTATGTCTCCTGTGTCTCCTGCATAAGCAGGCGGGTTCTTTACCATTGCGCCACTTGGGAAGCCCAGTCCATCATGAGGGGGAAGATATTGATCTACTGATAGCAAACACTGTCAAGTTACATCCAGAGTATAGCTGTGAGGTCTCTGTGGAGGTGCGTGGATTTCATACAATAAGATTTATGCCTTACAGTTTTTATTTTGATGATGTTACCTGCACAGTTAGACTAATAAGACAAGAAGATCTAGTAGCAGTTGGAGGACTTCATAGGCAACTTGGCTCAAAGTATTGGTTCAGAAGCAAAATAAATGCATTTGCCAGGATGCTGTGAAAGGAAGCAGTCATGAGACTGCTATCAGTGCCTAAAAGACATGAGTCAGGGACTTTTTCTTTTCTAGGTAGTATTCTTAAGACATGGGCTTCTCAGGTGTCTGGGTGGTGAATCCGCCTACCAAGCAGATGCAAGTTTGATCCCTGGGTTGGGAAAATCCCCTGGAATAGGAAATGGCAACCCCACTCAGTATTCTTGCCTGGGAAATCCCTTGGACAGAGGAGCCTGGTGGGCTAAGGCCCAGGGAGTCACAGAGAGTGGGATGAAACAGAGCATGTACACACATCAAAGCTTGGATTTCTTTAGACTCCCTGTGCTCTCCTCCAGTTTGAGAGTGGTGAGGAGTATTTTGGAAGCAGGAATGGAAGAGGAAAACTCATAAAACTAACATAAGTCATCTGGGGGAGCTCTGAGGCACCTCTGGTTTTATCGCTGCTTTGTCTTCTTCCAGATCTGGCTTATCTGAACTCTGCAGATCTCTAACAGAAATCTTGAAAAGGACTGACCAGTGCTTGCAGTTCAAAACAATGGCCCATGTAAGTTGATGTTTCTTCTTCCTTTTTGAAATATTACCTATTTCTAGACCATGTATACATACTCTTTCCTTATTCTGAAACTTCTGTTTAATGGAACTCCATTCAATAACCTACTTTAGTCCCTCTCATTCCTGTGAGAGTTGGAGACAAATAGCCCAGTGTCCCCTCTGTGTGCCCTTCTCTTTTTTTCCACTAATGTGGATCATCTTCTGTCAAGAGCCATGAGGGAGCAAAAGTAAATTGCCTTAAGAAAAAAGCAGGTAATTTCTGCCAAATGTCCCCCCATTAACATTTTTTATCTTAGTTTTTTATTTTAATACCTAAACTTCAACAAAAGCTTATTTCTCTGAAAACAGTGATTTTTGGTCTGGTTCTATATGGAAACAATTTACATCCGCAGGGACTTCCTTGGTGGTCCAGTGGTTAAGACTCTGCACTTCTAACTACAGGGGACATGGGTTCAATTCCTAGTCGGGGAAATAAGATCCCACATGCCATGTGGCATGGCCAAAAACAAACAGCAGCAACAAAAATTTACATCCCCAATATAGAATTTAACATCTTTTAAACGATTTTTAGAACGTTTTATTGATGCAAAACATACATAGAGAATAGTGCTCAAATCTTAAGTGTGCAGCTAAATGAATTTTCATAAATTGAGTTTTTCTGTTATATCAGCCCTCAGGAGAAGAAAGAATGTTATTGGCATTCAGATACCCCCCTTTCAGTTACTTTCTACCCACCCCATCCAAATGTAACCAAATGTAATCCTGACTTTGAATACCCTATAATAATTTTGCTTATTTTGAGGACTTTATATAAGTGAAATCATATAGTTCAATGTAACTTTTTTTATTTAAAAAACAGAAAACAATATACAGGAAGTCTTGTTGTATTCCAAATACAATTGCTGAACCATCAGAACCATCTGCGGATGTTTTGAAATGTTTGCAAATATCATCAAAGGGGATGTGTATAATTGGTGTTGCTGGCAGAAGGGAAGGCATAAGAGCATCGTACAGAGTAACAGTCATTCCTCCGTTACATTCTTATTAGAAACGCACTTTCATGGTGCATTTCCCACGTAGCCCCTGCTTTTGTCATTTTGTAAAGTGAGTTCCTAAAAAGTTGGAAAAGTATTGAAGAGAGTTGTGGAGAAACAAAGCAAGTGAGAAAAAAACATTTGGTAAAAGAAATAGCAAAGCTAAAAGAAAATACGAAAGCCAAAGATATCATATGTGCATGACCCATGTACTGGAGTGCTGTCCTGGGGGAAATGTGAAGCTAGTGGGAGGGTTGGAATTAATGTATAATGCAATAGAATTCTTTGCTTTAAAACAGTAGGAAAATAGGCACCCACCCAAAATGGTGGGAAAATTATGTAGTGTTAGAATGTCTTGATTTTCAGCAATGGATTATTGATACTAAGTGGGAGATCCCTCTTTGAACTTTCCTTGAAAATCTTGTGGTTTGATGAAAGAGAGAATTTCGTCTTATTTGCTGATAAGGAAACCGCCAAACTTCTCCACAAACCTGAGTTTTTAAAATATGTAACAAGATTTCCTGTTGGCTGAAATATTAGTGCATTGAAATATTATGGTATGTAAGGCTTTGTAGAGGGTGGAAGAGGTAGGGATTTGATTGAGGCCTGGTTTTGTGAGGCTTAAAATTTCATATGCTGCCTTGATATCTTGTCAAGACTCCAGAGACCTAAGAGTTTCCCTCCTCTCCCCAGATGGGGCCCCCATTTACCTGGCTAGTTCCTCTATTCGCCAGACCAGCTGAACCTCTCCTGGTCCTTAACCTAGTAAGTCACCTCCTTGCCAGCCCACAGAATTATTCAAACAAGCCATCACATCATCCTGCATTGGCCGCGGAACCCATCATCCTCTTTTCACTAGAAAGCCTGCCTCCCGCAGATTCTGTTTGTTCACCCTATTCCTGAGTACATCCCCTGTGTGGCCCTGTATGACGTGTAATATCTTCCTTTCCTGGGCTGTGAGTATATGTGACTAATAAACTGCCATCAGTCGCATCTATCAGGTGTCAGATATTCAGTCATCTCATACTGTGTAGGATCCCTCCCTCATGAGCGGGTTGAGTAGGAGGTGATCAGAACCGGACAGCAAATAGGTCAAGAATTATCTCCAGGAAACCCTGAGAGAAGAATACTAGGAGCAGAGTCCACTGTACAGTTTTACCAGATGTGCTGGTTTCGAGCAGGGTTTCTCAATTTTGGAACTACAGTTGATCTTTGAACAGTGCAGGAATTAGGGGCGCTGACCCTCTGGGCAGTTGAAAATCTGACCCTCTGTGTATGCCATCCCTTCATATCTGGAATTCCTCATTATCTGCAGTTCCACATCCATATAGATTCAGTGAACCTAGAATTGCATCATACTGTAGTATTTATGTCTGAGAAAAATACACATAGAACTGGCACCATGCATTTCAAATCCTTGTTGTTCAAGTGTTAATTGTACTAATATTTTAAGCCAGAGAATCTACTCTGGCGGAGTGTCCTCTGCATTGTCAGATGTCTAACAGTATCCATGTTAGACATTTATTAGATGCTTCTAACACTCACACCCCCTCTCCCCAGTTGTGCCAATCAGAATTGTCTCTGGACGTGGCCAGATGTCTTCTTGGAAGTAAAATCACTGCTCATAATAATGATAATCATGATCCAGAGTGCTATTTTTAACACTTGGGGCTTCCCTGGTGGCTAAGACGGTAAAGAATCGGCAATGCAGGAGACTCGGGTTCAATCTGGGTCTCCCTGGGTCAGGAAGATCCCCTGGAGGAGGAAATGGCAACCCATTCCAGTATTCTTGCCTGGGAAATACTGTGGACAGAGAATCCTGGTGAGTTGCAGCCTGTGGGGATTGCAAAGAATTGGACACGACTGAGCGACTAAACACGCACACACTCTGTAACTCAGAAGTGAGGAAAGGTGTTCAGTGAGGGATGATGAATGATAAAGAGCTAAGAAGATCATACAGATGCGTAAATAATGTGTTATTTATGCATATAACTCAGTTGCTCAGTCGTGTCTGACTCTTTGTGACCCCATGGACCTGCCAGGTTCCTCCGTCCATGAGTGTAAGTAATAGTGTAGAATGTGACGGTTGAGGAAGATTTTTGAGATTGTATTGAATTCAGAAATCTAAAGAGAGAGCGAAAAAAGATTGAATTTAATGCATTCGAAATGTGGACTGCCATGTAGCAGATTTTAAAAAATAAAAGAATTGGTCATAATAGGCAAAGTGCTTATAATAAAATCTGACTTTATGATGAACTTGAGTCATTTTCTTAGAGATTTTGTAGTACATTTGGGAGAAATTTTTATCAATATTTTTTCATTATCAGTGAAGGAAAAAGAAGATAGACGATCTCATACTTCTTAAGAATTTGTGGTGGAGAAACAGCTTGCTGAAGGCTTGTGTGCACTGTTTCATTTCTTTGGGACTTCTTTTGGTTAATTTATTCCTTTCCAGATATTTTTGGGTAAAAATTTAATCTTACCTGCAGTCACAAGACGGTTCATAACATGTAGCGCTGTGTTTCAGTGATGCTAATTTTCTTACTGTCTCATTCACATGGCATACATTTGCTTGCTCTGGGCTTCCTCTGCTGGTCCAGTGGTTAAGAATCTACCTGCCAATGCAGGGGACATGGGTTTGATCCCTGGTCTGGGAGGATGCCACAGGGCATCTGAGCAACTAAGCACATGTGCCACGACTACCAAGCCTGCAAGCCCTAGAATATGTGCCGGCAACAAGAGAAGCCACTGCAATGAGGAGCGCATGCACCACAACTAGAGAGCAGCCCCCACTCACTGTAACTAGAGAAAGCCGGAGCACAGCAGTGAAGACCCAGCACAGCCAGAAATAAATAACAAATAAAGAAATAAATGTGCTTGCTCTGTGCTCCCTCCGTCTCTGCAATGCAATCATTGATCCCCTCTCTTTCTATTTATAAAAAAATATTTCATGTATTTTCACAAGTAATACATGAGTTTTATTTTTTTCAGGGTTCAGTGACGTTCAGAGATGTGGCCATTGACTTCTCACAGGAAGAATGGGAATTCCTGGACTCAGCACAGAGGGACTTATATAGGGATGTGATGTGGGAGAATTACAGCAACTTCATCTCACTAGGTAAGGCAGTTTGTCTCAAATTATACTGACTTTCTCTTCTGTCAATTTGAGTACTGTGTTTTGAGAAACTAAATGAAAATTTTCTCTCTGTTCCAAAGGAATGGTGTAAGCTTTGTTAGGTTGGAAATAGGACCCTCCTTTTAACACTTGTCATTCTCAGGCTCAGCAGGCTAGGTCTTTCAGACTTTCTTCAGGCTCTGTTGTTTCCATATTTTCTTAGTACACAGGGGCTGGGTTTGAATTCTGGATTTTTTTTTGACAGAAACATTGTTCAAGAAACCAGAATTCACTATGTATTTGAGCTAAGAATTGATGGAGTGTCTTTCTAATCCATCTGTGAAGAGAATACCTAAACACAGGGATTCTGAATCTCTTTAAAAATAAGAGGAGCCTGTAGAATTTACATAGTAGGAGATGAATCCATATAGTTCGTCTAAAACTCAAGTAAATGCATTCTGTTTTGTATAACAGACATATTCAGTTCTACTTGCTTTGTGGTTGAAGGCTAAAAATCTAAGAACTTTACATTTAATATTAAACAAATATCCTAGTAAGTATCTGAGGATGTCTCAGGAAGCTTCTTATTCTTCTCTCAGCCAATTGATAACAATAGAAATCAACTGCTAATATACACATATATTATGGTATATGGTAGCTCAGATGGTAAGGAATCTGCCTGCAGTGCACGAGACCTAGGTTCAGTCCCTGGGTCGGGAAGATCCACTGAAGAAGGGAATGACTACCCACTCCAGTATTCTTGCCCAAAGAATTCCATGGACTGAGGAGCCGTGGACTGGCAGGCTACAGTCCATAGGGTCACAAAGAGTTGGACATGACTGAGTGACTAACACTTTCACTTTCATATATATAAATGCATATATTTGTACTTATGTACAAAGGCCAAAGCCTTTGACTGTGTGGATCACAATAAACTGTGGAAAATTCTGAAAGAGATGGGAATACCAGACCACCTGACCTGCCTCTTGAGAAATCTGTATGCAGGTCAGGAAGCGACAGTTAGAACTGGACATGGAACAATAGACTGGTTCCAAATAGGAAAAGGAGTACGTCAAGGCTGTATATTGTCACCCTGCTTATTTAACTTATATGCAGAGTACATCATGAGAAACGCTGGGCTGGAAGAAGCACAAGCTGGAATCAAGATTGCCTGGAGAAATATCAATAACCTCAGATATGCAGATGCCACCACCCTTATGGCAGAAAGTGAAGAGGAACTAAAAAGCCTGTTGATGAAAGTGAAAGAGGAGAGTGAAAAAGTTGGCTTAAAGCTCAACATTCAGAAAACTAAGATCATGGCATCTGGTCTCATCACTTCATGGGAAATGGATGGGGAAATAGTGGAAACAATGTCAGACTTTATTTTTCTGGGCTCCAAAATCACTGCAGATGGTGACTGCAGCCATGAAATTAAAAGACGCTTATTCCTTGGAAGGAAAGTTATGACAACCTAGATGGCATATTCAAAAGCAGAGACATTACTTTGCCAACAAAGGTCCGTCCAGTCAAGGCTGTGGTTTTTCCAGTGGTCATGTATGGATGTGAGAGTTGGACTGTGAAGAAGGCTGAGCACCGAAGAATTGATGGTTTTGAACTGTGGTGTTGGAGAAGACTCTTGAGAGTCCCTTGGACTGCAAGGAGATCCAACCAGTCCATTCTGAAGGAGATCAGCCCTGGGATTTCTTTGGAAGGAATGATGCTAAAGCTGAAACTGCAGTACTTTGGCCACCTCATGCGAAGTGTTGACTCATTGGAAAAGACTCTGATGCTGGGAGGGATTGGGGTAGGAGGAAAAGGGGATGACAGAGGAAGAGATGGCTGGATGGCATCACTGGCTCGATGGACGTGAGTCTGAGTGAACTCTGGGAGTTGGTGATGGACAGGGAGGCCTGGCGTGCTGCGATTCATGGGGTCGCAATGAGTCGGACACGACTGAGCGACTGAACTGAACTGAACTGTATTTATGTATTATTCTGAACATTGTATATTACTAATTAATCCTCACAACAACTCTATGGGAAATGTACTATTATTATCCTTATTTCAGATGAGAAAATTTAGGCACAAAAGGTTAATAATTTGCTGAGGCAACATAGCAACAAAGGCAGGATGAACCTGTACTATCTGGATCCATATTTTGTGTTCTCAGCTGTTAAATAAGACTGCCTTCTCAGCAGAGCTTATATGAGTTTAAATTGTTTTAAAGCCTGTTCTTAACTATCTGGTGTCTGTTCTTAGTGGTCCTGAGGTTACCCTAGTGTGAGTGTTTTTCAACTTCCTAGCATTTCTTTGTGCTTAGACTTTATAAAATACCATTTTGAACTACTAGTTAATTATAAATTTAACCACATGTGAACCTAAAGACTTTGGGGTTTATAATTTCATGTCACATTATATTTTAAGCAGGTCCTTCCATGTCTAAGCCAGATGTGATTACCTTATTGGATGAAGGGAAGGAGCCCTGGATGGTTGTGAGAGAAGGAACAGGAAAACATCACCCTGGTGAGTGAGGGCTGAGTAGGCATGGGAAAATCATTACTGTAGGTAATAGCCAAGTACGTCAGGGTAGAGACATTCCCTTGATATTTACAGATCACTCTTCAAAAGCCTGTAGAGGAAAGGCCTAAGACCTAGGAAGCAAATTAAAATCTTTTAAACCTGGGCTAACAAGGGAATTTCCTACTGGCCTTGATTACAACTCTCTATTTCTCACATCATATTTCTCTCCCACTTCAAAGAAAAAAGCTCTTCTCAGTAGAAGGAAAACAAATGATAATGTAAGAGTTAAAATCACAGAATAGAAAAAGAAAAGAAGTAGAGAAACTTAACAGAGCTTAGAGTCGATCTCTCGATAAGATCAACAAAATTAATAAACACCAAAAAAATAAAAGTAAAAAATAAATAAATAAATAAACACCAACTTGACTAATCAAGAAAAAAAGAGAGACAACATAAATTACTAATACCAGGAAAGAAAGAGAGGTTTTCGCTTAACATGTTATATGCATTAAAAGAATAAGAGTGCTCACTTCAGCAGCACATACACTGAAATTGGAACAATACAAAGAAGATTAACATGGCCCCTGCGCAGGGTTGACATGCAAATTCATGACATGTTCCATATTAAAATAAGAGCGAATATCATGAATAACTTTATGCCAGTAAATTTGACAACTTAAATGGAAAAATTCCTTGAAAAATACAAACTTAGCAGATCTGACACAAGAGTAAAAAGAAAATATGCATAATCTCATATCTACTAAAGTAATTAAGTTCATTATCAGAAGTCTTTCCAGAAAGAAAATGCTAGACCCAGATAGTTTCCCTGGTGAATTCTATTAAATATTTAAGGAAGTAATAGTACAGTATTACACATATTCCTTCAGAAAAAGAACTCCTTCCAACTCATTTTATGAGGCTACTTTAATTCTTACACTATGTTCATGAAGGATATAAGTTTATAATTCTCGCCCCCCTCCCCGCCTTGGTAATTTCTGTCCTTCTTGAACATAGATGTAAAATGCTTAACAAAATATCAGAAAATTAAATCCAGCAATATATAGTAATGATGACTAAATAGAGTTTACCCCAGGAAATTATGCTTGGTTTAACATTTCAAAATTAATCAGTATAATTTACCATATTAACAGAAATGTGAGAAATCATTTGATTATCTCCATGGATGTAAAAATAGCATATGACAAAATTCAATATCCATTCATGATAAAAACTCTCAGGAAACTAGAAATTGAAAGGAGCTTCCTCAGTGTGATAAAGGGCATCTGCTGAAAAAATACTGCATCATTAACTTTATCATACTTGATTGAAGAGTTCCCTCCTAAGACTGAACAAGGCAAGGATGCCCAGTCTCCCTGTATCTACTTAACATCAAATTGAAGGTCCGAGCATTACAATCAGGCAAGAAAAAGAAACAAGAGATATAAAGATCAAAAAGGAAGAAGTAAAACTATTTGGAGATGGTATAATTATATACTTAGAAAATCCTAAGGAATCAAAGCAACATCTACTCAAATTAGTAAGTGAAGATCACAGGATACAAAGTTAAGCTACAAAAATCAGTTTTGTTTTTATATATGAAAAAAATTGGAAAATTAAAGTTAAGTCAATTAAGAAAAATTAAAGTAAATTAAGTCAGTTTACAGTAGTGTCAGAAAACAAAATCCTAAGGAATAAATTTGACAAAATGTGCAAAACCTCTACAATAAAAGCCATGGAACATTGCCAAGATGATCTGATGAATAGAAAGATACCATTTTGGGGATGGGATGCAACACAGTTCCAGGCACAATCCTAGGAACCTTTTTTTAAAATTTTGTAGATACTTGACAAACTGATTTTAAAATTTATATGGAAAAGCAGTGCACTTAGCATGTCTAAAACAATCTCAAACAAGGAAGAACATGTTATAGAACTTAGACTACATGACTTCAAGATACTTTGAGATATATTATAAAACTAAATTACTCAAGACATTGTGGTATTGGCTAAGGATCAGCAAACAGAACAGAGACCCTAGATGTAGACCTCACATGCACTTAGTGTCATATATTTACTGACGAAGGTATCAAAGCCTTCCAATGGAAAAAGGAAAGTATTTCAACAAATGATACTGGAATAATTGGGGAAAAAAATCTTGACCTCATTTCACAATTAATTTGAGATAGATTTTAGACCTAAATATAAAAACTAAACATTAAAAAATCTTAAAAATCAAATGTAAAAAATAAAATAAAAATTTAAAAACTAGGTATATATTTTATATGTAAAAAATATAAAAACAAAATGTAAATGGGCTTCCCAGGGTGGTGCTAGTGGCAAAGAACCTGCCTGCCAGTGCAGAAGACTTAAGACACAGGTTTGATCCCTGGCTTGGGACAATCCCCTGGAGGAAGGCATGGCAACCCACTCCAGTATTCTTGCCTGGAGAATCCCATGGTCAGAGGAGCCTGGCGGGCTACAGTCCATAGGGTTGCAGAGTCAACAGGACTGAAGTGACTTAGCATGGATGCAAATCTTTTAGAGGAAAACATAGGGGAATGACTTGATATTAGGTAAAAGTTTCTTAGGAGAAAGCAGTAACCATAAAAATTAAAAATTGATGTCATAATTTATCCAAATAAAAAACTTTATCTCATCAAAATATACTAATAAAAAAATGAATAAGCAAGTCATAGACTGAGAGAAAATAGTAGTAAAACAAAGGACCAATATCCAGTTGATACACTACAACTCAACACTATAATGATAGGCAACTCAATTAAAAATGCGTAAAAAGTACATCCATATGATGGAATAACACTCAGCAACAAAAAGGAATATATTCTTAATACATGTGATAATTTGGGTGAACCTGGAAGAAATTATGTTGAGTGAAAAAATAATCATAAAAGGTTATACCATATGACTCTAATTAATATTTATGAAACAATAAAATTATAGAGATGGAAATTGGATTAGTGGTTACCTGAGGTTAGGAATGTAGGGAGGGGGAAAGATGGTTGAAGCTACAAAGGAATAAAACATTGTGGTTATGATACAGCTGAGTCTTGATTGTGGTGAGGGTTAGGCAAGGCTATGTGTTATGTTATGTGTTAGTGGCTCAGTCGTGTCCAACTCTTTGCGACCCTACAGACTATAGCTCGCCAGACTTCTCTGTCTATGGGATTCTCCAGGCAAGAATAGTGGAGTGGATTGCCATTCCTTTCTCCAGAGAATCTTCCTGACCCAGGGATTGAACCCTGGTCTCCTGCATTGCAGGTAGATTCTTTACTGTTTGAGCTACAAGGAAGTCCTCAGGCAAGGCTATCAGTTCAGTTCAGTTCAGTCGCTCAGTTGTGTCTGACTCTTTGTGACCCCATGAACCATAGTATGTCAGGCCTCCTTGCCCATTACCAACTCCCAGAGTCCACCTAAACCCATGTCCATTGAGTCAGTGATGCCATCCAGCCATCTCATCCTCTGTCGTCTCCTTCTCCTCCTGTCCTCAGTCTTTCCCAGCATCAGGGTCTTGTCCACTGAGTCAGCTCTTCGCATCAGGTGGCCAGAGAATTGCAGTTTCAGCTTCATCAGTCCTTCCAATGAACACCCAGGACTGATCTCCTTTAGAATGGACTGGTTGGATCTCCTTGCAGTCCAAAGGACTCTCAAGAGTCTTCTCCAACACCACAGTTCAAAAGCATCAATTCTGCACTCAGCTTTCTTTATAGTCCAACTCTCACATCCATACATGACTACTGGAAAAACCATAGCCTTGACTAGATGGACCTTTGTTGGCAAAGTAATGTCTCTGCTTTTTAATATGCTGTCTAGGTTGATCATAACTTTCCTTCCAAGGAGTAAGCGTCTTTTAATTTCATGGCTGCAATCACCATCTGCAGTGATTTTGGAGCCCAGAAAAATAAAGTCTGACACTGTTTCCACTGTTTCCCCATCTATTTGCCATGAAGTGATGGGACTGGATGCCATGATCTTAGTTTTCTGAATGTTGAGCTTTAAGCCAACTTTTTCACTCTTCTCTTTCACGTTCATCAAGAGGCTCTTTAGTTCTTCTTCACTTTCTGCCATAAGGGTGGTGTCATCTGCATATCTGAGTTTATTGATATTTCTCCCGGAAATCTTGATTCCAGCTTGTGCTTCCTCCAGCCCAGCATTTCTCATTTTGTACTCTGCATATAAGGCTATACATTTGGTAAAATTGCATAGACCTGTATACAAACACATACATGAGGGCATGTATAACTGATGAAATCTATATCAGCCCTATGGATTATTCCAAGGGTAATTTTTGGTTTGAATATTGTACTATAGTTTGTAAGATGTTCACATTGAGAGGGAGGGTGAAGGGGTCATGAGACTTCCCTATACTTTTCTTTGCAGCATCCTGTGAATCTGCAGTTATTTCAAAACAAAAAGTAAATAAAAATGTCCTGTTGGGGGTGATAGGTAAAAGATTTGAGCCAAGAGAGGAGCTACTCTCTTTCTTGATCAATGACTATAATTCATCATGATCTAAACCTGTACTAGGCAGCTCCAGCTGCCGTAACAAAATACCATAGAATAGGTGACTTAAACAACAGAAATGTATTTTCCCACAATTCTGGTGGCCAGAAGTCCAAGGTTAGGATTTTGGGGCCTGATGAGGGCTCTCTTCTGGCTTGCAGATGGCCCCGTTCTCACACCTTCTTCACATGATGAAGAGAAAGATCTCTCTCTTCCTCCTGTAAGGCCATTGTCCTGTCCTATTCTGTCCAGCAGTCCTGTGAGTTAGGATCCCACCCTTATTACTTAATTTAACCTTAATTGCCTCCTAAAAGCACTGTCTCCAAATATAGGCATATTGTGTGTTTAGGGCTTAAGTATATTTTGGAGGGACAAAATTCAGTCCATAGCAATGTCTATATAGGGTCCAGTTTCTTTCCAGTCTAACTAGTATACATACACTTGCTTGCCTAAAAATATGTTCATTTATTCAGCAGTACTTGCATGCCCAATCTGAACCAAGCACTGTGCTACACACCAGTGGGACAGTTGTGAGCAAGAGTGGTAGTTCCCAGCAGTCTTCTTGTTAATAAGGGTAAGGACATTAAGTTAACAAGTAAATGAATAGTATTATGTAGTGACAAGTGTTATTAAGAAAAGCGAGGAGAACCGGAGATAGAAATTGGGAGATGTAGACAGATTTTTGGGCGTTTGGGGCTTTTTGAAGAGATGATTTTTGAGTGGAGACATGAAAAAAGAGCTTAGACCATTTGACTATCTAAAGCAAGAAGCAAAAACTGTCCTAATGAAACAGTAAATGCAGAGACCTTGGGTCAGAGGGCAAAGACTTTGATGTTTGAGGAACAGCAAAAAGGCCAGCATGCAAATTTTTATTATCATCCTTACCTGTTTTCTAGATGATCTTACTTGCAAAGCAGAAATAGAAACACAGTTGTGTAGAGAACAAACGTGTGGCTACCAAGGGGGAAGTTCAGGTAGAATGAATTGGGAGATTGGGACTGACATATTTACACTATCGATACTATTATAAAATAGACAAATAATGATAACCTACTGTATAGCACAGGGAACTCTACTCAGTGCTCTGTGATAACTTAAATGGGAAGGAAATCCAAAAAAGACAGGATATATGTAAACATATAACATATAGCCCATTGACATTGCTGTACAGCAGAAACTAATACATTATAAAGCAACTATACTCCAATAAAAATTTTAAAAAGAAGAGGAGGAGGAAGGCCAGGATGATTATTCAAAAGTTAAGTGAGAAGTAGAGTAACAAGATGAAGTCAGAAAGTTAGGTAAGGGCTAGGTCATGTAAAATTTGAGTATCATAGGGGAAGTCATTGTGATAGAAAGCCATTGGAGATTTCTAAGCAGGGGAATGTCATGAGCTGATTTGCCTTATAAGTATCACTCTATAGAGAATAGATCAAATAGGGGCAAGATGAATAGTAGGAAGACCAATTAGGAGGCTATTTCATTTGTCCCAATGGAATATGGTAGTGGCTTTGATTTGAATGTTACTGGTGGGAGATAGACAGATGTTAGATTGATGGTGGGTTTGCCCAGAATATACTGCTGGGCTGCTTCTCGGTCTGAATCCTCCACACTTGAGGCTGCTCCCACAAGTGGATGTTTTCTTTACCCAGATTGAACTCCTCATACAGCCTCCTTCTCCCTATGTGGATAAGGAGCGTCTTTGTCTTTTAGTTGGTGCATTTTATCCATTTGCAGTTAAGTAATTTTCTTATATGTGCTGTGCTTAGTTGCTTAGTTATGTCCTACTCTTTGCAACCCCATGCACTGTTGCCGGGCATGCCACCCCATGGACTGTTGGCCCTCCAGGCTCCTCTGTCCATGGGGATTCTCCAGGCAAGAATACTGGAGTGGGTTACCATGCCCTCCTCCAGGGGATCTTCCCGACCCAGGATTTGAACCCAGGTCTCCTGCATTGCAAGTGAATTCTTTACTGTCTGAGTCACCAAGGAAATATATAAACCTTATATATTTAGGTTTAAATCCACCTTCTTTTTTCTGTTTGTTCAGCATTCTCTTTTTTCCCTCTCATGCCTATTTTGGATTAATCAAAATATTTTAGCTTTTGCCTCTTGAGTGTGTTAGTTATACACACTTTAATTTTTAATAGTTGCTCTAGAGGTTAGCACATGCATTCTTCAGTTACTGCATTGTACTTTAAATTAGTTCCTTTATATCTTTCTCAATATTGTAGAGACATTAATAACATTTAAATTCTTTTTAGGTATCCTCTACTTTGTCTACTGTTGTTAGGTATCTTAACTCTATATACATTTAGATCCCCATAGAGTATTAATTTAAATACTATTATTAATACTGATTTAGATTTACCTACACAGGTACCTTTTACAGAGCTCCTTTTTCTTTTCTCTACTGTAGTGCTTCTGCTTAGAATCATTTTCTCTGTTCCTGAAGAACTTCCTTTAGTATTTCTTTTATTGTGCCTGTTGGCAATGAATTCTCTTAGGTTTTATTTGAAACTATCTTCATTTTGTCTTCATTTTTAAAGGGTACAGAATTTTGTCTTTGTTCTTTGGAGTACAGAACTCTGGATTGGCTGTTATTTTCTCTTAGCAGCTGTCTTCTTGTTTTTCTGGCTTCTGTCATTTTCATTGAGTAGCAGTTTGTCAGTCATGTTGTAATTCTGTTGGAGGTATTGTTTTGGAGATATTTTTCCTATTTTCCCCATACACTTTAATATTTGGTGTGTAATCTTACAGAAGATAGGTTTTTTTAGGTACACATATGTGTTATTAGCAGAAATACAATGTCTTCTAGAGATGTCTAATCCATTCACTGGTAATGATATTGAAAACTCAGCCTCTGCATGCTGGTGGTGAATCAAATCTCAGAGACAGAGTTTTGGGTGAAGTAGAAAAGAATAGCTTTATTTCTTTGCCAGGCAAAGGAGGACACAGTGGGCTTGTGCTTTAAAAATTGTGTGTCCCAACCTGGGAGGAGTTGGTGAGAGTTTTATAGCAATAGTTCAAGATCAGGGTTACTGATAAGGATCAGGGGGTGTGCAGGGCCTGTATTCCTTTAATTTAATCTGGCCTCTGGTGGTCTCCTGAAGAGCTTCACTGGTTCCTTTAATCTGGCCTCAGGTGGTGTCTTGTTGAGCTTCTCAAGGTTATCAAACTGTCACCTCTCTGGAACATCTTCCAGTTGCTGGGGGTTTTAGGTCTGCAGAAGAGCTCAAAGATACTGTTACGTGTATGCCTTGTGGTGGAACCAGGACTCTGACCCAAGGTTGCAGTATTGTTTCTTGACTGCCCCTTTCTCGTTTCTGCATCCTCTCCTTTCCCTGATTAGCACCTGTTCAGATTTTCCCTTTGGAATCTAGGGAAGGTCCATGGAGGCTGGAGTCTATTCTCTGCAAAGAAACAGGGGACACAGAAAGGCTTCCATGCCCAAGAGCCCCAAAGGGTCGTACTTGGTTTCAGTAATAGGCATTATTTTAGGTGCTTTTTATTTCTGTATAGTTTTCTTTCTTCTGGAACAGGAAAACATTGTGTGTTTGCTTTCT
The DNA here is from genome assembly GCF_019923935.1 of Bubalus bubalis. Classification (NCBI taxonomy): domain Eukaryota; kingdom Metazoa; phylum Chordata; class Mammalia; order Artiodactyla; family Bovidae; genus Bubalus; species Bubalus bubalis. The sequence goes on from NC_059174.1 coordinate 46,779,395, forward strand.
TGTTTTCTTTCAGACTTGGAGTCCAGATACAGTGCCAATATTTTATCTTCAGAAAAGGACATTTACGAAATATATTCATTCCAGTGGGAGATAATGGAAAGAATTAAAAGCTGTAGCCTTCAGGACTCCATTTTTAGAAATGATTGGGAATGCAAAGGCAAAATTGAGGGGCAAAAGGAACCACAAGAGGGATATTTTGGGCAAGTGAAAATTGCTTCTGAAAAAATGACCACTTACAAAAAGCATAATCTTCTTGCCGAATATCAGAGAGTTCATAATGGAGAAAAGTTGTATGAATGTAAGGAATGTAGGAAGACCTTTATTCGTCGCTCAACACTTAGTCAACACCTGAGAATTCATACTGGTGAGAAACCGTACAAATGTAAGGAATGTGGGCAGGCCTTTAGACAGCGTGCACACCTTATCAGACATCACAAACTTCATACTGGTGAGAAACCCTATGAATGCAAGGAATGTGGGAAGGCCTTTACAGTCCTCCAAGAATTGACTCAGCATCAGAGACTTCATACTGGTGAAAAGCCCTATGAATGTAAGGAATGTGGAAAGGCCTTTAGAGTACATCAGCAACTTGCTCGACATCAGAGAATTCACACTGGAGAGAAGCCCTATGAATGTAAGGCATGTGGGAAGACCTTTAGGCAGTGTACACACCTTACTCGACATCAAAGACTTCATACTTCAGAGAAGCTCTATGAATGTAAGGAATGTGGGAAAGCCTTCGTGTGTGGTCCAGACCTTAGAATACATCAGAAAATACATTTTGGGGAGAAACCCTATGAATGTAAGGAATGTGGAAAGGCTTTTAGGATATGTCAACAGCTTACTGTCCATCAGAGTATTCATACTGGTGAGAAACCCTATGAATGTAAAGAGTGTGGGAAGACTTTTAGATTAAGGCAACAACTTGTTCGCCATCAGAGAATTCATACTCGTGAGAAACCCTATGAATGTATGGAGTGTTGGAAGACCTTTAGTAGTTACTCACAACTTATTTCCCATCAGAGCATTCATATTGGTGAGAGACCTTATGAATGTGAAGAATGTGGGAAGGCCTTCAGACTGCTGTCACAGCTTACTCAACATCAGAGTATTCATACTGGTGAGAAACCTTATGAATGTAAGGAATGTAGAAAACCTTTTCGACTTCTCTCACAACTTACTCAACATCAGAGTATTCATACTGGAGAGAAACCTTATGAATGTAAGGAATGTGGTAAAGCTTTTAGACTTTATTCTTTTCTTACTCAACACCAGAGAATTCATACTGGTGAGAAACCCTACAAATGTAAGGAATGTAAGAAGGCTTTTAGACAACATTCACACCTTACTCAACATCAGAAAATTCATAATGTAATTTAATACAAGGCTTTCAAATGCACATTATGTTACACAACGTCAGAAAATTCATTTTTGAGAGAATTTGTTTGATGCTCCTCATTAAGCATAAAAAATTTATATTTCAGAAAAAAATGTTGCTTTAATGGTTGCTTCCATCACCATTCAAGCATTGTCTTCAGCATATTCATATGAGAAAGTAATATAATGAATGCAGGAAAATCTTTAGCCTTATCTATCTTTTATCACCATTTCACCACTGTATTACCAGTGTATTATTGGATAGGTACTTAAATTTCTGTGCCTCATTTTGCTCACTTGTAAAATGGTGATAATAGTATCTATGAATATTAGCTATTTATTGCTGCATAATAAAATACCACAAACTTAGTAGCTTAAAATAATACACATTTATTATCTCAGTTTCTATAGGTCAGGAGTCTAGGCATAACTTAGTTGGGTCTTCTGCTTCAGGGCCTCTCACAAGGCTAAAATCAAGGTGTTGACCATGACTGAGTCTCATCTGAAGGTTCAACTGGAGAAGAGATCCACTTCTAACCTCATGTGGTTGTTGTCCAAATTAATTTCCTGAGGGCTGTTGCACTGAGGTCTTCAGATTCTAGCTCGCTGTTGGCTGAAGGCTGACTTCAGTCAGTTCCTTGCTACATGAGCCCCTTCAGCATAACTGCTTGCTTCGTAAGAGAATGCAACCCAAGAAAGCAAGAGTCTGCTAGCATCGAAGAAGCTATCATCTTGTGTTTCTAATCGTTGAAATGACATTTCATTACCTTTGCTACCTTCTGTTGCATGGAAGCAAGGAACTAGGCTGCCCTACACTAAAGGGAACAGGCTTATAGAAGAGTATGAATCCCAGGAGGAAGGGATCACTGGGGCCAATTCAGAGTCAGCCTGCTGTATCATTGTGAGGATTGAGTAGTTAATACTTGGAAAAACCGCAGCCATATAGCATGTTTTCTGTAAATATTATCTATAGTTGTTATTAACATCATTAGTGTTAGTGAATTCATATGAAAGGAAGATCCTATAGAAGTAATAACTGTAGAAATGCCTTCTGTCACTGCTCAGCACTTACTAAACCTAAGATTATTCTGGATAAAATCTAGGAGGTTATTTTGAATGTGAGAAGTTCTTCATCACTTGAGCTGCATCAGAAATTTCATGCTGAAAAAAAACCCTGATGAATTTCGTGAATATGAGGTTAAGAATATAGTGATTGAAGAAGCAAAGAGAAATATGAAATTGTTTTCCTATAATAAATTACAAGGTAAATGTTTTATAGTCTGTATTCTCTGACCACCACTCAAAATTAATTAGAAACTATCAAAAAGATGGCCAAAAAAAAAAAAAAAAGAAACTAACCACTTGGAAATATAATTGTGTATGTGTGTGTGCACCTGTGTGTGTATATGTTACTCTTGTAGAAAGAAAGAAAACATTCCATTGCAACTAGTAAATTTTTTGATGCTCATAGTATCCCATCTTCAACCAGTAGAAGCTGGGTTTTTTGACATGACCCCAATAGCAGTTTAATAGTTTACTTGGTTATGGCTGCCTAATTTGGTCAGTTTGGGAAGATGCTTGGGTACCAGCTCATCATTCTGAAAACTAATAAATAAAGGGAAAAGTATTTATTTTGTTTTTTTTTCCATGTGAATCAAGTCTCAGGGTCACCCAAAGCTCATCAAATATAATTTTTTTTTAATTTAATAAATCTTACCAGTAAATACAGAAAAAAAGATATTTGGATTAGAAAAATCATTTTCTAGTTCCTAATTTAAAGAATAATGTCCAGAAAGTGGTCTTCAAGGGATATTAAAACTATTTGGGGAAAGAGTTTATAGTGAGAACTTTATATTGGATTTATCAAGCTGACCATTTCTAAGCCCTTTGGTTGATTTTAACGTCTATAATAGTGAAACTGTCAGACAATATGCACCTCCTGGTATAATGCAGTTAGGAAGTACATGTCACTACCTATGAAGTTTTCTTGCCAAAATAATGAACAGAATGAATCAAACTTTTAAATCAAAAAATTTTTTAAACCCAAGAACTTGAGAAATAGATGAACAAAGTAAATGTTACCACAGGAAGCAGCCAAGCAGATCCAGAATGTATAAAATTCCCAAAACAATTCCCCAAAATGAGCTGATTTCTTCAACTGTTGAGTGGCATGAAAAAAGAAGGGCACTGTTAACAGATTTTTAAAAAAAGACTTGAGGCACATCAACTAAATTCAATATGTGGGCATTATTTGGACCCAGATTGAACAAAGTGTAAAAAGACATTTTGGAGACTGGGGAAAATGTGGACATGCACTGAGTATTAGATGATTTTTAGAAATAACTAGTTTTGTTGTTTAGTTACTAAGTTATATCCATGGACTGTAGCCCACCAGGCTCTTCTGTCCATGGGATTTCCCAGGCAAGAATACTGGAGTGAGTTGTCATTTCCTTTTCCAGGGGATCTTCCTAAATCAGGGGATCTTCCCAACCTAGGGGTCGAACCTGAATCTCTTGGGTCTCCTGCAATGGCAGGTGGATTATTTACCACTGGCGCCACCCGGGAAGCTTGATAATAATATCAGTGTGGTTATTAAAAAATAAAAGATTTTATGATTAGAAATAAATATATAGGAAATAGATACCCAGATTTGTATTAAAATATTCCAGCAAAAGAAAATTGGCAAAGAGAGCTAGAAAATATCAATAGATTGGTAAAATGTTAATAATTACTGAAGTAGAATGGTTGTTTATGGGGGTTTCATTGTTCTAATATTTTTACTTTTTTATGTGTTTGGAAGTTTCCATAATAAAATATTTAAAATCAAATTATACACTGCTTCAGAAATCATTGTTAATAAGATGCCTGCATATATGAACTTGTTGGATGTCACCAAAGTTCTATTCAGTGAGGAACTTATGCCTCTGAATGCATTAAGAAAATCTTGTTTGTAGGCCTTCACTTTTCCACAGCCATCAAAGCTGGGCCTGTCACATGGATAAATGTGTTAAAGGAATGAGTAAACCTTTATGTCAAGAAACCAGAAAAAGAACAAAGGAAAACCAACAGAGGAGAAGCAAAGTAAAATTAAAATTAGAAATTAATTAAGGGGTTAGATACTAGTAGACTTAATCTGATGTTAATGACTATATCTTGGCAAGTCTAATCAATGAAAAGAAAATGAAATATGAAACAGCATTAACGATGATAAAAGGGACATAACTACAGATTATCAAGAAATTTTTCTTTTAATTCTAAGGTAACACTTTGTATGTACAATATGTATTCCAATATATGTCAAAACAGAGGGATTACATTTTCTTCTCTAAGAATGTTATCACAACTGATTGGTCTAGAACCCAAACAGACCAGCAAATAAATGTGTGTGTATGAAGTTCCTGTTGAAGGGAAAAAATCTGATAGTTGCATAGGTGAAAGCCTTAAGAAACAGATAATCCTTAACAGGATTTTAGCAATTAATTTTGCACAGGTAAAATAGTCCTGATATAAAACTAGACGTGGATAAATCCTAAAGAGCAAAATCTAGACCAGCTTCATTTATGACGATTCTGTTAATTCTAAATAGTTGTATTTAGAATTTATTACAAAATCAGCCTTCATTAATAGGTTAGTGTTTTGCCTTTTCCAAGCACAAAGTATCTCCATAATGCCTGTGTTTAACCTAGCACAAGACCTTAACCCAACATTCTCCTCAAGTTTGTTTCAGGGATACTAATCCATGAGGATATTTGAAAAAAGGTATCGTGGGGAAAATCATGAATGAAACCAAGGATAAAATATCTATTTTGTGGGGTAAAATCCAAGTACCTGTTACCAGCTTGTTAAAAGATGTATTCAAGATATATTTTCATTTAACACAGTATATCTCAAATTTACTTCGCTGTGCAGTTCTCTCACTCCAAATATCCCTTAACACCTTTAGAATGCGAACCATTCTGGTAGATATTAGCATAACCTCGGTGAGTGTCTTGCAGGATGTTATTTCAGACATTATGGTGAGTGAGTGTGTTGTGGAAGGGTGAGGAAGGACACTTCTCCGCAGCTCACATCATACTCTGAAAGCAGCTTCCGGCTTGAATACTGGGCTAGTGCTTTTCTACAGAGTGGAAACGATTTCAGCCTGGTCCTTTGTAGTGTATATGGTAAACATGCTGAAATAATCTATTAAACAGTGATTAGGACATAAATGATTTTTCATTGAAATAAAAATGCTATATTAAATATCATTTGTGTATTTTCTTTCTTTTTAGAGTCAAGATTTTCTCAAAGGTGCATATCTAGAAGTGCTGTATAGACTTTGCTTCACATATTGCCAGATTGTTGCCCCATCCTTGCACCAATTTTGAATCCCTTCAGTTATTAAAGATGAGTGTATTTCCCTGATTACAAGCAAATTGAGCACATTTTTTCATATGTGTTTATTGACCAATCATATTTTCCTAAAAGTGCTTTTTTATTCACGTACTTTCTCTGTTTCTTTTTGGGTTTTCTCATTGATTTTTTAGGATCCTTAAAGTAATCTAGGTATTGATAATTCCAGGTATTGTTGTTCAGTTGCTCAGTCATGTCTGACTCTCTTTACGACACCATGGACTGCCTCATGGCAGCCTTCCCTGTCCTTCACTATCTCCTGGAGTTTGCTCAGACTTATGTCCATTGAGTCGATGATGCCAGGTATTACACATTTATAAATGTTGGACTTATTTTCTTCACAGATCGCATGTGTTGTAACTGTGTTACAGTGTTCATTGTTTTGCTGACATTAAGTTTAGATACAGTTTTCATTTGAAAGTGAAAAGTGAAGGTGAAAGATGTTCAGTCGTGTTTGACTCTTTGCAACCCCATGGACTATACCAACTGAGCTATTAGAGATGCCCATAGTTTTCATTTTAAATCATACCAAATAATCGTATTCAAAAGATAAGAAGGACCTTGCCGGGAGCCAGCGTGAGGAACTCTGCCCGTGGCAAAGGTCATGAGGAAGAAGGCTTGGCATACACAAAGGCGGGATCGAGCCTCAGGAGTCCCCCTGGAAATTCTCGAGCATCTACCCCCAAAATCAGAGTCTGCCTACTTTCTGATTTGTGCTCTCACCTACACCTCTGACTTTACAGGGGGCTGTCCCCCACTACCACTCTCTGAAAAAAGAGTTAACTTAGAGCTCCAGTTAATAATTCCTGGGTGTGATAGTGTTTCAACCTACAAACTCCTCTGGAAGTCCCCTAGCCTGCCTGAATCGGAGAAGGCAATGGCACCCAATTCCAGTACTCTTGCCTGGAAAATCCCATGGATGGAGGAACCTGGTGGGCTACAGTCCATGGGGGTCGCTGCGAGTCGGGCATGACTGAGCGACTTCACTTTCACTTTTCACTCTTATGTATTGGAGAAGGAAATGGCAACCCACTCCAGTGTTCATGCCTTGAGAATCCCAGGGACAGGGGAGCCTGGTGGGCTGCTGTCTATGGGGTCGCACAGAGTCGGACACGACTGAAGCGACTTAGCAGCAGCAGCAGCCTACCTGAATGAATAGGTTTTTCTGGCCACATGTGATTGTTCAGAGCCTCCCAGCTGTGAGAGGCATGAGATGTTCTAAACTGTCTAAATACAGATTCCTTTGAGCAGTTAAAAGATTGATTAGAAATTGTATTGGTGAAGGGTTTTTCACTTGTTGGGCCAATGTTTGCTGCTAAGTTTCCATATCCCTTACCTGCTGTGTCCCTGGCAGTGTATTGATTAATATAATTGGTGTAAGTAGTAGCTTTAATGTTTGTAACCTTGGACTCTTGAGTTAATTCTTTTTCTTGTTATAGCCCACCACACCTTTGCCCTGTAGGAATGCAACTTTATCTAATGCTTTTGGAGGGTGGCGCCTGAATAATCATCACCTTTAGAGAAAAATAAGTTTTCTGAAGAAAGGGTCTTAAAATGTTAACAGGCCTCCGGGCTAGAAGATGATGCAAATCACCTAAACTTTTGCATATGATAAGTTTGCAGGAAGAAAGCCTGGCTTACTTCATGACTCTACCCCTTCCCCCATTATCCTCTATGCATAACTTAAGGTATAAAAACTACTTTGGAAAATAAAGTGCGGGCCTTGTTCACCGAAACTTGGTCTCCCCATGTCGTTCTTTCTCTCACCTTCCGGCTGAATTCTTGACCGTGGAGGCTCGTCAAGCCTACTAATTATGCCTGGGCTTCTAAGATCTGACCGGGGAGGCCTTAGTGTCTCCTTTCCTTCAGGAGAACGGGAGGACGCCTGCGACCTATGTAGGTGACGTAAATTCCTTATTTTGGAATTTTATTAGCTTTCCACGTAAACCAAGTTATTCAGCCTCTTTTCTCCACCAAATTTTCTCACTGAGCTATCCTTATTTAACCACTCTTTATATCTCTAATTCTATCGTATCCTGATCACCGAAGCCGTCTCCCCTTCGCAATCCCTGACTCCACGGGGGCTGGACCCCGGCAGGACCTCTTATGATTTACTCCTTTTTAAATATGTTTTCTGCCATGCATCGGCAAATAGAAATAAATTCCCCCAATATGTTATTTATTTTATTTATATTTCTCAGTAGATAAAATGACATCAAGCTATACACTTAAGATTTATGCCCTTTATGTACCATAGAAACAGACAAGCAGCCCCTGATGTGCTGGAGCTGCTCAGGTGCCTTCAGCTACATCTTGGTGTTTTCCTGGTGAGTTTCAGTGACCTCACTTCCCTGGTGGCTCAGATGGTAAAGAATCCGCTTGCAATGTGGGAGACCTGGGTTTGATCCCTGGGTTGGGAAGACCTGGAGAAGGACATGACAATCCACTTCACTTCAGTATTCTTGCCTGGAGAATCCCGTGGACAGAGGAGCCTGGCAGGCTACAGTGCATAGGGTTGCAAAGAGACATGACTGAAGCGACTTAGCAATAGCAGATAGGCAACTCTGTGACTCCAATGGGTCAAGACAAAAACAAGATCATCTGTAATAATACTGAAACAGATAAAACAGGAACATTTTTCAAACTACAAAATGCCAAACATGCTCCTGGATAATAGGAATGACTACTATTTCTTTACCAATTGCAATTTTAACCTTGCTTTATTCTGTTCCCACCCCCAGAGATAAGATTTATTAATATATTTAGGCATAAACAACAAGGTCCTATTGTATGGCACAGGGAACTATATTCAATATCCTGTAGTAAACCACAAAGGAAAAGAATATGAAAAAGAACACATATGTGTATGTGTGTGTATATATATATATCTGATTCACTTTGTTGTGCACCAGAAACTAACATAACATTGTAAATCAACTATACTTCAATTCTTTAAAAAAAGTTAGCCCTAATTCCTGACTCCATCCAACCCAGAACAAAGCCTCACTTCTTAAACCTTCTCTAAATCAATAAACATGAGAACAAGCCTTCTAGCACCTTCTTGTGGACACACCCCCATGGTTCCCAATGGTGTGTTCTTTGCTGCAATGAACAGTAAACCCAACTTGTTCTTTTACAGGAAGTTTCCTGGTGGTGGTGTTTGGCTGGAGGACACCTGTATAAGTATATGAATCTTAACAATAAAAATATTTTTTTAGGGTTGTTTTTCAACTGACTGACCGGAAGCTAAGTTGACTGCAACACTAAGGAAGTTGTGAAGTGAAAGTCACTCAGTTGTATCTGACTCTTTGCGACCCCCATGGACTGTAGCCCACCAGGTTCCTCTGTCCATGGAATTCTTCAGGCCTGAATAGTGGAGTGGGTAGCCATTCCGTTCTCCAGGGGATCTTCCCAACCCAAGGATCAAACAACCCAGGTCTTCCACATTGCAGGCAGATTCTTTACCATCCGAGCCACCAGAGAACATTTATTTATTTAATCAGAGCCTTAAGATCATGTGTAACAGTTTTTTTTCATCTGTAACAATTTTTTCAATCAATTAAAACAGGATATAGTTAATTCTCAGCTTTGCTGATACATCTGCCATTAACAGGATATTTTGTTGTTGTTCAGTGACCAAGTCCTGTCTGACTCTTTGTAACCCCATGGATTGCAGTGTCCCAGGCTTCCCTGTCCTTCAGTATCTTCCAGAGTTTGCTCAAGCTCTTGTCCATTGAGTTGGTAATTCTATGTAACCATCTCATCCTCTGCCACCCCCTTATCTTTTTGCCTTCAATCTTTCCCAGCATCAGGGTCTTTTCCAATGAGTCCACTCTTTGCAGCAGGTGGCCAGTATATTGGAGCTTCAGCATCAGTCCTTCCACTGAATATTCAGGGTTGATTTTCTTTAGGATTAGGCTGCACAAATCGGTCCTTTATTCTTTTTCAAAATCCACTATTTCCCTTAATGTAACATTCTGAAGGAGATCAGCCCTGGAATTTCTTTGGAAGGAATGATGCTAAAGCTGAAACTCCAGTACTTTGGCCACCTCATGCGAAGAGTTGACTCATTGGAAAAGACTCTGATGCTGGGAGGGATTGGGGGTAGGAGGAGAAGGGGACGACAGAAGATGAGATGGCTGGATGGCATCACTGACTCGATGGACGTGAGTCTGAGTGAACTCCGGGAGCTGGTGATGGACAGGGAGGCCTGACGTGTTGCGATTCATTGGGTCGCAAAGAGTCGGACACGACTGAGCGACTGAACTGAACTGAACTGATGTGTAAAAATTGTATAAATTTTAATTATGTTGAATTGCTTCACAGTGCTTTTCAGGTTACTATATCCTTCTACTTTTCTGTGTGTTCATTCAATTAATTTTTGAGAGCTTGGTATTGAATCCCCAACTAAAAATCTTAAAGTTTTTTATTTATTTTATTCATTTATTTTTGGCTGTGCTGGGTCTTCCTTGCTCTGCTGGCTTTTCTCTAGTTGTGGTAAGCGGGGGCTACTCTTCATTGAGGTCCGTGGGCTCCCACTGCAGCAGCTTCTTTGTTGTGGAGCACAGGCTCTAGGGCGCATGGGCTTAGTTGCTCCATGGTATGTGGGATATGACCAGGAATTATACCCATGTCTCCTGCCTTGGCAGGTGGATTCTTTACCACTGAGCCACCAGGGAAGTCCTCCAACTAAAAGTCTTAATTTATCTGCTTAAAAAAATAATTGTAATATAGAGTGGAACATAATATATGTAACTTTGTTCTATATTTTCCAAGTCTCCTATAAATGTGTTATACTTTGGTAATTTAAAAAAGAAAAACAAAAAAAATTTTTTTAAAGATCAGTGATTTATCAAGTTGACATGAAGTAATTAAACTATTTCTCAGATATACTATAGTCTGGCATTTCCCAAGGGAAGAAAGCAGATTTTATCTGTTTAAGAAACTATCAAAGAATTCTGAATTTGACAATAAAGAGCCTATAATTTCAAAAAATAAATAATCCAAAAGTTTGACGTTTTAGTTCAAATGAGAGGTGATGTTATGTTTTGTACTGTCTGCTATTGGAAACTATGTTTGATTTAAAATGTTGCAATACCTTATTTTAATGTTTTTTGTTGTTGTTGTTTTTAATTTTACTGGTGTATAGTTGATTTACAATGTTGTGTTAGTTTCAGGTGTACAGCAAAGTGATTCAGTTATATGTAGACACATATTCATTCTTTTTCAGATTTTTCACCCATGTTGGTTATTATAGAATATTGAGTAGAGTTCTCTGTGCTATACAGTAGGCCCTTGTTGGTTATATATTTTAGATATAGTAGTGTCTGTATGTTAATCCCAGGCTCCTAATTTATCCCTCTGCCCCCCATGTTTTCCCATTGGTAACCATAAATTTGTTTTTGTTAAAAAATTGAATGAGTCATATCAGGGACTGTCCCAAGTTCAGTAGAGAATAAATTGTAGTCATTTACTTTTTTCCATTTTTATTGAGATATAATTCACTGCAGCATTGGATAAGTTTAAGGTGTACAGCATAATGATCTGACTTACATCTATAATGAAATGATTATAACAGTAAGTTTAGTGAACATCCATCTCATATAGATACAAAAAGAAACAATTAAACAAATATTTATGTATTTGGCAGAGCCAGGTCTTAGTTGTGGCACTTTGATTGTTTTGCAACATGCCAGGTCTTTAGTTGCAGTACGTGGGATCTAGTTCCCTCACCAGGGATGGAACCCAGGGTGAGTACAGAATCTTAGCCACTTAAGCACCAGGGAAGTACTCAGAAAAAAATTTTTTCCTTGTAATGAAAAAGAACTCCTACTATTTAGTCCTCTAACAATTTTCATATATAATATACAGTAGTGTTAATGATATTTATCATATTGTATATCATATCCTTACTAGTTATTTATCTTATGACTGGAAGTTTCTACCTTTTGACTACCTTCATCCAAGTGCCCCTCTCCCTACCTTCTGCCTGACCTGTGGTAACCACAAATCAGATCTATTTCCATGAATATGTTGGGGTTTTTTTTTTTGTTTGTTTGTTTGTTTTTGAAGTATAGTTGTCCTACAACACTGTTTGTTCCTTTTTTTTTTTAAATTATTTTTATTTATTTTTTGGCCTTGTTGTGTGGCATGTGGGATCTTAGTTCCCTGACCAGGGATTGAACCCACATCCCCTGCATTAGAAGCACAGAGTCTTAACCACTTGACCGCCAGGGAAGTCCCTGTTTGTTCCTGTTATACAACATAATGATCTGATATTTCTATATATTTCAAGATTATCACCGTGATAAGTCTAGCTATGGTATGTCACCACACAAAGATACTTCATAGTTATTGACTGTATTTCCCACAATATACATTTCATACCTGTCACTCATTTACTTTGCACCTGAAAGTTTGTGCCTCTTCATCTCCCTCACCTATTTCTGTACTCCTCCCATCCCTTCCCCTCTGGCAACCACCTGTTTCTTCTCTGTATCTGTAAATCTGTCTCTGTTTGGTTATGCCAATTCTTCTGTTTTGTTTTTTAGGTTCCACATATAAGTGAAATAATAGAGTATTTGTCTTTCTCTGTCAGACTTATTTCACTCAGCATAGTACCATTTAGATCTATCCATGTTGTTGCAAATGGAAAATTTGCATTCTTTTTAGTAGCTGAGTAATATTCCACTATATATAAATACCACATCTTTATCCATTCATCTGTTGATGATGCTTCCATGTCTTGGCTATTATAGATAACGCTGCAATGAACATTGGGGGGGTGCATGTATCTTTTCAAACTAGGTTTTTCATTTTATTCAGATATATACTCAGGAGTGGATTTGCTGGATCATATGGTAGTTCTGTTTTTAATTTTTTTCAGGAATCTCCATATGGTTTTCCAGAATGGCTGCACCAATTTACAGTCCCACCAAGAGGGTTCCCTTTTCTTGACATTCTTGCTAACACTTGTTCTTTGTTGTCATATATATATTTATTCATTTGGCTGCATCAGGTATTAGCTGCAGCACACAGGATCTTTCACTGTTGCCCACAGACTCTCCAGTTGTGGCATGCAGGCTCCAGTAGCTGCAGCACATGGGCTCTCTAGTTGTGGCCCCTGGGCTCCAGAGGGTGTGGCTCAGTTGGAACATACAGGGTGGGATTTTAGTTCCCCAACTGGGGGGTTGAACCTGCATCCTCTGCATTGCAAGGTGGATTCTTAACCACTGGACCACCAGGGAAGTCCCAAAACCATTCTGACAGGCATCAGAAAGACCTGTGTACAGTCAGGTCATTCAGGATGGCTGTTCTCTTGCTTTGTGCAGCCCCTACTTTACCAGCTCCTTCTTCACCTGCACCTTGCTCACATGAATGTGCTTACCCTGTGCCCCCGCTAGCAACTGTTCTAATCCTCAGGCCAGAATGGTTCCAGCTGCTAGTTTATTAAAGGGAAATATCGGCCCTTGTGATGGTTGTTCATTTGAGGCTGTGAGGGACATTCCCCAGCTGCTGGTTCCCTTGGTAACTGATGAGCCAATCTGATGTCAATTCCCCCTATAAATGGCAGCCTCCTCTCCCCTGTGTAGTAGTGTCAGCTGCTGTGTTCTGATGCACACAGTGGGCACCTCACTCTAGGGCCTTACTTCAGGTCTGTAAGATCCTCTTGTCCAATAAACCACTGATGTCTCTGTCGCTGTCTCTGGGCTCATTGGTCAGTCTCCAGGCTTGGCATCTACAAGGCTTGCAATTCTGTGGGGGGCAACCCAGCAATTGGTCAGCCAGCCAGGAGGCTGAGGAAACTCCACTGATGACCAAGAGGTTGGGATATAAAGAGGGGGAATAGAAACTTGTGGTGGGGGGCGTTGGCTTGCCCCAAGGCTGAGGCAGGGGCAGCAGGTTGGAGGCACAGGCTGTTGTGCTCTTGGCTTTCTCCTTGCCCCTCCTTGGCAGGTAGAAAAGGCCAAAGCGGTGCTGGGTGTGCTCCCCTTCCTCTCCCTCCAACCCACCTCTCCTGGCCCCCTTGTGCTGCGGTTTCTGCAACACAGGACTGAACCCACCTGGTTATAGCTTATCGATGGCAGAATATTCAGTCTCAGCAGAAAAATGCCAAAAAGCAAGTTGGACATAAGAAACAAGGACTTGATGAAAAGGCTGCTGCCTTAATATTCTATTTAATATAATACTATTAATATATACCTGCACTGTCTGTAGGACACACTTTCCAGATCCTAAGACCTTTAAACAGGGGACTCAGTGGTAAGGAATCCAGCTGCCAGTGCAGGTGACGCAGGAGACGTGGGTTTGATCCCTGGGTTGGGAAGATCTGGAGCAGGAAGTGGCAACCCACTCCAGTATTCTTGCTTGCAGAATTCTATGGACAGAGGAGCCCGGCGGGCTACAGTGCATAGAGTCGGAAAAGAGTCGGACACAACTGAGAGACTGGGCACGCACGTACAAGACCTTTAAGCAGAACGTTGACAGCAAATATCCTAAGTCCTCTTCCTCTAGACTTAGCTGATGTTCAGGCATAAAATTGTTTACAGGTGAATTCATGACACCTCCGACTCTTCTACTGTCTCACACCTTAGTTAACACACCTGTAGCTGTTTTTCTAACAAACTATTCATCAGCAAAAATAAGGGGCTACAGAAATACTTTTTTCCTGCTCTACTCATATTTTAATTTACCCTCTTTTTTTTACACTTTATTTTGTATTGGGGTATAGCCACTTAAGAATGTTGTGACAGCTTCAGGTGAAGAGCGAAGGGACTCGGGAATAATATACAGAAACACTCATATGTTGCTTCCTTTTGGACTTCACGCAAAGACAATTCTGTGTAAATGTACAGTTGACTCTGATTTGGAAATCTGAAATTCACTCTGTCCTTGTTATAACATTTTTTTTTTACAGTTGTATTTATGTTGATGTTTTATATTGTGTAAAATGGCTCATTTAATAAAGTATTGCTTTGATTTTTTAAAGAAAGTTAAATTGTGAGGGTAATCCCCAGGTGGCTGTTCATTAGCATGTGGGGCCCTGGGGAAGTTGACTACCAGGAGAGATGTCTTTCTCTTCCATTATATCAATGATATTCCAATAGCTGCAGTCTTCTTCCAGTAGCTGCCCATGCTTGTGGCTTATTTGACTGCACATGGATGACAATGAATACAGACAAAACACAAGAACCTGGATTATCTGCAAAGACAAGCATGCCTTCTGACCCCTTACCCTAAACAATTACAGACAGAGGCTTTAGGATATTATCTCAAGGATAGGCTTGTGAATTGGATGTGGCCAGTTACATGGAAGGGTTTTGTTGGGGCCTAGGGCAATGCAAAATATTAGTAACCTTAGGTCTCTGGTCCCAGTTAGGGAAGGGGCAGAGCGACGATATAGTGAGTTAGAGAAACCTCTATATGCAGTCCATGAATCAAGGCAAATTGGAAGTGGTCAAACAAGATGTGGCAAGAGTGAATGTCGACATTCTAGGAATCAGCTAACTGAAATGGACTGGAATGGGTGAATTTAACTCAGATGACCATTATATCTACTACTGCGGGCAGGAATCCCTCAGAAGAAATGGAGTAGCCATCATGGTCAACAAAAGAGTCCGAAATGCAGTACTTGGATGCAATCTCAAAAACGACAGAATGGTCTCTGTTCGTTTCCAAGGCAAACCATTCAATATCACAGTAGTCCAAGTCTATGCCCCAACCAGTAACACTGAAGAAGCTGAAGTTGAACGGTTCTATGAAGACCTACAAGACCTTTTAGAACTAACACCCAAATACAAATTATGTAAAATTAAAAAAAAAAAAAAAAAGAACTAACACCCAAAAAAGATGTCCTTTTCATTATAGGGGACTGGAATGCAAAAGTAGGAAGTCAAGAAACACCTGGAGTAACAGGCAAATTTGGCCTTGGAATACACAATGAAGCAGGGCAAAGACTAATAGAGTTTTGCCAAGAAAATGCACTGGTCATAACAAACACCCTCTTCCAACAACACAAGAGAAGACTCTACACATGGACATCACCAGATGGTCAACACCGAAATCAGATTGATTATATTCTTTGCAGCCAAAGATGGAGAAGCTCTATACAGTCAGCAAAAACAAGACCGGGAGCTGACTGTGGCTCAGATCATGAACTCTTTATTGCCAAATTCAGACTTGAAGAAAGTAGGGAAAACCACTAGATCATTCAGGTATGACCTAAATCAAATCCTTTATGATTATACAGAGGAAGTGAGAAATAGATTTAAGGGCCTAGATCTAATAGATAGAGTGCCTGATAAGCTATGGAATGAGGTTCATGACATTGTACAGGAGACAGGGGTCAAGACCATCCCCATGGAAAAGAAATGCAAAAAAGCAAAATGGCTGTCTGGGGAGGCCTTACAAATAGCTGTGAAAAGAAGTGAAGCGAAAAGCAAAGGAGAAAAGGGAAGATATAAGCATCTAAATGCAGAGTTCCAAAGAATAGCAAGAAGAGATAAGAAAGCCTTCTTCAGCGATCAATGCAAAGAAATAGAGGAAAACAACAGAATGGGAAAGACTAGAGATCTCTTCAAGAAAATCAGAGATACCAAGGGAACATTTCATGCAAAGATGGGCTCGATAAAGGACAGGAATGGTATGGACCTAACAGAAGCAGAAGATATTAAGAAGAGATGGCAAGAATACACAGAAGAACTGTACAAAAAAGATCTTCGCGATCCAGATAATCACGATGGTGTGATCACTGACCTAAAGCCAGACATCCTGGACTGTGAAGTCAAGTGGGCCTTAGAAAGCATCACTATGAACAAAGCTAGTGGAAGTGATGGAATTCCAGTTGAGCTATTCCAGATCCTGAAAGATGATGCTGTGAAAGTGCTGCACTCAATATGCCAGCACATTTGGAAAACTCAGCAGTGGCCACAGGACTGGAAAAGGTCACTTTTCATTCCAATCCCAAAGAAAGGCAATGCCAAAGAATGCTCAAACTACCACACAATTGCACTCATCTCACACGCTAGTAAAGTAATGCTCAAAATTCTCCAAGCCAGGCTTCAGCAATATGGGAACCGTGAACTTCCTGATGTCCAAGCTGGTTTGAGAAAAGGCAGAGGAACCAGAGATCAAATTGCCAACATCCGCTGGATCATGGAAAAAGCAAGAGAGTTCCAGAAAAACATCTATTTCTGCTTTACTGACTATGCCAAAGCCTTTGACTGTGTGGATCACAATAAACTGTGGGAAATTCTGAAAGAGATGGGAATACCAGACCACCTGACCTGCCTCTTGAGAAACCTGTATGCAGGTCAGGAAGCAACAGTTAGAACTGGACATGGAACAACAGACTGGTTCCAAATAGGAAAAGGAGTACGTCAAGGCTGTATATTGTCAGCCTGTTTATTTAACTTATATGCAGAGTACATCATGAGAAACGCTGGGCTGGAAGAAACACAAGATGGAATCAAGATTGCCAGGAGAAATATCAATAACCTCAGATATGCAGATGACGCCACCCTTATGGCAGAAAGTGAAGAGGAACTCAAAAGCCTCTTGATGAAAGTGAAAGAGGAGAGTGAAATAGTTGGCTTAAAGCTCAACATTCAGAAAACGAAGATCATGGCATCCGGTCCCATCACTTCATGGGAAATAGATGGGGAAACAGTGGAAACAGTGTCAGACTTTATTTTTGGGGGCTCCAAAATCACTGCAGATGGTGACCGCAGCCATGAAATTAAAAGACGCTTACTCCTTGGAAGGAAAGTTATGACCAACCTAGGAAGCATATTCAAAAGCAGAGACATTACTTTGCCAACAAAGGTCTGTCTAGTCAAGGCTATGGTTTTTCCTGTGGTCATGTATGGATGTGAGAGTTGGACTGTGAAGAAGGCTGAGCGCCGAAGAATTGATGCTTTTGAACTGTGGTGTTGGAGAAGACTCTTGAGAGTCCCTCGGACTGCAAGGAGATCCAACCAGTCCATTGTGAAGGAGATCAGCCCTGGGATTTCTTTGGAAGGAATGATGCTAAAGCTGAAACTCCAGTACTTTGGCCACCTCATGCGAAGGGTTGACTCATTGGAAAAGACCCTGATGCTGGGAGGGATTGGGGGCAGGAGGAGAAGGGGACGCCAGAGGATGAGATGGCTGGATGGCATCACTGACTCGATGGACGTTGAGTCTGAGTGAACTCCGGGAGTTGGTGATGGACAGGATGGCCTGGCGTGCTGTGATTTATGGGGTCGCAAAGAGTTGGACACGACTGAGCGACTGATCTGATCTGATCTCATCTATATGCAGTCTACAGTGTGTTGCAACAGGTGGAAGGCATTACAAAAGGCCTTACCAGAACTGTGTAGCAGAGTGAACAACCACCATTATTTGGGGTCTAGAACGGCTGTGTGTAACATATAGGACTCTCCCTCACCACAGAGATCAATAGCAACCAAGGAATCCACTTCACCAGGCATGCTGTTCAGAAATGGGCTGATAAAAACTGACTTTTGTTGGCATTTCCACCTACCTTACCATGCCATTGCTGGGCTCATGGAAAGGATAAAGGGACTCCTTAACAATTGAGATGGAAGCCCATGCTCTCAATGTGTGGACCAGAAACTAACTCAAGCCCTACAAACTATAACTTCAACATCCCAGGAACAATCATCACTGAGCCCAAGCCATTTGAACCCTGAGACAACTAGTCAACACAATCTGAATTCAACTGTTGCTCACTGAAAGACGGTAGAAACTATTGATCAGGACACTAATTCACTTTTGCCCTTACCACTGGATCTACCCCCAGGGGAACATGTTATAAAATGGCCCTGGGACGGGCAGGTAAGGCCTGGGTGGTTAGGGTTTGCCGTCTTGTAGGGGATAGGATTAGAAAGGAACTGAACGGGACTTCTTTGGTGGTCCAGTGGCTAAGACTCCATGCTCCCATGCCAGGGTTCAATCCCTGGTCAGGGAACTAGATCCCATATGCCGCAACTAAGAGCTGACACAGTCAAGTATTTTTTAAAAGATAAGAAAGGGACTGACAGATTTTACCTGTCTCCTGCCGGCCCACCTAAAGCTATTAAAGTAATTACCCAGGAGAATGCACTATCTTACTGGAGACTGCATCATCTTATTAACCTTGTGGTTGGTTGGTACACGGCCTGTATTGGGCACTAGCAATGGAGCTGAGGGTGGACTAGTGGAATGGTAATGCAAGGCCGGACAAAAACCACAGGCAGGGGTGATGTTACCTCACAATGAATGTTCTTTCTGCTGGATTTCGCTTAATGGTCATCATCTTCCCTGGGTGGTGCCTGTTAAATGCCTTACACTTTATCCCTCGTCTGAGGGGAGGGTGTTTGTGGACTGGGCAGCAATGGCGGCCTCATTGTGAAGTAAAACTGACTGCTGGATCTACAGCCAGATGCTGTCAGCAACCACCTCTGGACTTCTGTGAAAAATTGACCCTATAAGCATCTGGCTACAAAGTTTGCGCACCTCATGGACTCTTGAGACTCTAACTGCTGTAGTTATCACAGAAAAAAAGTGAAAGTGTGAGTTGCTCAGTCATGTCTGACTCTGTGCGACCCCATGGGCTGTAGCCTGCCAGGCTCCTCTGTCCATGGAACTCTCCAGGCAAGAATATTGGAGTGGATAGCCATTCCTTTCTCCAGGGGATCTTCCCAACCCAGAGATCAAACCCAGGTCTCCCACCTTGCAGGCAGATTCTTTACCATCTGAGCTATGAGCAAAATACCAGAATTATTTTTTATTGAGGTACAGTTGATTTACAATGTTTATTACTGCTGTACGGCAGTGATTCATACTTTTTAATATTCTTTTCCATTATGGTTTATCATAGGATATTGAATATCCTGTGCTACACAGTAGGACCCTGTGTTACACAGTAGGACCTGTTGTTTATCCATTCTGTATATACCAGTTTGTATCCGCTAATCCCAAACTCCCAATCCAACCCACTCTCACCTCTCTCCCCCTGGGCAACCACCAGTCTACAATCATTTCTTAACATTTATTACAACTTTTATTATAACTCAGTATAAGAAATTGTAGAGAAAGTATAGATAAAATTTAGTAATCATTTCCCTTTTTTTTTTTCATTTCCCTCTTTTAAAAAATGCTTGAATTTTTGTTGTACATTGTCCTCCTACGGGTTGACTGGTTTAGTTATGACCGATTTAATTTGTCGCATAATATATGTGTACATTAAAGTATCTATTTCTGAGGCATGGGCAAAGGTGGAATCTGATGGTGGTGATTATTCCAAATGCTGTGAATGTCTACAGATGCACAATTAATGGACAATCTCATAGCAATTGAGTATCATTTGCTGTTAACAGTTTACTATTTTTGGTGGATAAGTTAAGTGTCTAGTTTTCAATGCGCAAACACTACATTTACACATTACAGTTTCTACAATCTGACAGGCCAGGTCATGAACCATTTTATTTCAGATTAAAAAAAAACAAACAAACAACAACACCCTGTTTTCTTTTAATGGGCTGCTAGATTTGACTTGCTATTTTAATTGGAACATTCATATACCATGAGTACACTGGATTATTTTTGTAGCTGATTGGACCTGGATGCTGCCCTTTTCCAAATTTGCTAGCCTCATAGCTGATACTTTTTATAAAATCTTGAAGAGTTAGATTTTATCTGTAAGTTACTCTAGTACTAGAGGAATAAAATGCTGTAGCGCTTTCATCAGTTTTTTTCTTGGTTCTTACTATATTCAGGAAAATACGACTTTTCTTGGATTTCAGACATACTATAAAAAAACTGAATATATGCATACACTGTAACATGCTGAATGTAAACAAGCATTTCCTACATCTTGTCAAAGTTGTATACATATACACATACATATGTTTAAGAAAATACTTCGGAAAATAATGTTTTTTCCATAATTTCACATATACTATAAAAAACTAAATGTAAACATTTTCTCAACATTTATCTGAAGCATTCTGAATATTTGAATATCTGAAAAAGATCTGAAATCAGTCCTGAATATTCCTTGGAAGGACCAATGCTAAAGCTCCAATACCTTGGCCACCTGATGCAGAGAACTGACTTATTGGAAAAGACCCTGATGCTGGGAAAGATTGAGGGCAGGAGAAGGGGATGACAGAGGAGATGACAGAGGTTGGATGGCATCACCAACTGGATGGATATGAGTTTGAGCAAGCTGTGGGGCTTGGTGATGGACAGGGAAGCCTGGTGTGCTGCAGTCCATGGGGTTGCAAAGAGGTGGACACGACTGAGTGAGCGACTGAACTGAAACATTTTTTTACTAATTAAAGTTGAATAAACATGTGTATGTATATACACTATATGTGAAAATACTTTTCCCAGTACTCAGATATACAAAGTTGAATATAAATGTTTAACAGAGAGGCATGGAATTTATTTCACATACAATCAAGCATAGAGCAGTTCTGAATTGTTTCATCAGCTCTACAGTGTCAAACACACAAGCAATTCTATCGCCTGTGCCAGTCTCGGCTTCTCGCGTTCTCTGGTTGTAAAGTGGCCACAGTCCCAGATATCACACAGAGATGTGTCCTGTATAAGGGAAGGCCATTTCCTCCTATTTTGTTAAGTAAAGAATATTTAACTGAAGCTCACTTGCAGTCTTCTGCTTAGACCTTCGGTGGTCAGCACTGCTCCACGTATGTGTATTGTACTGTGCTAAGTCACTTCAGTCCTGACTCTTTGCAACTCCATGGACTGTAGCCCGCCATGCTCTTCTGTCCATGGGATTCTCCAGGCAAGAATACTGGAGTGGGTTGCCATGCCCTACCCAGGGGGTCTTCAGGCAGGTTCTTTACCACTAGCACCACCTGGGAAGCCCATTACACGTATGCTCAGTTGCAAAGCAATTAGGAGAGCAAGCATCTGGCATTTAGATTTAGGTGGGCAGCAGGCATCTAGAAAAGGGAGACTGGTTAATACCAGTGGATAGGCAACCAACAATGTCTGACAAAATACTGCCTTATTTCTTGATCTCTTTAATTGCTTCTTTTTTGGTGTGAACCATTTAAAAAGTCTATTAAATTTGTTACAATACTGCTTCTGTTTTATGTTTTTTTTAATGTTTTTTATGTTGATTTTTTTGGCCATGAGGCATGTGGGATCTGAGCTCACCGACCAGGGATTGGACTGGCACCCTGTGTTGGAAGGCTAAGTCTCAACCACTGGACCACCAGGTGAGGTCCCTTTGATCTTCATTTCTGCAGTTATACATACTTTCTCACCTCTGATGCCTGAATTTTTTCTGTCCAGGGTGCAATTTGTTTCACTTCAAAGTTTTCAAGATGTCTTTTGGGTTTTGCACTTATTTTGCTAGAGCACCTCAAGAGACTACAGCTGGATGCTTGTTGAGCAAGTGAATGCACTCGCTCATTCCTCTGGTCAACAAACGTTTACTGAGAACCTCTTAGGAACTAGCAGTGGACTAAGTATTTATAATAAAGTGAGAATGAATCCTGGCTTTTAATTGTCCCCATTTTCTACACATACATTGAAAGAAGTTAAATTCCCTGAGTAAAGCTTTGGTTGCATCCTACAAATTTTAACATTGTCTCTTTGTCATTCATTTGCCAAATGATAATTTGACTTCCTTTTTAATGTGAAACTTATATAGGTATCTTAAATTTCCTTGTAGAGAAATGGATTTTGTCTGAGGCTTTATTTCCTAATTCACTAGAATAGAGGTCAGAGATTGTGGCATATGTCTCCTGTTCTTTGGAAGGTCTTAAAAAATCATCTAAATCTTCTCTCTGACCTTATAGTAGCTCACTTTTATTATATTGGAGTTTCTTACATTATGAATCCCCTGGTGGGGAAAAAGGCAAGCTATGAAAAGCTTCAGTTTTAAAATTTTTCTCCAGAAGGAACTATCTAACATTCTAGAAAGAAAGATGATGTAAGATGTTCATATAGTCACTGTACACTGTAAGGCCTTCCTCTTACAGGATTTCCAATACAAAACTAGGAAAACAAAAAAGTTAAGAATATAATGCAGCTCTCATTAAGCACACTTTCAATATGAGTCAGATAAGGGATACAATGTACACAATGCTAAGAAATATGATCCTAATATTACTAATTGGTTAAGTAAATAGCCCTATAAGAAATGAGAAATAATGGTGAAGTAAACAGTAAATGCGGAGCAGGCGATGGCACCCGACTCCAGTACTCTTGCCTGGAAAATCCCATGGACGGAGGAGCCTGGTAGGCTGCAGTCCATGGGGTCGCAGAGTCGGGACACGACCGAGCGACTTCACTTTCACGCATTGGAGAAGGAAATGGCAACCCACTCCAGTGTTCTTGACTGGAGAATCCCAGGGATGGGGGCGGGTGGTGGTGGTGGTGGGGGCCTCGTGGGCTGCCATCTCTGGGGTCGCACAGAGTCAGACACGACTGAAGAGACTCAGCAGCAGCAGCAAACAGTAAATGTTGGTTAAATCCTTTCCCACTTTGATTTGGTTCAGGTTAATTTTAGCAGATAGATGTTTCATCTATATGATATTTGTATGGCGACACTTGATTTCTCATTAAGGCTAATAACCCTTCATGTTCAGAAAAGTTAGAATGATTTGTGTCTAACATTTTCACTACCTTCCTAAGTCTGCCCACTTGGCTTATCTTCATGGAGTTTTTCACTTTTTAAATGAACTCTGATGTCTAATAAATTTTGAAATAGATACACCCCTCCCAATTCCTAACATTTATAAGATTTCTCATCAGTAATACATGTCAAGGGGCAGCGACTGAGAGCACCAGGCTGCGACGGCGCAGGAGCAGGCGAGACGAGTTATCCCATGTCCGAGGTCAGGGGCGGCAGCCGAGAGGAGCAACCCCATGTCCAAGGAGCAGTGGCTGCGCAGGTGCAGGAGGGCCAAGAGGAGTTACTCCACGTTCAAGGTCAGGAGGGGCGACCTCATCCAAGGTAAGGAGCAGCAGCTGCGCTTTGCTGGAGCAGTGGTGAAGAGATATCCCACATCCAAAGTAAGAGAAACCCAAGACAGTAGGTGTTGAAAGAGGGCATCAGAGGGCAGACACACTGAAGCCATAATCACAGTAAACTAGTCAATCTGATCACACGGACCACAGCCTTGTCTAATTCAATGAAACTAAGCCATGCCGTGTGGGGCCACCCAAGATGGACGGGTCATGGTGGAGAGATCTGACAGAATGTGGTCCACTGGAGAAGGGAATGGCAAAGCACTTCAGTATTCTTGCCTTGAGAACCCCATGAACAGTATGAAGAGGCAAAATGATAGGATACTGAAAGAGGAACTCCCCAGGTCAGTAAGTACCCAATATGCTACTGGAGATCAGTGGAGAAATAACTCCAGAAAGAATGAAGGGATGGAGCCAAAGCAAAAACAATACCCAGCTGTGGCACCGACTTGATGGACATGAGCTTGGGTTAAACTCCGGGAGTTGGTGATGGACAGGGAGGCCTGGCATGCTGCAATTCATGGGGTCGCAAAGAGTCAGACACGACTGAGCAACTGAACTGAATACATATCAAATTCTGTCCCTTAATTGAAGGCCTCATATCCACAGTAGTAAGTGTGATATTAAGCTGTTGTCCTTAAATGCTTTCCCACATTCCTGACAATTACATAGGCTTTTGTTTTACTAGCACACAAATTTCCAGATGTCAATTTTTATTTTTTTTTTAATTCTACCTGTTTATTGCTACCAGCCATCTCCCTCCAACCCCTCATGCGTGTGTGCTCTGGTCATGTGACACCATGGACTGCAGCCCACTAGGCTCTTCTGTCCATAAAATTTTCCAAGAAAGAATACTGGAGTGGGTTGCCATTTCCTTCTCCCAGATGTCAAATTTTGAGGTTTCCCATGTCTTTCACTCACTCCTCTGTCCTGCATGAATTCTTTGATGTTGACTAAGGTGTGAGCCACGAATAAAGGCCTTCCCACATTGCTCACATTCATAGGGTTTCTCACCAGTATGAATTTTCTGGTGTCGACTAAGCTCTGAGCCACGGCCAAAGGCCTTCCCACATTCCTTACATTCATAGGGTTTTTCACCACTATGATTTCTCTCATAATGAGTAAGTTCTGATTGTCGAATAAAAGCCTTCCCACATTCCTTACATTTATGAGGTCTCTCACCAGTGTGAATTTTTTGATGCCGGATAAGTTCTGTGCTACAAGTAAAGGCCATTTCACATTCCTTGCATTTATAAGGTTTCTCACCCGTGTGAGCTCTCTGATGTCTGGTAAGTTCTGAGCCACAGCGAAAGGCTTTCCCACATTGCTTACACTTGTATGGTTTCTCCCCTGTATGAACACTCTGATGTCGGACAAGATGTGAATCGGAGATAAAACCTTTCCCACATTCCCTACATTTATGAGGTTTCTCGCCAGTATGAATTCTTTGATGTAGGTTCAGTTGTGAGGCACAACTGTACACCTTCCCACATTCCTTACATTCATAGCGTCTTTCACCAGTATGAATTATCTGATGAAGACTAAGTTGTGTGTCATAGCGAAAAGCTTTCCCACAGTCCTTACACTTATGGGGTTTCTCACCAGTATGGATTCTCTGATGTCGAAGAAGGTGTGAGGGATGGGTAAAGGCTTTCCCACACTCTACATTCGTTGTATTTCTCATTGGTATGAATCCTCTGATGTAAATTCAGCTGTAAGGTAGATGGAAAGGCCTTTCCACATTCTGTACACTTAAAGGGTTTCTCACCTATGTGAATCTTTTGGTGTTTACTAAGTTGTGAGGTAGAATGAAAGGCTTTCCCACATTCCTTACATTTATGAGGTTTCTCAGCAGTATTAATGCTCTGAGATCTCATCATCTGAGAGTCATGAATAAAGTCACCTTCCTTATTTTCATTACTTTTTTGGCTTTCATGAATTCTCTGATGCTTCATCAAGTCTGACCTACTATTAAAGGCTTTCTCACATTCTCCACATTTAGAGTCTTTCTCCTTATTATGACTTCTTTCATGTTGACTCTGGTGTGGTTGGGACCTGGAAGTCTTACATTCCTTGGATTCACAGGATTTTGCTCCAGTAGGAGCTGTCTGAGGTGCTCTAGGATCTGTGTGCTGAATGGAAGTGGATCTTTCTTCAAAAGTTATTAAGGCTTGTCTGAAATGTTCTTCTGGTAGCCTCTCCAAGTGGCATCTGACTTCTCTGGTATATCTGACTCTAGGACACTCAAGATTAGAGCTTATAAGTCTCTTTGTTATCTCCTGTTGCAATGACTTAATTTCATAACTGTCCTCCTTTAAAGATAAAGTCTTGGCTTCTCTTCTAGATTTCCAGTCTGTAAGATAACAAAGAAAAGAGTATTTTCATGTTGCAGGAGAAAGGAAAGTTCCAAGGCAGAAACAACAAACTAAAAATAGTGAATAGTTTAAATTGCTCTTAGCACTGTGTTACAATTTAAAAAAAAAAAAAAAAAAGATGGGAGGGGAATAAGAATAGAGAAAATGAGGGCAGCTTATGAAGGAAGTGATTTTTAAAATGTTTATTTGGCTATGCCAGGTCTTAGTAGTAGCATGTGAACTCTTTCGTTGCGGCATGTGGGATCTAGTTCCCTGACCAGTGATTGAACCCAGGCCCCCTGCATTGGAAGCACCGGAGTCTTAGTCACTGCACCACCAGGAAGTCCCAAGGAAGTGACTTTTCACTTCTGGTGAGAATCAGCTGGGGAACTTGTTAAAAATACAATGTCCGGGACCTCCCAGGTGGTCTACCAGTTAAGACTCAGCACTCCCAACCCAGGGTGTCTGGGTTAGATCCCTCATTGGGGAACTAGATCCCACATGCCACATCCAGCAGTTGGTAACTAAAGACTGAAGCTCTTATGTGCCACAACTAAGATCTAACATAACCAAATAAATAAATATTTTTTTTTAAATATGTAATATCCAGGAACCAACCAACTAAATAAGAATCTAAAGGAGTAGGACATTATCTAACAGCAAGTCCTCTCATCTCTAGCCCCAGATTTTGATTACTTCTACTAGTATCTCTAGTAGTAATTACCTTGTCCAGAGCCATCCCTCACCAAGATTAACAAAACATTATCCTAGCATAGTATCTCCCTATGGAAATACTATGCTCCCTATGGAAATATTCCATCCCCAACACAGTAGCCAGAGCGCTCTTATTAAAATAAGTTCAATCATGTCATTCTTCTGCTCAAAATCCTCCACTGGATTTTCTTCTCACCCAGAGTAAAAGTCAAAATCCCTCAGTGATCCACAGGGCCTTTCCAGAACTTGTCCTGCACTACCTCTCTGACCTTACTGCCTTATCCCCTCCCATGAGCTGACTATTCTAGCTCCCTGACCAACCAGATGTTCACATTTGCCAAGCACACCCTTCCTTCAGAATCTCTGCCTACAAATATCTTCCCTAAGATATCAACATGGCTCTTTCAATTACTTCATTCTAACCTCTATTTAGATGCCAACTTAAGAGACCACTCTTTACAAAACAGGACCTTCATCAGTCTACTTACTGTACTTTTTAGCAGTGTACTTATCATATGTTATTTTATCTTTTCCCCCAACATTATGCTTGAAAGTTTTCATAACACAGAAGAATGAAAAGAACTAGACAGTGAACTCCCATAATCTCTTCACCTAGATTCTACAATAAATGTTTGGATCTACTTGCCTTATTATACATCTATCTACCCCTCCAAACATCAAGTCACCTTGCAGACATCAGTATACTTCACCTCTAAACTCAACAGATTATATTTTAACTTGTTTACTTCTGTACTGGCTGTCCACCCTTCACTATACCTGCACAAAATAAATAATAGTTGTCTGCCGAAAGTATGGTTATTAGTATGTTTTTCTATCTCCCTCACTGATTTCTGAGGCAACTCAAAATGTGGGACTCACTGTTCAAATGCAGTGCCTTCCCCTTGCACCTAAAATACAAAATTCACTATCAGACCTGCAAAATTCTGCAGCATCTGGCCCCCGCTTGCCTCTTCAACTTAATTTTGAGGTACTGTCACCTTCACTCACCATGAGTTCACTACACTGGCCTCCATTCAACTTGCATGTCATGCCAATTACGTTCTCATCTTTCAGGAAATGTTTTTGGCTTCTTTGCATGCTCTCTGTTCCAGGATACCTGCCATGGCCAGCTTCTTTCATTCTAAACATCTTCATTTTTTATCCTATATCCTTTTCTTTGCCCTCATAATCTTTTTCTCAATTTTATAATTACGTATTTGCAAGAATACACAGAAGAACTGTACAAAAAAGATCTTCATGACCCAGATAATCACAATTGTGTGATCACTGACCTAGAGCCAGACATCCTGGACTGTGAAGTCAAGTGGGCCTTAGAAAGCATCACTACGAACAAAGCTACTGGAGGTGATGGAATTCCAGTTGAGCTATTCCAAATCCTGAAAGATGATGCTGTGAAAGTGCTGCACTCAACACGCCAGCAAATTTGGAAAACTCAGCAGTGGCCACAGGACTGGAAAACGTCAGTTCTCATTCCAATCCCAAAGAAAGGCAATGCCAAAGCATGCTCAAACTACCGCACAATTGCACTCATCTCACATGCTAGTTAAGTAATGCTCAAAATTCTCCAAGCCAGGCTTCAGCAATATGTGAACTGTGAACTTCCTGATGTTCAAGCTGGTTTTAGAAAAGGCAGAGGAACCAGAGATCAAATTGCCAACATCCGCTGGATCATGGAAAAAGCAAGAGAGTTCCAGAAAGACATCTATTTCTGCTTTACTGACTATGCCAAAGCCTTTGACTGTGTGGATCACAATAAACTTTGGGAAATTCTTCAAGAGATGGGAATACCAGACCACCAGACCTGACCTGCCTCTTGAGAAATCTGTATGCAGGTCAGGAAGCAACAGTTAGAACTGGACATGGAACAACAGACTGGTTCCAAATAGGAAAAGGAGTACGTCAAGGCTGTATATTGTCACCCTGTTTATTTAACTTATATGCAGAGTACATCATGAGAAACGCTGGGCTGGAAGAAACACAAGCTGGAATCAAGATTGCCAGGAGAAATATCAATAACCTCAGATATGCAGATGACGCCACCCTTATGGCAGAAAGTGAAGAGGAACTCAAAAGCCTCTTGATGAAAGTGAAAGAGGAGACTGAAAAAGTTGGCTTAAAGCTCAACATTCAGAAAACGAAGATCATGGCATCCGGTCCCATCACTTCATGGGAAATAGATGGGGAAACAGTGGAAACAGTGTCAGACTTTATTTTTCTGGGCTCCAAAATCACTGCAGATGGTGACTGCAGCCATGAAATTAAAAGACGCTTACTCCTTGGAAGGAAAGTTATGACCAACCTAGATAGCATATTCAAAAGCAGAGACATTACTTTGCCAACAAAGGTCTGTCTAGTCAAGGCTATGGTTTTTCCTGTGGTCATGTATGGATGTGAGAGTTGGACTGTGAAGAAGGCTGAGCACCGAAGAATTGATGCTTTTGAACTGTGGTGTTGGAGAAGACTCTTGGGAGTCCCTTGGACTGCAAGGAGATCCAACCAGTCCATTCTGAAGGAGATCAGCCCTGGGATTTCTTTAGAAGGAATGATGCTAAAGCTGAAACTCCAGTACTTTGGCCACCTCATGCGAAGAGTTGACTCATTGGAAAAGACTCTGATGCTGGGAGGGATTGGGAGCAGGAGAAGGGGACGACAGAGGATGAGATGGCTGGATGGCATCACTGACTCGATGGTCATGAGTCTGAGTGAACTCTGGGAGTTGGTGATGGACAGGGAGGCCTGGCGTGCTGTGATTCATGGGGCGCAAAGAGTCGGACACAACTGAGCGACTGATCTGATTTGTTCATCAGTTTATCTACTGGTATAATTTCTCCCTAGGCTTCCCTGGAGGCTCAGTGGTAAGGAATCCACCTACTGGTTTGGGAAGATCCCACATGCCAAGGAGTGACTGAACCTGTGCGCCACAACTTCTGCAAGAGAAGCCACTGCAATGAGAAGCCCACACACCACAAGTAGAGGGTAGCCTTAGTTGAAGCCCAGCTTGCCACAACTAGAGAAAGCCCATGCAGCAGTGAAGACCCAGCACAGTCAAGAATAAAAATAAAAGTTATTAAAAAAAAAAATCAGAACAAAACTGGACCCAAAGTATGGTGAAAATGGTTATCTCATGGAAAGGAGGAACGGAGGAAAGCAGAAAGGCATTTCCTTCCTGAAATCAGAGGGAATATGAGGAACTGTAGCAAGAAATTGGAAGACATGTGAAACATCAGTCTCACATTACACATTACTCTCTTGTCCAGATCTCAGGCTTCTTGGGGAGCTTTCCTAACAACATCTCAGATGTGCTGCCTGCCTTCTCACAGGTCAGGAGAGTGACATCTTCCATGGCGTTTCCCATGTGAGTCTCTATTACTCACCTGGGCACCATTCTTCTGTCTCCTTGCCCTTAACTATCCAGGGCTCCTTCCTCTGCTCCAATAAAGAGATCACATCTGGCTTAAAATTGGTGAATCCTGCTCAAGAAAGAAAAAAAGGATCAAGTTATATTGTGGGTGTCCCAGAATTAAAATCAGTCCACGATTATCACGTAAGAGGAGTAAGAAAATTAAGGGTAAGAGGAAAGGGGGATGAAGATAAAGTTCAATGGAGCAGCTGATTTCTTTTTCTTTTTATTTCAGGTCCTGAATATTTATTTTTTAAGTTTGTTTTTCCTAGGCTGCATGCATTATTTTATTAATGTATTTTTTAATTGGATGATAATTGCTTTACAATGTTGTGTTGTTTTTTGCTGTACAACAACAAGAATCAGTCATAATTATATACATATATCCCCTCTCTCTTGAGGCTTCCTGCTCTCCCCATACCACCCCACTAGGTTGTCACAGAGCACCAGGCTAAGGTCCCTGTGTTATATAGCAGCTTTCCACTAGCTATCTGTTTTACACATGATAATGTATATAGGAGCAACCAATTTCTAACTTCACAAGGGACAAAGCATTCTGTGGTAAGCACTTAGGAAGAATTGTTAATTCAGCCAAGCACTTAGGAAGGACTCACAAGAAATTGGGATTCCCTTGTGGCTCAGCTGGTAAAGAATCTGCCTGCAATGTGGGAGACCTGGGTTCGATTCCTGGGTTGGGAAGATCCCCTGAGAAGGAAAGGCTACCCACTCCAGTGTTCTGGCCTGGAGAATTCCATGGATATACAGTCCATGGGGTCGCAAAGTGTCGAACACGACTGAGTGACTTTCACTTCACAAGAAATTATTATAATAAATATAAAAATTTAAGACCAATTCTGAATTTTGGAGGACAAATCAACTTACCCAGTGAGATCAGGTTGTTATAATTCTCCAGCATCACATCTTGGTACAAATCCTTCTGAGCAGAGTGCAAGCATTCCCACTCTTTCTGAAAGAAGTAAATGACCACATCTTTGAATCTGAAATCCTGAAACCACAGATAAAAATACACAGAAATTAATGGGCCAAAATCTTTACAAGAAAATAAAAGAAAATTAAGAGAGCAATTCAATAGCTGTTTGGAAAAAAAGGACACGCTGGACCTTTCAAAATGGTAAGTCAACAGCTCCATATCAAAACCAAACAGCTTAATCAAAAAATGGGCAAAAGACCTAAACACACATTTCTTCAAAAAAGACATACAGATGCGCAAAAAGCACATGAAAAGATGCTTCAACATCATTAATTATTAGAGAAATGCAAATCAAAACTACAGTGAGATATCACCTCACACCAGTCAGAATGGCCATCATTAAAACATCTATGAATAATAAATGCTACAGAGGGTGTGGAGAAAAAGGGACCTTCCTACACTATTGGTAGGAATGTAAATTGGTACAGCCACTATGGAAAACAGTTTGGAGGTTCCTTAAAAAACTAAAAACAGAGCTCCCATATGATCCTGCAATCCCACTCCTGAGTATATGTTTGGAGAAAACCATAATTCAACAAGATACATATACCACAATATTCACTGCAGCACGACTGACAATAGCTAAGACACAGAAGCAACCTAAATGTCCATCAACAGATGAATGGATAAAGAAGATGTGATGTATTTATACAATGGGATATCACTCAGCCATAAAAAGGAACGAAACAATGCCATTTGCATGTTTTGGACATTCATCCAACATGGATGGACCCAGAGATTATCATACTAAGGAAGTAAGCCAGACAGAGAACAACAAAGAAGATGTTATTGCTTATATGTGGAATCTAAAAAAAGAAAATTTATACAAATGAACTTATATACAAAACAGAAATAGACCCACAGACATAAAAAATAAACTTATGCTTACCAAAGGGGAAAGGTGGGAGAAGGGATAAATTAGAAGTTTGGGATTAACATATATATATATATACTACTATATAGGGCTTCCCTGGTGGCTCAGGCGGTAAAGAATCTGCCTGCAATGAGGGAGACCTAGGTTCGATCCCTGGGTTGGGAAGATCTCCTGGAGAAGGGAATGGCAGCCCGTTCCAGTATTCTTGCCCGGAGAATTCCATGGGCAGAGGATCCTGGTGAGCTACAGTCCATGGGGTCGCAAAGAGCTGGACACGACTAAGCTATTAACACATATACATACTACTACTATATATAAAATATAACCAATAAGGATAGCACAGGGAACTATACACAACATTTTGTAATAACTTTTGAGGAAAAGAATCTGAAAAGATACGTATATGTATAACTGAATAACTTTGCTGTACACTTGAAACTAACAACATTGTAAATTGACTATACTTCAATTAGAAAAAAAAGAAAAAAATACATGGACAGTTCAGTGTGGAAACAAGGGTGATCACAGTACACATTCTTGGTGTACACACCATTTGTTAAAAAAACTGAGATATAGTTGATGTATAATACTGTATGTTTCAGGTATATAACATGCTGATTCACAATTTTTAAAATTATTTTCCATTTACAATTATTATAAAATATTGGTTACTGTACCTGTGTCATTCAAATCATTCTTAAACATGCCTGCAACTACAGATAAAACGTCTCTGGCATTATCCATTTCATTATCCAGCCAGGTCTGGGAATAAACAAAGTCTAGATAATCGGTGTTTCCCAATTAAATAAAACTGTACATGCAAGTACATAACACATACTACGTTCAGCACACAACACTGTGACCATCTCCTTGCATTTATCCATTTAAGAAATTAGTTTAAAAGTCTGAATCATTCAAAGGTATCTTTAAAAACCTCTCTCTCTGAAAATAGGATTTGAATATAGCTTATGTGATTTAATAATTTCTTAAAAACTCAGGCTCATAAATATACCAGAATATTTAATCCTAGTTGTTCTCCATGTCCACAAATAGACATCATTTTTACTGGGTGTACAGCCCCCCGTCTTATGTATTCAGTGCTGTATTTTGCAGCACTAGCTTAGACAAGTTCTCTAAAGTTCTGTTGCAGTTGCAAGGGTCATTACTTCTTAATAATTTATACATCTGGTTGAATTGTTCCTGTTACAGTAAACTGTCCCCAACTATACTCTCTTTGTTCCAGAACTCCCAGAACTAATGGAGTAAGATCCAGACTCACACGATGAGACCCACGATGAGCAAACACTACACAAGTTCAAAATGGACCCACAGGTTCCGTGTGGACTATCACATAACTGCATACACAGAATCTATCATATGTCTATCATATCCTCAGTCCCCAAAAAAAATCTCAGAGCCAAAAATATAAGCAAATACTAAGAATCGAAAAAATCAGTATCAATTACCTTCTTGTCTAATTGGAAGAAAAAATGGCAACACACTCCAGTATTCTTGTGGGGAAACTCCCATGGAAGAGAAGCCTGGTGGGCTACAGTCCATGGGGTCACAAAGAGGCAGACATGAATGAGTGACTGGAAATGCATCCACTATAATTGGAAAACCCAAGTCTGCAACATGGAGTCGCACTTAACCACTCACCTCCACTTCATCAAAGCACAGGTCTAACAAGAGAGGGACAACATTTCCAGCAAGGGTTGGTTTTCCCATTCCATCAGTACTCCTGGTGGAAGGATATACACTTATGGAATGCTAAATGGTTTCTGAATAAACAGTTAAACATTTGTTGGAGAAGAGAGAGACACTTAGGGGACAGCAGCATCACTCATTGGAATTGGAAGAACTGGGGAACAAGTTCTTCGGAGAGGCTCAGGGAAGCAAGCAGTTCCAGGAAAAAGAAATCCACAGTTCAAATCTTCCAAAATAAAAAAGTACTCTTGATGTAGGAGAGAGAAAAAACATCAATTCATATAAGCAATGGCTTTTAGGGTTACAAACCAGATCATTTATATCCTGGGTTCACCCAAGAGAAATACAAGTTAAGAAGGCAAAGGAAGAAGAGGCAAGAACAGCCCTGAGTCACCAGACTGACTTCAGAGTCCGCAAATGAAGTTTCCTCTCTCCTTCCCTGTTCCTATCTTCCTGCTTTTGGCAACCCAGTGTGTTCACACACAAACACAGAGTCCCTTTCTCTTTCTCCATCTGAGGGAGAGTAACAAACCTTGGCTTTCCCTGAACTCCAGGGAATCCAACTGTACATAATGTGTTCCAACTGTACATAATGTGTTCAGAAGAAATAACTTTTCCACCATGAGGAGCTCATCTGAACCCAGAAGAGCCTGCTCTGATCTGCCCCGGGTAGACCCTTCATCTATCAGGAAGATGCTAAGCTCCTCAGGTGAGGAGCATCTTAGAGACATGAGGACATCCTCAGGCCCAGAGCACAGGACACTTAGGCAGGCCCAGCCCTGGACGGATTCCGCAACAGAGGTCTCCAGCCTCCTCCATGCCTAAGACTCAAGTACTTCCTTGGCTTTGTGCCCATATCCCAGAACTAGGGCCCCAAGAACCCAATCTAGAACCTCTTTCCACAAAGACCCTGTCCAGAATCACCAATACTGGGCCAGACAACCAATATGCCTCAGCCTCAGCCAAGCTCAACTACCCAGATGCAGGCTTCCATGGCTTTTGTTGTTGTTCTGGTTGTTCGGTCACTATGTCCAACTCTCTGTGACCCTATGGACTGCAGCAGGCTCCCTTGTCTTTCACTGTCTCCTGGAGTTTGCTCAAATTCATGTCCATTGAGTAGGTAATGCTATCCAACCATCTCATCCTCTGCCATCCCATTCTCCTTTTGCCTTCAATCAGGGTCTTTTCCAATGACAGCTTTACATGAAACCATAATTTTCAGAATCCTCATGGTCTGTACATCCTGGTCCCCAGCCAAGATCATCCATGGCTTTCTTGCTTTTCATTCCTACCCTCAGCCTTACTGCTGATAGGCAGTGCTCATTGCGTCTGAAGCACAATTACTGTGCATTAAGCACTTTTAGTCCTGGTGTCTTATATGTATTAATCTTCAGGAAAAGCCCGTGAATCTTTAGGTTAGTGAAGTAAGTAATTTACTCAAGTTTGCAGTAAGCAGTGGCACCGCTGGGCTTTAAATTTAGATTTCTCCAGCCCTCCAGATGATGCCCTTCCACTTCTGACCCTTGCACATGCAGCCAGGGATTTCCTGATCCTTTGCAAGAACCTGAGCTGGACTCTGCACCTAGGGCAGCAGAAAACACTTGGTTTGCTCTGTTTATCACTGCAGAGCACAACACTATGAGGGGGGGAAATCAAAGTAGAAGGGTAAGGGAGGAAAGAAGCAGTTCTGTAAACAGAATTCCTTTGAAATGAACTAACAGTGACTTATTTAAGTTGAGGGGTATGTGGAAAATTTCACATAACATGTAAAAGATTAACTGGGACCCAGAAAAACAACAGAACTCCAACAAATGAAAACAGACTGAGCAGCATTCCAGGAACAGTGAATGTGCTAAGTTGGAGGTAGAGAGGGAGACAAATTGCATCCTGTGTGTCTGAGGAACAGATAAGTTAACGGTGATAACTGGTGAGGGATTCTGGGAAAGGAGTAGACAGCCGTGATGGTGGAGAAATCCAAAGGGGCCAGAAAAGAAAGGCCTTGGATGATGGTCATCTTTGCCAGGACTAAATACAGATATTTACTATAATAAATAAACAATAGTGTAAAAGAGCTGGGGTTTTATCCTGAAAGTAACAGGGATTCACTGAATAAAGGAAGTGATACAGTTGGACTATTTTATTTTGGAGGAATAAACTAGAATTAGGGAGTCCAATGGCACCCCAGTCCAGTACTCTTGCCTGGAAAATCCATGGACAGAGGAGCCTGGTAGGCTGCAGTCCATGGGGTTGCTAAGAGTCGGGCACGACTGAGTGACTTCACTTTCACTTTTCACTTTCATGCATTGGAGAAGGAAATGGCAACCCACTCCAGTGTTCTTGCCTGGAGAATCCCAGGGGTGGGGAAGTCTGGTGGGCTGCCGTCTATGGGGTCACACAGAGTCGGACACGACTGAAGCGACTTAGCAGCAGCAGCAGCAGCAGCAGGGAGTCCAATCAAGGTTCCCCTGGTGGCTCAGTGGTAAAGAATCTGCCTACAATACAGAAGACATGGGTTTAATCCCTGGGTGGGGAAAATCCCCTAGAGAAGGGAATGGCTATCCACTCCAGTATTTTTTCTTGCCTGAAGAATGCTATGGTCAGAGCTGTAGTCAGACAGGTCAGAGTGTGGCGGGCTACAGTCCATGAGGTCAACAAAAGTCAGAACAACTGAGCGACTAACACTTTCAGGGAGTTCAATCAGGTAAATGCACTACCCGTTCCCACAGAAGTTTGACCTGGCACACAGACAGCGGGGTGGGGTCGCAGGGCGTGAGAGCAAGGACCAGGAAAAGAGACAGATTCAATGGGCTCTGCCACCTCACTGATGTTGGGGAGACCAGGAAGTAGGAGTTAGGGGACCTCCAGGTTGCCAGTGTAATGGCACATTCAGGTGAATTTCCATTATCAGCATATTCCCCAAAGCCTGCAGACTACATGATACAGAAGTTTTGAGGAAGTTCATGGTCAGAGAGCTAAGAAATGGCAGAAACAAAGGTAGGCTCTACCCTTTTATGCAGTGCAAATATCATTAATACAGAGAAAGGACAACAAGAATTCTAAGAGGAGGAAATAGAGGGAGAAATGGACAGTCAAAGGTTGAAGGGCAAAGGGAAGCTGGAGTTCCTTCCTCACCAAAATGTGCTGAGAACTGAGGGGGAAGATATGGTCCCTTTCTCAGATTTTAGGAAGGTTCTGACCAGAATGGAAATATGAAGACAAACTCAGTAAGTTTCCACAGGATTCAGAAGAAAAGTCAAAGACAAAGGAAGAAACAGATTTATCCAAGGGGAAAAAAAAAAGAGTATTTCTTCTTTCTTTCTTTTTTGCTATTTACTCTTTAGAAAAGTAAAGAATATTTCTAAAGAATATTTAGCTTAAATATTTCAATACTAAAGAAATATGTAGTTCTGAAAAGCAACTGGACAGAATTAATTAAAAAAAAAAAAAAAAAAAAAAAAGAGTTCTAACTCAGACACATCGAGGGGGAAAAACTCCCAAAGAGTCAGACATGCCTGAGCACATACACACATAGGAATTTTACAGCCAATGTTCTGTAGTTATATCTCAAATCAGATACCTTAAAGATTAAACTGTTTAGACAAAAAGCACTTTAGAAAAATGAGTGACTTTTATATTTTTATATTAGAGAAGACCTTCTGGCATGACATAAAGAAAACACTTTTTGAAAACACACACAAAATAGATTAACCGTGAAAAAATACTTCTAAAACAATCTATAAATGACAGAGTAGTTCTGAAAAGAACTTTGCTTAATGTATGCTTAATATGCTTAATGTGTAAACTGACAAATGGGCAAGAGAAATCAGTAGGCAATTTAGAAATTCCAACTGTACCATTTATTAACTGTAACTCCGGAGCAACTGACTCAACACAATCTATTTTCTCATCTGTCAACTTAGAATAATACCAAATTTCATCAAATCTGATATGCCACTGTTTGTAAAGCCCCCATTACTTTAAATACCAGGAAAGAAATAAATGTCATCAATTAAACTATAACTTGCCAGGAACTGAAAAACCCATCCTGATTTCAAAGAAGTTAAAATGTGGAGGGGGGAAAAAAAAATCACAGAATTCACATTTATACCTGACTGATAGGGTTGTTATGTGGATCCAACAAGATAACGTATCAAGAACTTAAAGCTACAAGTGGCTCAAAGTGAACACCCAATAAGTTAAATTGCTTCTATTAGTAATTTGATCCCATTCTGAAAACAAAATTACACACCCACACATATGTGCAGATAAAATAATTTTAAAATATTAATAATGACTACCTCTAGATGGTAGGACCATGGGCATTAAACTTTAATAACTCACTCAAATTTTGGAAATTTTTGCAAGAAACCTGTATTACTTTTGGAGAAGGAAATGGCAACCCACTCCAGTACTCTTGACTGGAAAATCCTATGGATGGAGGAGCCTGGCAGGTCCATGGGGTCACAAAGAGTCAGACAAGACTAAGTGACTTCACTTATTGTATTACTTTAATCATCACAAAGAGAGCAATTAGTTATTTATATTTGGGTGGGGATGAAGAAATATCAAGATCTGAAAGGGGCTGGCAGGCATTCCGTGCTGTTAGAAATTTGGAAGCAAACAGGCTACAGTGAACCTGGACCCCTAAAATTTCTTTTACAAGAAAGAAATTCGTACGATTTAAGTAACTTATTCTGTTCTTCAACTTCCCTACCAAATCACACAAGCACATTCTCTCAAGACTGTTATGTTGTTGCTGTTTAGTCGCTCAGTCTTGTCTGACTCTTTTGTGACTCCATGGACTGCAGCCCACCAGGCTCCTCTGTCCGTGGGATTTCCCAGGCAAGAATACTGGAGTGGGTTGACATTTCCTTCTCCAGAGGATCCCGGACCCAGGGATTGAACCCATGTCTCCTGCATTGGTAGGTAAATTCTTTACTACTGAGCCATCAGGTAAGCCCCCAAGATTGTTATAACACTGAACAAAATCCAGGGAAATGGAAATTCCAGATGAGAATACATGCACAGCAGATAGCCCAGGTTTAACCATCGGTGGTTTCCTTCTCTCTTCCCCTTTCTCCAAATCACTACTGTTAATCTCCTGGATGAAGTGAAGTAAAGTGAAAGCCGCTCAGTTGTGTCCGACTCTTTGTGACTCCATGGACCATACAATCCATGGAATTCTCCAGGCCAGAGTACTGCAGTGGGTAGCCTTTCCATTCTACAGGGGATCTTCCCATAGAATCCTGAAATGATAGTGTCCTGAAAACCAACAAGTCGCCCTTTCCAAGAAGAGAATGGCAAACAACCTACCTCCTCCACCATGACTTTTGATGCACAGCAACTCTTTTCTTCTCCTCTTCTGGATTCTTAGAGAAGGAAAAAAATAGAAAATGGTTAAGAAACTATGAGACTGCAGGTACTACCTGGAGCCTGGGGGAGGCCAAGGCAGAACAAATCCCTGCTCCACCCCAGGCACTGAGAGGGAGCCCAAAGCCAAAGAGGCCAGCTACCTCTTTCATCATCAAAAAGAAGAGCAGACAACCTTAGACGTCCAGATGGGAGTCCTGGGAAAGACTCCCAGACTGTGGCCTCCTTCTTTCACAAGAGCCTGGCTTTGTGTACTTCCAGACCCAAATTGAGCCCAGATCTGTGATGCAAAGAAACCGGATCCACCTGCTGGAGTCCCACGTTTCTGTCCTCTAGGCTGGGGGCACGTTGACTGAGCCTTGGCGGCCACAAGGTGAAAAACAGAGAAGTGGAAGTAGGAAGAGAGTCCCAACCCAAAGCTCTAGAAACCCCGTGCAAGCGTGCTAAGTCGCTTCAGTCGTGTCTGACTCTTTCCGACTCCATGGGCTGTAGCCCACCAGGATCCTCTGTCCACAGTCTGGGATTCTCCAGGCAAGAATACTGGAGTGGCCCGCCATGCCCTCCTACAGGGGATCTTCCCGATCCAGGGACCGAACCCGCGTCTCTTACATCTCCTGCATTGGCAGGTGGGCTCTTTATCACTAGCACCACCTGGAAAGCACCCTAGAAACCCCCGACACCACCAAGAACGGCCCCAGGAAAACGCCATTCACTGCGCTGGAGAGCGAGCGGCTGCAGTTGTGTCAGTTCTTGGGCCGAAGAGTGCAATGGGAGCGCGATCCCGGGCTGAGGCAGGCGCCCAGGACCCACCCACCCGCGGACCCCATTCAACACCTGCCAAAAATGTACAAAAAGAGCGCCATTCCCAGCTCCAGCCCCAAAGGCAGAGTCGGCGACGTGGCCATATTGGGGGTGCGCGCGCACCCCCACACACACCTACCCACACACCCACGCACAGAGCCACAGAGTCCAACTTCGACAGAATACCCACCACAACCCCGCTAGATACTGGCTGCCCAGCACCGGACGTCTGGCGCACAAACCACTTCCAGGGAGCATCTCACGGGCTTTCTTTCCCTAGGCAGGCAGCCACACAGCTGCTACACTCCTGACCTTCAGACATCCGACCCCGAGCCAGCCTGAAGCCACACCCACCCGTGCTTGCGCTCGGCCGACACCTCCCACCCCTAAGTGTGGACAGGCGGCCTGGATGCCACCCACTCCCCGTCAGGCTTTATTTTTCAAGCGCGGGCACGTTGCTTGGACATGCTCGACAGCCACCCATATTTAAAACTCCTGACAAACCCCAGACCTGCCCCGGGGCCCCTCACCGTTCACTTCTCTGGGGTCCTCTCACGCCTGTCTGATGGAATCCGCCCCAAAGCAGTGAGCGAAGCGAACTCGAAATGCCTCAATCCTTTGCGTTCGAACTCCCTCCAACTCACACGGTCCAGCCAACTTCGTACGGAAACCACACATACTGAGGGGCCCTCGGGGAAATGTAGTCCGTGGGAGTAAAAATCCAAGCAGGGCCTGGGCAGGCACAACCTTTTTCGTCCCGAGTCGCGTCGTGTTCCAAGCTTCAACGAAGCCCAATCCCGATCGCCCAGCCACGCCTGAGCATCCTCCAAGGATCGGGGCGAACCGACCGGTCGAGGTAGCAACAGGTGGCCTTGGATGGGTAAGAAAGGGTTGTGGCCCGTGGAGGCTTCTGGGAAACGTAGCCCACAGTCGGGGTAACGGGGGTGCTCAAGTTTCATTCCCAGAGGTCCCCAGCGCACCTCTCGGTCTGGAACGTCGAACCCTGCAGCCGGAAGTCAAAGCTTTTCCAAACGACTTGGGCGGGGCCCCAGAGACGCCCTGTAGGGGTTGGACCCACCCTGGAGGCTTCTGGGAAATGTAGTCCCAGGCTAACGGGTTGGAGGTCGGGTTGGGGAGAGACTGAAGGGGAGCAAATGAGTTCTTGTTGGGGAAGTCCGAGAAGGGCCCGGGGAGGTTCAAGAAGGACAACCCTGAGTCCCGGGATGGACTACCAATACTAAACTTAATAATAAGTAATACTGTTAAAATATGTCATACTGTTTTCAAACATTTTGTAAGTACTTAAATATAGATAAAAAGACATGTAGTAGTAAGATCTCCGGAAAGTCACAACAATATTTAACAGTAGTTAATTTCGAGGATGTGCGGTTGTGAGTTTTTTCTTTTTACTTTAAGTATTCCCTTATATTTGGGCCATTTTCATGTCCTTCTTGTAAAATGTTACTTATTAAATTTTGTTAAATATAAAATGAACAACTGCTGCTAAGTCACTTCAGTCGTGTCCGACTCTGTGCGACCCCATAGATGGCAGCCCTCTAGGCTCCCCCATCCCTGGGATTCTCCAGGCAAGAACACTGGAGTGGGTTGCCATTTCCTTCTCCAATGCATGAAAGTGAAAAGTGAAAGTGAAGTCGCTCAGTGGTATCCGACCTTCATCGACCTCAGGGACTGAAGCTTTCCAGGCTCCTCCGTCCATGGGATTTTCCAGGCAAGAGTACTGAAATGGACAACTATTGTGGATGCAAAAAATCAATAAACAACCTACAATAAGCAATAGAAGAAGGTTTTACTTCAGCTGTACTGAGAACCATAGTGGAGGATTTAGCTTGTCAGTAGTTCTTAGAAACTGGTCTGGGAAGCATGGCTTTCAGCATATTTTGTATTTTGTTAGAGCAAAATACATACATCAAACATGACTTGAGAACATTCCTTCAAAATTTCAAGAGACAGATTAGCACGTACACAGGGAGTCACTATAGCCTTGGTTTCTGGGAAAGGAATCTTATCTTTAAAGGAGTACTGAAAGTGAAAGTCACTTGGTCATCTCTGACTCTTTGTGACCCCATGGACCATACAGTACATGGAATTCTCCAGGCCACAATACTGGAGTGGATAGCCTTTCCTTTCTCCAGGGATCTTCCCAACTCAGGGATTGAACCCAGGTCTCCCACATTGCAGGCAGATTCTTTATCAGCTGAGCCACCAGGGAAGCCCTAAAGGAGTACTGGCATGGGCTTATAGGAGGGGAGGTGTTTGTTTATTTGCACCTTCAAAGTGAACAGTCTTTACTTCTGGATCATGCATTTTTTTACTCTTTAATGGTTAAAGGAGATGAATAATGTATGATGGTGACTACAGCCATTTATAATGCAGATGGTGACTGCAGCCGTGAAATTAAAAGATGCTTGCTCTTTGGAAGAAAAGTTATGACCAACTTAGACAGCATATTAAAAGGCAGAGACATTACTTTGCCAGCAAAGGTTCAGTTCAGTTCAGTCACTCAGTC
Organism: Bubalus bubalis; assembly: GCF_019923935.1. Taxonomy (NCBI): domain Eukaryota; kingdom Metazoa; phylum Chordata; class Mammalia; order Artiodactyla; family Bovidae; genus Bubalus; species Bubalus bubalis. The sequence continues at coordinate 46,821,914 of NC_059174.1, forward strand.
GTGTCCGACTCTTTGCGACCCCATGAATTGCAGCACGCCAGGCCTCCCTGTCCATCACCAACTCCCGGAGTTCACTCAAACTCACGTCCATTGAGTCAATGATGCCATCCAGCCATCTCATCCTCTGTCGTCCCCTTCTCCTCCTGTCCCCAATCTTTTCCAATGAGTCAACTCTTCGCATGAGGTGGCCAAAGTACTGGAGTTTCAGCTTTAGCATCATTCCTTCCAAAGAACACCCAGGACTGATCTCCTTTAGAATGGACTGGTTGGATCTCCTTGCAGTCCAAGGGACTCTCAAGGGTCTTCTAGGTACGTCTAGTCAAAGCTATGGTTTTTCCAGTAGTCATGTATGGATGTGAGAGTTAGACTATAAAGAAAGCTGAGTGTCAAAGAACTAATGCTTTTGAACTGTGGTGTTGGAAAAGACTCTTAAGAGGCCCTTGGACTGCAAGGAAATCCAATCAGTCCATCCTAAAGGAAATCAGTCCTGAATACTCATTGGAAGGACTGATGCTGAAGCTGAAACTCCAATACTTTGGCCACCTGATGTGAAGAACTGACTCATTTGAAAAGACCCTGATGCTGGGAAAGATTGAAGGCAGGAGGAGAAGGGGTTGACAGAGGATGAGATGGTTGGATGGTATCACCAACTCAATGGACATGAGTTTGAGTAAACTCCAGGAGTTGGTGATGGACAGGGAGGCCTGGTGTGTTGCAGTCCATGGGGTCACAGAGTCGGAAACGACTGGGCGACTGAACTGAACTGAACTGAACTAAACTGATAATGTATGAAAAACAGGAAATAAAGCTATTTCAGTAACATAAAGTTCAGGCCAAATTATGTATAAGCCAGAATGATTTTGTTGCCAAAACTCAGCCTCTGTTCACCAGTGCCTAATAGAAATGTGGAGAGAGTTTTGGATGAAGTAGAAAAGAATAGCTTTTAGTGCTTTGCCAGGCAAAGGGGGCCACCATGGGCTAATGCCCTCAAGACTGTTGACTCACCCTGGAGGAGGCAGTGAAGAGTTCTCTAGTGTTCAAGGAGCAGGGCATGATCAGCTCATGGACAATTCTTGGGCTGGTTGGCATCAAGGTATAGTTTCAAGTCAACCTTCTGGTTCAATCAGTCTAGGATCTATGGTTAGTAGTTTTCATCTGCAGGGGTCTGCTTCCTGTAAAAACAACTTAGGAATGTGTGTCAGGCCTTTATCTATATCTTTCAGGAAACGGAGTTCACTGATTCTGCTGTGTCACAGAATTATAGTCTAAACTGTTACCAGTTCCCTAGCCCAACAGCTGTTCTTTGTTTCTACATCTTCACATTTCCCAATCATTAACTCTTGAGTCAGCATTTTACTTCAAAAGACAAGGCTGCAGGAGCTTGTGCACAGTTTCAATTTCTCTATACCTCAATATGTGAAAATCTCTTCTGTCAGTGTAGATTCTGAAATTCTGAAATGGATGAATAGTGGGCCAGATTTTTAAAATTCAGTTTGGTTCTAAAAGATAAATGAAACACAATATTGATAAATGAGAACAAAACAAAACAAAAACATGAGAAATGTGGAAGGTTAAACCATAGACATTATGTTTAAAATAATCTGAGGACTTCCCTGATGGTCCAGTGGTTGGGAATCCACCTGCCAATGCAGGGGACACAGATTCGATTGCAGGTCCAGGAAGATCCCACATGCCAAGGAGCAACACACCTATGCACTGCAACTACTGAAGCCCACCAGTCCTCGTGCCAGTGCTCTGAAAAAAGAAGAGCCACCTCAACGAGAAGCCTGAACACCACAAGGAAGAGTAGGCCTGGCTCGACTCAACTGGAGAAAGCCCGGCAAAGCAACTGAAGACCCAGTGCAGCCAAAACTAAATTAATTGATTGATTAAATTTAAAAAATAGTTTTGAGGCTATGTGCAACTTTATAACCACAGTAGAGGGACTTCCCTGGTGTTCCAGTAGGTAAGACTCAGCACTCCTAAAGCAGGGGGCTCGGATTCAGTCCCTGATTAGGGAGCTTAGATCCCATGTGCTGTAACTAGAAGATCCCATGTGCCACGAACTAAGACCCAGTGCTGCCAAATAATAAAATATTTATAACCACAGTAGAGGTAACTGGATTTTCTGTGTGTGTTTGTGTGTGTGCTCAGTCAAGTCTGGCTATTTGTGACCCCATGGACTATAGCCCATCTGGCTCATCTGTCCATGGAATTTTCCAGGCAAGAATACTGGAGTGGGTTGCCATTTCCTGTTCCAGGGAATCTTCTTGACCCAGGGATCGAACCTGCGTCTGTTGTGTCTCCTGTGTTGGCAGGCAGATTCTTCACCACAGCGTCACCAGGAACCAGCCTCATAGATTTTCTAGTAAAATTTAAATTACTAACTTCTACTAAAAAGTAGAACACCTAGTTTTACCTAATTTTTGAACTAATAACGATTGTTCAGTTTATTCAGAGCCTAGGAAAAGAAGGAATGCTCTCTAATTAACTTTAACTGGTATAGAACCTGATAATGACAGGTCAAAAGAAAAGCACTACTCAATTTTGTTTGTGTTAAAAGATAAGTTGAGACAGAATTTTTTAAGCGTTTACTTGAGCATACATCAGTTTGAACCAGGCAGCATAAAGTCAAAAATGGCTAGGAACATTCAACAAATAGGAGCTGATGGAGATCAGTCCTGGATGTTCTTTGGAAGGAATGATGCTAAAGCTGAAACTCCAGTACTTTGGCCACCTCATGTGAAGAGTTGACTCATTGGAAAAGACCCTGATGCTGGGAGGGATCAGGGGCAGGAGGAGAAGGGGATGACAGAAGATGAGATGGCTGGATGGCATCACTGACTCAATGGACGTGAGTTTGAGTGAACTCCGGGAGTTGGTGATGGACAGGAAGGCCTGGCGTGCTGCGATTTCATGGGGTCGCTAAGAGTTGGACACGACAGAGGGACTGAACTGAACTGAACTGAAGAGGACAAGGCCTTAGGAACAGGAATCACTCCTGAGAGGAACCCCTGGTAAAACCTATGAGGTAAGGGCAAGGTGAGACTCTCCTGGAAGTGGCAGAGGCTGGTGCTGTTTGGATGTTATTACCAGGGTAGAATTAGGAGTGTAGACTCTGGGGCCTGTGGACAGAGGTAAGAGTGACAGGTAGATGGCAGCTGGGTAGCACAGAAGAGGTAACTTTCTATTCAACAACTTAAAGAGCTCACTGGTCATAGAAACTGAAAAATGCGTTATACACAGTGTTCGTTCAAAGTGTGTTTTTTATAGACATGGTATGGAGAATTGCTATTTCCTTTATGCTTTCTTTGTTATGATTACGGAACTACAAAAGTTATAATAGTAATTTTGTGTCACCCCTATGCACACTTGAATGAACAATGTGAAGGGTTTAATATTATTTTCTTTTCCCTGTTACATTTGTTCTGATTATATTTATGAAAATATAATTCTATGCTTGTTAATCTAGAAATGACATAAATTAGAGCGTGTGTTATATGTGTCTTTTTTACCTTTCAAAAATTTATGTCATAAAAATATATAATATATATAACAACAAAATATGTATAATAATATTTTCCAAAAGTCTTGGTCCATAACAGGTTGCTAATCGGAAAGAAAGAAACAAGATCTTGTCTTTCACCACAATTTGAGAAGTATTACTTTAAAAGAGAAAAGATGGAATGGGATATTTACGTAGTTGTCTTTGAAGAAACAGCTAATAGTTTTCTGTATTTTAGTTAATATAACCAAAGAAAAAAAATAAGATCACATTTTTATCCTTAATGAAAATTTCAAGCCCAGCTATAATCTCTCTCTTGTAACATTCGTATCTCCCCAGATAACTAAAGACCAAACCAGTGTCCTAAGATTGTGTAAAAGATAAATTCCTTTATTCAGAGGTCCCCCTCTTCCACCTCTAATGTTAGGGGCGTTGGTCAGCCCAGGGGACATACCTTATTTGTCTTCTGCTGCAAGCTCCACCACCACCTTTATGTCTACCTTCACTTCATTGTTTGTTTGTTTTTTTTCCCCAATTCATTAGTTTTGTTTGGCTGTGTCAGGTCTTGTTGCAGCACCCAGGGTCTTTGTGGCATCCTGTGGGATCTTTTGCACTTTAGCTCAGTAGTTGTGGCACATGGGCTTAGTTGCCCCGAAGCATATGGAATCTTCCAGAAGCAGGGACCGAACTCATGCTCCCTGCCTTGCAAGGTAGATTCTCAATCACTACATCACCAGTGCCTTCACTTCACTCCTGAGAGTGAGCTTTTTATTTAAAGATCAGATCAGTTCTGGTGTCTCATATTTCAAGTAACTCTTGTGACTTATTCTGTGCCTACAGTATTTGTCCTTTGAAGGAACTTCCCAGACAGCAGAAATCACACTTGCCTGCTAGACACTAGGAGATCTTAGAAAGTTATTGTCCAAGGTGCAAAAAGAAAATAAAATTTCACAAAGGTTAAGGCTGATATAAACATGTGACTTGAAGCAATATGGAAATGGGGAAGCACTCATGGTATAGCTCTCTGCCAAGTTCATTTAACAGAGACTGTACTGGGAGTATGACATAAAACGGCTGCTCATGTTGCTCTCAGTTGTCAAGTTTACTTAGAGGAGAAATGGCAGCTGGTTATCTGGGAACACTGAAACAGTCATTAATTATGCCCCAGAAACAACTGCTGAAGCTTTGCCTCGGCTTTGACACTCTGAGCTCTGCCCAAAGCCTGGTGCAGCTGACGTTCATCTGTATTTGTTGGTCACGAAGTTATGAGTCGAAACTGCCACTTGTATACAAATGTGGCTAATATTTTCATGGGTTGCCAAGCTCAGAAAATGAAACTACTGAGACTGAGTTAGCAGTATCTAAAATTTACAACTTTCATGCATATACCTTCTATATCGGTGGTCCCCAACCTTTCTGGCACCAGGGACCAGTTTCGTGGAAGACAATTTTTCCACAGACAGGGGTGCAGAGAGATGTATTTGGAATGATTCAAGTGCACTACATTTATTGTGCACTTTGTTTCTATTATTATTATACATTAGTCCCACCTCAGATCATCAGGCATTAGATCCAAGAGGTAGGTTGGGGCTCCCATTCTATAGGACTCAGCCAACTTACTTCGTTATTTATCCAAGAGTAGTGAAAACAGAGATCTACACAAAGACTTGTATACAAATGTTCATGGTACTTTTTTTCCTTTTTTAAAAGATATTTATTTATTTATTTGGCTGCACCAGGTCTTAATTGCAGCATGTGGGATCTAGTTCCCTGACCAGGGATCAAACCCAGGTCCCCTGCATTGGGAATGCAGAGTCTTAGTCACAGGACCACCAGGGAACTCCCATGGTAGTTTTATCTGTAACGGTCCCAAACTGGAAACGACCCAACTATTCATCAACAGGTGATTGGATACACAACTGTGGTACCCTAACTCAGCAATGAAAAGAAATAAACTGCTACACACAACAATATAGACGAATCTTACAACATCTGAGCAAATGAAGCAAGATACCAAAGACAATGTATGATTCCACTTATATGGAGTTCTAAAACAAGCAAAACTAGGACTTCTGTGGTGGTCTAGTTGTTAAGAATCCACCTGCCAATGCAGGGGATACAGGTTCGATCCCTGGTGCAGGAAGATCCCATATGCCACAGGGCAACTAAGCCCATGTGCCATAACTACTGAGCCTGTGCTCTAGAGCCCGTGAGCTGCAAATACTGAAGCTCACATGTCTAAGGCCTGTGCTCTGCATGGAGAAGAGAAGCCACCGCACAGAAACAAAGACCCAGCACAGCCAAAAAATAAATAATTTAAAAAATAAAGTTATAAAAAAATAAAACAAGCAAAACTAATCTATGGAGATGGAAGTCAGAAGAGTGATCACCTCAGAAGAGGATAATAGTTATTGTCTGGGAAGGAGCCAAGGGAACTTTCTGAGGGAATGAAAAATATTCTATTTCTTGATCTGGGTGAGGGATACACACTTATGTGCATATGATGCATACTTAAGATTTTTATTTTATTTTATATAAACTATAACTCATTTTTTTAAAAGAGAAAGAGTGAAAAAATAGACATTAAAAGACTTTTAGTCATTAAGGAAGTGGGTAGACAAGTTTTAGAGACATGAGTCAGGGATGGAGTGAAGGATGAAGTAATGCTGGGTGAACAACCTGATATCTGTGGACTACTCAAGAGCTTACAAATATCTCAGACCTATGTGTATAGGCTTTAAAAACATGAGAACTACAATATAAAAATACCATTTATAGTCCAGTGTCTCTAAAATCCAATTTGATAGGATTAATACTCAACAGAATTCTATGGAGCTACATAAAAATAATTTTCATGTAGGCTCTATGTGTTTTTGTACTGCATTTATTTGATTTTAAGTGTGCTGAAGCCTTCAGGCATCCTTAAAGTTTATTTTAATCTTAAAGTAGCGATGATTTTCTTCATTTCCTGTCTCCTCTCTGTGTTTTGTCTCCCTCATCCCACACTTTGGAGTTGAAAATAATCTTCTGTCCCAGGGATCTTGGCCTCTGCCTTCTACATTTCACCTTGGTTCAACATACCCAGTTCCCATTCAACTCCTGGTAAAAGAACTTTTCAACTAGGCCCAGTGGTGATTAATAGGACATGGGGTTCTTTTTTATTAAAGATCTTCTTGAACCCATTTCCTCTGGTCTATAAGCTCCCAAAGCATCCAATTTTCCCACAACAAGACTAAGCAAAATATAGGGCCTGTGGCAAACTTTGAGCCTATTACACTAAATCCAAAGAGAAAAGCCAATGTAATATGATTAAATAAAGCATGTGCCCATGCTTCTTACTTTAGCAAAACTATGTATGTATATATAGTTTTAGTTTATACATATATATAAACCATCCTCCTTCCTCTCCAGGTAGAGTAATGGACCCTGTGCATCAGTCCTTTGCTTTGTTTTTATGCAGTTTTATTGCATCTATATGTTTTGATAAAAAGTATATTATTGTTTATTTTTTTTAACTTTCTAAAGTTAAGTCATTATATTTCATCATTGGAATTTACTTTTTCTTCTAATATTATTATATCACTAAGACTTTCTGTACTGTTGTGTGTCATTGCAGTTTATTCCTTTTGACTGCTATATAATAAGTATTTCATTGTGAGAGTAAAGCACTTTCTCCTGGGACTTCCCTGGTGATCCAATGGTTAAGAATCTGCCTGCCAGTGCAGGGGACTCAGGTTTGATCTCTGGTTCCAGAAAGATCCCACATGCTGTAGGGCAACGAAACCTGTGTGCCACAACTACTGAGCCTGTGCTCCAGAGCCTGCTAGCCACAACTACTGAAGCCCACTTGCGCTAGAGCCCATGCTCTATAACAAGAGAAGCCACTGAAATGAGAAGCCCATGAACTGCAATGAAGAGTAGCCCCTGCTTGCTGCAACTAGAGAAAGCAGGAGACATGGGTTCGATCCCTGGGTCAGGAAGGTGCCCTAGAGAAAGAAATGGCAACCTGTTCCAGCATTCTTGCCTGGGAAATGCCATGGACAGAGGAGCATGGTGGGCTACAGTCTATGGGGGTCATAAACAGTCACACAGCACTGAGCACGTACACACGCATACTCTCAAATATCTTTTTGTTGTTGGTTTCGTCAAAAAAAGATCCGAACAGAGTCAACACTGTATGTTTAATTATTAAGTCTCTCAAGTTTATTTTTTAATTTTAAAATGTAGTTTATTTTTATTGAGTTTAAATTTTCTGAATTTTGTGGTTCAAGTTTCTTTTCATCTAGATTGTTCCTCTCTTCATTCTCATGCCATTGACTTACTGAAACTGAATAGATCAACTGTCCAACAGAATATGCAACATTTGGGATTTGCCTGATTGCTTCTTTTTGGCATTACTTAACTTTTCCTCTACATTTTCTGTAAATTAGAAGTTTAACTTTTTTGAAGAACTGCCAAACTCTTTTCCTCAGCAGCTGCACTATTTTACATTCCCACCAACAATTCACAAGGGTTCCAATTTCTTCACATTCTTGCCAAACCTTATTTTCCATTTTTATATAGTCATCCTAGCCCATTTTTAAAATAATAGTCATCCTAGTGGGTGTGAAGTGGTACCTCATTATGAGCTTGGATTTTTCATTTCTATAATGACTATAGAAGTCAAGTGTCTTTTCATGTTCTTGTTAGTTATCTGTGTATCTTCACTGGAGAAATGTCTATAAAATGCACTTCCCAATTTTTGAATAGTTATTAGTTGTTACAAATTCTTCATATATTCTGGGTGTTAATAATTTGTTTTAAATATCCCATTCTGTGGGTTGTCTTTTCACTCTCATGATAGTGTATTTTGATGTATAGTTTTTTATTTTGATTAAGTCCAATATATCTATTTTTTCTTCTACTGTCTGTGCTTTTGGTGCCATAGCCAATCCAATGTCAGCTTTTCCCCTACATTTTTCTTCCTAAGAGATTTATAGGTTTCTCATCTTTTTTGCTTGGTTAGACCAGTTAGGGTTTTATCAATGAATTGATCTTTTCAAAGAATTAGCTTTTGTTCCCACTGATTATTCTCTATTGATTTCCTGTTTTTAATTTCAATGATTTCTAGTTCTTATTATTGCTTTCTTTCTGCCTGCTTTAGGTTTATATTGCTCCTCTTTCGTTTGCTAAAGTAGGAGCTTAAATTACTGATTTTAGATATTTCTTCTTTTCTAATATAGAACTTTAATGCTATACATTCTCTCCAAGTATTCATTTCACTGCACTCAACAAATTTTGATAAACTGTATCCTCATTTGGTTGAAAATAATTGTTTTATTTATAAATGTTTTGCTTAGGGTTTCCCTGGCTACCTGATATGAAGAACTGACTCATTGGAAAAGACCCTGATGCTGGGAAAAATTGAAGGCAGGAGGAGAAGGGGATGACAGAGGATGAGATGGTTGGATGGCATCACCGATTCGATGGACATAAGTTTGAGCAAGCTCCGGGAGTTGGTGAAGGACAGGGAGGCCTGGTGTGCTGCAGTCCATGGGGTCACAAAGAGTTGGACACAACTGAACTGAACTGAACTGAACTGAGGGCTTCCCTGGTGGTCCAGTGGTTAAGAGTCCGCCTTGCAATGTAGGGGACACTGGATTGATCCATGGTCCAGGAAGATCCCACATGCTGTGGGGCAACTAAGTCCATGTGCCACAACTACTGAGCCTATGTGTTGCAACTACTGAAGCCCACACACCACAGAGCCCAAACCTGTGCTTCCTAATAAGAGAGGCCACGTCAACAAGAAGCCCTTGCCCTAGAGAGTAGCCCTGCTCTCCAGAAATAGAGAAAACCCATGAGCAGCAACGAAGACCCAGTGCTGTCAAAAATAAATAAATAAATATTAAATGTGTTGCTTAATCTCCAAATATTTTGTTGTTTTATAGTTTATTTGAATTGTGGTCTGAGGCCATACTCTATATGATTTCTAGTCTTAAAATGTGTTAGGTCTGTTTTATGGGCAAAAAGTCATCTATTTTGGTAAATATTTGAACTGAGTTGAGAAGAATGTGTACTTAGCTGTTTTTGGATGAAGTATTCTATAAGCAACAAGTAAATTCAGCTGATCAAGGGACTTCCCTGGTGGCCCAGTGGTTAAGACTCTGAGCTCCCAGTTCAGGGGGCCCAGGTTTGATCCCTGGTCAGGGAACTAGATCCTGCATGCTGCAACTAAAAAGACCCTGTATGCTGCAACAAAGATCTTGCACTTGGCAATGATCTCAGTTCAGTTCAGTTGCTCAGTCGTGTCTTTGCAACCCCATGGTCTGCAGCACGCCAGGCTTCCCTATCCATCACCAACTCCCGGAGCTTGCTCAAACTCATGTCCATTGAGTTGGTGATGCCATCCAACTATCTCATCCTCTGTCGTCCCCTTCTCTGCAATTAAGACCTGATACAGCCAAATAAATAAACATTTTAAAAAATTCAGCTTATCAATCCTCTTATTCAGTTCAACGATATGTTCTTACTGATTTTCTGCCTGATAGATTTATCAATTATTCAAAGTGGGATGTTGAAGTATCTTACAGTTCTATTAGTCATTTTTATTATGATAAAATTCACATTTTATCCATTTAAAAATTGTACAACTCAGTGGCATTTAGTGCATTCACAGAGGTATACAATTATCACCACTAATTCCAGAAAAGTTTCATCAACCCAAATGGAAACCCCATGTCCATTTGGCAGTCACTCCCCAATCCTTCCTCCCCAGTGTCCCTGGAACCATTAATCTGCTTTCTGCTTCTATGGATGTGCCTATTCTGTATAATTCACATTGATGGAATAATCATACAATATGTGGTCTTTTGTTTCAGCTTCATTCATGTAGCATAATGTTTTTGAGATTCATCTATGCTGTAACATATATCAATGCTTCATTCCTTTTTATGGCCAAATAATATTGTATTGAATGGATATAGCATATTTTGTTCACCCATTTTTTTCTGTTAGTGAACATTTTCATTGTTTCTACATTTTGGTTATTATAAATATAGTTCAATCAGTTTTTGCCTCATGAATTTTGATCCTCTGTTCCTAGATCTATATACTTTAATGATTGTAATGATCCATAATGTTTTCCATCATCTGGTGGCTCAGTGATAAAGAATCCACCTGCCAAGCAGGATATGCAGGTTCAATCCCTGGGTCGGGAAGATCCTCTGGAGAAGGGAATGGCAACTCACTCCAGTATTCTTGCCTGGAAAATCCCACAGACAAAGGAGCCTGGAGGGCTACAGTCCATGGGGTCACAAAAGAGTTGGACACAACTCAGTGACTAAACAAAAACAACAGAACACTGTTTTCCATAGTGGTTCTATCAATTTACATTCCTACCTATAGTGTACTAGAGTTCCCTTTTCTCCACATCTTCGCTGACACTTGTTATTTCTTGTCTTTTTGACAGTAGCCATTCTGATAGGTCTGAAGTAGTATCTAACCTGTGGTTCTGACTTGCATTTTCCTGCTGATCAGTAATGTTGCACATCTTTTCATGTGTCTATTGGTCACCTGTATGTCTCCTTGGAAAAATGCCTATTCAGGTCCTCTGCCCATTTTTCAATAGGTGTTTGTTTTTGCTCCTGAGTTGTATGAGTGCTTATTATATTTTGGATATTATCCTCTTATCAGATGTATCATTTGTAACCTCCCATTCAGTAGGTTGCCTTTTTGTTTTTTTATGGTTTCATTACTGTGCAAACACTTTTAAGTTTGATTAGGTCTTGTTTGCTTATTTTTACTCGTTTCCCTTACCTAAGGAGACAGATCTAAAAAGAAAAAAAAAAGGTTACTAAGACCTGCAAGAGTGCACTGTTTTTCTTCTAGGAGTATTATGATTTCACGTTTTATAATATGTCTTTAATTAATTTTATTTATGTATAGGGTATGAAAAACTGTTCTAATTTCATTCATTCTTTTACATGTAGATGTTCAGTTTTCCCAGCATCACTTATTGAAAAGGCTGTCTTTTCTCCACTGTATATTCTTGCTTCCTTTGTCATAGATTACTTGATCAGATGTGTGTGGGTTTACTTCTGGACTATTTTGTTCCACTGATCTGTGTGGTCTGTTTCTGTGCCAGTACCAACCATACTACTTTGATTACTGTAGCTTTGTAGAATGCTAGGGTTCCCCCCCTCCCCAATACTTTAGATGTTTCACTCCATTGTCTTTGTGCTTACATGATCTCTGGAGAGAAACCCAATGTAATTTTTATCCTTGTTCCCCCATAGTTAAGATTTCCTCACCCCAACCCTGGATTTTTCAAGATTTTTCTCTTTGTCTTAATTTTCTCCAGTTTCAATATGATATACAGTTTCTGCTTAAACAACATGGATTTGAACTGCTAGGGTGCACTTAATAAATATAGTATCTATATTTTCATTTTTCATTAATTTTGGAAAATTCTCAGCCATTATTTCATTTTACAAATCATTAAATTAAGTGTGGGGAAAGGTTTTTGTTCAAATAGAGATCACAATATGTGTAACCAAAAGAAGTAGGGTTTGAGTCCTGATTCTATCCAGACTGTTGCAGCCTCTTGCCCTTGGGTGAGTCATTTATCAATTCCCTTGTTTTTTGAGGCAGAGATAGCAGTATGTGGATTTTTGACTGCTCCAGGGGTCGGCACCCCTAACCCTTGCATTGTTCAATGGTCATATATACATAGGTGTAGATTTTTTGGTATTTCACTTGCTTGTTATTTCCTGAGCTTCCTGGATCTGTGATTTGGTATTATTAATTTTGGAAAACTCTCAGTCATCATTATTTAGAATATGTCTCCTTTATCTCTTCTCTTTCTGGCATCCCAATTATATATATGTAACATCTTTTGTTATTTTCCCACAGTTCTTGGATATTCTGCTGTGGCTCTGTTTTTTAATCATTTTTTTTTTTCTCTCTCTTTACACTTGCTTGGCAAATTTCTACTGACACAGCTCCAAGCTCATTGATTGTCTTTGACTATATTCAGTCCATTGATGAACCTATCAAAAATGTTGATTTCTAGCATTTTCTTTTAATACTTTGTTAGAGTTTTCATCTCTTTGCTTGCCCTACCTGTCTTGCATATTGTCTACATTTTCCATTAGAGTCCTTTAGCATATTAATCAGTTATGTTGGATTTCCTATCTGATAACTCCAAAATATAGCTCATATCTGAGCCTGGTTCTAATGCTTACTTCCTCTCTTCAGACAACTTTTTCTTGCCTTTAGCATAGATTGTAATTGTTTGTTGAAAGCTGTATATGATGTATTGGGTAATATGTGTGTCTGTGCTCAGTTGCTTGGTCACATACTCTTTGTGACCCCACTTTTTTCTCCATGGGATTTTCCTGACAAGAAAACAGGAGCGGGTTGCCATTTTCTCCTAAAGTGGATCTTCCCAACCCAGGCATCACACCCAAGTCTCCTGCGTCTCCTGCATCTCCTGCATTGCAAGTGGATCCTTTACCCCAAGTCACTGTGGAAGCACACTGGGTAACATAAACTGAAGTAACTAGACCTTAGTGTGACTTGTTATGTAAATCTTGCCAGTAGCTGGACCATGTTTAATATTTGCTACATCTATAGGTGCCAGAGGTTTCAGTTTTCTCTAGTGTCATTCAGTTCAGTTCAGTTGCTCAGTCGAGTCTGACTCTTTGCAACCCCATGAACTGCAGCCTGTCAGGCTTCCCTGTCCATTACCAACTCCCAGAGCTTGCTCAAACTCATGTCCATCGAATCGGTGATGCCATCCAACCATCTCATCCTCTGTTGTCCCCTAGTGTCATTGTTTTTATTTATTTGTTCATTTATTATCTCTGGCTGCGCTGGGTCTTCCTGGAAGCACACAGACTTTCTCTAGTTGTGGAGAGCACGGGCTACTCTCTAGTTGTAGTGTTCCAGATTATTATGCTGGCGTCTCTTGCTGCCAAGCACAGCTGTAGTCGGATGGGCTCAGAAGTTGCCCTGTGCAGGCTTAGTTGCCTCCTGGCATGAGGGATCTTAGTTTGTGGACCAGGGCTCAAACCCGTGTTGGATTCTTAATCATCAGACCACCAGGGAAGTCCCTCTACTGTTATTGTTCTCCTCCCACGTTGTCTTTGGGTTTCCCTATATCTCCTCCTTAAATCAAGTCTGTATATTGTGGCTCTTTGCTTTGCAATCCACTGTTATTGTACAGGAGCCCTATCAAGGTGGTGCTAAGGTATGGGGGATGGGGAGCATTCTATAATCTTATATTTAAAATCTCATTTTTTAATGCATCTGAATACTTTGGAAGTATTTCTCTGCCTTTTTTTCCTTTTTCCCTTTCAGTGAGACAGGAAGATTAGAGGGGGCTGGCACTGGCTAGTTGCTCTTCCCTCAAGGAGATGAGGTTCTTGTAACCTAATTTGACTAGGAGAGCAGGCCTTTGTAATGGAGAACACTATGTGTATTTCTAAAAGCTTGCCCATTCCTAGACTACAAATGATGGGCAAGGGTGTTTCTTAGATCTTCACCTTGAGAACCTGGTGGGGTTCTTGGAGGTAAAGTACATGCAAGTGCAGGGGTTCTCAGGCTGGGCCCCTAGAACTTCTCACATTCAAGTTAATCCACACTTCCCATCAGCAATGCACCGAAATTATCATTTAAGTATTCCTAACAGTTTATGAGGGCTTCCTTGGTAGCTTAGCTGGTAAAGAATCTGCCTGCAATGTGGGAGACCTGGGTTCAATCCCTGGGTTGAGAAGATCCCCTGGAGGATGACATGGCAACCCACTCCAGTATTCTTGCCTGGAGAATCCCCATGGACAGAAGAGCCTGGCGGGCTACAGTCCATGGGGTCACAAAGTCGGACATGACTGAGTGACTAAGCACAGCACAGCACAACAGTTTATGACTCATGTGGCTTTAGCTCCAGGTAAGCTGATTTTGGCTGTTATCTAGATTTTCCATCTCTTCACAATTCAGGGTGGTGTTTTCCCCTGCTACCTCAATTCTCTGATAGGTTTAAGAAAAGTCGTTGATTTTCACAAAGTAAGCAAGCCTATGAGCTATTAAGCCATAAAAAAGCATGGAGGAAATTTACATGCATATTTTTACATGAAAGAAGCCAATCTGAAAAGGTTATATACTATATAATTCAACTATATGGAAAAGGCAAAACTACGGAAACAAAAAGATCAATGGTTGCCAAGGGTTGGAGTGAAAAAGGGAATAACAGGCATAGCAGAGAGGATTTTAAGGGGAGTGAAAATATCTGTATACTATTATATAATTGTGGATACATGTGGATACATTTGTCCAAACTCATGAATGTACAGGGTTTCCCTGGTGAATCAGAAGGTAAAGAATTCACCTGCAATGTAAGAGACCCAGGTTCAATCCCAGGGTTGGGAAGAACCCCTGGAGAAGGGAATGGCTACCCACTCCAGTATTCTTGCCTGGAAAATCCCACGGACAGAGAAGCCTGGCAGGCTATCATCACAAAGTGTCAGACACGACCGAGTGACTAACATTTTCACTTTTCATGAACATACAAACCAAGAGTGAATTTTGAGGCTGAACTGTGAACTTTGGTTGGTTATGATGTGTCAATGTAGGTCCATCCATTGTAACAAATGTACTGCTCTGGTGAGGGATGTTGGTAATGGAGTGGCCAGGAGGTGTGGGGGGCATATGGGAAATCACTGTACCTTCCCCTCAATTTTGCTGTTAAAACTTCCTTTAAAAGACTTTAGAGGGACCTCCCTGGTGGTCCAGTGGCTAAGACTCTGCACTCCCAATGCAGGGCGCCTGGCTTTGATTCCTGGTCCCTACAACTAACTACATTCCTGGTGCTACAACTAACACCTGGTGCAGCCAAATAAATAAAAGTTTAAAAAAAACTTTAAAAAATAATAGTTAACAGTTGCAGGTTCCTAGAACTGGGGCGGGGGTGGGGGGAGTCATTCATTTTCAGTTTGTTCCTATTTTTTTCTCCTTGTTTTAAGGATGGAAGTGATGACTTCCAAGGTCCTTAAATGTCAAACCTGAAACCAAAAGTCCTGGATTTTAAAACTGGTGTTAAAATTTTAATTTCCACAGGACTCATACATTTCACATCCTTACCAGCAATGTTCAGTATTCACTTACTTGCATCATTACCAGTGCTGAATGTCATACATCTTTGTGATTTCCCAGCTGGCTCTGCGGCTATTTCTGTTCCTGTTTCTAAGTGCTAGCCAGCAGTGTGTAAAAGAAGGTAATGTGTGTAATGCTAGATCCCTGTCCTTAAAGTAAACTTGATGTGCCTCTTTGCCCCCTATTCTCCTTGACTCCTGGGGATGTGAATGTGAGTGTGCCATATTGGGCTGTGTGAATAAGACCTCCCTAGGAGTTATGGAAAACAAGAAAGAGAATTTGTACCAGTTCTGTACTACCTAACTGCAGACTAATTATTAAATGTGTGGATAAAAAGATCAACTTTTAAGGCACTGTTATTTGTGGTCTCTTACATTCTACTGAATCTGTATTTCAAAACACTAGCTCTGTCTTTGCAAAGAGGAAGACCTGGGTTTGATCCCTGGGTTAGGAAGATCCCCTGGAGGAGGGTATGGCAATCCACTTCAGTATTCTTGCCTGGAGAATCCCCATGGACAAAGGAGCTTGGCAGGCTACAGTCCACGTGGTCACAAAGAGTCCCTCTATCTGAAACAATAAATGAACTTGAAAAACTTTAAATCAAAGTCACATCAACTCTGTGAATTATATGCCGGTGTTTTCCAGTAATTTCATTGCTGTTTTTAATATCATAAGTCAATTCTGCTATTCTGTTCCACTGTATTTGTTTCCATCTACTCCCATTTTAACATTTTCTTTGCCCACTATTCTTGTTTCTGAAATCCTCCATCTAGGACTACTTAGATTACTAAATAGCATGCCAATACCCCTCCTCAGTCCTCCTCCCTTCACATCCCTTTAGTCTTTTAGCAATGAGTTTTTGAAGAGACCAGGCCAGATGTCAAACAGCGGTTCTTAAAGAGTAGTTGGAGAATCGTCAGGGGTCTCTTAGGTCAAAATTATTTTCATAGTAATTTCAACAACTTTTTTCCTTTTTCACTTTCATTGAGAGTAGTTTCCTGGTCTACATAACATGCAACATTGCTACAGAATGAATGCAGAGATGAGAATCCAACTGTCTTTCATTAAACTATTAAAGGTATTTGAAAATTTATATAATACAATTGTCATTGTTTTTCAAATATACTTTTCATAAAATGTTCTTAACATGTGATGAGTTTATTTATAAATGAATTTAAAATTTTTGTTGCAGTTTGAGACTTGCTGTTGCAAAACGTCCCCATCTTAGGTCAGGTTCCCTGGGAGACAGAATCTGAAATGAAGCAGAATTGGTGGAAGGTGAAGTTGAACTGTGACAGGGTTGCAAACTCTCGGGGAGCTCTAGGACTCAGATGGCTCTTCGCACTTGCTCTAAATTGCCCTTGGGGAGGCAGTGTAGCCATGCATGATGCAGCTCTCTTCATCCGAAGGCAATTCTTACAGAGGAACTCAGTGGTAAGCTGTCAGCAGTCAAAGATGTTCAGCAGTTAGCTCAGAGAGAGGGGAGTATAAGGCAGAGCTTACATTCTAGAATTCCCTTAGTGATCTGGCTGAAATGACAGATGGCAGGACTACAGCTGGAGATGATATCCTTAACTTCTTTCCTGTCCCACTTCCTTCATGCCTTTACCACTCTTTCTAGGAGCACTTCCTTAATAAATCACTTGTGTGGGAATTCTCATCTCAAGATCTGCCTCTGGCAAATTACAGGTAAAAGAATGTCCACAATATGACTCAATTCCATCCTATCTTTACTCCCAAATGTTTCTCCTTAGTCTGCTGCATTTTTAGCAACTGGTGACCATCCAGCTGGTGCTCTCCACAAAAGTGTAGTTTTCCTTTCTCTCTCTTTTCCTTATCTTTCATATCAGCAAACTTCAAATTAAGTCTGAAATCTAGAATGGAAACTATCAGGCAGTAACAGTTCATGTGTATCCAAGTGGAGAGGGATTTATTGTGATTTGATTGATTTTTTTAATATGTTATCTCAGTCACTTAGACCTTATTTCTACTCTTCAGGATAGGAAAAAAATTAATTAACAGAGACAAGATCATCTTCTTGTTGACATACAGTAAAATAGCCTTCCTAGACTTGAGATTCAGGTTTACTCTCAGGCACTATATATCACCCAATCAGCACAGCCACTCTTAGTGGGACAGGCTAAAAAGGCACGTAAGGTGGTTGTTATGAGTGTAAGGGAAATTTAAAATTTTTCTGTTGACTCCAAAGCTATGTAAAGAATGGGACAGAAAAAAAGTGAGATATGAGCCAAATAAAGAAGCATGAAGAAGAAAATCAGAGTGAAAAATGAGTTTAGATCACCCTCCCAAATTTTGCAACTAAAAATATTTACACAGATTTTGTTGTGTGTATAAAACATGAACTTTGAAAAGTACTTTTTAAAAAGTCTACAAAAAAGTGTGCTTGCAAAATTGGACTTACCACAAAACCCATGAAAGAAGAGATTATGAAGTGATAACACATTTAGATATTTAAGTTTTGGGAAAGTGGTGATTTCATAAATATCAGTGCCTGCTATTTATAATTTTAAGTTACTGTCAGTCTTCAAAAATGACTAATTGAAGTAAAACTGAGCTTAGTCATGATTGTACTTCATAAATTTAGTCTAAGAATGATTTAGTTTTGTAAAATTAGCTTCCAATAAATGCAACTGACATTCAAACATTCAAAGCTATAAGATTCCTTTTGAACAACATTCCAAATCATAATCACCTTTTTAAAAAGACACTAATAGTTTTCTGTGCATCAAGTAATACTGCAGAGATGGTACAATAAAAAAAATACCTGAAGGGCTGATTCACTTATTGTTTAACAGAAAATGAGATCCTTTCAGAGGAACTGTTATTACTGCTCAGGGTCTTAGACCACATACTGCTTTCAACCAAAACCAGATAGGTACATAAATCAAGGGTTGTGGAAGAAATAAAATTATCTATAGGTTAAGAGTGAAGCAATTTTACATAATTGCTTAAGGCTATCCAAGGCTATGGTTTTTCCAGTGGTCATGTATGGATGTGAGAGTTGGACTGTGAAGAAAGCTGAGCGCCGAAGAATTGAGGCTTTTGAACTGTGGTGTTGGAGAAGACTCTTGAGAGTCCCTTGGACTGCAAGGAGATCCAACCAGTCCACTCTGAAGGAGATCAGCCCTGGGGTTTCTTTGGAACGAATGATGCTGAAGCTGAAACTCCAGTACTTTGGCCACCTCATGCGAAGAGTTGACTCATTGGAAAAGACTCTGATGCTGGGAGGGATTGGGGGCAGGAGGAGAAGGGGACGACAGGATGAGATGGCTGGATGGCATCACTGACTCGATGGACGTGAGTCTGAGTGAACTCCGGGAGTTGGTAATGGACAGGGAGGCCTGGTGTGCTGTGATTCATGGGGTCGCAAAGAGTCAGACATGACTGATCGACCGGGCTGAACTGAACTGATCTCAAGAAAATAAAAGGTTTTCTTGTTTCAAAATATTGTAATAATTAATGATTATAATAATACTTATGCTGGTTGTATGGAAATGTACAGAGTAAGAAGACTAATATTGTAGAGTTAGTTTCTCAAGATTTTTTTCTCTCCATAATGACTCTAATCATATTACTAACTCATTAGTTATGAATTCAACAAGTTGTCAAATAAAACAAGACACACTGAGAGAGTAGGGATCATTAGATCATGATACCCTAAAATTCTAAATAAAAATCACATTTGATTTGTCACATGGCCCTCTGATTTTCAAATTTTTAACAAATAATTACATGCTTCTTGAATCTAAGATATAATTGGTTGAAAATTAAGTCCTAAATAAAGAATGTGAAAAAAAAAGCATAAGACTGATGAGACATGCTAATTTCATATTAATTAGTAAACAGGATTATTACTTTTAATTACTAATTTTCTGGAAATATTTTTGACAAAACAGTTCAGCATCTGATAGAACACATGAATCTATTATAACACTTTCCTCTATGCATTGTCATTCCCTAACCCATAAATTCTGTGAAGTAAGTACAAAAACAATATTAAGACATCCATTATCACCATTATGTATCATTAACTTTTAAGATTCATTTTATATGCTATTCATCTCTTTTTAAGGCATAAAAATTACAAGTAAAGCTAAAAGCCCCCTTCGATCAACACCCTGAATCCTAATCTCCTGCCAGAGACAACACTATCAATAATTTAATATGTGTTCTTTTTAATCCATTTAAAATAGTTTTACATACATATTTCAGTAATAAAAACATAGTTCTATTTTTTGTGAATGACTTCACTCCAATTTACATGAATGTTATTTTACAGTATGCTTCAGCTAGATCTTAATTTTTTTCCACTCAACATTATTTTAGATAACAACCCATGTTACACAATACAGACCAAGTTCATTACTTTTAACTGCTGTATACTATTTCTTATTTTAATATCACATTTTATTCATTAGCCCTTCAATATATAGGTTGTTTTATATTCAGATATATATATTTCTTATGCATAGTTGTGAATTTCTTTAGGAAGTCTATCCAGAAGAGAAACTACAGGGTCCTTTTAAAAAATGTTTCCCTGCCTCAAAGTCACAGACAGCATCCTGTTATTTCTTTCCAAGAAGTTCAGAGTTTGGCTGTTCACATTTCAGTGTTCAAATCCTCTGGAATTCTGTTTCTTTATATGTTGTAAGGTTGTATGCAATTTTATTTTCCCCAGTATGGAGATTCAAGTACTCCAACTATTTTTATTGACTAGGCTGTTCCTCCTACTGATTCATTATGTCATGCCTAATACACAACAAGTTCGCATATATTCACGGGTTTATTTCTAGGCATTCTATTCTGTAAAACTTTTCTATCTACCTATTAATATACTAATATTACACACTATTAAATGACCATAACTTTGCTATACATGTAGAATATGGTAGAAGATATGTCCTCTCTGTTCTTTTTCAATATTATCTCAGCAATCCATAGACTTTTATTTCATATGAGGTTTAGAATCATTTTATAAAGATCCTAGAAAATTCCTGTTAGACGTTTGGAACTCTAGCAGGTCTATAGATTAAGTTGGGAAGAACAGACATTTTATAATACTGGGTTTTTCCATCTATATTCTCTCCTTTACTCCAATCTTTTGCCCTTAAATAAAGCTTTATAATTTTTTCATAAGAATCTTGTTCATTTTTTGAGATTATGCCAAGATATTTTAAAGTTAAGTAAAGCTTGGGTTGAATTTATTTTATTTTTTTTGTTTGTTTGTTTGGTTTTTTTTGGGGGGTTGAATTTAAAAGAAAGTCTTATTCATTTAGTACACTCGGCGTTTCTCACCTGTATGACCTCTCTTATGTATAGAAAGGGATGCTCTTTGAGAGAATGCTTTTCCACATTCATTACATTCATAGGGTTTCTCACCAGTGTGAATTCTCATATGTATAATAAGTAATGAGCATTGAGAGAAGGCTTTTCCACATTTATTACATTCATACGGTTTCTCCCCTGTATGACTTCTAACATGAAGAGTAAGGGATGAGATTCGAGAAAAAGCTTTACCGCACTCATTACATTTAAATGGTTTCTCTCCAGTATGAATCTTTTCATGTTCAAGGAGGTTTTGTCTCTGACTGAAAGCTTTTCCACATTGATTACAACGATAGGGTTTCTCTCCAGTATGAATTTTTTCATGTTCTGTGAGATTTGATTTCTGACTAAAGGCTTTTCCACATACTGTACACGCATACGGTTTTTCACCGGTATGAATTCTCTGGTGTCGGATGAGGTTTGACATCTGAATAAAAGCTTTCCCACATTCATTACATTCATAAGGTTTTTCTCCAGTATGAATTTTCTGATGTGTAATGAGATTTTCTTTCCGGCTGAAGGCTTTTCCACATTCATTACATTCATAGGGTTTCTCAGCTGTATGATTTCTCATGTGTACAGTAAGGGATGAACTTTGAGAGAATGCTTTTCCACATTCACTACATACATAGGGTTTCTCACCTGTATGACTTCTCATATGTATAATAAATACTGAGCATTGAGAGAAGGCTTTTCCACATTTATTACATTTATAGGGTTTCTCCCCTGTGTGACTTCTCATATGTAGATTAACAGATGACATCCGAGAAAAAGCTCTACCACATTCATTACATGCATAAGGTTTCTCACCAGTATGAATTTTCTCGTGTTCGATAAGATTTTGCTTCTGGCTGAAGGCTTTTCCACATTCCTTACATTCATAGGGTTTTTCTCCAGTATGAATTCTCTCATGTTCAATGAGATTTGATTTCTGGCTGAAGGCCTTCCAACAATCCTTACATGCATAAGGTTTCTCTCCAGTATGAATTCTCTGGTGTCTAATAAGGTTTGACATCTGAATGAAAGCTTTTCCACATTCATTACACTTATATGGTTTTTCCCCAGTATGAATTTTTTGATGTGTAATAAGATTTTCTTTCCTACTGAAAGCTTTTCCACATTCCTTACATTCATAGGGTTTCTCTCCAGCATGACTTCTCTCATGTCTGATGAGGTCAAATCTATGATTAAAATCCTGTCCACACTGATTACACTTAAAGGGGGTTATGACATGGGATGAGCAATGGTAAAATGGTTTCCCATACTTATTACATTCATAACTTTTCTTTTTTATAAAGCCTTTCTCATAACTAAATAAGTCTAAACTATGTTCAAAATCCTTATCAAGTGAGTCACATTCGAAGAACTTTTGTCTTGAAGTAACAATGTCTGAGTCCAGAGGAAATACTTTTGCAACATTTTTATATTCAAGGGCATTTTCCTTAATCAGAGTTTTCTTGGAGATGGATGTGACATTCCTCACAAGGGTTTCCTGTTGCTTCTTGATCTGTTCATCAACTTTCCAAACTTCTAAAATGGAGGACCAAAAATTATTACTTTTGAATATTTCTCCTACTGCTCTATTGATAACATTTCAGAAATTTGCTAAAGTGGGGAGACTTCCCTGGCAGTTCAGTGGTTAAGACTCTGTACTTCCACTGCAGGGGGTGTGAGTTCGATCCCTGGTCAGGGAACTAAGATCCTGCATGCCATGCAACACAAACAAATACACAAACACACACACACACAAAATGGAGGATTTAGGTACTTGAAAGGCAGGGAGAAGAGTGGGGCTGAAAAAAAAAGAGGATGAATTTAAAGTCCGGAGTTACATACTGATTTGAAGGCAGGAACACATCTACATCATGAAGGTACATAAAGGAAAAAGGAGTCCATATGTAATTTAGAACTAGTTTCAATAATGTTCTTGAGGGCTGGAGAAGAGGAATTATGTAAAACACATATGGGGGAGAAAAGTTCATAAGGGAATAAGAAAAAATAAACAAATGGAGGAAAAATCAGAATCCTTTACAGAAGAGTAAAGAAGACATTTCCAAGAAGGGTGATCCATAGGATCAAATACAGAAGAGACTTTCCTGTTTCAACATGATGGAATTAAACATCTCTATCTTCTCTCCTCTCTGCAAACATGAAGAAAAAACAGAAAAAGAAATATGTGTTCAATTATACTAAAAGGCAGCTAAACTGCAATTCCAAAGTATAAGGAAAGTCAGGATAGACAGAAATAGGTAGGAAAGAAACCAATAGACAGTGGCTGTTATTTCTTGTCTCAGACAGAAAGCACGGTGAACAGAGTTCTCCAAAACAGAAGGCACACCCTGTGGACAGAATGAATGAGTCATTTTTTACAACAATGGAATCTGGATGTGTTAAGACTGCCTGGTGGAACATAATCATCTTGTTCTGGCCCTGTCAAAAGGTAGGAAAGACAGAACTAAATAGATGCAAATATCTGCAGAGATGCAAATAGCTATTATTCTCATATAAGCAGGATATTGACATAAGAAGGTAGAAGAGAAACTGAGTGTTAGAGAAAGCATGCAACTGATAATCTCTGATTCAGAAGAAGTGAAGAGCAAACCAACTGTTAACACAAAACTCTGTGTGACAGAGGAAGTCGATACAAGCATCAGAGGCTTCCTACTAGCTCAGAGTATTTTTCTATACAATCTCCAACACTTCTTCGGTAAACAATGGGTCCAGCAGGAAATGTCCTTATTCAAAGATGAGGAATGACAGTTATTCAGATCTATATGACACTACAAGAACCAAAAAATATGAATATAAAAGCTGAAAGGAAAAACTGATATTGACTGATCAATAAGCCTCATAAAGTTCGAAAGCTTTAAAGAAAAACAAACCTATGGGCATCCAGACAAACAAATCAAGTCATGTATGAAGGAAAACAATCAGGCTTCAGATTTCTCCAAGCAACATTCAAATCCAAGAAGCAGTAGAGGACTATCTAAAGTCTTCAGGGAACGGTCTACAAAATCCTCTAGAGAAGACGGTGTGGCCTAAGAATTTTATACATAGCCAACGATCAACTAAATATAGAGGTTTTTTTTTTAAAGATATTTTCTTAATTTCAAAATCTCAGGAACTCTACTTCCCACTAAATTATAAGCTCCCTGAAGACACGACTTTGTTTTTTTTTATCGTTTTATGCCTATATCCAGAATAGTATTTTATCTATATTATTACAACTATTAATGTGGTTTCCTTTGCCTTATACCTTCTACTGGTCGTTGAAGTATACATGAAAACAACTGATTTTTACTTGTTAATTTGATACCTTACCATATCACTGAATTCTCTTTAAGTTTGTTGAAGTTGAATCTCTTGTGTTTTAAGGGATATCATCTTATTATCTGTAAATAAAGATGGTTTTATAGGGTCCTTTCCAATTCCATTAGCACTGTTTTTTTTTCTCTTGTCTATTACTTAGGTATAAACTTAGTAAGAAATTTACAAAAGGTATAAAGGAAACCTTGGAAAGCATTTCTGAAGGATACAAAACAGGCAGATACGAACAAAGACAGAGAATGTGATCTTGGATAGAAAACCTTGACGGTATAAAGATGTCAGCTCTCTGAAAGTTCATTTATACTTCTGACACATTCCCAGCAAAAAAAATCCAACAGGTTTTTCTCTGGAAATAGTTAAATTTAAAATTCATACAGTGAAGGGGCTTCCCTGGTGGCTCAGTTGGTAAAGAATCCACCTGCCAATGCAGGAGATATAGGTCGGATCCCTGATCTGAGAAAATCCCACATGCTGTTGAGCAACTAAACCCATGCGTCACAACTATTGAGATTGTGCTCTAGAGTCCAAGAGCCACAGATACTGAAGTCTGAGTGCCCTAGAGCCCGTGCTCTGCAACAAGAGAAGCCACCAACCACAATGAGAAGCCCGTGCACACCAAAGAAGATTAGCAAGCCCCTGTTCACTTAAATTAGAGGAAAGCCCGCATAACAACAAAGACCCAGCACAGACCAAAAAAAAAAAAAAATTTCATAATTCCTTTAATAAACTGTTCCACCTTAAAAAACACCAATAAACAAAAAATAAATTAAAAAAATAAAATTCATATGGTGAAATAAACAAGAATGGTCAGCACGACTCTGAAAAAAAGTGTACTTAACTTGGAAAAGAAAGGGACTGAATGTGAAGGGTAAGACAGAGACTCACTTTTTAATGTTACCTTTTGGATTGTTAATATTTTTTAACCAAGGGTGCATATATTATATTTCAAAAAAATTAAAGGAATGAAAGGTGTGAATAAGCAAGGAGGAGGTAACAAGCTGTAAGTCAGAGACTTTCAAAGCTATATTGGATTGTGAGAGTTGTGAAGTACAACAGAAAGTGTGAGTATTGTTACAAAACAAATCTGAAGCTTTTCAAAATAGAAAGAAGAAAAGAAATGAAAGGGAATTTAATTCAAATATTGAACACACAAAAGAGAAAACCTGTGAATACAAAGGAATGAGAAAGCTTAAGGATCATAGAAAGGGACACTAATCCTGAAAGTAAGGCTGTAAATGAGCTAGGAAGTTTTAGTATTTAAAATCTGAAAAAAGGAAGAGAGCTGCAACATAAGAATAGTATCTAGAAGTGTCACCATAATTCAAGGCATTCATATCTTCTGTCATTCTAGAAGACTTAAGCAAATCTTGGAAAATGTGAAATGGTATCAACCTTCTGAACAACTGCTATGTGGCTTTCCCATTCAGACCTGCCTTTTCACTTATTCACCTGGACAGTGCCTCCCAAGCATTTCTTCTTCTACCACCCATGGCTCCTCTTCCTGCTCCAACTTGAAGATCACATCTGGTTTGGTGACTTGACAACCTATTTTGAGAGACAGCAAAGGACCTGAATGTTAATGCTGGAGACAACCATCCAGATCTTGGGTTGAGTCCTGGGGACTGGAGGGCCTATGAAAGATGATGGAGGAACTTTCACAGTGATACAAAATAATTAGCATTTACTCTAAAGACTAGCACATACAATCATATGAAGAAAGGAAATGCTAGTTAAAGACATATGGCAAGTTGAAGTCTTCACATATTTCAAAGACAGAATTCTGTGTTAAGACTGCAAAGCTACCCTTACCCACTGTGACTAGGTTGCTGTAGTTCTCCAGCATCACATCACGGTACAAGTTCCTCTGAGCAGGTTTCATTTGCTGCCATTCTTCCTGGGTGAGGTCCACAGCCACATCCTTAAATGTCACTGTTTCCTGTTAAAACACAATTTGAAGTCATCAAAGCTAAACACTGTGGTCAAAACATGCAAGAACTCATTTAGCTAGTATCCAGGGATCAGATACCATATATCAAGTTTTCTAATTTCTATATACTTAATTTTGTATTTATACTGTGGGAGAAGATATACCATAATAGAAATACCGTGTAGGAATGTGTTATTACTTAATCAGCAAACTTATTAATTCATCATTTATTTTGCAGGAAGCTGGAAACAGTTGTCGCTGATTTGTATTGGGCTGTGACAGAGATGACACAGATATGATTCACAGGCTCAGAAGCTGTCCAAGCAGTTGTGTGATCTAATAAGAAAGAGGACATGGGAATAGTAGGGAAGTAATAAAGACAGAAGGTAAATGGGTAAATAAATGGTGGTACACCCAGATAAAGGAATATTACTCAGTGCTAAAAAGAAATGTGCTATCAAGCCATGAAAAGACATGGAGGAATCTTAAATGCATGTAACTAAGTGAAAGAAGCTGAGCTGAAAAGGCTATCTACGGTATGATTCCACTACAACATTCTGGAAAAGGCAAAATTATAGAAACAGTAAAAAGATTAGTGGATACCAGACGTTGCAGGAGAGGAAAGAAATGAGTAGACAGAGCACAGAGGATTTTTAGGTCAGTGAAAATATTCTGTATGATACTATAATGATGGATACATGTATATATGTGTGTGTGTATGTTAGTTGCTCAATCATTTCCGACCCTTGGTGACCCATAAACTGTAGCCCACCAGGCTCCTCTGTCAAGCGAATTTTCCAGACTAGAATACTGGAGTGGGTTGCCATTCTCTATTCCAGGAGATCCTCCGGATCGGGGGTAAAACCCTGGTCTCCTGCATTGCAGGCAGATGTGTATATATATATATACACACACACACACACACACACACACAATATATATACACACACACACCATTCTTTACCAACGAGCTATCAGGCAAGCACCCATATATATACACACACATATATATACATGTACATACATTTGTCCAAATTCATTGATTGTACAACACAAAGAGTGAGTCTGAATGTAAACTATTGGACATTGGGTGAACATGATGTCAATATAGGACCATCAATTGTAACAACTGTACCACTCTGATGGGGGATGTTGATAATGGGGGAGGCTATGCACCTGTGGAGGCAAGAGGTATATGGAGAACCTCTGTACCTTCCTCTCAACTTTGCTGTGAACTTGAAACTGCTCTTTAAAAGCAAAGAATATATATATATATATATATATATATATATATATATATATATATATAAAGAGTTACAAACCATTACTAAGTGGGCTTTATCCCAGGAATGCTGATTTAACAATACTGATTTAACATCTGAAAATAAACTAATGTAATACACAACGTGGACAGAATAAAGAACAAATTCATATGATCATCTCAACAGCTGCAAAAAAAGCACTTGACAAAACCCAATACTTTTTCATGAGAAAAATGCTTACACCTGTTAAAAACAAGACAACAGGCCCAAAATGGAGTCACTTATGCTAAGCTTCACGTCACCAAACTGAGACTTAATTAGTTTCAGCCTCTCTAGAACTGGACTATTAAACCAGCCAAGCAGAAATCACCTGATGATCATTAGTGAAGTAATCTGTCTGATAGACCCTATCATCCCCTAAGGGAAAGTAATCGGGCCAGAATCAGCCTGCTTTTTGCTACTGTAACTTCCTTGCCCCTCTCCCTCTGCATGTAAAATTAACTTGGTATAGCTCCTCGAAGTTCCTGTATATCTGCTAGATTGGTAGTTCTCTGACTCATGAATCAAGGAATAAAGCCAGTAAAGATCTTCAAAATGTACTCAAGTTGAATTTGTATTTTAACACACCCTTTGACTTGGTCCATGTACTCCAGTGATCGGGCAAGTGAAGAGCTTGCCTCAGGAAGCTGCTCACCCGTTCACCTGAGTGAACACAATCTGGAGGAGCTGGGAGCCCATCCCACAGCCTGTGTCAAGACCAGGTGATCTGCAGCCCAAAGCAGAGCCCAAAGTCCACAAAGTCAACCTGTATAAGAATAAAGACCTGTTGTTCTACTCAGAAAAGAAGCAGAAAAGCTGAAAAGAAACCTGATTTAACACATAGTTGATTTAAAATTTTTCAAAGAACTAAGCTCTCAAAACGAAACTGGATTTAGATATTTTTACTGGTCAACAGGCTGTAGAATCTGACATCATGAGTTCAAATCCTGGCCTCAAAATTTACTAACTGTGTGGGAATTCCCTGGAAGTCCAGTGGTTAGGACTTGGTTCTTTCACTGCCTTGGCCCAGGTTCAATCCCTGATCAGGGAACTAAGATTCCCATAAGCCTCTCGGCATAGCCAAAAAATTTTTTTTTCTTTTTTTCTTTTTCTTTTTTTAACGAATTGTGTAAAGTCAACAAATAGCCAAATTTGAACCTCATCTGTAAAGTGGCATTTTCCTCAAAGAGTTGTTATGAGGACTAAATGAGACCAAAAAAATGTTAAAAATGCAGAACTGAGCCTGGCACCCAGTAACCATTTAATAAATGTTCCAGGAATAAATAACCCTTATTGGGCTTCCTTGGCGGCACAGACAGTACAGAATGCACCTGTAATGCAGGAGATCTGGGTTCGATCCCTGGGCCAGGAAGATCCCCTGGAGAAGGAATGGCTACCCACTCTAGTACTCTTGCCTAGAGAATTCCAAGGATACAGGAGTGTGGCCCATAAGGTCACAAAGAGTCGGACATGACTGAGTGACTAACACTTTCACTTTTCATGGAATATGAACCATTAAAAAAATAGGGAACAACAAAAACCGTATTTTTCACTACCTCTAGTAAATTACCATTAGAACATCTTTCCCACTAACTAGTGTATGAGCATAAATTTCATATCCAAAGGCTTGACAGAAACTGTAAAACAAGTAAAAAAAGTAAATATGGGTTAATTTCTAACTGTATACAATGATGAATCAGTGCTTTATAACAGTCTATTTTCCTAAGATATTGATGCTCTTTACATGTATATATGCCAAGAGTTCCATTTTTGGAGCAAGGAACAAAGGGGATTGTCAAAAAACATAAATTTAATTTGTGTCATTAAATTTTTGTTCATTTTCCTATCAGACAGAACCAACAAAAAGATGAGAATCACCCTAGCCCTGACAGGAAGCCTTAACATTTCCAGAGGTCCTGCTGGTAATCACAGCAGTCTCCTTCTCCTTCATTTTTAAGATACTTAATATGATAAATCTTTTTTAGAAATAAAGTTTACAGTGAAGCTAAGCTAAGTCACTTCAGTTGTGTCCGACTCTGTGCGACCCCATAGATGGCAGCCCACCAGGCTCCCCCGTCCCTGGGATTCTCCAGGCAAGAACACTGGAGTGGGTTGCCATTTCCTTCTCCAGTGCATGAAAGTGAAAAGTGAAAGTGAAGTCACTCAGTCGTGTCCAACTCTTAGCGACCCCATGGACTGCAGCCCACCAGGCTCCTCCGCCCATGGGACTTTCCAGGCAAGAGTACTGGAGTGGGGTGCCATTGCCTTCTCCGTTACAGTGAAGGCATAAAGGTAATTACGTATCAATTCTATGGTGTATATGCTGACTGGCAACTTTTTGTAAAAGGATATTTTTTCCTTAAAGTTATACAAATATTAAATAAATGTTATTCTTTCTAAAACTTGGAGCATAACACAGTATTTTTTCATGTTTTTTTCTTGGATATTATATACATTTTTATTTTCCAAATGTCTTCTACACTCAGCTTGAACAGAACTGCCTTATTTTAAAAGGTGTATTTAGAATATCTGAGATTTCAATAAATCTGAAGATTGAAGAGAATTCATACTGAATTAATAATGACAATTTTATTTTTTAAAAGTATATATTAAAAATTTACTCAAATTCTCTTCTAGGCCTCAGTAATGTTTTAAAGGTTTCTTTCTCCCATATACATCTTTTTTTCCTTTAGGATTTTGTTTCTACTCTTAACATCTTTCTTCCATTTTGCTTTATTCATTTTAAAAATTTATATATTATTTGGCTGCCCCACAGGTTTTCAGGATCTTAGTTCCCCAACCAGGGTTTGAATTCTGACCATGGCAGTGAAAGTGCTGAGTCTTAACCACAGGGAATTCCCAGCTTCCATTTTATTTCTGATCTGGTTGTGGTTTGTATTAATATAGAGAAATGCTATTAATTTTTGCATATTAATTTTGTGTCCATACTGTTTTGATTTCTCTTGTTTCATCTTCAGGTGCACACACACATAAATGTATCACCTAGAAATAATAATTTTGTATGCACCTTCCCAACTTTTATCTTTTTTCTCTTTTCTATATGTATATAGTGGTGGTGGTGGTGTAGTCACTACGTCATGTCCAACTCTTGCAACCCCACAGACTGTAGCCTGCCAGGACCCTCTGTCCATGGGATTCTCCAGGTGAGAATACTGGAGTAGGTTGCCATTTCCTTCTCCAGAGGATCTTCCCAACCCAGGAATCAAACCCCAGATCTGCATTGCAGGCAGATTCTTTACTGACCAAACTATGAGGGAAGCCCTATAAGTATATAGAATTTTAGTAAATAAATGTGGTAGCATGAGCAATCTGGTCACATTCCTGACTTTAGTAGGAATATGTCTCATTTTCCACAGTAAATATGATTCTGGCTTTTAGCTTATTATGTATGTAGAATGATTTTTTAAAATATCATGTTAAGGAAGTATCCTTTTACTTCTATTTTATAAATATATCCTCCTAAAAGTCTCACATTCTGATTTAAGAAAAATTAGCAGTTCTATGGAGCTGATTATATTCTTTCTTGAATAGGATAAATTATATTAGTGGATTTTCTTAAAATGAAATATCTCTGCGATAGAAAAAAAAAGTTTCAATTATTCTCTGATTACAGATAGTCCCTAACGTACAACAGTTTGACTTATAAATTTTCAACTTTACAATGGAGAGAAAGTGAAGAAAATGTAGATACCTCAAATTTTTAATCTTTTCTCATGTTAGCTATATGTAGTAGAATATTTTCTGGTGATGCTGGGCAGTGGCAACAAGCCATAGCTCCCAGTCAGCTGATGATCACAAAGGTAAACAACCAATAAACTCTTACAACTATTCTGTACCCACTCAGCCATTCTGTTTTTCATTTTCACTACAGTATTCAATAAATCACATGTGATATTCAACACTTTACTATGAAACAGGCTTTGTGTTAGATGATTTTCCACAACTATAAGCCAATGTAAGTGTTCTGAGCATACTCAAGGTAGGCTAAACTAAGCTACGATGTTTGGTAGGTTAGGTGTGCAGGCTAAGTCCCTTAATGTCTGACTCTTTGCGACCCTGTGGACTGTAGCCCACCGGCTCCTCTGTTCATGGGATTCTCCAGGCAAGAATACTGGAGTGGAATTTGGAACTATAGCCAAATTCTTCCCTGGAGGAGGGAATCTGGCTATAATTTGCTTCAAAATATTGTTCATTTTTTCCACAAAGGATTGGGGTCTCCTGCTTGAAGGGAATCTTTCATCCCCAAGCTTTCCGCTACTTGTTGAGTAATTTTAGAAGTAAAGGCAGGTTCAGTATCACTTTGTATAAATTGAGATAATCCGAAATGTGGGATTATCTCCTAAATCAAGTTTTTTGTTACCTCCGAGACCTGTTCTGTCTGTGTGGGAAAAGTTTCTATTCATCCAGGGAATGTGTCTTCCATTACTAATAAATATTTGCAGCTTCTGGACTTGGGCATCTTATTAAAATTAATTTGCCAATTCTCCTCCATGTTGCTTCCTCAGTGTTGAATGGGCCTAACTAGTGGAGGAGGGGGTGATGCTGTTCTAGGATTATTTTGTAAACATGTGTCACAGGATTTGGTAACCTGAGCCACCACCATTTTTATTCCTTTGCTTACAAACAAACTTTGCAATAAATTCCAAAGGGCTTTCCAAAAAGCCTTGTATCCATAGTGGGTGGTTTCACATAAAGTCTTGATTACTTTCCATTGCTGAACTTGTGGAAACATAAGGTTAGATGTATTAAATATTATTAAATATATTTTCAATTTATAATATTTTCAAATTATGATGGTTGTTAAGTCAGGAAGGTCTGTAGTCTATAATTCTTTGCAATTCCAATTAAAATCCCAACGGGTTTTTTTCCTTAGATAGGAAATAAACTGATTTTAAAATTCAAAGAGAAGCACACAGGTCCCAAAGTACCTGAGAAATTTCTTAAAAACTAGAACACTGTGCAGATCCCTATCAATCAAACAGGGTTACTATAAAGTAATTAAAACAATGTAAACACATATACACACACAGAGTATAGTACTGGTATAGATGTAGACAAATAGATTAAAGAAACAGAATCAAGAGCCTAGAAATGGGCTTCCCTGGTGGCTCAGTGGTAAAGAATCCACCTGCCAACGGAGGGGACATGCGTTTGATCCTTGGTCCAGGGAAGATCCTACATGCTAGGGAGCAACTAAGTCTATGCACAACTACTGAGCCCACATACCACAACAACTGAAGCCTGCATGCTCCAGAGCCTGAGCTCAGCAACAAGAGAAGCCACTGCAATGAGAAGCCCTGGTACCGCAACAAAGAATAGCCCCCGCTTGCCACAACTAAGAAGCCCAAGCACAGTAATGAAGGCCCAGCACAGCCATAAATAAATAAATAAACCTTTAAAAACTAAATAGCCTAGAAATGATTAAGCATGTATATGGTAAAAGTGGCATCACAAAGAAAGTATTTATTTAACAAACAGTATTGGAACAACTGGTCTCCTACATGCAAAAATAATTTTACTGATATAATTAGCAGCCAATTCCTACCTTGGACCAATTACAAAATTAAATTCCAGGTGGATCAAAGACTAAATATGAAAAACAAAGGTTTGAAAAGAAACTATCTCTATATTGTAATATTAAGAAAGATATCTTAGAAAAGACAACATTGGCAACTCATGAAAGAAGATCTCATTAATGTTGCACAGGTCATTTCAAAGAGGGCTTATGAGACCAAAACCGGGAGCTCTTAATGCTGTGACCAAAGATTGAAGTTCTCCATAGAATATTACAGTCACTCACAAGTGCTATGTTTTCCTGAGGAGATAAGATTTAACCACTCATATACAGGACTGGTGATATACGAAAGTAAAAATAAATGTCCCCCACGTTTAACAACAATAAAAATTAATGTTGCATATTAATTTTGATTGAATTCTTATTGTATGCCATACCTGTCATAGGCTAGATATAACTATTCAAATTTAAAGTTTATATACAACAAAAGATACATGATAATATGTAACTGACAAATTAGAAGACAAATGAGAAACTAGAAGATACCTGCATAAATCCTAATGCTGAAGCATGCATTCTTAAAATTCCTTAATTTCAAGTGGAAAAAGGACTAACAACATAAAGTGGACAAACAATATTAACAGTCAATTGGCAAAATTTACATTTCTTCACTTAGGAGTGGATTTCCATTTACACAGTATCATAAGAGTGTGGTCCTAGAGTCAGGCTGAGTGGGTTTAAATCCTCTTTATTATATACTTCATGCATGAAGTTATGAAAGTTTCTTAATCTCTGTGCTTCATTTCCTTTTTCTGTAAAAATTAAAATAATATCGACTTCACAAGCTTCTGGTAATGATTACAGGAAATAAGCTATGTAAAGTTTATAGCACAAAATAACTAGTACATAATAGGTACTCAATAAAACTATTATACTTATTGCTGTAGAAGATTTTTTTTTACCTGCTATGTAGTCTATTCAAATATAAATAAATCTGCCATGGAATATAATTTTAACCATATTCTAGAACGAGTTACCCCATGTCAGAGGTCAGGGCGGCGGCCGAGAGTGCCAGGCTGCGACTGAGCAGGAACAGTGAGAGGAACTACCCCGCGTCCGAGGTCAGGGTGGGTGGCCAGAGGAGCTATCCTGCGTCCGAGGTCGGGGGGTTGGCCAGAGGAGCTACCCTGAGTCTGAGGTCAGGGGCCGAGGCCGGGAGGAGCTACCCCACGCGCCCATGCCCAAGGCCAGGGGCGGCTGCCGGGAGGAGCTACCCCACCTCCAAGGAGCCGTGGCTGTGCGGGCGCAGGAGGGCCTAGAGGAGCTATCCCATGTTGAAGGTCAGGAAGGGCGGCGGTGAGGAGATACCCCTCGTCCAAGGTAAGGAGCAGCGGCTGCGCTTTGCTGGAGTAGCCGTGAAGAGATACCCCATGCCCAAGGTAAGAGAAACCCAAGTAAGATGGTAGGTGTTGCAAGAGGGCATCAGAGGGCAGACACACTGAAACCATACTCACAGGAAACTAGTCAATCTAATCAAACTAGGACCACAGCCTTCTCTAACTCAATGAAATTAAGCCATGCCCGTGGGGCAACCCAAGATGGGCGGGTCATGGTGGAGAGATCTGACAGAATGTGGTCCACTGGAGAAGGGAATGGCAAAGCACTTCAGTATTCTTGCCTTGAGAACCCCATGAACAGTATGAAAAGGCAAAATGATAGGATACTGAAAGAGGAACTCCTCAGGTCAGTAGGTCCCCAATATGCTACTGGAGATCAGTGGAGAAATAACTCCAGAAAGAATGAAGGGATGGAGCCAAAGCAAAAACAATACCCAGTTGTGGATGTGACTGGTGATAGAAGCAAGGTCTGATGCTGTAAAGAGCAATATTGCATAGGAACTTGGAATGTCAGGTCCATGAATCAAGGCAAATTGGAAGTGGTCAAACAAGAGACGGCAAGAGTGAACGTTGACATTCTAGGAATCAGAGAACTCAAATGGACTGGAATGGGTGAATTTAACTCAGATGACCATTATGTCTACTTCTGCGGGCAGGAATCCCTCAGAAGAAATGGAGTAGCCATCATGGTCAACAAGAGCCTGAAATGCAGTACTTGGATGCAATCTCAAAAATGACAGAATGATCTCTGTTCGTTTCCAAGGCAAACCATTCAATATCACAGTAATCCAAGTCTATGCCCCAATCAGTAACACTGAAGAAGCTGAAGTTGAACAGTTCTATGAAGACCTACAAGACCTTTTAGAACTAACACCCAAAAAAGATGTCCTTTTCATTATAGGGGACTGGAATGCAAAAGTAGGAAGTCAAGAAACACCTGGAGTAACAGGCAAATTTGGCCTTGGAATACAGAATGAAGCAGGGCAAAGACTAATAGAGTTTTGCCAAGAAAATGCACTGGTCATAGCAAACACCCTCTTCCAACAACACAAGAGAAGACTCTATACATGGACATCACCAGATGGTCAACACCAAAATCAGATTGATTATATTCTTTGCAGCCAAAGATGGAGAAGCTCTATACAGTCAGCAAAAACAAGACCGGGAGCTGACTGTGGCTCAGACCATGAACTCCTTATTGCCAAATTCAGACTTAAATTGAAGAAAGGAGGGAAAACCACTAGACCATTCAGGTATGACCTAAAACAAATCCCTTATGATTATACACTGGAAGTGACAAATAGATTTAAGGGCCTAGATCTGATAGATAGAGTGCCTGATGAGCTATGGAATGAGGTTCATGACATTGTACAGGAGACAGGGGTCAAGACCATCCCCATGGAAAAGAAATGCAAAAAAGCAAAATGGCTGTCTGGGGAGGCCTTACAAATAGCTGTGAAAAGAAGTGAAGTGAAAAGCAAAGGAGAAAAGGGAAGATATAAGCCTCTAAATGCAGAGTTCCAAAGAATAGCAAGAAGAGATAAGAAAGCCTTCTTCAGCGATCAATGCAAAGAAATAGAGGAAAACAACAGAATGGGAAAGACTAGAGATCTCTTCAAGAAAATTAGAGATACCAAGGGAACATTTCATGCAAAGATGGGCTCGATAAAGGACAGAAATGGTATGGACCTAACAGAAGCAGAAGATATTAAGAAGAGATGGCAAGAATACACAGAAGAACTGTACAAAAAAGATCTTCATGACCCAGATAATCATGATGGTGTGATCACTGACCTAGAGCCAGACATCCTGGAATGTGAAGTCAAGCGGGCCTTAGAAAGCATCACTACGAACAAAGCTAGTGGAGGTGATGGAATTCCAGTGCAGCTATTCCAAATCCTGAAAGATGATGCTGTGAAAGTGCTGCACTCAATATGCCAGCAAATGTGGAAAACTCAGCAGTGGCCACAGGACTGGAAAAGGTCAGTTTTCATTCTAATCCCAAAGAAAGGCAATGCCAAAGAATGCTCAAACTACCGCACAATTGCACTCATCTCACACGCTAGTAAAGTAATGCTCAAAATTCTCCAAGCCAGGCTTCAGCAATATGGGAACCGTGAACTTCCTGATGTTCAAGCTGGTTTTAGGAAAGGCAGAGGAACCAGAGATCAAATTGCCAACATCTGCTGGATCATAAAGCAAGAGAGTTCCAGAAAAACATCTATTTCTGCTTTATTGACTATGCCAAAGCCTTTGACTGTATGGATCACAATAAACTGTGGGAAATTCTGAAAGAGATGGGAATACCAGACCACCTGATCTGCCTCT
Organism: Bubalus bubalis; assembly: GCF_019923935.1. NCBI lineage: Eukaryota > Metazoa > Chordata > Mammalia > Artiodactyla > Bovidae > Bubalus > Bubalus bubalis. Next base: position 46,858,710 of record NC_059174.1, read on the forward strand.
TGAGAAATTTGTATGCAGGTCAGGAAACAACAGTTAGAACTGGACATGGAACAACAGACTGGTTCCAAATAGGAAAAGGAGTACGTCAAGGCTGTATATTGTCACCCTGTTTATTTAACTTATATGCAGAGTACATCATGAGAAACGCTGGACTGGAGGAAACACAAGCTGGAATCAAGATTGCCAGGAGAAATATCAATAACCTCAGATATGCAGATGACGCCACCCTTAGGGCAGAAAGTGAAGAGGAACTAAAAAGCCTCTTGATGAAAGTGAAAGTGGAGAGTGAAAAGGTTGGCTTAAAGCTCAACATTCAGAAAACGAAGATCATGGCATCTGGTCCCATCACTTCATGGGAAACAGATGGGGAAACAGTGGAAACAGTGTCAGACTTTATTTTTCTGGGCTCCAAAATCACTGCAGATGGTGACTGCAGCCATGAAATTAAGAGACGCTTACTCATTGGAAGGAAAGTGATGACCAACCTAGATAGCATATTCAAAAGCAGAGACATTACTTTGCCAACAAAGGTCCATCTAGTCAAGGGTATCATTTTTCCTGTGGTCATGTATGGATGTGAGAGTTGGACTGTGAAGAAAGCTGAGCGCCGCAGAATTGATGCTTTTGAACTGTGGTGTTGGAGAAGACTCTTTAGAGTCCCTTGGACTGCAAGGAGATCCAACCAGTCCATTCTGAAGGAGATCAGCCGTGGGATTTCTTTGGAAGGAATGATGCTAAAGCTGAAACTCCAGTACTTTGGCCACCTCATGCGAAGAGCTGACTCATTGGAAAAGACTCTGCTGTTGGGAGGGATTGGGGGCAGGATGAGAAAGGGACAACAGAGGATGAGGTTGCTGGATGGCATTACTGACTCGATGGACGTGAGTCTGGGTGAACTCCGGGAGTTGGTGATGGACAGGGAGGCCTGGTGTGCTGCGATTCATGGGGTTGCAAAGAGTCGGACACGACTGAGCGACTGAACTGAACTGAGAACAAATTTAGGTCTGCATGTCCAGAAACATAGGCAGTCCATTTCTAGTTGATAATCCAGACCAAAACGTCTGACTCTGGCATCTGAGAGGAACTACATAAATTTTTTGAAAGCTTAGAGTACCCTATATGTAGATCACAACTCATTACCTCCAGGTTTTTACTTTCTAAAGAAAATTCACAAAAACTATTTGGAATCCTCTAAAAGATAATCATTACCCATGAATTCAAAATACATCTAAAAAAAAAATCTATCTATACAAATCTGACAGTCTGTTTCTTTGTGACATTTTTATATTTTAAAGTATTTACTGGCCACTTGCATTTTTTCCAACTGCTTGCTCATGTTCTTCACCCAATTATCTATATTCTTAATTACTAATTTTTAGGAATTATTAGTTGTTTTCTTTTTAATTTTTGGCCACATGCTGAGGCATATGGGACCTCAGTACCCCAACCAGGGATTGAACCTACACCTGCCACAGTGAAAGGTGGAGTCTTAACTATTGGACCACCTTGAAAGTTCCAATATACTTCTATATTACAAAAACTGTTTACGGTTTTGCCTTATTACAGTGTTTATGGCAGGTTTATTGAAGAGAAGGATTAATTTTGTGAACACGAATAAGGCATCTTCTCTTTTATCAGTTTTATATGCTAAACTAAAAAAGTAGGCCAATGAATACAGTTAACAAAAGAAAGTGATATAGATAATAATTATTAACAATATTTATCATTTATGGAGCACTTACTGTGTGCATTTAGCCCTCCCAATATTCCTATGGGATAGGTACTATTATTATCTCCATTTACAGATGATGTAACTAAGGCCAAAGAGATTAAGAAAATTGCCCAGAATCATGCACTTAGTAGGGAGAAGGCAATGGCACCACTCCAGTGCTCTTGCCTGGAGAATCCCATGGACGGAGAAGCCTGGTAGGCTGCAGTCCATGGGGTCACGCAGAGTCGGACATGACTAAAGCGACTTAGCAGCATGCACTTAGTAAGTCACTCAGCCAAGATTTGAACCCAAGTCTGTCTAGGCCCAGAAAAATCACTCTGCCAAAAGGAGAAATAACTGGATAAGCCACATGATCATATGGTCAATAGAAGTGCATATGTGTGTTTCAAGATGGAAAAGATATGAGCTGAGAAAAAAAGCCAGTGAAGTGGAAAATATTTAAAATATATGAGCATGAGGGATTCCAGAGTTGGAAACAAAAAGAATCAACAGCAGAGGAAAATGAGTCATTTTGTAAAAATATGAAGAACACTGTTATCTTTTGAAACCATTAAAATAAAACATGAAGAGCTATGGATATCAGAACTACAAAAAATTTTGTCATAGAATATTAGTATATATTTTAGTTCAACTTTAAAAATCTCAACTGAAGAAAATATTAGATCATTTTAAAGAAATATTCAAATTACTCTGCCATATAATTCTAATTTTTAATCTATGACCAAGAAAGACTTTTAATAAACTGAGCTTAAAATCATTAGAATTATGGAATTGTTTTGGATTTCTTTTTGATCTGGGTGTCAATGAAAAGTTTTTTTCTTTCCTGAATTATAAGTTTTTTTCCTCAAAAACAGTGTAAACTATCAGATGAATATGTTTCAATTTGCTTTTGCTTCTCCAGATCATACTCAAATTTGAACTCAAGTTGTATAACCCTGTATGGACCTGTTTATTCATAGCCATATCTCACATCTCCCCTGGTTCTGATCTTCTAGCTGTGTTTTTCCTCACCATGATTTTTGACTCATTTTTTTCCAACTTACTGATAGGTTAAGGTAACTCATTGCAACTGGTTGTAAAATAATACAGGAAACAAATACATGCTTAAAACATACAAGAGAATTGGCCATATCCTCTTCTTCCTGGAAAAGGGCAGAGTCTGGAGAATGCCAAGCTGAGGAAAAAGAAATAAAAACCTATTTATTTTAAAGCTCCAGATAAAGGACTACAGAAATCTTCAACATCAGCTACAAGATTACCTGTAACGACCCTCAGAGCTTTGAGAAATATTAACCACCACCAGGCTACAGACACACTGAACTGTACACAGATGGCTTATAATTTTAATCCTATAGAATTCTATGGGAATTTCTAGAGGGCTAAGTCTAGGGTGCCCAATGAATCTATTTCCATAGGATCCTGATATAAGGATCCTATTCCTAATAGGAGACATATTAAGTACATAATAATAAATACTACAGAGACCTAAGGATTAAATTATTTATGAAGTACTATAAAGAATTTGGAAAAACTTTAATCATATACAGGTTATAGGCACTGTGGAATATTCATATGATGAAATGAAATACAGTTATAATTCTAAAGACATTTTAAAATAACTTAATTGACATTTTTTACCCTAAAAAATTCAGGTCCTTCAGGTTAGAAATCAAAGGCTGAACACTTCTATTTATTTCTGTTCTCTCTGAAACATAAGCAAAATGAAAGAAACAAAAGAAAAAAATATCACAAGGACAAAGAATATAGAAGACTTTGACAGATAAGAGATGTCAACACTTACTTTTCCAGTAAGCAGCCTCAGGTGACCTCCAAAAATGGTGGGCTATTTACTCGACCCAGAAAACCCCACAAAATCATGCAAATCAAGAGGTTCAAATCTTTGTGTTCACTTTAAGAACACTCGTGAAACTGCCCAGGCCATAAAGGGTATGCATATCAGAAAAGTCACCAAGTATCTGAAGGATGTCACTTTAAAGAAGCAATGTGTGCCATTCCTTCATTACAATGGTGGAGTTGGTAGGTGTGCATAGGCCAAACAGTGGGGCTGGATGCAGGATCAGTGGCCCAAAAAGAGTGCTGAATTTTTACTGCACATGCCCCAAAATGCAGAGAGTAATGCTGAACTTAAGGGGTTAGATGTAGATTCTCTGGTCATTGAGCACATCCAGGTGAACAAAGCCCCCAAGATGCAGCACAGGACTTACAGAGCTCATGGTTGGATCAACTCATACATGAGCTCTCCCTGCCACATTGAGATGATCCTTACTGAAAAAGAATGGATTGTTCCTAAACCAGAAGACAAAGTTGCACAGAAGAAAAAGATATCCCAGAAGAAACTGAAGAAACACAAACTTATGGCCTGGGAATAAATGCCGCAAAAAATAAATGCAAATAAAAGTTAAAAAAAAAAAAGAGAGAGATGTCAACAAAATTTTGAAAGCTAGAGAGCAGACAGATGACTGGTTTCTAACTTAGAGAAGGGTGAAGCTTAACTGAGCTTCAGGTTGGGGAAACCATGGCAGAACACTTGAAAGCCTCAGGAATAGAGGCACTAGTTACTTCTGCAAGCAGAAGATTGGGGTGGGGCTGAAAAACAAGGAATTAAATATAAGGTGGGGTTGAAGCAATGTAGAGAAAATAAGGGAATTAAGTGAAAGTTGTCGGTATGAAAGATGAGGTACTCCCCTCAACTTTTTTCCTTTGTTTGCCTCCCAGCGTTCCAGCTTAATACTCCTCAATCTGTTTAGGACTTCTTGCTGGGAAAATTGACTAGCTCAAAAGAAAATGCATATAGATCCTGACACTGGTCAACCTTCAATCTCCAACAAAACACCCTATTAGAAAGAAGGGAAAGAACAGTGGGTGGGAGTCAGGATGGGGAGAAGGTGATGAGGAAGGGGTTAGGCAGAAAACAGAGATAAATTCTCACCTCCACTGTCAAAAGTCAATAGGAAATATCTAAAACAGAAATCAAACATTAGCAGTATAAGGATGCTATTCAGGAAAGCAGAGCTGAATACCAGAATATCCAGAAAAAAAATGTTCCAAGTAGTTGCTGATGGCTAATGGGAAGAGGGTATGGGAAGGAATGGAACAGGAAACTTTTGTTTATAGTTATATATTTAACAGCACTTAAAAAAATAAAAATGTATTTAAGAAAAATATAAAGTACATGAAAAATTTATTTAAAAAGCACTTGTCAAGTGAATAAAAACCATCGACAAAGGGACTTCCCTGGTGGTCAAGTGGCTAAGACTCCATGGTTCCAAAGCAGGGGGCCCAGGGTTAATCCATGGTCAGAGAACTAGATCCCAAATGCCTCAACTAAGACCTGGTACAGCAACATTATAAAACAAAACAAAACACGACAACAGTCAGTAACTTGTGTAATTTCTTGGTAGGAGTACTGACCTTCTCCTTTTACATCCTCTCTCCTAAATTCTGCTCATCTCTGAGCCACCTCACCTGTCCTTTCCATCATCCGAGTCAAACGCTTCATTGTCACACTGCTACTGTTGATCTCTGAAGGTTAAGATGTACTTCAGTCCTTCCACAGTCCATACAGAGGGGTTAAGATAGGGTGCAGGTCTAGAAATTCCAGGGTCCACTGTATCTCAGGACTCCCCAGCTGGTGGGGAAGGTCTCAGATCAGGAAGTCTCCTCCATAACAGATACCTGCTCTTCATGCTTCTTTCTCCTTACATCACAGATCTGTCTTATCTTTGTGGAGCCAGGACCTGTGGGTTTATGATATAAATCCAATTTACCTGATGTCTTCTCACTGCATCCCTATCCCTATGGGAACCAGCCTTCAAGGTGCCCCCAGGGATCACTATCTTCTGGTATTCATGTTTCTCATACACCCCTCCCATACTGAATAGAGTTGACCTGTCTAACCAATAGGATATTGCAGAATGACAATGTGTGACTTCCAAGGTTAGGTCATAAAAGACACTGTTGTTTCTGTCTTGCACAGTTATGGATCATGTACTTTGTATGAAGCCAGCTACCATGACATGAAGATATTCAACCAGCCCTAGGGAGAGGCTTCTGCCAGCAACCAACACCAATTTGCCAGCCATCTTGGAAGCAAATCCTCCAGTCCCCATTAGCCTTCTGATGACTGCAGCTCTGCCAACAACTGACTGCAACTTCATGAAATATCTGAGCCAGAATACCCTCCCCACTTCCCACAAAGTTGAGATAATGTGTTTATTGTTGTTTAAGCCACTAAATTTTGAGTTACCTTATTACACAGTAATAGATAATTAATATAATCCCAAACAACTGACTTCCTTGCTTCTAATTCACAGTTCCTGGAGTCAGTGACCAGAGATACTGAGATAGCAGGAGTTTGGAAGACAACTCAGACTCAGCAACTCAGGTTGAACCAATAGAAACACCAAGAGTCTAGAAACAAAGGGGATAAAAATAGCCAGGTTCACATAATATCTCCTCCTCAAATATCTTTTGTGAGCATAAAGGTATAGGCCTAATGCAGTGACAGATATAAAGCTGAGTCAAAAAACATTCAGATTTTCAGCAACCCCAAACTTGGAGTGAAAGAGAGTTGCATTCAAAGTCCAGCTATTCCATTTCTTATCTATCTTGACAACTGAGGTAAATAAGAGTTGCAATTTAGGATTCCCATACTCATTTGAAATGAGAACTATACTCATGTCACAGTGACATTGTCACATGATATTAATTTATAATCTATGGTAAAAAAAATCATACACAAGAGAGGAGACTAATCCTTGTTCTGTATTACAGAGAAAAAATAAAAATAGAAAACATTCAATTATAATAAATTTTGAGAAGCATTATGCCTGGGATATACTCCTAATATCCCTCACACCATTTCTATGTTTTTCCAAAGTCCATTATCACTAACAAATTATGTAATTTATCATGCATGTTGTCCATCCCCTCATATAAAATACATGAAAACAGGGATTTATTTTTGTCTGTTTTGCCCCTGTTAGTAGGTGCTCAAAAAATATGTTGATAAACTGGTATAGCCACTAGGGAAAACAGTATGGCAGTCACAAAATTAAGAACAGAATTAATATACAATCCATAAATTCCACTTGTGGATATATATCCAAAAGAACTGAAAGCAGGCATTTGAACAGGTATTTGTACACTCATGTCCGTAGCAGCATTATTTGCAATAGTCAAAAGATAGAAACAATCCAACTGTTCATTAACAGATGAATGGATAAACAAAACATGGTATGTACAATCAATGAAATATTATTCAGCCTTAAAAAGGATGGAAATTCTGACACATGCTTTAACATGGATGAACCTTAAAGAGATTCTAAGTTAAAATAGTCACAAATGGACAAATACTGTATAATCTTGTATACAGAGTACATAATGAGGTAACGTCAAATTCACAGAGACAGAAAGTAGAATCGTGGTTGCCTGGAACTGGAGGATTGTTAAGAATGGGGACTTATTATTTAATAGGTACAGAGTTTCTGTTTCACAAGATAAAAAAGTTCTATGGATGGACAGTGGTGATGGTGGCATAGCAATGTGGATATAATGCCACTGAACTTGAGAGTGGTTTCAAGAAGACTTGAAAATGGTTAAGACAGTACATTTTGGTCGGGTTTTTTTTTTTTTTTCCTTTATTGAGGTATAACTGATTCACAAAAAACTGCACAAGTTTAATGTATATATCCTGATGAGTCTGGACATATGTATCTATGATACCAATACCATGACCAAGGTACTAAACATATCCATCACCTCCAAAAATTTCCTTGTGCTGTTTAGTTTTTTCAGTAAGAACACTGAACATGAGATCTATTCTCAACATATTTTAAAGTACATAATACCATTTTAAAAATATAGGTACTATGTCGTACAGGTCTCCAAAGTTTATTCATCTTACATAACCGAAACTTTGCACTCACTGGAAAACAATTCCCCATTTCCCTCTCTCCCAGCCCCTGGCAATAACCATTCTACTCTCTGTTTCTTTGAATCTGATTATTTTTGATAGCTCATATGAAAGAATTATTTTTGATAGCTCATATAAAAGAACTGTGTAGTATTTGTCCTGCAACTGGCTTCTTTTATTTCATAATGTCCTAAAGGTTCATCCATGTTGTCACAAATGGCAGGATTTACTTTTTTCTTAAGGCTGAGTAATATTCCAATGTATGCATATGCCACATTTTCTTTATCCATTCATCTGTGAATAGAAAGATGTTTCCAAATCTTGGCTATTTCAATAATGCTTCAATGAACATGGGAGTAAAGATATCATGACAGCAAATTTTATGTCATTTTTTATGTTCTCTCTACTTTCCCATAATTTTAAATACACACACATACACACAGAGTGGGCCCTTGAACAACATGGGTTTGAACTGCATGAGTCCACTGATACACAGATTTGCTCTCAATCAATCATATTATAGTACTACTACACAATCTGAGGTTGGTTGAATCTGCAGTTGCAGAATCTAGGATACACAGAGCCAACTGTAAAGTTCTACTTGGATTTTTGACTGCAAAAGAAGGGGAGGGGATTCACATCCCCATACTGTTCAAAGGTCAACTGTATATCTCAGGCAAATGAAATATTACTAACTTCAGGTAATTAAAATTAGAGGAAAGCAATATATCAGATAAAAAAAAATGGGTGGATAATTTGTAGTTCAAGTGTTCTAAAATCTTATTTAGTTTGGGTTTTGATAAACATGCATGTTAAAAATTCAAGGATAGGAAACCAAAGCAGTGGAGAGAGAAAAGGGGATAAGGTAAACCTGCTCAATTAAAAAGAAGGCATAATAGAAAATAAAGCAAATTTTTATCAGCAACCACAATAAATGTAAATGAATTAAACTCACCTATTAAAATAAGTCAAACAGGATAAAAGGGGGGAAAGCCCAGCAAAATGCTCTTTGTAAGAAACAGACCTGAAGTATAAAGACATAAAAGGAAGGGGTTGTAAAATGAAATGCCTGGAAAATATAGTAACAAAACCCGAAAAACAATATTAACAGACAAAAGAGAACCGTGGACTAAAAGACATTTACCAGGATAAAGAGGCATGTTTCCTAATGATGCAGATTGAAATCTTAGTCCCAATTCTTCACCCACCTCTAACAGGATTAGACATTCACACTTTTTGCCATCTAATTTTGCCTTGCCCTCTGACTGTGGGTGTAATTAATGTTAAGCTCAGGCATCTGTAACATTAGTATTCTTGGGAGCAGAGGTTTTTATGATTATCTTGTACTCTGGTGATTCACCAAGAGAAGAACATGTCCTGATAACCACTGTCCTTTTTTCCTGAGTTGCATAAAGAACACATATGGAGCAGGTCTGAATGGATTCTGCAGCCCAGCCCCGCAGGCAAGCCCAGCCTACATAACCTGAACACAGAGATTCTGCAAACCTGTGAATAAGAGAATAAATGCTTACTGTTGCATGCCACTGAGTTTAAAAGTGGTTTGTTAGGCAGCATTACTATGATCACAATAACTAATACAAATAATAAAAGAAGCCATAGGAAGATGAAATAATACATCTGAAAAAGATCACCAAGGGAAACTGGAAAGTAACAGAACAGGGCTAAGTATGGCTAGGGGCGGGGTGCAAAGAGCGCTGGGAAGCAGACTAAGAAAGAATGACCAACGGGGAGGAAACACTACGTGAAACCAGATACAGAAATTTCTTTCAAGCGGTTGCCAATTATGCCAAAAGGCGACAACAGAAGTCAACTGAGGTAAGACAAGAACCACTACACATCACAATCACAAACATTTCATCACATTCACATACACTGTACATCTATCTGATAATCACACAGACAACACCGCATGTTATCATAAATCACAATCACAAACATCACATGACACACACATCCCATCACAAGCATTCCATCACACCCACATAACCACACCCCTCATCATCCTCACATCACAATCTCTCTCACACACACACACACAGCATCGAAACGCCACAGACCATCATAATCACACACACACTCTAATTCTCCACCAGTTTCTTGTTCTGAGAACTCCAACCACTCTCCAGGGGCGTACTCCCACCCGGAGCAACTCCGCACTGCCACTATTCCACTCGGGGCCTCCTTAAAGGCTCCGCCCGCCAGCCTCGCGCGTTGCTTCAGCCAAGAATGTTTCACGGCCTCCTTAAAGTCCCGCTCCGAGGACGCGGTAGCGTCACCTGCCGGAAACACCCGAGTGCGCATCTAGCGCGCAGTGTCTGGGACGCCGGGTGAAGGCGACACTCGGGAAGGTCAGGTGCGGGTAACTCCGAACCATCCCTCCGCGCCCGCCTCCCAACGGACGTTCCACAACACAACACCTCCCAGAAGGTCCCGCGGCCGGAGTCAACTTCCGGCCAGAAAAGAGCAGGCGCTTCCTGTGTGAGGGAGGCGGTGAGCCAGGTCCTATCGGGTAGCTGAGACCCAGCGTGCTGAGACACCGCGAATTGCAACTCCGAGACCTGGCTAACCTCTGAATTGAAGGAGCAGTCGTTTCGGGTGGGTCCAGGCAGGGCGCTGAGAGGAATCGGCCGTGGGGACAACTCTGGACCACATTTCCCAGAGGGCCTGGCGGCCTGTCACTCTTCTCGCGGGAACTCGAAATTTTCATCACGCCTGGCGGGACCGTTAGATTCGTGAGGCCAGAGATCGTGAGCCCATGGGGACCTGGTTCAACTGTGCAGGTTCGGATCTCAGGGGACCCGAAAGGTCTAAATTGAAGAAACTGGAGACCGATACGGAGCTTCTGTGCTGGCGGAATGGAATGAGAAGTGGGGAAGTTATGCGACTCGTATGCAGATATAGGATGCCTGTCATTGTGGAATTGTGACCATGTGTCCCTATGGTAGTACGTGCTCATAACACCAAGACAGTGGGGTGCCTGCAACTGTGCGAGTGTAATTATGCGTCCTGTGGTGAGTTAGCGATTGTGTCTGTGTTACCACGTTTGACTCTGTGTGTGAGGATGTGCAGTTTGTGTTCTCGTAAGTATGACTGTGCAGAATGTATGGGCTTCCCCGGTGGCGCTAGTGGTAAAGAACCTGCCTGCCAATGCAAGAGACGCGGGTTCGAGCCCTGGGTCAAGAAGATCGTAAGAGGGCATGGCAACCCACTCCAGTATTCTTGCCTGGAGAAGCCCCTGGGCAGAGGAGCATGGCAGGTTACAGGCTATAGGATTGCACAGAGTTGGACACGATTGAAGAGTCTTAAGCATGCACGCACGTGCGGAATGTACGAGTCTGATCAGCTGTGCGGTTGTTACTCCAGAGTTCAGTTCTTAGGAAACCTCTGTGAAGTTTGGTTTGATTGGAGTCCTCAACAGCAGTAACCGCAGCTTTCTTCTGAGACACTGGGAATGGACGGGATACCCCATTTTCCTCTGATCTCCTTTACCTGTGTGTACTGAGGGGTGGGGATGAGGATGGGGCTGGGCTGGGGCTAACCTGTGACCTGACCAGTGTCTTACCATTACTTTCTACTCTCCCAGTTCTTCTCTTTTCCAGGTGAGGCTCAAAAGAGAAGGAAAGAATGCATGATGAACTTCTGCAAACAGTGTCCAAGGTATGTTGGGATTTCCTCATTGCTTTCTGTCTTCTGAAAGTTAATGATTAATAAAGGTATATCATTTGATGATAAGTTCCTATGATTTTCCTACTGGAGAAAAGGATAGTTGAACCTGCTACTGAAGCACAGTAACTCCCATATGCCTAATGTTTACTTATTTGGAAAACGGCTCCACTTCTGTTTGTCAAATTTTTTTCTTCTTAAAGGCAATATTTATTATGACTTTAAAAGCATGACTATTTTAGAGAGTTTCAAAACAGAATTACCAAGAAAAAAAAAATAGGACCACTCAAAAACTAGTGTTAATATTTTTGTGTATTTTCATTGTTTTTCCAAAATCAAATTACACTTAATTTACCATTTTGAGTGATAGTCACTCAGTCATGTGTGACTCTTTGCGACCTCATGGCCTGTAGCCTGCCAGTCTCCTCTGTCTGTGGGATTCTCCAGGCCAAAAAAGTATTCTCCTCTGTCATCAAATGATCTTTGTAAATACAGTTTTTCAAAGGTACATATTATTTTTTTCATGAATGAGTTATAGTTTATTCTTCAAATCAGTTGTATGAGACATGAAGTCTTTGCTTTATCTCAGGAAGGGGGTGGAGGGCTGGCAGGCAGCTAGAATTTTGGAGTCTCCTTCTAACTAGAAGAAACAAAAATATTCACTTATGTTTCAACATGTCTCATCTTGGGGAACTCACCAATCACAAGGCTATCAATCACGTTATTATTTTTTTTTATTTGAGTATTAGAGTGTACCCAGGTAGAAGAATCAGAATAGGGATACTGTTTTCACAAGGTATAAATTTGGAGCTGAAATTCAGTTCTCATGGAACTAAGTTTAGAACTCTCAATTTTAAGAATGTGTGTTTGGTACAGAGGCAAAGAAAATCAAGATGAGAATCAGTCTTCTCAAATAAGCTTAAGGCCTTTCTATCTGAATTTCTTCAGAAAGAGCTGACTCCTTCCAATCCATTCTCCTGTGCCAAAGCCCAAACAGAGCATCTGGTTCCCCTCTCCCATCAACCTCTAATTACACTCACCAGCTCTATATTGAAGATATTGCCCAATATTAATATTCTAGGGAGGTAGTATACTGCAGTGGGGAATACATTGAAATTTGTTTTCAGAAGCTAACCTAATGTTTGATCTGGAAATATCTGAAACATTCCCAGTAAAATCAGAGAAAGACAAGGGTACACACCATTACCAATGTTATTTAACATTGTTCTGTAGACATTAACCAAAGCACTTAAACAAAAGGAAAAATTAGGTTAAAAATTAGAAAAGAGGGTGTAAGATTATTACTTTTTGCAGATGACATGACTGTGTACCTGAAAAACCAAATCAACTTATAACCAACACTCTGAAATAAGCAGGACTTCATAGGAAGCAAGGAAAAGAATATTTTTTTCCCAAAATTTCCACTCTCAACTCTATGGCTAATTTTTTTGTTGCCCTGGATAAAAGTTTGTGCAGTCCCTAAAATTTTTTTGATCACTCTTCGGTATTTTTTTTATTATTTTCAGTCACAAGATCAGACTTATTTTAGTAATTACACTCTCTGGTTGAGTGTAATAATGTGCAAATTTTATTTAAAGCCTGCTCTCTGATCTCAGGCTTACTTCAGGCTAGAAGCTTGCATTGTGAAAAGTAGGACATATAGTCCTAAGCTGCTTTGTTTCCTTAACCTGAACTCCTTTCTCTGCTCCGTAGTCCATTTCTTTCCCATAGTCCTTTATCCTCCTATTCCTAGGTATTACTCTCTGGATCTGCTCCCAGATATTATCCTGGGCCTTGCCTTTTACAATTATACTGGACTTCATTCACCATTCTCATGTTAGTTTCCTAGCTTCTGAAAATAATACCTTTCATTTGCTTATTCTCTAGTTTTGATAGAACACATAAGCCAGTACCTTCCCAAGAAAAGCTGGACAGGAGAAAATTTAGCATTCATTCTCTATGAATCTAGAATTGTCTTGAGCTAATTTTCATACTAGCTTGGTATTTAATCTTGCTTGGTATATAATCTTCATATTAACTTTGAGTATTGAATTCTCTGCCAAAATTTGTTGTCCTTTGTAATATTAAAGGAATTAGAGACTTCCCTAGTGTTCTAGTGGCTAAGACTCTGCACTCCCAAAACAGGGGGCCCAGGTTTGATCCCTGGTCAAGGAACTAGATCCCACATGCAGTTAATTAATTAATTTTAAAAAAAGGGATCATTTCATTTTCTTATTTTAAATAGTGCTGTTGAGTCATCCATTCCCATTCCGATTTCTGAAAATTTTTAATGTGATCCACACAAGCTTTTAAAAAGTTCTGTTTTTCCCTGATATTCTGAAATTTTACTCCAAAATATAACATAAAGTATTTTATAAAGTCTATCACATTTCCCCCTCTTTTAGGGTTTAAAGGGAACATGGGAAGGGACTCTTATTTATGCAGACTTTACTGTGGCCAGGCACTGAGCTGCAGGCTTGCTATTTCATCTCATTGGAAAAGTCCACTCTATTTGCACACTCCTAGACAGATCCCTCTGTACATAGCAGATATGGCTTGGCTGATGTAATAGGATCCAGCTCCTTCAATTTGCTTAATAATCTGTCCTTTTCTGTAGAGCTCTCTACCATCTCATTTACTACCATCATTTTCTTCTCTCCTTCCATTGTGAAAGCATGTGTGTCATTTTCAGGGGTCAATGATGTTCAGGGACATGTCTGTAAACTTCTCTCAGGAGGAATGGGAATGCCTGGACTCTGGTCAGATGAATTTATACAAAGAAGTGATGTTGGAGAATTTCAGCAACCTGGTTTCAGTGGGTAAGGATGACTGTCCCCCCAATTCAGAGTCTGCTCTTGGGAATGTCTCCTTTCTCCACTGTGAATTACTCATTCCAGGTAACCAGCTAAATTCCTGCTCTCTGTCCCCCAAGGAATGGTTGAGTTGGAATGGAATGGAAGAGCTGGAAATGGGCAGCTCTGTTGGGATATGGCTGAAGCTTCATCTTCATTTTTTCTCTGGTCCTTCCTGTAGTGGCATCTCTCTTGATCACCAAAGGACTGGATCTGATTTCTGGGACACCAACAGCATAACCATGTCCCATGTCTTTTCTTGTGATCAGGACTTTCTAGTTCTAAACCGGCTGTGATCTCCTTATTGGAACAAGGAAAAGAGCCCTGGATGATTGACAGAGAACTGACCAGAGGCCTTTGTTCAGGTAAGCAAGAGATGATAGTGCAGGAGTAGAGCCTGAGGAGATATTACCTGTAAGATGTTATCAGGAAACTCCCTACAAAAACCCAAGGCCTCTTCAATAAAAGATATATCTTGTTTTTTTTCCTCTTATACTTTTTTCTCTGTCCAATGTAGCAAGTATTAATGCCTTCCTTCTTCATTTCCATGGCAGTTATTCTACCCACTTTTTAGATTTCATTCCTTCATAGGATGTGCTGTATTGAGACTTATGTAACAGTAGATATTCCCACCCTAAGAAGTGTGTGTGTGTGTGTGTATTTGTGTTTTCTCTTCCAATTTATCATTTTATCTACTGGTTTTCATTTTATCTACTTTCCAGAAAATTACTAGCTGTAATTTTCAGAACCCTTTCCCAATCACTCCCCTCTTTGTCCTCCCCAAAAATGCACAGTATCTTGACTTCTAACTCTATGAAGTAATTTTTGCCTGTTTCTGAGTTGCATGTAAGTGGAATCATACAGTACTTACACTTTTGTTTTTCTTTCTCAACTTTATGGGATACATCATCCATGTTATTGCATATCAGTTCAGTTCAGTTGCTCAGTTGTGTCCGACTCTTTGCAATCCCATGGATTGCAGCACACCAGGCTCCTCTGTCCATCACCAACTCCCGGAGCTTGCTTATGCCTGTCCATTAAGTCAGTGATGCCATCCAACCATCTCATCCTCTGTCATCCCCTTCTCCTCCTGCCTTCAATCTTTCCCAGCATCAGGGTCTTTTCAGATGAGTCAGTTCTTTGCATCAGGTGGCCAAAGTATTGGAGTTTCAGCTTCAGCATCAGTCCTTCCAATGAATACTCAGGACTGATTTCCTTTAGGATCTCCTTGCAGTCCAAAGGACTCTCGAGAGTCTTCTCCAACACCACAGTTCAAAAGCATCAATTCTTTGGTGCTCAGCTTTCTTTATAGCCCAACTCTCACATCCATACATGACTACTGGAAAAACCATAGCTTTGACTAGACGGACCTTTGTTGGCAAAGTAATGTCTCTGCTTTTTAATATGCTGTTTAGGTTGGTCATAACTTTTCTTCCAAGGAGCAAGCATCTTTTAATTTCATGGCTAGAGTCACCATCTGCAGTGATTTTTGGAGCCCCAAAAAATAAAGTCTGTCACTGTTTCCATTGTTTCCCCATCTATTTGAAGTGATGGGACCAGATTCCATGATCTTAGTTTTCTGAATGTTGAGTTTTAAGTCAACTTTTTCACTCTCTTCTTTCACTTTCATCAAGAGGCTCTTTAGTTCTTCGCTTTCTGCTATAAGGGTGGTGTCATTTATGTATCTGAGGTTATTGATATTTCTCCCAGAAATCTTGATTCCAGCTTGTGTTTCATCCAGCCCAGAATTTCTCATGATGTACTCTGCATATAAGTTAAATAAGCAGGGTGATAATATACATGCATTTATTGCATATAGCTAATGTTGGTTCATTCTCAGTGCTATGTGGTATTCCATTCTATGGATATATTTTATATTATTTATTCTGTATTGCTAATTATTATAAATTAAGTGTCCTTTCTACTATTGACTATTGGGTTGTTTTCCAGTTTTTAGCTGTTTTACATAATGCTGCTGTGAACATCTGTGTACATATATTTTGGTGCATATATATACACATTTCTTTTTGGTGTATACACAGGAATGGAGTTACTAGGTAATAGGATATGTGTTGGTTCAGTTTTAATAATGCCAGTTTTCCAAAGTGGTTATGCCAATTTATATTTCCAATAGCAATAAGAATGTTGCTATTGCTCTGCATTCTTGCCAGTTCTTGATATTGCCAGACCTTTTAATGTTAGCCATCCTGTGGTATGTTTATGTGCATGTGTGTGTGTTCTGTGACTTGCCCATTTAAGTTTCTTGGTTCTATTCATTGGGTTGTCTTTCTTTCTCTTAGTGATTTGAAGGAGCTCTTTGTATAGTCTGAATATGAGCCTTTGTAAATATCTACCTCTATCACTTCCTTTTTTATTCTCTTAGTGTTGTATTTTGATGTTATTAATTTTAAGAAGACAAGCTTACCTATCTTTTCCTTTATAATTGTTGCTTTTTGTGTTTTGTGTAGGATTCATTGCCTACTCCAAAATCATGAAAATACTTCCTGTTTTATATTCTAGTAGCTTTGTTGCTTTACCTCTTACATTTAGATCTCCAGCTCCTTGGAGCTGATATTTGATGTAGTATGAGGTAGGAGTCAAATTTCATTTGTTCCCCCATGTGAATATGCAGTTGACCCAGCAAGGTCTACTGGAAAGACTTTTTCTCTATATAAGGCTACTTTGCCATAAATCATGTGTTGCCATATCTATAAGTCTGTCTCTGGACTTTATTATGTTCCATTTGCTTGTCTACCTTTGTCTGAATACCATACTAGAATGGTACTATAGCATTTTCAAAAACCTGCTCACTGTTCTGTGCTATTGACATTGTTTCCTTTATTCTTTTCCATGAGTACCTGTATTTTTCAAAATTTCCTTTATAACTATAGTCCACGTATCCTAGTGACATTGCCGTTTGGTAAAATTGCCTCCTTTTCAGTACTTTTAATGTATATTAGAAAAAAAGTGTTTATTAGACATACTTAACAGGGCATTACACCCACTTCAGTGTTCTTGCCTGGAGAATCCCAGGGACAGGGGGGCCTGGTGGGCTGCCATCTATGGGGTCGCACAGAGTCTGACACGAGTGAAGCAACCTAGCAGCAGCAGTAGCAACAGGGCATTACACTCTAGTTTTGAAACTTGTGTTTTTCCCTTTTTCCTTTAAATGCTATTTAAGTCAGTAAATAAATAAAACTCCAAAAGTACAAACCATAAAGCAAAATCATGAACTGAAAATACATCAAAATTAAGAATTTCTGTTAAACGAAGGACACAATAGATAAATTTAATGCAGAGTAGATTGGAAGATAGTTGCTAATTAATAGGAAGAAGTTAGCGACCCAATAAAAATACTGATAAAGGTTAACGACGTTAAAATGCTAATTAATAAGCCTTTCAGATGTTCACACTTAATAATTACAAATGCAAATAATGACAATAATGAAATACCACTTTTCACTTACTATCATGGAAAAGTAGGAAGCTGGATAATGACAGCTGTGAGTGGGGACTTAGAAATTCTTATGCATTCTTGGTGAAAGTATAAAATGGTATTGCCTTTCTCATCTGTTACTACTTAAACTGGTATACATATGCCCCACTTTTGAGTATATATCTACAATTGAAAATCATACAAAAGGGTAAATACTTAATGTCTTTCCAGTGCCATACCAGTTTATTTTTCATGTTCATTTGAGGATTATTTAATTATCTGGGGAAATGTACCTTTGTTTCACTTATTATTTGCTACTCATTAGGGACCAAGTTCTCTTAAAATTAGATGTTAAGTTTAAAAAGATTGGTAAATTGCAAATGATTTGTCTAGTGGAAAAGGTAGCCTGGTAGGAATAGGATAATATCTTATTATCTTATTCTTATCTAATAGGATTATCCTATTATCTTAAAAATTTTTATCCTTTTTTTTTGTTAATGTGGCTGATATCACCATCTGCTTTTATGCTTGCTTCTGGACATCCTGGGCTTGAAATAAAGATATTGTACTACTGCACTCTATAGTACTATACAGTAAAATATACAAAAGCACAACCACTTGTAGAGGATGCACACACGTGACAGTGTACACCAGACACGTGAGTTATGTGATTGGACATGTGAAAGATGTACTTTTGCATTTTTTAAAGTTTGCAACTTGAAGGTTTGTCTGTAGGGGGCTTACTCTATTGTTTTCTCCATTCAGCCATTCTCTTTTGATTTGAGAGTTTAATCCATTTACATTTACAGTTATTGTTAATAAGTAACAACTTACTATTGCTATTTTATTATTTTCTGTCCTTGTAGTTCTTTTGTCCTTCTTTCCCTCCCTTGCTGCCTTCATTTTCTTTCTTTATTTGTATTGATATCCTTTATTTATTTATTTATCCTTTGAATTCTTTATTTTTTTTTTGTTTATCTTCTATAAGGTGTCTTCTTTGTAGTTATCATGGGGCTTTCAGAAATATAACAGTATGTTTTATGCTGATCACAGTCACATACAAAAATAATTTTACTTCTCCTTATCCACTCTTTGTGCTATTGACCTTGTACCCATCTGGTACATAGATTAGTTCACCAACCAGGAAGCTTCCTCCAATCCTTCCAAGTATTTTACTGGAGTGTCATTATTTAGGCAAGTGTGACCAGCTCCATCCCTTGAAACAAAGGATCCACTGTGAATCACCTCTTTATCATAAAGTCAGATATGATCAAAAGACCCTTGTTGTGAATAATGAAAGATAGTCCAGTGGTTTTTGAAGCTCTACCAGCAACTGGGAACAAAGACCAAATACATTTTTTTAATATATCACAAGTATGTATATTTTCTGTTAATTCTTTCTTCCCGGTTCAGTACCAATGTCCCTGCCTATGCTGGATGTTCCTGACTCCAGATTTTCTCTGGTTCCATTTTTCTAGATTTCTAGTTTTCTTTGAGAATGGAAAACTATAATCATCCTTTCCTGTGGGATGGGGAGGAGATACACTCTTTGAATTCATCCTTCAGCTTTTACTCTGCTCTGCACTCTGCTATTAGAAGTGCCTGATGCCTCCAGTTCTTATGTATTTGAAGGGATTTGCACCATGAATCAAATACTGTGGAATTCACCCATTGGAGCTTGTTTGGTATTCTCTGGTCTGCAGTCACTTATCACTCATCCATTGACTTTCCAGTTTCCAAGTTCTGTTTCTTCTCCAGTATCTTTTATCCTCATGGGGTTTTCCTTTCCCTTTGTTAAGCTTTTAGTGTAATTTTCTTATGGATTCATGAAAAGCATTGGTAAACTTATACCTACAGTCTGCCATTTTTAACAGAAATTGTGCCCCCCTTTTTAAAAAATACAGTTGTCCCTCATTAAGTCACAAATTCTATATTTATGAATTCACTTACTCACTGAAATTTATTTGTAAATCCCAAATCAGTACTTACAGTGTTTTCATGGTCATTAACAGATATAATGCAGAGTGGTGGAAAATCCTCTTTTCTCACAGAGACTGTTTCATTCTTATTCTCTTCTTTCTCACACTCAAGCTGCCTCCCTTCTTAGTGACTGCCATGACATGAAGATTCCATTTCTCTCTCCTGGCATCAGCATCACAGAATTCAAAGGCAAGCTGTTTTCACTGCATCCCCAACATGTACCAGGCTCTATTCACAGAAGTGATTTACCTATCTACCATTCTCACCAGTTTCATTCAGCACCCTAGACTTGCTGTGGGCTGTCCCCCAATGTGAATTTGCCAACAATATACCCTTTGCTTAAAGTCACTAACCCTCCACTATCCCCATTTATACATTTCAACACATTTATTCCTCAGTAGTCCTGAAAGCATGACAGTTATCCACAAATTACAAGACATAGTATGGTGCTCTGTGAGTATGTGCTTATATAAATGTATATATGCTTAGAATCACTATATAATGTGGAGGATAGCCCTGAATAGTGTGGACTCGCT
This sequence comes from Bubalus bubalis, assembly GCF_019923935.1. Classification (NCBI taxonomy): domain Eukaryota; kingdom Metazoa; phylum Chordata; class Mammalia; order Artiodactyla; family Bovidae; genus Bubalus; species Bubalus bubalis. The sequence continues at coordinate 46,878,865 of NC_059174.1, forward strand.
GAAGTTGCAGGTGATTCTGATCCCCACCAGGTTCTCTTCAGCTTCCTCTATTGCCTCTCCTTAATGTCTGTGCTTTTCTTACCAGTTTTACAAATTGCTTAGCCATGTTTGAGAACTATCTAACTGTTTACTTTCCCAAATATTATTTTCAGTTTAATCTTTGCATTTTTCAGAAGTTTAACCTTTCCCAGAATAAGAAAAATAAGCATATGCTTTTCTGTTTTCTTTCAGATCTGGAATCCATGTGTGAGACCAAGTTATTATCTCTAAAGAAGAGACATTTTAGTCAAGTAATTTTTACCCATGAAGACTTACCCACTTTTTATCAGCCGACATTTCTCATTCCACATCAAAAAACTATTAATGAAGAGAAATCCTGTGAATATAAAATATGTGGAAAGGCCTTTAATCAAAACTCACAGTTTATTCAACATCAAAGAATTCATTCTGCTGAAAAAAACTATGAATGTAAGGAGTGTGGGAAATCCTTTAGTCGTGGCTCACTTGTTACTCGACATCAAAGAATTCATACTGGTGAAAAACCCTATGAATGTAAAGAATGTGGCAAGGCTTTTAGTTGTAGTTCGTATTTTTCTCAACATCAGAGGATTCACACTGGTGAGAAACCCTATGAATGTAAGGAATGTGGAAAGGCCTTTAATTATTGCTCAAACCTTAATGATCATCAGAGAATTCACACTGGTGAAAAACCCTATGAATGTAAAGTATGTGGAAAAGCCTTTACTAAGAGTTCACAACTTTTTCCACACCTGAGAATTCATACCGGTGAGAAACCTTATGAATGTAAGGAATGTGGGAAAGCCTTTACTCAACATTCAAGGCTTATTCAGCATCACAGAATGCACACTGGTGAGAAACCTTATGAGTGTAAGGAATGTGGGAAGGCCTTTAGTAGTGCCTCAACACTTACTAACCATCACAGAATTCACACTGGCAAGAAACTCTATGAATGTAAAGAATGTGGAAAGGCCTTTATTCAGAGCTCAGAACTTATTCAACATCAGAGAATCCATACAGGTGAAAAACCATATGAATGTAATGAGTGTGGAAAGGCTTTTAATAAAGGCTCAAACCTTACTCGTCATCAAAGAATTCACACTGGTGAGAAACCTTATGACTGTAAAGAATGTGGAAAGTCCTTTGGTAGTCGCTCTGACCTCATCCGCCATGAAGGAACTCATAATGGATAAGTGATAGTTCCTTTTGATAAACTTGATAGTAATATTTTTAAAACAAATGATGCAAAAAAAAAGCAAGGGGAAAAAACTGAAGGTTCTTCTGTGTAATAGTTTCCTAGGGTTGCTGTAATGAAATACCAAGTACCACAAAACAAGGTGGCTTAAAACAACAGAACTTATTCTCTCATAGTTTTTGAGACTTGAAACCCAAAATCAAAGTTGTTGGCAAGTTTGGTTCCTTCTAGGGACTCAGGAAGAATCTGTTCCACACCCTTCTAGCTTCTTATAGCAGCAATTTTTGACATGCCTCGGCTTATAGAAGCATTGCTGCTGTCTCTGCCTCCATCTTCATACTACGTTCTCTGTGTGTCTCTGCATCTGTTCTGTTATACAGACACAGGTCATATTGGATTAGGGCTCACCATAAGAACCTCATCTTAACTTGATTTTATCTGCAGAGACCTTATTTCCGGGTATTATCACATTAACATACCAGGGGTTGGACTTCCAACATAGTTCAACCCATTACACTGTTAACACTATTTTTTCTAATGTGTTTGTAATTTTATGTATAACATTAATCAAATGTATTTAATAATGTGAATTCAAGGTCTAAATTAAACCCCCTTTTCCCTCAAAAAATTCTGTCCCCAAAATTCTATGTTTTAGGACCATCTTTTCTATTTCTGTGGCCTACATCATACTACACTGTAAATTGTGTTGCATAGGCTATCTTTGAATTCATGGTGGAATTATAAATTTGTATTTGAAGACAGCTCTATTTTTTCCTTTTGTTAAGTTAGTATTTTCTTGTTGTTAAAAAAAAAAACAGAGGGCACAAAGAAAGATTTATAAGCCTGTGAAACAGAAATGACTGCTTTCAAATTATCATAGTATATCCTTGCAGGCTTTATTTCATGTAATCATGATACACATGTTGTACATATGGTACATGTTGTACCATAACCTGCTTTTATCACGCTACTGTTTAAGTACAGATGTTTATGTATTATTATTTTTAATGGTGTCATAATCTTTTCTGTGGTTGACTCTCATTTTGCTAAATAACTACTGATAAATATTTTGGTGCCTGTTTACTAAATACAACTTTAGTACTTTTTTTGTTTGAAATTTCAAAACATTTAATTTCAATGTTGAAATCACTAATGAATATTTTCTCCCTGTAAAAAATTGCCAATAATCCCCAATTCCCTCATAATCACTATTATGAATTTATTTTTATCCATTGAAACCTTTTTTTTTTTTTTGAGTTTTTTACATGCATGTGCACATACAACCAAATATGTAAACAGTTTAGAAAAAGTGTTGCTTTATACTTTTTTTTGTATAATTACTAATGATGGTTATGTTGGATTGTTGTAAGGATTTAACTCATTTGAGTTAAGTGAAAAATGGGAGTCTTACTAACATATAGTAAGAATGTAGCTGGTAGTTATCCAAAATTAACATTAATATTTTCAACATTATTATTTATGGAAAGGACTTTTACCATGTTTCATCATAATTTATATCAAAGAATTTATAATGAAAAAAGGACCTATGGCTGTAATGTTTGCAAAAAAGCATCTTAGCAACACTTACTCCTTATTCAACATAAAGTATAAAAAAAAAAAAAAAAACACTAAGAAAACTCAGAGACAAAGAATGGGTGAATAAGCCTACATTAACACCTTGTACTTCATGCTACACAATTATCTCATACCCAGCAAAAAACCTATTTATCAAGAATAGTTGAAAACCCAATTGTCAAAAAAGAGAAAGACATGAAATATTGTTAATAATCACTTCCTTCTCAGAAAATCTGTAGATCATATTCTTTTCCAGAATGGGAAAAAATTAAAATATGATAACAATAAATGTTGACAATGCTCCTCCAAATGTTGGGGCTTCCCTGGTGGCTCAGTGGTAAAGAATCCACCTGCCAAGCAGGAGACGTGGATTTAATCCCTGGGTTGGGAAGATTCCCTGGAGAAGGAAATGGCAACCCACTCCAGTATTCTTGTCTGGGAAATCCCATGGGCACGAGAGCCTGGCTGGCTACAGTCCGCGAGGTAGCAAAGATCAGACACAACTGAGCAACTAAGCACACACACACAAGCATACAAGCACATTATGTAGGAAAACTTTTGAGGGTTGGCAGGCAACTAGATCTGTATTTAGATTAGAATGTATAGACTGGGACTTCCCTGGTGGTCCAGTGGTTGAGAGTCCACTTGCCAGTGCAGGGGAAAAGGGTTTTATCTTTGGCCCAGAGTCGGACATGACTGAAGCGACTTAGCAGCAGCAGGAAGATTTCACATGCTGCAGGGCAATGAAGCCAGTGCGCCACAACTAGTGAAGCCTGTGCACCCTAGAGCCTGTGCTCTGAAAAAAGAGAAGCCACTGGAATGAGAAGCCTAAGCATGGCAACTAGAGTAGCCCCTGCTCCCTGTAACTAGAGAAAGACCCCTGCAGCAACGAAGACCCAGCGCAGCCATGTCCCCGGCTTGTGTGCTTAGTCGGTCGTGTCCGATACTTTGCGACCCCGTGGACTGTAGCGCACCAGGCTTGTCTGTCTATGGGGATTCTCCAGGCAAGAATACTGGAGTGGGTTTCCATGCCCTCCTCCAGGGGATCTTCCCAACCCCAGGATCGAACCTAGATCTCCTGCATTGCAGGCAGATTCTTTACTGTATGAGCCACCAGGGAAGCCCAGCGCAGCCATACATGAATTAAAAAAATTTTTTTAATGCATTGGCTTGCTGATAATATCAGGAAATCACTAATAAATGAACTAAATATATAAGACAAAATGTCAGAATAATGAAAGCAAACTAAATTCAAACAAAAAGACTTCCCTGGTGGTCCAGTGGTTGCCATGCCAATCTTTCAAGGCAGGGGGTGAAGGTTTGATCCTTGGTTGGGGGACTAAGATCCCACATTCCTCTTGGTGAGGAAAAAATAAGAGATTGTCAAGAGAATGAGAAGACAATTCATAGGATGGTATAAAATGTCTACAAATCAATTCCAAAAGCAATATAAAAAACAGGGGCTTCCCTGGTGGTTCAGCGGTAAAGAATCCGACTGCCAATGGATGAGATACAGGTTAGATCCCTAAGCCAGGAGAATCCCACATGCCTTGAAGCAGCTAAGCCCATGTACCACAACTATTGAGCCTGTGCTCTAGATCATGGGAGCTACAACTACTGAGGCCTGCTCCTTAGAGCCTGTGCTCTGCAACAAGAGAAGCCCCTGTGATGAGAGGCCCAAACAATGAAACTAGAGAGTAACCCCAACACTGCAACTAGAAAAAAGCCCAAGCAGCAACAAAAACCCAGAACAGCCAAAAATTAGTTTTAAAAAAACCTGATTAAAAAATGGGCAAAGGTCGTGAATAGACATTTCTCCAAAGATAGTATACAGATGGCCAATGAACACAAGAAAAGATGCTCAATATAACCAATCATTCAGTTCAGTTCAATCGCTCAGTTGTGTCCGACTCTTTGCGACCCCACGGACTATAGCACGCCAGGCTTCCCTGTCCATCACCAACTCCCGGAGTTTACTCAAACTCATGTCCATCAAGTCGGTGATGCCATCCAACCATCTCATCCTCTGTTGTCCCCTTCTTCTCCTGCCTTCAATCTTTCCCAGCATCAGGGTCTTTTCAAATGAGTCAGTTCTTTGCATCAGGTGGCCAAAGTATTGGAGTTTCAGCTTCAGCATCAGTCCTTCCAATGAATACTCAGGACTGATTTCCTTTAGGATGGACTGGTTGGATCTCCTTGCAGTCCAAAGGACTCTCAAGAGTCTTCTCCAACACCACAGTTCAAAAACATCAATTCTTCAGCACTCAGCTTTCTTTATAGTCCAACTCTCACATCCATACATGACTACTGGAAAAACCATAGCTTTGACTAGACATTTGTTGGCAAAGTAATGTCTCTGCTTTTTAATATGCTGTCTAGGTTGGTCATAACTTTTCTTCCAAGGAGCAAGTGTCTTTTAATTTCATGGCTACAGTCACCATCTGCAGTGATTTTGGAGCCCCCCAAAATAAAGTCTGCCAGTGTTTCCACTGTTTCCCCATCTACTTGCCATGAAGTGATGGGACCAGATTCCATGATCTTCGTTTTCTGAATGTTGAGTTTTAAGTCAACTTTTTCACTTTATACTTTCATCAAGAGGCTCTTCAGTTCTTCTTCACTTTCTGCCATAAGGGAGGTGTCATCTTCATATCTGAGGTTATTGATATTTCTCCTGGCAATCTTGATTCCAGCTTGTGCTTCAGCCCAGTGTTTTTCATGATGTACTCTGCATATAAGTTAAATAAGCAGGGTGACAATATACAGCCTTGACGTACTCCTTTCCCTATTTGGAACCAGTCTGTTGTTCCATGTCCAGTTCTCACTGTTGCTTCCTGAGCTGCATACAGATGTCTCAAGAGACAGGTCAGGTGGTCTGGCATTCCCATCTCTTTAAGACGTTTCCAGTTTGTTGTGGTCCACACAGTCAAAGGCTTTGGCATAGTCAATTGGCATTGCTTGCTATCCCCAATACCAAAAACAGTGCCTGGGTCATGGTAAGCACTCTGTATGCACTTGTGATAAATGGATATATTACTTCTATTTACAGTTCAAGAACTCTCAGGAAGGGACTTCCCTGGCAGTCCAGTGGTTAAGACTTTGAGCTTCTACTGTGGGGGGCTGAGTTTGATTCCTGGTTGGGGAACTAAGATCCCACATGTCCTGTGGTGCAGCCATAAAAGAAAAAAAAAGGTGTGTTTTTTTTTTTTTTAAAGTCCCATCAAGCATATCCAGAAATACAGGGCTCACTCAGCTCTGTTCCAGCACAGTCGCCTTCCTGACTCTTTCCTACTTTCAAACTTATTTCCCTGGTGAGGTGGGTAGGTTCTAAGCTGTCTGCAGTGATCACTACCTCCTGAAAAATCTGGAAGGAGGAATTCCCCTTGTCAGGCAAGCGTATACTCCTTGGTTCTGTCTTCTCACAACAAAGATTTGGAGTGACGGACATTAAAGCCCTTGGCGTGTCACAGCTCTTGGGTCTTGGACAGACTGTGTTATAGCTCTCAGGTCTCAAACGGACCGTATAGCTCTTAGACAAATCAGTGTTACAGCTCCGTGCTACAGCTCTATTTTATTTAGATAATAGCAGGAAAATCCATCCTCGAGGCGTGAGGGCATGTCGACCCAAAGACGCAAAGAGAAGAGCGCCACAGCGCGCGGGAGAGAGACGGAGAGCGCTTTGGCTCCTCTTTTTATATGTTTTTTCCTTCCCTCCTGGGCCTGCCCTATGTAAATTGGGTTAGCCAGGAGTGTTGTTTGTTCTACCTGAAGTCCTCGGACCTTCTTTTGACCTTCCTTTGTTCTATTTTCGCGGGCTTTCCCCTTCCTTGTCTTTTAGCCACCGCCATTTTGGACTCCTGTTTTCTGTTCTAACTACTTAACACCCTTATGTAATTTCCTCCCCTTGAATGTGACTGGGAACTGTGACTTGCATCAAACCAATAAAATAACAGCAAAGGATGTCACATGCATGATAATTAAGTGTAACTTCTGTATTGGTGAGTGTGTGCTAAGTTGCTTCAGTCGTGTCCAACTCTTTGCGACCCCATGGATTGTAGCCCACCAGGCTCCTCTGTCCATGGGGATTCTCCAGGCAAGAATACTGGAGTTGCCATGCCTTCCTCCTGACCCAGGGATTGAACTTCCTCCCGACCCGGGAATCCTCCCGACCCAGGGATTGAACCCTGATAGTGAGAGGGTAACAGGCAGGAAGGCCAGGGGTCTCCAAATGGAGGAAATAGGCTGCAAGTGTCAGACATTTTTATTTCTCTCTTAAGCAGCAGGAGGAAACAAACTAGTGATGTATATGTATGTGTGTGTATATATATATATATATATCACATATATATCTTAAAATATATATATTTTAGAGAAGGAAAAAAATATTCCTTCTCTATACAAATTTAAAAGGAGGTTTCTCTTAAAATATTGTGTTGCCATAATGACACCTGGTTCCACCTGAAGTTAACTATTCTCAAACCTTGAGTTAACCAATGCATTTTTCTTATGGAAATGTTTGTCTTAAGCTATGTTAATATACTATGCATTTACCCCAGACTCTGTCTTCAAGTTGGTTCAGCCTAATGCCTCAGAACCGACTTGACAAACCAGTATGTTATACTCAGACGTTGTTCCCCTAATCTATGTAAACGAAACTATTTGTATGGTAATCTGTCTTTCTACAAGATTCAAGTCAATCGTTTTATGGCCTGGGATGACTCGTCTGGTGTCAAGATTATCCCAAAATACATTTTATGGATGAGGGGCCTGGTGCCATTCTGAGTTTTAAGACATTCCTTTCTTTCATTAACAGACTGCTGCTGCTGCTACTGCTGCTGTTAAGTCGCTTCAGTCGTGTCCGACTCTGTGCGACCCCATAGACGGCAGCTCACCATGCTCCTCCGTCCCTGGGATTCTCCAGGCAAGAACACTGGAGTGGGTTGCCATTTCCTTCTGCAATGTGTGAAAGTGAAAAGTGAAAGTGAAGTCGCTCAGTTGTGTCTGACTCTTTGCGACCCCATGGACTGCAGCCTACCAGGCTCCTCCGTCCATGGGATTTTCCAGGCAAGAGTACTGGAGTGGGGTGCCATTGCCTTCTCTGAACAGACTGTAATGACTCTATAACATCCAGCTAGAAAACTAGCAGGTGGGTATTCTTTCTACCCCTTTCTGATGTCTGTGTCAGAAGCTTTCTCTATCTCTTTCGTACTTTAATAAAACTTTATTACACAAAAGCTCTAAGCGATCAAACCTCGTCTCTAGCCCCGGATTGATTCTCCTCCAGAGGCCAAGAATCCTTGCGTCTTTTCGTGATTCAGCAACAACCTTTCAATAGTTCAGTTGGTAAAGAATCCACTTGCAACGCAGGAGACCCCGGTTCCATTCCTGGGTCAAGAAGATCCACTGGAGAAGGGATAGGCTACCCTACCCACACCAGTATTCTTAGGCTTCACTTGTGGCTCAGCTGGTAAGGAATCCGCCTGCAATGCGGGAGACCTGGGTTAGATCCCTGGATTGGGATGATCCGCTGGAGAAGGGAATGGCTACCCACTCTAGTATTCTGGCCTAGAGAATTCCATGGACATCTATGGGGTGCACCGAGCAACTTTGACGCTTTCACTTTGCATTGCAGGCAGATTCTTTACCACCAGCGCCACCTGGTGTCTGTATTGGTAGCTGATTCCTTATTTGAAGCAAGCTGCTCTGTTGTGCGGAGAAGGCAATGGCAACCTACTCCAGTACTCTTGCCTGGAAAATCCCATGGATGGAGGAGCCTGGTGGGCTGCAGTCCATGGGGTCGCTAAGAGTCGGACACGACTGAGCGAATTCACTTTCACTTTTCACTTTTCACTTTCATGAATTGGAGAAGGAAATGGCAACCCACTCCAGTGTTCTTGCCTGGAGAATCCCAGGGACGGGGGAGCCTGGTGGGCTACTGTCTATGGGGTCGCCCAGAGTTGGACACGACTGAAGCGACTCAGCAGCAGCAGCAGCAGCTCTGTTGTGAGCTGTACATTGGAGAGACCCATGTGGCAAGAAACAGTGGGTAGACTTTGGCCCACAACCAGCACAAAATGGAGGTCCTCAGTCCAGCAGTTCACATGGAATTGAATTCTGCCAACAACTATGTGATCCTGGAAGCAACTTCTTCCCTAGTTGAGGATTGTTGTGGTCAACACCTTGACTGCAGCCTTGTGAGATCTGAACTCGAGGACCCAGCTGAGTCGTGTATGTATTGTAGGAAGGGGGACCCTTTCTAGGGCCCAAAACTGGGCTCTTATCTAACACTCGGAAATGAATTGTCTGAGGAGACACATGAGCTGGCAAACCAAGAGATTTTATTGGGAATGGGCACCCGGGCAGAGAGCAGTAGGGTAAGGGAACCCAGAACTGCTCTGCCATGTGGCCCACAGTCTCGGGTTTTATGGTGATGGGATAGTTCCTGGGTTGTTTTTAGCCAATCATGCTGACTCAGAGTCCTTCCTGGTGATGCACGCCTTGTTCAGCCAAGATGGATATCAGTGAGAAGGATTCTGGGAGGTGGTTGGACATGTGGTGTCTCTTTCTGACCTTTCCCGAATTCTTCCGGTTGGTGGTGGCTTATTAGTTCCACGTTCCTTACCAGGACCTCCTGTCGTAAAACAACTCAAGCAAATGGTTACTATGGTGCCTGGCCAGGATAGGCAGTTTCAGTCAGTGTGTGCTTCCCCTAATATATGGACTCACAGAAACTGTGAGAAAACAAATGTGGGTTGGTTTAAGCTACTAAATTTGTGATGATTTGTTAGGTAGCACTAGATAACTAAAACACTTAGGTGTGTTAGTTGTCTAGAAACCAGGGTTAACAAATGTCATAATTGTTTCTCATTATTATCTGTACTATGAAGAAGGTGCTTTGTATCAAAGCTAATGATTAGGAGTGTGATCCATATCAGAGGTCCACCCTTGTCTGACCATCAGAATTACTGAAGATGCTCAAAGCCTCTGTCAGAGCTAATCAAACATAATCTCTGGGGCTAATGTGTGCACGCGTGCCGAGTTACTTCAGTCGTGTCCAACTCCAGCCGTGTGCGACCCTATACGGACTGTAGCCTGCCAGGCTCCTCTGTCCATGGGATTCTCTAGGCAAGAATACTGGAGTGGGTTGCCATGCCCTCCTCAGGGCTAATGTGTAATTTTTTTTTTTTTAATTGTCGAACTTCTCTGGTGGTCTAGTGGTTAAGAATCTGCCTGCCAGTGGAGGGGACATGGGTTCTATCTTTGGTCCAAGGTTAACATCACCAGTAAGATTTATCACCATCATGTGCCCGCTAATATGATGAACTGAAGATGCATCTCTTCTGTAATATTAATGCATAACCCACTGAATCAAACCCAAATGGAGGGATGGTCTACAAGATAACTGGCCAGTATTGTTCAAAAGTGTCTAAGTCATGAAAAACAAAAGACTGAGGAACTATCATAGACTGAAGGAAACTGAAGAGAAATAACAGGCAGTGTGGGATCTGGACTGGATCTTGGACTAGACAAAGAACATCACTGGGAAGGGCTTATAATGGTATATCAATGTTAATTTTCTGGTTTTGATCATTGTATTATGATTACATAAAGTATTAACATTAGGGGAAGCTGAGTAAAGACTGGGAACTATATTACAATTTTTTTGAAAGTCAAATTATTTCAAAATAAAACCAAAAAAAAAATCTCTCTACTTGAGGGATTTCTTGAAGTATTGCCTTTTGCTCTTTAGATCTACATGTTTTCTTTCACTCTGGTGATACCCCAAAGACTGGATTAGGGGAAAGATAATAGACCAGGCCAGGGTGCCATCTTGTCAGAAAATGAAAACATTTCCCAGGCTTCATGTATTTCAAAACACTTCTTTCCCCTTTATTTTGTTTTTCAAATTACAAAAGTTAATGTTTGTAACAAGTCAAACCTTTAGTACAAAGGTATATAAATTAAACAACTATTTCTGTTCCCCACCAGGGTAATCAATGTTAATTAACACCTTGTTTTATATCCCTCCACACTTTTCTTTGTTCATATAAACACATGCATGCATATATACACATATAGGTATTTTAATTTTAAAAAATAGATTCATATACATTATTCTGAAATTTTCTCTTTTAAACTTAACAATATACCACAAATATCTCCATAAATGAAAGTTCTACTAACCCTTCAAATTTCTTAATCATACATTGGACATATTATATGTGGTTCAGATATTTACATATTTTTTCTTCTGGGCTTTTTCCCCCCAAATCTCCCATAAACCACCCATCTCCCATAAATCACCCACCTCCCCCCAATCCAATGCATACTCTTCTATACTTTTCTCCATGCATATGAAATCTTACACAAACATATGATACATGTTTATCACTCATAGACACCTAGAAGCATTTTGTAACTGATTTACAAAAACAGAGTCATGTTTTACACACTTATTTTTATCTTGCTTTTTTCACTCAAGAGAACATTGTGGAATTTCATTCAAGTTCACTAGCATAATTTTAACTTGTCCACCTTAATGGCTATATATACATCCTATGGAGTGGACATACTATAGTTCCTTCCCTCTTCTAATATCCCTATCTCCTTCCCTCTTCCAATTTCCAGTATTTATTTTGATTTCAGTGGTTTTTTTTGCCACTAGGAACAGCATCACAATAAATGTAGATGTCCTTTATGTATTGGGGTTTTATTTCTAAGAAAAGATCCCCTAAAGTGAGTACTTTCACTTATAACAGATGTACTTTCAGTTATAATAGACGTCAGATTGCTTCTCAAAAGAGCTGTAAGAATTTGTTTCTACCAGCAGTAGCTAAGTTCATTCTTTGTTTCTGACAGCAAAAAGCATTCCTGATCTTTCTTGCCAGCCTGATTGTATACCATTATCTCATAACTTTAATCTGCATTCCCCAGCAATTACTAAGGCTAAACATTTTTTTGATGAGCCCATCAGTCACTTGGATTTGCTCTTCTCTCAACTATATTCTTTGCCATGTTTCGTTACTGGGCTATTTTTTTTTGCAATATGACGAGCACTTTTTCTCTAACTGACTCTGCAAATATTTTTCCCCCAAGTCATTGTTTATTGGCTGTTGATGGCATCTTTTGCTGTGCAAAAGACTGAGCTTTTCATGTAGTCAAATATTCATTTAACAGTTTTTGAGTGTCCTGTGTTGGTAAAGTTAATCTCCCTCAGTTTCTAGATTGTACATGTAGTCTCCTTTTATTTCAAGAATTTTATTATTATTTTAAATTTTTAAATATTAAGTTCATCTGGAGTTTTTTTCATATGGTTTGTGCTGTTAGTTCAACTTTACTTTCTTCCTGATTAAAAGCCAGTTGTGCCAGATTTTTTTTTTTTTTTTAAGATAAACGGTTCCTTTCCCCTATGGTTTGAAACTGTACACTTTCCATATGTGATAAAACTCATATACACTGCAGTCTATTCAGTATTTACTATTCTGTCCCATTGATGTATTTATCCATTCTTTTGCCAATACTATATTAATTTGCTTAGAATGACTTCATCTTATATTCTGACATTGGCATGAAAATTTCCCTTTTATACTTGTCTAGATTCTCAGGCATTTATTTTTCCATATGGAATTTAAGATCATTTCACATAAGTTAAAAAAAAAAAAGGAGTTCCTTGGTGGTCTAATGGTAAGGATTCAGTGCTTTCACTGCCATGGCTGGAATTCAATTCCTGGTCAGAGAACTGAAATCCCATAAGCTGCAGTGGGGGAAAGAAAAATCAGTGGGACTTAATGTAATTCCAAAAGACGTGCATGCAAATTTTAAGATGTTTATGGAGAAAATCTCTTTATTTCTATACCCTGTCTTCTTAGAAAATTACCTTTTTAACTCAAAAAAATCATAAGTCTCTCCATATATTGATATACAATCCCATCATCAGCAAAAGGGAAGAGTTTTACCTTTTTTAAAACCTTATTCATAACAAATACGTATAATATCATATATAAAACGAGTCACCAGTCCAGGTTCGATGCACGATACTGGATGCTTGGGCCTGGTGCACTGGGATGACCCAGAGGGATGGTATGGGGAGGGAGGAGGGAGGAGGGTTCAGGATGGGGAACACATGTATACCTGTGGCGGATTCATTTCGATATTTGGCAAAACCAATACAATATTGTAAAGTTTAAAAATAAAATTAAATTAAAAAAAAAAAAGAAAGTTAACGGGTTTCTAACAAGCTATTCCCAACAACAACAACAAAAAAAACAATTATTCAATTTTCTTTTTTATCACCTTCACTGGAACTTCCAAGATAATCTTTAGTAAAAATAGATGACAGTGGACATCTATTAAACTCTTAAATTCTTGATTTTAAAAATGGTTTCAAAATAAATAAATAATGGTTTCAGCATAACATATACTATAGGGTTTTGGTAAAGAAACTCGAGGTAGTTATCATTGCTCATAATTTAATTTGTATTTTATTAGATATGTTTATAAATTTCATTAAATGCCTTATAAGCAACTATTGATAGCATCTTCTCTCCTAAGTTAGTTTTATTGATATGTTTCCTATTACTATTGTATTGGCTCTTCATATCATGATGACTTTTCCTTGGTCATTATAATATATTACTGTTTAGGTATACTGGTAAATTCTGTTTTCTATTATTCTCATTATAGTTTTTGTTCCTATATTCATGAGTAAGGATGGTCTGGAGTTTCCTGTTTTCCAGCCAAACCTTTATTTGGTTTTGGTGTTAAAACTTGTTCTGGTTTCATAAAATAAATTGGGGAGCATAGTCAATAGGATGAAATATTTTAACTAACACTGGAATTACTCTTTCTTTAAAAGTTAGGTAAAATGAATCATGAAGTCATCTAGGCCTGGAGCAGTTTTCAATCATGAATCTTTCACTTTTCCAAATTCTCCAATGGTAATTGTTCCATCAAGTTTTCCACTTTGTACTGCAATTTTCATAGCTTGCATTTTGCTAGAATAGCATCTATTTCCAGTTTCAAAAATATGTTGATCTATAGTTGCATGAAATTTTTTTTTTTTTTCTTGCCATGCCTTCCAGCTTGTGGGATCTTAGTTCCTTGACCAGGGATTGAACCTGGGCCCTTAGCAGTGAAAGGGTGGAGTCCTAACCACTGGCCCACTGGGGAATTCCCCTTATCATTCTTTTAAATACATCTTTATCTTTGATTATATTTTCTCTTTCATTCTGGATTAGGCATTCTTACAGGGAGACAAATCTTGAACAATGTGACCATCTGTTTTCTTATATAAATGACATGGCAGCTCAAAGAGATGGACTTGAATTGGAATGATGAAAAAAGTTGGATATCAGTGTCCAGGACACTAGCAGGGAAATTTATAGGGAAGGAAAAAAAATCAATGTTGCTGAATTAATTTGGAGGGAAAAAAAGAAAGGAATTCTCCTTTATTGGTCTGTACATGAAATATTTCTCAATTATAAGACTCATAAAAAGTATCTCTCCTACTAATTTGCTGCAAGGTATTTTAAGCAAGGCTAAGAAAACAGGAATAGTGCACAATATATCAGGGCCACACTACTTTCTGTGTGCATGTGCTAAGTTGCTTTAGTCATGTCCAACTGCAACCGTAGGGACTGTAGCCTGCTGGGTTCCTCTGTCCAAATCCAGGCAAGAATACTGGAGTGAGTTGCTGTTCACTCCTCCAGGGGATCTTCCTGACCCAGGAATCAGACCTCGCCTCTTACATCCCCTGCATTGGCAGGCAGATTCTTTACCACTAGTGCCAACACTACTGTCTATTAAGTAATGAATATGCTGAGTCATCATTTTGTTCACTGAATGTTAAGTTGTAAAACTATTCCTTAGCTTTGTTTTTAACACTGAAAAAGGCAAAACAAATAATGTTTATTATTTAATAATATGATTACATAATAAAATAATAAAGGCAAAATAAGTGCCTTTTTAAAGTTAAAAACATTTAATAAAGTTTTTGACTAATTTAACAAAAGATATTAAAAACATTATTATTCAGAAAAGGGACCAACAACAAATGTTATGGCCATTTACATGTATTACAAAAAGACAGAAAATATACTGGTTTAATATGTTAAAGCTTTTAAAAAAAATAGCTGGTCATGCTATTATTATTGTTGCTGCTTGTATTGTTAAAGGGTTTCTCAGGTGGCTCAGTGGTAAAGAATAGGCCTGCCAATGCAGGATATGTGCGTTCAATTGCTGGGTTGGGAAGATCCCCTGGAGGAAGAAATGGCAACCCACTCCAGTATTCTTGTGTGGAAAATTCCATGGATAGAGGAGTCTTGTGGGCTACAGTCCATGGAGTCACAAAGACTTGGACACAACTGAGCACACACACATGTATGTAAAGACACCAAAAGACAATGGTGATATTTAGAGTGAAAAAGTTTGGTGAATGGCATTCTAAACATGTGTTTGATATTGAACTTAAATTCACATTTATAATTCTAAATATAAATAGTGCTTATTATGTGGGTCACTATGAGACATACCATAATATACTTTTAATTTTCTTCACATATATTTTGTGTTCTGTAATCATTCCATTTAATATATTTTAAACTTTCATAAGCCAAAGTGATCTTGTTTGTTTTAAATATAGACTATTTTCTATAATCTTTTGTATAAAATTTTCTATCACAATTGGAACATGACTTGCCTTATGATGAAACACCTGGTCAAAACTCATTAAATATGAGATTTTTCCTAAGGATGAATTCCTCCACATATAATGAAATAAGATATCTTGCTCAAGGCTTTCCTACTATTTTTAGGTCATTCCTATAAGCATTCTTCCTAGCATGAATTTTCTGATGTCTACTGAGGTTTGGCTTCTGATAGAATGCTTTGCCACATTCACTGCATCCATAAGGTTTTTCTCCTGTATGAGTTCTCCAATGTTTATTGAGGCATGACTTTTGACTGAAAGATTTTCCACATTCTCTACAACGATAGGGTCTTTCTCCTGTGTGTATTTTTTGATGTACATTGAGGTATGACTTCTCACCAAATGACTTCCCACATTCATTGCACACAAAGGGTCTCTCTCCTGTATGTGTCCTCTGATGCTCTCTGCGGTGTGACTTCTGGGTGAAGGCTTTTCCACAAAAAAAACATTCAAAGGGTCTAACACCAGTGTGTATTCTCTGGTGCTTAATGAGGGTTGACTTATGTGAAAAGGCTTTTCCACAGTCAGTACATCCATATGGCTTCTCCCCAGTGTGACTTCTTTGATGCCTAATGAATTCAGACTTGTAGCAGAAGGCTTTTCCACATTCAGTACAGACGTGGGGTTTCTCTGTAGGTGGAACCCTCTTACGTTTGTACACAAGAGAATTGGTTGTTGGGGGTTTATACATAAGTGCTGGGCTATGGCTGAAAGCTTTTTCACAGTGGCTGCATTCCCAGAATTTTTCTTCATTTTGTCTTCTATCATGCTTTGTATGTTGTAACAGTTTTTCATATCCATAGCACTCATCTTGCTTTTTTGAGTAGTTTTTCTTAAAACCAGTTAAGTCTAAATTATTGTTCACACTCTTTCCACAAAAGTCCCAGTTACTGGAGTTTTGAATTGAAGGAAAAAGGTCAGTACTCAGATGTGATATTTTCCCACACTTATTACATTCATGGCTTCTTTCCTTGGGGAACGTTTTCCTGCTGATGAATGGACCTTGCCTCAAAAGCGTGTCTTGCCGCCTTTTCCTGTGGATGTTAACTTGCCAAATGTTTTCTGGAGAAAGTATAGGAAAATTGTCCTTATTAATCTGTGATTATGATCTGGAATAAAACTATTTGGGAAATGCCCTAAAACTTTTAAGGGTGCACAGTATATGAATAGAGGGCATGGATCATAACTAAAGGCACGAATGCAGGGAAGTGTCATATGAGAATAGAAGATTCAGAAACTGGCACAAATGGAATGGACCATGTCATAGAAGATAGGAATAATTTTAAAGAAGAGAGGATATTATAGAGCAGTAGTTGGTAAACATGTTCTTAAAGAATCAGTAAATATTTTAGGCTTTGTGGGCCATATGGTCTTGGTCACAATTACTTAACTTTTCCACTGTATGGCAAGAACACAGACAGAGAGGTGTGCACCTGTGTTCCAATAAAAACTTTATTCACAAAATTTGGTGGCTAACCTATAGGCTGAAGTTTGCTTATCCCTGTTACAGAGGAAAGAGGTTTAAATGTCATATAGCACTTTAACCAGCGCATGGTTCTCAATGGTCAGCATCTGCCTCACTTGGGAACTGATATCGTGACAGATATGCGGAATCTTGGGCCCCACCCCTATACTTACAGAATCAGATTCTGCATTTTAACAAATTGCCAATGCTTATCATATTATGATTTGACAAGCATTGATACAGCAGTCAGAGAGCTTATCATGTTGAGCTAGTTAGACATAATATAAATGGCCAGGGCTCTAAGATGAACTAGATAAAAGAAGGAATTAACCAAACTAACTAGAGTTTAAAGCAGGAGTTCTTAAGTTGGTATACAGAAATCTGGGGAGCTGTGAACTTGGATAGGGGAAAAAATTACAGCTTTATTTTCACTATTTCCTTTATTTTCACATTTCCTTTGATTATGAATGTGAACACCAAAACAGACTAGTATTAGCTCCTGTAACTTTGTGAATAAGGTATTTTCATGTCACATTATACCTGTCAAAGATTTCTCAAAATGTGTTTACAATCATCTCTATTCTGAGGTCATGACAATGACCTGTTAGATCTCACTATTTAATGTATTAATAAGGAAGTATACCTACTATTATCTACTAATATCATTAATATTTTGACATTGCATTTTCCAACTTTATTTCAGTTAATTACTATATTTTAGTAATTTGTTTTTCATGTAATCCTAAGGATTTTTTTTTACATACATAAAAAAGGAATCTATTAGGCTTCACCAGAATGCTTAAGAGCTCTATGGCACAAAAATGATTAAGAATTCCTGACTTAAAGATATTCAGGCATGAGATAATTTGGGTTCAACTTTAGGAGAAGTCAGAGGAAAACGAAAAGTAGACAGGAAGATTTAAAGTCATTTTTCAAAGGAAAAAAAACAGAACTAGCACATATGCATAGAACAGTTAGAGAGAAGACTCAAAATGAGTTCATGGTAGCAAAACACTGGAATGAGAAGTAAGCTGAGGTAGGTATATGCGTGCACTTGTGTGCATGTGGGGTGGAAGGGAGATAGCAAGTAGAAAAGAGGATGACTTCAGTTTTTGTCCCCCCAAAACAGGGATGAGTGGCTACAACTATGGAGATGATCCACAGACTGGTAAAATGGTGAGCAGAGGAGCCTAGGTGGTACAAGGGGGATAAAAGTTGGTAAAATGGCAAAGAGGCTAGTTGTGAGGATCTTATGGTTTCAGAAATGGATGAACTCTTTAAGGGAGTTACACCATTGAGAAGAGAATCAAGTCTAGAAGACAGAAAAGACTAGGTTGCAACCAGGGTATTAATATGAGAGGATATAGAGCACTTAGAAAGGAGGGCTGACTGGATAACTTTTTTACAATTATATAAAATTCTTGAAAGATGGGAAAGAAAAAGTTGATAACCAGGTTACAATGGTTTCAGGAAGGTTGATGAGCAATTTCATGAAGCAAAATACACCTCAGAGGGCACCAGAGTGTGATGGTTAAGAATACTGGTTCTAGGGACTTCCCCAGCAGTCCAGTGGTTAAGACTGAGAGCTTCCACTGCAGTGGGTACAGGTTCAATCCCTGGTCAGGGAACTAAGATCCTACGTGCCATGTGGCATGGCCAAAAAAAAAAGAATACTAGTTCTAGAGCCTGACCACCTGAGTTCAAATCCTCATTTGGTCCCTTACTTTGTTATTTGTTCTTATACAAGTTTCTTAACTTTTCTATGATGCTTCCTCATTTGTAAATGGGATAATAAAGGCTAGTAATAAACACCTCACAAGTGTTTTAAGGGTTGAATGAGTTGATATATGTAAAATTGAGAAAAGACCTGGCACAAAGTGAGTGCACACTGAGTGTTGGCCAGGAATTCTAATGCTGTTTCAGTCCCTACTACAACCAGTGAAAGCTGGATAGTGGTAATCCTAAAGATATTATTTTGGGGAGAAGCATGAAAATGACTTGAATGTTTGAAGGTGTTATCTAATATTTAATTCAACTATGTGATTACAACACTAAGTATAAATGGCATAAAGTGATCTGGAAACAGATGGCACTGGCTTTTCATGCTAAACTTATGACTTCACTGAAGAAGCAGAAATCCAGAGGCATCCTAAAGAATAGGCTACAAACACTCAGAGTACCAGGGATTATTGTTGAGAAATTTTATAGAGCTGATGGGAGAGGGGCAGTTATTCTGAATATTAAATAGATGGGGTTAAGCCTGGTGGGCTACGGTCCACGGGGTGGCAAAGAGTCGGACACGAGTGAGTGACTTCACTAAGACAGGCTAACCTCAGCCTCCTTCACTACCCAACTGTTCTTGGTCACTTCCTGGAATTCACTGCTTCCTCCTCTGTGACTTAAGGAAATTAAGGGACTCAGGGATAATTTAAGGGATTCAGAAAGGATGGGAAGTGAGACTGTAAGTATGGCAGGCAGGTCTGGGGCCTTTTACCCCAAAACTGTTAGAGGTTAGAAAGGGAGCAGCAAGAACAGAAGACTCACAGAAGCTTATTTGCAAGAATCCCTGAGTATGAAAGAGAAATGTACTGATAACCTCAAGAGAGAAAGAGAAATCAAGGATTCTGGAGAAAGGGAGATGGAGCAAGCACATGGAGTGGGATGCATGGAACCTGAGAGGTCACCAAGAAGGCTAAACAAAGCTCTCAGAGAAATGTCTCCAGCTGCTTCAAAGCTCTCAGGCTTTGAAGAGCTGGATCCTCAACAAAATTCTAAAGCTGCCAGCCTCCCATAGTACATCTTTTGCTGGATTGATCATACTTACCCCGACAGTGGCAGCCTAAGCATGCTGCCTCACAAATCCAGGGTGCTTCTTCCTGCTCCAGCCGGAGGATCACGTATGGTTTGGTGCCTTCATAACCTGTTCCAGAGAAATGATCCAGGCCTTGGGCTGAGCTCCATGATCTTCAGGGCCATTCAGTTAACATTAAAGGCTGCACAACAGACATTGTACTTGGGAGGAGACTATACACACACCTTGTCTGGAACTCAAAAGGAACTAGTCATCCAGGACCATTGATACTCAAGCCACACTTGCTGAGGCAACACAGTATAAGGGTTAGGAATGCAAACTGCAGGAGACTGCTGGCATTCAAATCCCACTTTGGCTCTGCTATGTACTAGTTGGGTGACACTGGGCAAGTGACTTAACCTGTTTGCCTCAGTTCCCAAATGTGTAAAAGAGTGGTACTAACAGTACCTACCTTATAAAGCACTTATGAAGATTACAGAAGTTAATATGTTTCAAGTGGCCAGGGACTTCCCTGGTGGTTCAGTGGTTAGGAATCCTCCCTGCAGTGCAGAGGACATGGGTTTGATCCCTGGTCAGAGAACTAAAATCTCATATGCTGCAGAGACACTAAGTCTGCACATTGCAACTATTGAAGCTCATGCACTCTGGAGCCATGCATCCCAACTACTGAGCCCCTGCAGCACAACTAGCGAGTCCCACATGACACGATGAAGATCCCATATGCCACGACTAAGACCTGACACAGCCAAATAAATAAATATTAAAAGAAATAATAAACAAAGTGGCTAAAAGTGTCTGGCACATAGGAAATATTCGGTACTTCAGTTACTTTTTGCTGCTGCCACTGCTGCTAAGTCGCTTCAGTCGTGTCTGACTCTGTGCGACCCCAGAGACGGCAGCCCACCAGGCTCCCCCGTCCCTGGGATTCTCCAGGCAAGAACACTGGAGTGGGTTGCCATTTCCTTCTCCAATGCATGAAAGTGAAAAGTGAAAGTGAAGTTGCTCAGTCGTGTCCGACTCTTAGCAACCCCATGGACTGCAGCCTGCCAGGCTCCTCCTTTCATGGGATTTTCCAGGCAAGAGTACTGGAGTGGGGTGCCATTGCCTTCTCCGCAGTTACTTTTTAAAAAATATTAAATAATTTAATTTATTTATTTTAATGCACCAAGCCTTAGTTGCTGCATGTGGGATCTAGTTCCCTGACCGGGGAATGAACCTGGGCCCTCTGTACTGGGAGCTCGGAGTCTCAGCCATTGGACCACCAGGGAAGTCCCGGTACTTCAGTTACTTTTAGCAACTGAAAGAAGAAAGGTGGTCATTCAAGCGTGATATAGATTGTGCAGCAGAACTGTTCTTACCCACTGAGACGAGGTTGCTATAGGTCTCCAGCATCACATCCCGGTACAGGGCCCTCTGTGCAGGATTAAGCCCATGCCACTCCTCTTGCGTGAAGCCCACTACCACATCCTTGAATGACACAGGTCTCTGCTGAAGATGAAATGACACTGGGTCACATGGGGAAAATTCAGGCAGGAGTGGATGGTCCTGACTTTCTATAATGTTCAGAGGTTAGAGCTTATTTTTTAATTACTTACTTAATTTTTTGGCTGTGCTGGGTCTTCCTTGTAGCATGTGGGCTTTCTCTAGTTGCAGCGAGCAGGAGCTGCTCTTTGATGCAGTGCTTGGGCTTCTCATTGTAGGGGCTTCTCTTGTTGTGGAGCATGGGCTAGGTAAGCAGGCTACAGTAGTTGTGGCACGTGGGCTTAGTTGCCCCGAGGCATGTGGGATCTTCCCGAACCAGGGATCGAACCCATGTCCCCTGCATTGGCAGGTGGATTCTTATCCCCCGGACCACCAGGGAAGTCCCAGGTCAGAGCTTATTGTGATCATTTATCTTTTTTACCTTTTCTATTCCTGGCTTTGGGCTCTATATGGTGGGATTGGAAGCCACTGTCATTTATACTTTGGGTCAACACATATTGACTGAAGACTATGTGTCTGACCCAGTCCTGGTCACTGGGGACATAGTCATGGATGGCTCCTGACCTCAAGGAGCTCATAGCCTGGCTGGGACAGCAATATGTAAGGCCATCAGGGTGAGATGGTAAGGGATGTAACAGCAGGGTATCTGAGCTCTAGTATGCAGAGAAGTGAACTGTCCACTAAAATTATCAGGGTCTAGGACTTCCCTGGTGGTCTGGGGAAATGACTCTGAACTCCCAGTGCAAGGACCTGAGTTCAATCCCTGGTCGGGGAACTAGATCCCATATGCTGCAACTAGAGATCCCACGTGCTACAGTGAAGACAGAAGATTCCATGTGCTGCAACTAAGACCCAGTGCAACCAAATAAATAAATATTTAAAAAAATTATCAGTGTAGTGAGGCTTCAGTGCTAAGGGATGTGTATGCAGCTGAGTGTTCTCTGCAGAGATGGAGAAACTGTGTTCCTTGCAGAGGGAACAGCATAGGGCGAACAAAGGCATGGGGCAAACAGTGATGTGTAAAGGCAGCAACTTACTCAATTACAGGGGAGAGTACACAGGCCTGTGAGTTATGAGATGGTGGACTGGAAGACAATAAGAAATCTATCAAGGAAATGGTGTGTGTGGAAAGCACATTCTAGAAGGCATGTGAGTTTCCTGCATCCTGTGCCCAGTGGTATAATGCTAACTCTAAGCAGACTGTGAAAAGATGAGGACATACATTGTATCCCTACAGTAATCACTAAACTCATAGTGCAAAGAGGTGTACTGAAGTAAACAAAGAGAATTCTAAGAAATATCCCATTAATCCACACAAATACACACACACAAGAGAAAAGAAACAGAGGAACAAAAGCAAATGGGACAAATAGAAAACCCAATACCAAAGATAGATATAAATCCAACCATACCAATAATTACATTTATATTAAATTATATTAAATTATTGGAGAAGTAAATGGCAACCCATTCCAGTATTCTTGCCTGGAGAATCCCATGGACAGAGGGGCCTGGTGGGCTACAGTCTATAGGGTCGCAGAGTCTGATATGACTTAGCAACTGAACAACAATATATTAAACTAGAAGGTTTATTTAACACATGATTAAATGCTCCAAAAACGCTGAGACAGTTAGACCGGATAAAAAAAGGAATACTGCCTATAAGAGATACAGAACTCACAGATAGTTTGCAGGTGAATGGATGGAAAGAGCAATGTGGTGGGTGACCTGGAGGGAGGAGAAAGGAAAGACTCTGCACTAATGCATATGGAAGATAATGCTCCTAAGTAGGACAGAAACAGTGAGACAGAGAAGGATCACTGTGAGGAAGAGCTGAACCTGCTCCTTAACTGGTTGTGGGGGGTGAAGAAGGTCTAAGGTTGACACTCAGGTATCTCAAAGGCAACCGGGTGATGGTGGTGGTAAACGAGTTGACAAAAACAGCAAAAGTGAAGAGGACACGCCGTGTGGGGGACACACAGGTGGAGACACTTGACAGGCACCAGGATGAATAGATGAGCCATGTCAAGATCAAGGTCAGGAACAGAGCTAAAGTTACAGGAGGTGCCAGCACAGACATGGTAGCTTGCAGCGTGGGATCTCTCTGCAAGGAGACAGGATGAGCAGAGCACTCAGGCCAGAGCCCCAGGGCACACTAATGAGTAAGAGGCCAATGGCAGGAGAGTTCAGCTAGAGACCCAGAGAAGGAATATAGTTTAGGAAGGAGGCTCCACAGCCTGGCAAGCCTCAGATGATAATGTTCGTGCAGTCAGTCCTCTGATTTAGGGCACAGAGAACAAATTCTTCAAAAAGCCCTGTGCCCTGGGACAGGATAGCTGCTGAGAGAGCTCCACAGGTACTAACCTAAGAAAGCATCTGTTGTAATATTGTGATGTATTAAGAAATATATATATTTGGTCTTCTTGCCTGATTCTGGGCACAGAGCTTCTTAAACCCTTGTAACTTCCAGAGCAACAGGAGTCATAGGAAGGTCTTTTATTAGTAGTAACAAGCTCATGTCAATCATAACAGAGTTTATACTAATGCTGTAACTCTTTGAGGATGGGGGCTGGTTACCAGAGGAACCAACCAGGTATTAGTTGGTTGGGACCTACAGCCATATAGCCCCCAGCCTCTGAGGACAGGAAAGGGATTTGCGATTAAGCTAATCATCAAAGGCCAACAATGTAATTAAGTATGCCTATATAATGGAACTTCCATAAAAACCTTGGAGAGCTTCCAGTTTGATGAACATATCCAGTTTGGGGTGTGTACCCCAAATTCTCTGGAGACAGAAGCTCCTGCGCTCAGGACCCTTCTGTATCTTGCCATACATACCCCTTTATCTGGCTGTCCTTTTGTGTGTGTATTAGTCATTCAGTCGTGTCTGATTCTGCAACCCCATGGACTGCAGGCGGCCAGGTTCCTCTGTCCGTGGAATTCTCTCCAGGCAAGAACACTGGAGTGGGTTACCATTCCCTTCTCCAGGGGATCTTCCTGACCCAGGGACTGAACCCAGGTCTCCTGCACTGCAGGCAGTGTCCTTACCATCTGAGCCACCAGGGAAGCCCAATGGCTGTTCCTTTATATCCTGTATAATATCCTTTAAAATAAATCTGTAATAATAAGTAAAGTGTTTCCCTGAGTTCTGTGAGTAATAGAAAATTATCAATGGGGAGGGACCTCAATTTATAGTTGGTTGTGAAACAGGAAGGAAAGGGGCAGGGCACAACTTTTAAAAGAATGACACAGTTATGGAGGCTATGACAAAAACTGGTCAGAACTGATGAGGTCCGAGATGGCGGAAGATTCAATTTCCAGTGGACCTTGAGCCTCATTATATGTTCACTGTAATACATTAGCATATGTTAAATGGCATACCCACATGTGCCATGACAGTTACGAGGCCAACCATAAAAGGCCAGAAAGGTGAGTGGCAGCCCAATTTCTGAGAATCCCTACCCTTCCCCAAAATAGATGGAATAATCCTCCCATTTATTGTTCAGTCACTCAGTCATGTCTGACTCTTTGCAACCCCATGGACTGCAGCACTCCAGGCTTCCCTGTCCTTCACCATCACCCACAGTTTGCTCAAATTCATGTCCATTGAGTTCAGTGATGCCATCCAGCCATCTCGTCCTCTCATCACCTTCTCCTTCTGCCTTCAGTCTTTGCCAGCATCAGGGTCTTTTCCAATGATTCGACTCTTTGCATCAGGTGGCCAAAGTATTGGAGTTTCAGCTTCAGCTTCAGTCCTTCCAATGAATGTTCAGGGTTGATTTCTTTTAGGACTGACTGGTTTGATCCTGCAGTCCAAGGGACTCTGAAGAGTCTTCTCCAGCACCACAGTTTGAAGGCATCAATTCTTCAGCACTCAGCCTTTCCTACTGTCCAGCTCTCACATCCATACATGACTACTGGAAAAACCATAGCTTTGACTATATGAACCTTTTTGGGCAAAGTAATGTCTCTGCTTTTGAATATGCTATTTAGGTTTGTCATAACTTTTCTTCCAAGGAGCAAGCATCTTTTAATTTCATGGCTTCAGTCACCATCTGCAGTGAGTTTGGAGCCCAAGAAAATAAAGTCTGTCACTGTTTCCACTGTTTCCCCATCTATTTGCCATAAAGTGATGGGACTAGATTCCGTGATTCTGGTTTTTTGAATGTTGAGCTTTAAGCCAGCTTTCTCACTCTCCTCTTTCACCTTCATCAAGAGGCTCTTTAATTCCTCTTCAATTTCTGCCATAAGGGTGGTGTCATATGCATATCTGAGGTTATTGATATTCTCCTGGCAATCGTGATTCCAGCTTGTGCTTCATCCAACCTGGCACTTCGCATGATATACTCTGCATATAAACAGGGTGACAATATACAGCCTTGACGCACTTCTTTCCCAATTTGGAACCAGTGCATTGTTCCATGTCTGTTTCTAACTGTTGCTTCTTGACCTGCATACAAGTTTCGCAGGAGGCAGGTAAGGTGGTCTGGTATTCCCACCTCTTGAAGAATTTTCCAGTTTGTTGTGATCCACACAACAAAGGTTTTAGCATAGTCAATGAAGCAGAAGTAGATGTTTTTCTGGAATTCTCTTGCTTTTTTGATGATCCAACGGAAGTTGGCAATTTGATCTGTGGTTCTTCTGCCTCTTCTAAATCCAGCTTGTACATCTGGAAGTTCTCGGTTCATATATTGAAACCTAGCTTAGAGAATGTTGAGAATTACTTTGCTAGCATATGAAACAAGTGCAATTGTGTGGAAGTTTAAACATTCTTTGGCACTGCCTTTCTTTGGGATCGGAATGAAAACTGACCTTTTTCAGTCCTGTGCCCACTGCTGAGTTCTCCAAATTTGCTGGCATATTGAGTGCAGCATTTTAACAGCATCATCTTTTAGGATTTGAAATAGCTCCGCTGATATTGTATCACCCCCACTAGCTTTCTTCATAGTGATGTTTCCTAAGGCCTACTTGACTTCAGACTCCAGGATGTCTGGCTCTAGGTGAGTGATCACACCTTTGTAGTTATCTGGGTCATTAAAATCCTTTTTGTATAGTTATTCTGTGTATTCTTGCCTCCTCTTCTTAATATCTTCTGCTTCCGTTAGGTCTATACCACTTCTGTCCTTTATTGTGCCCATCTTTGCATGAAATGTTCCCTTGGTATCTCTAATTTTCTTGAAGAGATCTCTAGTCTTTCCCATTCTATTGTTTTCCTCTATTTCTTTGCATTGTTCACTTTAAAAGGCTTTCTTATCTCTCCTTGCTATTCTTTGGAACTCTGCATTCCCTCATTAGCCTATGAAATTACCTAGTCCATAAATACTAAGCACCCCACATTCGGTGTCTCTTGCCTTCTGAGATGGCTCCCACTCTCTCTGTGGTGTGTGTTTCTCTCAGGGCCATTCTCACCTTAAGAAAGGGACCATATTCTATGGAATGTATATCTTTGTAAATAAATCCACTTCTTACCTACCACTTTGTCTCTCACTGAATTCTTCCTGTGATGAGACATACAAAACCTGAGCTTCATTAAGTCCTGAGACCGGATACGTGATTTCAATGAAAAGACAATGGATTCAAGTCCCAGTCTGGATTTTGGCTGGGTTGAAGTCCCAGTCTGAGCTGTGTGGTTACAGTTGGTCAGAAGTTCAGATGATAACCTGGGATTTGCAATTGGCATCTGAAGTGGTAGTAGGGGGCAGTCTTGTGAGACAGAGCCCCTAACTTGTAAGGTCTGCACAGAATTGGAGAATTGTTTAGTTTGGGGGGAAAACCTCCTCTACTCTTGTGAGTAAATAAATTTTCCTTTAGTACTTTAGATATATCTTGAAGTGACCTAGAGAATTTAACCTTGCCCAAGGAAAGGTCTGACCTCAGTTCCCATGAGTTAATCTCTAAGCCCCTGGAATGTCCTCCTAGATAAGAGTGTCTTGGTTTACCTGGGGCCTTGGGCTACACCAGATATTCTAATAACATGATTTCTGGGAGAAGCTCTGGCTCACAGGCATCAATTAGCTCAGCCTCCACTACCAGGTCATGTCTATTTGACCAACCCTGAATACAGCTCTGGACACCAAGGCTTAGGTGAGCTTCCTGGTTGGCAATACTCTGTACCATCACACATGGTTGTTGGGAGAATTTCTCACTGTTCACACTCACTGGGAGAGGACACATGGAAGTTCAGTGTGTGGAACTCTCCTGGACTCTGCCCCAAGCACCTCTTTTCTTGGCTGATTTTAATCTTTGTACATCTGCTGTAATGAATCCTAACTGTGAATATATCATTCTGTGGGTCTTTCTAGCAAATTATCAAAACTGAGGGTGGTGTTGGAAACCTCCAAACTTACAAATGCTGCCAGAATGAGGGTGGTTTGGGGACTTCCCTGGTCGTCCAGTGGTTAAGAACTGCCTGCCAATGCAGGGTATAAGGGTTTGAGCCCTGGTCTGGGAAGATCCCACATACTGCAGTGCAACTAAACCTGTGTGCCGTAACTACTGAAGCTCGCGTGCCCTACAGTCTGTGCTCTGCAACAAGAGAAGTGACTGTGATGAGAAACCCGTGCTCCGCAACTATAAAGTAGCCCCTGCTCTCTATAACTAGAGAAAGCCCACGAACAGCAATGATGACCCAGCAGAGCCAAAAATTAATTCATTAATTTTTAAAAAAAGAAGCAAAGGTGGTTTTGTGGACTGCTGTCTAACTTTACAGTCACTGACAGACACGAGAGGCAATAGGGCAGATCAGCTAAAAGCATGGACTTTGGGGCTGGACTTATTGAGTTCAAATACAGGCTACACCACTAAATGCATGACCCTGGGAAAGCTATTTAATGTCTCTGCCTCAGCTTTCTCATCTGTTGAATGGAGACAATAATAATGTATGTCTCTCAGTTATTATAGTATGAGGTTTAAATGAGTTAATATATGTCAAGCCTTTAGACTGTGCCTGGAATAAGACAGTGCCACTTAAAGGTACCTATGTTACTTAATGAGAAAAAAGATTGTAAGTCAATATTTTAAAAATCTGTTAAGAAAGGGAAAACAATTCTAAAGGACAGAAAAAGGGAGGGTGTTAATGGGGTGGAGAGCCCTAGCACACTACACAGTGGCAGTGGCACTGGCCCGCCACCTCTGGGAGTGGCCCGAGGAAAGAAGCATTGAGAGGGCGCTGCAGAGACAAAGGGGCTGAGAGCAGCCACTCTCCACTCCCAGGAGACTGCAGGTCTCCTTGATGAATGCTAGTGTGGCACTTGAGGAGTGGCCCACATAAGTAGATGTGAAGACAGGACCAAAACCAGGATGGAGGCAATGGAAGCTGGCACCTGGGACCCTAAGACTCACACAAAGGGCGTGGAACAGAAAAGGTGCCAACTAGACACCCTCACTGATGCCAGAACAGCATACTGTGGTAGCGGGTGAGCAGCAATCAGGCTTCATCTTAGAGCACAGGGCGTAGCTCTGGGTGACAGGCTCTGGGTCAGTATTCCCCAAACAGACCTAACTGGAATGGGATGAGATAGGATGGAGTAGAGTAGAGTGGGATGGGATGGGATGAAACAGAATGGGGGGGAATAGAACAGAAGAGAAAAAAGTAGAAGAGACATAATTTTGCACCTAAAGGGCCATTCCATTTTCACCAAACATAGGGATGAAAAGGATGGATGAAACACTGAGGCTGTAAAATCAGCAAGACTTAGGTCTCCTGCATTGGCAGGTGGGTTATTTACCACTCACGCCACCTGGGAAGTCCTAAAATCAGGAAGACTTGGTGACTGAGTGTGAGAGATGGAAGGTGGGGAGACGTCAAGGGTAAGTCTCAGGGTCTGGGCTTGCCTGGGGGTTTGGGTTGGTATTATCTCCTGAGATGAGAAACAGGGAAGAAGAGACAGAAAAAATTCAACTTTGCACACATTAAACTGAAGGCAGCCAAAGGCACAGATGTTAGACAAAGGGGTCTAAAGTTCTTGGAGGAGGCCTGGGCTTAGATATGGAGGAGGGAGCCACGTGCAGACTCACCAGCACCCACCTTAAGAGTGGATGAAACCGGGACTTCCCTGGCAGTCCAGCAGTTAGGACTCTGAGCTTTCACTGCTGAAGGCAGTGATCTCTTCAATCTCTGGTTAGGGAACTAAGATTATGTAAGCAGCCAAAAAAAAGAAAAAGAGTGGCACCCCAGAGAAGGTTCAAACCCACAGGAACATCAGTGTCTAAGACATAAGAAGATAGAAAGAGAAACCCCAGAAGATGTAGGGAAGCACTATCCCTGGCATGAAGGAAGGAGGCCTAAACTTAGTAATAATAATCAAACACATAATAAGGACAAATAGTCTATTTCAAGCACTTTACACATATTAGTTCATTTAATTCTACTCTCTGAAGTAAGTGCCATTATTCCCATATTAAAGAAAACTGGGGCAGTGAGGTTCAGGGACTTGCCAAAGTTGTACAGATGGTAAGGATAGGGATTCAAACTCAGCAATTCAGCTCCAGGTTCTGTGCTCCTACCCAGTACATGGTGCTGCCTTTCAGACATGAGGAGGAGGCAAAAGGTACAGTCTTAATTCAGTGGAATAATCAAACAGCATCTTCTACCTTTAGCCTCAGCAAGGTCACCTGGGACCTTGACCAGAAAAGTTTCAGTTAAGTGGGAAGAGAGAATTTTGGACTCAAGAAAGAATGAGAAGCAGGAGTGGACACATTAAGAGCAGGGAAATCAATTCAGAAGATGAAGGAGCTCAGGAGAGAAAGGAAAGGACTTTTTGGGTTATAAGCAGTAATGGTTTCTAGGGTTGAAGTTACTGACAATGTTTGTAGGGACAAGGAAAAAAACCTAGGAAAGCAGGCAGGCATGGATAGGTTTCCAGAAAGAGATGCTCTTGCTTGAGAAAGGACTCTGAAAGGTGGGAATGCAGGAACTCAGGGGCTGAGAAGGAGACCTTCACCATCTCCTTTACCATCAAAAGTCAGTGAGGAAGGCGGGGGAACTGGTGACATCTCACACTGAGACTTGCTGGGGATAAGATGTTCAACTGTTTGCTGCAAAACTAGCAGAGACACTTAAAGAGGAATGACAGTAATTCAAATAATGAGCAGTTCATCGTTTCCTCAATGTAGACACCTTGGATCAAAATCAAAACTTCTATAAACTTGGAGGAATCTTCCTGCCCCCTCACCAGCCCCACCAAAAGAAATATTTGTATTTTGACTTTCTTATAACTGAAATTGAGAATTTTCCTGTCATTACACATGGGCCACAAAGCACAGAGGAGTTCAAACTTCCTGCAACTTTGATAGAAAACATTGTTACATCATTGGGAGGCTAAGACATGATGGTTTTGGCCACCTGGAGAACTGAGTTTTGTTGTGGTGCTAACACTCAACTCCAAGGGAAGAGTTGAACCACTGTTGAAAACATGCTTCTGTATTTGTCAGTGATTGTTAAAAATTCTGTTCACTCTCTCAGTGCTTCTCATACTTTCAAGCACAAATGGATCATCCAGAGCTTGTTAAACAAAGATTCTCAGGCCCCACCCACAGTTAACCTGATCCAGAAGGTCTGGGTGGAGTTTGCCACTCTGGATGTTAACAAGCTTCCAGCAGGTGCCTATGCCTAGGACCACCAATAGCAGCAGTGCTGCCCTAAGAAGGTCGCTCTTAAAAACAAGTGCCCTGAAAAGCTAGTTTTCTCCTGGAAATAACAATATGCTTCCTCCTTTTGGCCAATGGAAATCATGGGGCATGTCTGCCTGTTTGCTGGGCTACCAGGAAGTCCACTGACTCTCGTTGGACTTGCTCCTTTGTAAATCTGTATTCCAACAAAGGATGTTTCCTGCATCATTGCTTGAAATATCAAACCTGGACACTACCCAAATGTCCATAATATGGAGGATGGGTTAAATATTCCATGCATATGATGGAGCATTATGTACACTGTTTTTTTTTGTTGTTTTTTGTTGTTTTTTTTTAAAGCATGGTTCTAGGTATAATGGTAAAATGTCTAGGATAGTTGAATTGGGCAAAAAGGGGAGAGTAGTATGTGTAGTAAGTATCTGGCCATCAGGTCATTATGTGGAGAGAGAGATTGTGGTGTTCCACCCAAATCTCCCTGCAGTACTAAGGTACTTCTCCCAGCTGCTAGGAGACAACTGGCGATTGCAGGTATGAAACCTATTGGGAATTTCCTTTGGCCAAAGGGAGCTACTCTAACCAATGTTATGTCCCCTCCTGGGGCAGCCTAAACCAATGACTGGTTGATTTCAGAATACAAAGGCTTCCTTGCCTCCACTCGACAACACTGAGGACTATCCCTGGTGGCTCAATGGTAAAGAACCCTCCTGCCAAGCAGGAGACATGGGTTCAATCCCTGCATTGGGAAGATCCCTTGGAGAAGGAAATTACAACTCACTCCAGTATTCTTGCTTGGGACAGAGGAGCTTGGTGGGCTACAGTCCATGGGGTGGCAAGAGTCAGACACAACTGAGCAACAAAACAACAACAACAACTACCAGCTCTAGAGCATCTTATAAGATCAGCTGATGCCTCTGTTCAACAACTCCCTCTGCCCACCTTGCCTCATTCACTGACTTACAAGAGCCTCCCTAGTAAACCTCCTGTGTGCAAATTTTCATCCCCAAGTGTTTTCCTGAGAACTCAACCTATGACAAAGCATACGTGGTTGAAATGCATATATTTTCCAGTTTTCCCAGGAAGGGAAAGTAGGCTCATTAATATCGCACTTACCTGGTACTCAATCATTTTCTGTTGTTCTTGGGAAAAGATCTGCAGCCTGTGAAGATGGGGGTGGGGAGGAGAATGGAGAAAGAGAACAGAGCTGTGAGGGACCAGACTTGTTTCAGAACTTGCAAATTCCCTATGTAAATCTTGGACAAAAACCCATGCTTTACATCATTGTAGTAGAGGGAAAAAAGGGTGCCATTCAACTTAGAATGTGGATACATACAACAGACTTTCCAGGAAACAAAAGTTGCTACCAAGTAAGAACTGAAAGGGATTAAAAAACAAACTCCTTAAAATTTAAACACCTGGCCCCAAGTATATTCTGGAAAAGGGGCTTCTATACCTGTTATGAAAATATTACAAAAGGAACTCAAAGCAAAGTAAAATAACTGTGCAACATTAATAAAACTAATGGTTATTTAAACGGTGGTGCAAACAATTACTGAAAGGTTAAACTTTGTTATTCATCCAGCAGATTATTAAGGGCTGCCATTAAAAACAAACAAAAAAACTTTTTCCCCACCATTCTGTGTGGCTTGCAAGACCTTAGTTCTCTGACCAGGGATTGAACCCAGGCAATGAAAGTACCAAGTCCTAACCACTGGACTGCAAGGAAATTCCCTAAAAAATCATTTTTAACAGATGAGAGCAAACAATTGTTACTTTTAATTAAGATGTTTAATTAAAGAAATAACTATAAGGCTTAAATCATTTAAAAAAGTGAACCATAGTTTAAGAGTATAAGTAAATTCTTTGAATGTCTAATGTCAGAACTATATTAAAATTATCAATAGGATAATTCACAATTTTTTAATTTTTTTAAAAATTTATTTATTTATTTTGGTGCTTCACACAGCATGTGAGATCTTAGTTCCCAGACCAGGGATCAAACCTATGCCCCGTGCAGTGGAAGCAAGGAGTCAACCACTAAACCACTAGGAAAGTCCCAGTTTCCTCTTGACTTGATAAGGTTTGCTAGTGGTTTAATCTAAATTACTGATTTTTTAAAAAAAAAATCAGATTTATCAGTTATCCCTTTTTCCTTTTTTAACTGATTAATTTCTCCTTTTGTATCTGCTGATGTCTTCCATTTTTCATGTGTATTTTCTAATTTCTGTGACTAAATATTTAATCAAGACAGAAAATTAAACCACAGAAAACTACCCACAGCTTGGCAAAACTCAACTGAAGAAACTATCCCACATAATCTCATCTGACCTTTTCCACCTTGATTTTTTAAAAAATACAATATGATTTATATAATTTACTGTCACAGAATCAACAAAACCACAACTTAGCTTTCACAACATGTATGGACCATTTCATCAGGTTTTGGCAGTTCTACTACATTTCTGACAGTCCATTTCTTTTCCTTCTCTTACTCCCAAATCCCTCTCTATGACAGCGCTTTAGAAATCTATCTGACCAAAGTGGGACCCTAGAGGTTTCCTGTCTATGTGGTCATTTGTCACATGATCTGACAACTCTTTCTCTGTAAACTGGTCAATCTCTCAAGATGTTTTCTTTGAGATTTAGAAGATCTGAGCTCTGGCTCATGATCTAACTCAACATTTAAAACAGATTGTAAGTTTCCAATCTTCTTGGAAGCTACACTTCCAAGAAGTGTAGCTTCTCTTTTTTTGTTTTTGTTTTTAAATATTTATTTATTTGTTTGGCTGCATCAGGTCTTAGTTGTGGCATGTGGGATCTCGCTAGCTGTGGCGCCTGGGCTTAGTTGCCCCGAGGCATGTGGGATTTTAGTTTCCCGAGTAGGGATTGAACTTGCATCCCCTGCATTGCAAGATGGATTCTTAACCACTGGACCACCCGGGAAGTCCCATAGCTTCTGTTTTATATATAACTAGGACACACTATTTTATTTATACCAATAAATACATGGGGGATAAAGGAAAGCTCTGACTAATCAATGTAGAAGAAAGGAACTAATCAATATAGAAGGAACTAGAAAAATCATCATTTGGCAACCATAACAGTGGTAACTGATTCAGGCAAGAGTCATTAAGAAAATACTAACACTAGTGAATGAGGGACTTTCCCTGTGGTCCAGTGGCTAAGGCTC
This sequence comes from Bubalus bubalis, assembly GCF_019923935.1. Classification (NCBI taxonomy): domain Eukaryota; kingdom Metazoa; phylum Chordata; class Mammalia; order Artiodactyla; family Bovidae; genus Bubalus; species Bubalus bubalis. Next base: position 46,912,932 of record NC_059174.1, read on the forward strand.
CTCGTTCCCAATGCAGGGGGCCCAGGTTCGATCTCTGGTCAGGGAACTAAAAACTGAAAGATCCTGTGTGCCACAAGGTAGATCAAAGATCCTTCATGCTGCACTGAACCTGGTACAGCCAAATAAATAAATATTTTTTAAAAATACTAGCACTAGTAAATGAAAGTTTGAAGTTATTTACATGGTCTCAAAAAATGCCCCTGTAAGATACTTACTAACATAACTTTCTAGTGGACAACCCTGGTACATATAACCTTAACCAAATGATCAAGGTGAACATTACCACCAATATGACAAACCAACATCAGGCATCTCCTGATACAGGACACTGAGAACACACCACTGCTCCAGTAGCAATCATGAATGTACATGACTCTAGACATGAGGAAAATCAGAAAAATTCAATTGATGGGCATCTTATAAAAATAACTGGCTTGTACTCCTCAAAACATCAAGGTCAAAAGAGGCAAAAAATGACTGAGAAAATATTTCAAATTAAAGGAGTCTAAAGAGATATGACCGGAGAAGGCAATGGCACTCTACTCTAATACTCTTGCCTGGAAAATCCCATGGATGGAGGAGCCTGGTAGGCTGCAATCCATGGGGTTGCTAAGAGTCAGACATGACTGAGCGACTTCACTTTCACTTTTTACTTTCATGCATTGGAGAAGGAAATGGCAACCCACTCCAGTGTTCTTGCCTGGAGAATCCCAGGGACGGAGGAGCCTGGTTGGCTGCCGTCTATGGGGTCACACAGAGTCGGACACGACTGAAGTGACTTAGCAGCAGCAGCAGCAGCAAAGAGATATGACAACTAAATGCAACATGTATACCTGGATTATATTCCTGGACCAGAAAAGAAAATGTTATAAAGGATATTATTGGACAATTAAAGAAATCTAAATAACGTCTATGGATGAGACTGCTGTAAACAAAGAATGTTGTTCACCGTTTCAGTTCTACAAGTATTAAGTCACTAGCCACTGCCAGTGCCTACCAACGATATGCCCTGAGGGAAAAAACAGGAGGCACTCTGTGCTTCGGATGAAGGGCACCTAGATAGCTAAGATGCATATCTAAGAAGAATTTCAAGGACCCCAGATTGCTCCATCTTCTAAACACAGAAAAGCACTAAAATTATGAGATGTCTCTTCTTTGTGATTAGCAGTCATCTTTTCATGCTTGACTACATGATTTCCCAGTCCCCCTTCCCCAAATCATGTTTATATATATATTGGCTTCTCCTCTACCTCTTCAGAGCAATTCCTCAGAGCTATTTGAGAGGCTGTCTCCTGGGCTATAGTGCTTAGCTATAGTGCTTATAGGTAAGACTGAATAAAACTCAATTCACAGTTTTAATGTTGTGCGTTTTTTTTTTTCTTCACTTCATACTACTATAATAAAAATAATAATAATACTGCTTCAATGTTAACTTTCCTGCTCTTGATAATTATCTTGTGATCATAGAATAAAATGTTCTTGTACTCAGGAAATTTACATTAGGGGTAAAGGGACATCATGTCAACAGCTTATTATCAAATGGCAGGCAGGCAACCTCGTGGAGGTTCTTTTTTTTTTTTTTTGACCATGCCCCATGGCTTGTGGGACCTTAGTTACCCAAACAGGGATCCAACCCAGGGCACAGCGGTGAAAGTGCCAAAAAAAACCACTGGACCACCAGGGAATTCCCTGGAAGTTCTTAGCCTTATTCAGGTCACTGCAGCCAATGGTTAGTCTCCAAAGGCTAAGAGATTTTGACCAGGGGCTCTTAGGGCCCCCTCCAAATTACCTACAAAGAAGAACCAGCCTTAACCTGTTAACTTCATTAACAGGATTCTGACTCCAAATCTACTCCAAACCAGAGGATCCACTTAAACGTTCATGTGTTTGGATCCCAAAGGAAATAACAGAAAACAAGCAATCTCAAATGGCCAAGTAGGGCAATAGAATAAAATTTTGTCCTGGTGTGTCTGGTTTCAGAATTTCAAGACAAAACTTCCACATTGTATGAATGTTTTGGCTTCAAATAATTTCTATGATTCCATTTAACTCAAGTTCAAAAACAGGTAAAACTAATCCATTGAATTAGACCCAGGGTGGCAGTGGGTATTGACTGAGAAGGAAGGCTTCAGGGTGCTAGAAATGATGGATATCTTCCCAGATTTTTTTTTTGGCTGTGTTTTGGGGCATGCAGGTGTCTTAATTCCCCAACCAGGGTTTGAACCCAGGCCCTCTACAGTGGAAGCGTGGAGTCTTAACCACTGGACCACGAGGGAAGTCCCTGAAGTGATGCATATCTTGATCTAGGTTGTGTTTACACAGTTCTCTGAAATGTAAAAATTCACTGAGCTGTAGCTTTAACATAAGAATACTTGACTGACTGTGTGTTATGCCTGGAAATAATCTGGAGAAAATGTTTGTTGCCTAAAAAAAATGCAACAATCTGGATTCAAACTTAAAAAAAATTTTTCACATGAGTCACTTACTGCCACCCCATCAGGTATGAATATTCCTTTTAATTAGAGTTCAAAGACAGACAAAATTAATCTGTTATGTAAGAACTGGAAAATGGTTCCCCATGGTAGGGTAGCAATGGGGAACGGGTATCATAGAGCTTTCAGGGTGTTATAATGTTCTGTTTTCTGATCTGAGCACATTACCCAGAGGTTGTTCCCTTTGTGACAGACAATTCATTGAGCTGAATGTATATTATTATATGTATTTTATATCTCAATTTAAAAAATTATGTTAAAAACTTAAAAAAAGTATTTGCTCCCAAACCTGGCACTAGGCATAGCATAGGTGAAGGAAAAGAGCAACAAGAAAAAGAAAATGTCCCAACTCCTTACCCATACACATGCGTGCTGAGTCACAGAAACTACCTGTTTTGGATTCTGTGCATGTAAAAAGCAGGGGCTATCTGCTCTAAAAATGAAAGCTTGACACTGATGGCTTCTGAAAGATGTTACCTGCCTTATCTCTTAACTTCCTTTGTTGCTTAAGATGATATACTCATGTTTTGTCTAAAGACTACAGAAGGATTGATTGTAACATTTATAAAAACACATACTGTTTCAGCATCTCACCCTTTTATCAAGCTAATGGTTAAAATCTTATTTCCATTACATCTGTGATTTTGTCTCAGTCCATCTTATTCACCATTAGCTTGATTTTAAGTTCGGTGAAGAACAGTTTCTACAAGTAGCTTTAACTTTTGTCTTTGTGGTTGGTTGTTACTGTGCTTTTATGTTTACTGAATTGTTCTACCAGAATTTTATAAGGCACTGATTCACGGAAGTCAAATGTGCCATGCCTAAAAAAACCTCCACAGAACAAGGCAAAAATATTCTTAGAACACAGTAACTTCCAGGTCCAGTTTCTTTTCCCTCCATAATTCATATTTTCCCCAGCCTTATAAAAATATAATAGGCAGATAATATTGTGTAAGTTTAAGGTGTACAATGCCCTGATCTAATACATGTATACATTGCAAAATGATTACCACAGTAGGATTAGTTAACATCTTCATAATTACCTCACAGAATTACCTTTCTTTTCCTTTCTTTTTTTTTTTTTTTTTTTTTTGGTGTGGTAAGAACATTATTTTTAAGTTAATCCCAGATTAAAATAATTTCCAAATGTTCTGAAGGTTTGCTCCTTCCACAAAATCTTTTACATTAGACTTAGGTACTTACTCAGTAAATTCTTTGTTTTCTAACCACAGGCAAAGTTACATCCATCCTAGCTGCCATGGAGTCAGAATAGATTTTTAGAAACCAGGTTCACTCTTAAGATGCTGTCACAGATGGACATCTCATTAGATTTTCTAGAAAGAACCTTAAAGGAAATATTAGGAGAAATATGCATTAAATCCTTGGCAAAAGCAACAGAAGCCCCATCTTAAATAACATGTTACTTTAGCTCATTTTAGAGTACTTTCATTAATGTAGGGAACAAAAAAAAAAAAAAAGGGAGAAGGAAGTTTATTTTTGTTTTTCTTTTTTGCTTGTTTTTTTTTGTTTTTTTGTTTGTTTGTTTGTTTGTTTGGCTGCTCTGATTGGCTTGCAGGATCTTAGTTCCCCAAACAGGGATTGAAATGGGACCTCAGCAATGAACTTAGGGAGTCCAAACCACTGAAAGGCCAGGGAATTCTTGGAGAGGGAGGTTTCAAAAATAGTTTGAGGTGGGCTTTAGCCTTCACAACTTAATGGAACTGGCTGGTAATTAGTTGGGGAATATCACTGTGCGAGGTGCAGCCTCAATTCCTTGCCTCTCCCATTCCCAACTTTTGCATTTGGCAAGCCCCAGCATCAACCGGCAGTAAGCCTCTTAATCACAGACGTAGCCGGTGTCTCCAATATACAATTCTCAGTGCCCCTTGTGGTCACAGATACCCCCGAATGTCCAAATATGACTATCAAAGACCACTAGTCAATGACTACAAAACTCACCGATCCACTCCGATTGCGGAACAGTGAATTAGGCAGATCTCTGATGGCAAACCCACACTGATCGCCAGTGATATCCCAATGACTGGGAACCAATCACTGACTCTCACTGTCCCACCTCCCCCCACAATTACTGACCGTCCCAAAGCACTAACCCCCTCCTCCACTGATCCCGCTATTCCCCATACTCTGATCTACACAAGTCGGGTCACTGATATCTTCAGATTCCTCTCCAGCGATGATCTAAAGGGAGTCTCCATCACTGATTGCCTAAAGCGTTTCTCCAAACATTGATCCTCACTGACCACCCTCAGTGAGGATGAACCTCGAAGTTTCCACAATCACCAGCTTCAGGTACCCAAACAGAACTTAGAACCTCCAGTCACTGACCCCTCAGGCTTCTGATCACTGAGTCCTAACGCCGATCAAATCAGCGTCTTCGAAGAAACTCATTTGTCAAGACAGTTGAAGATCACTATAAACTGACTTCCACGCATTCTGTCAGTCAAGAACGCTAGTTTATTGATTTCTACATACTCCCAATCCATCTTCTTCACAGACACTAACGCTGATTCCCATAAACCCGCCACCACAGACTCTCTCCCAAGAGGCTCAGACGCCCAATCACTTAACCCTTCAGTCCCCTCAGTCTCTGACCCTTACGGGTATCCATGACTGACCCAGTCGGGCCACCGTAGTCGTCTGATCGCCATCCTACACACGTCTTGAATTTTGACTATTTCTCACATTGATCTTTCCCATTTTCCCCGCATCCGCGCCCATAACCTGAAATTGACTGCCGTACCACGCTGCCTCTCCACGGTATGAGCTCTTCCCAAAACGAGTGGCCGTGCGCAGACTCAGTCGCATCTTTGAGGCTGGCTGCCGCCACCTGGCATCTTTCCAGAGAACAGGATTCTGGGTTTCTGAATGTCAACGGCAGGTATTATGGCTGCGCGCACTAGCCAACCGCTTGCAGGGGGCGGCCATGTTTGAATCGGTACCGTACAGCGGATGACTAGACCCTTTGTTAGGCGATTAGGCTATTTTAGGGCGGGAAGAAGCAAGTGTTTCTGGGTCCCTAAACACAGATATCACTGCTGCTTTTAGCATCTCAGAAGCTCAAATCTCCTGAGGTCACTATAGCGGCTCCCTGACTGGGAAATTAAGATTTCGTTGTCTCCAGTAGGGCAGTGAGGTAAGATGGCCGCGTACGTGTTATACAGCTTAAAATGCGGTGTGTGCGGCCATCTCCCAGGAGGAACGTCCGTAAAGCAAGGTACAACTTTGTCTGGGCCAGCTTTGTTTGTTGATGAACAGCGGAAGAAAGAAGCGTTTCTCTTGGGGAGCCTGAGGCCCCTGGAGGAAGAGGAGTCTTTACTAGGGGGGCGGCTCAGCAAGAAAGGGCAGGTACCAGGTTCTTCGCCGGTTATTGAAAGAATACGTGAAGAGCCGGTTCTTTGTCATAGGTGGCTTTACTCTATTCACACTAAAAATAAAATACCCAGTTATTTTACCAGAAAATGGGTTTATTCTGGAAACTGCAATGGGTTTATTGCAGGGAACTGCAATTCCAGACAAGCAAGCTACAGTAAAACTCATAGGCAAGTCCAACAAACGAGGAAAAGAAACTTAATTTTGTAAAGAAAAGGGAAGGTATTTGGAGGGGGCTCTGCACATCACAGGAATTGTTTTGGAACATCTCTCGAAATGACTGGTTTGTCCTATGAAAATAGCTTTTTAAAAAATAAACCCATAATTCTATTTGGTGGTCAAAACAAGTGGTGTAACATCTGACTTCTAAAATGACTCCTGGACTTCCCTGGTGGTCCAGAGATTAAGAATCTGCCTGCATTAGCAGGGAACACCGGTCAGTCCCTGGTCCAGGAAGATTCCACATGCTTTGGGGCAACTAAGCCCTCATGCCACAAACTACTGAAGTTCATGCACCCTAGGACCTATGCTCTGTAACAAGAACATATGAGAAGCCTACGAACCACAACTAGAGAGTAGCTTTTGCTTGCTGCAACTAGAGAAAGCCTGCATGCAGCAACGAAGACCCAGCAAACAAAAAATAATTTAAAATAAAGTAAAAATAAAATGAAAATGACTCCCAACAATTCCTATCCCCTGGTATTTACACCCTGTGTAGCCCCCTTCCATGTTGTACCAAGGCAGATCAGTGAGGTTGATAGTATACAGTAGAAGTGAGAGTAAGTTGTAAATGACACCCCAGCTTCTGACTTGGAAGTGTTCATGCTTTTTCTCTCAAATAACTTACTCTGAGAGAAGTTAGTTGCCATGTCATTGAGGACACTGAGACAGACTATGAACAGGCCCATGTAGCAAGGAGCTGAGATATCCTGCTAAAAGTCAAGGAGGAACTGAGGTCGTCTTGTATCAAGTGGGTCACCTTGGAAACAAATACTGTACCCTAATTAAGCCTTGAGATGACTGCAGCCCCCATCAGTACACAGACTGCTACCACATGAGGGACTCAGAAACACCCAGCTAGCAGCTTGCATATCCTTGACTGTCATAAATATTTGTTTTTAGCCACTGAGTTTGGGAGTAATTTGTTATTCAGCAGTAGTTAATTTGGATACTTTTGGTAAAAATGCTCTAAGTGATCTCTCTGGATTTCTTGAACAAGCTCCTAAACTTGTGATTGTTCTATCAAATCAGAGAGGATTTTAGCCATTTCTTCACTTATAACAGAGAAATTAAAGGTTCTGCTAGATATTTAAAATTTAACAAAGAGTTTAAGAGTCTTGCTTCATTTGAATTAATACAAGTGGGTTTATGTGACACTTTAGAAATAATTACAGTAATTAACAAAAATGACCATTTAGAGAGTGCCTGTGACATGCCTGGCCTGTCACTGGCCTTCTCACTTCAAGGGCTACCCTCATTCTAGCACCAGTCATAAAGGCAAAAGGAAAGAGAGTCTTGGAGTGTCTTATGCTTGGAATTAAATGCTCTGCCTCAGAAATGACACAAGTCATTTCCTCTCACTACTAATTGAGTAGTCACCCAACCACATGAAATACAATCTTAGCATAAGCTTGGAATGGGGAGAGCTAGAAATATTTAAGATCCCCTGGAGAAGGAAATGGAAACACACTCCAGCATTCTTGCCTGGGAAATCCAATGGACAGAGGAGCCTGGCAGGCTACAGTCCGTGGCATTGCAAAGAGTCAAACACTAGTTAGTGACTAAACCACCCACCACAAACTTCAGGATATCCACAAACACCATGAGAACAGTGTTATCATCACCATCCTAAAGAAAATGCAGTATAGAGATGAGGTGACCAATCCATAATCTTTCAGTTAATAAGTAAAAAAGAAGGACTCAGAGCCAGGTATGTCTATTTTATACAAAGGTAAAGGATCATCACAGGCTTCCCAGGTAACACAGTGGTAAAGAATCTACCTGCCAGTGCAGGAGATGCAGGTTTGATCCCTGGGTCGAAAAGATCCCCTGGAGAAGGAAAGGGCAACCCACTCCAGTATTCTCGCCTGGGAAATCCCATAAGACAGAAGAGCCTAGTGGGCTACATCCATGGGGTTGCAAGAGAGTCAGACAATGGCTTAGTGACTAAACAACAACAAAGATCATTACCATTATTGTTAAAATTTTTTTGTTACTGTTAAATTTTGCTTCAACATATCTAAGGCACTGAATTAGGGAACAAAGAGAGGCCTGAGGTCTCCGATAAAATAAAGAATACTCAAGATGGTGTGGCCTGGTGGGGGAAAGGAATACACAAGAAAATGGGTAAAAAGAGTGTTTAAAAAAAGAGTATACACTGTAGGATTCAATTTATGTGAAGCTCAAGAACAGGCAAAACAAATCTACTGAGTTATAAATCAGAAAGCAGTTGACTCTAGTAACTATTGACTCCGAAGAGAATCTCTTGGGGTGATGAAAATGTTCTTGTTTAGGGTGGAAGTTTCAAGAGTCTGTATAATTGTCAGGACTCATCAAAGTAAACACTTATGATTTGTGCATTTATTATATGTAAATTGTACCTTAACTTTTTGAAGCCAAAAAGTGTTCAGGGTTTTGAGAGATCATGTTAGTAGGGAAAAGAGAGAGATGTGAAAGAACTGACAGAACTTTACCCTAGTTTGTGGAAAGATGAGGCCCTGGTGAGACCATCACAGAACTTATGGCTTATGATAGTGCCCTCTCTAGAGGCCCAGACAGAGCCATTAGAGAAAGGAGTCTCCAAGGATTCGTGGTTTGGCAAATTAAAGGCTCTGGGCTAACCTAGCTTGCAATGACCATCAGCTCTTATTTATTCCCTAGGCTGATAAGTCTCAGCCTGTTGAACCAGATATGGTGACCTTCTACACTGTCATCATTTAAAGGGATGCCAGGCCCCAAGTTTGGCATAAAAGGAGACATAGCCCTTCCCTAATCTGGAGCAGAAAGAACTATGCCTTGGCCTGAGCAGAAATAGGCCTTTGCCCTTGCACGAGTGAAGACTGTTCTGGATCTAGGGTGGAATGTGACCTGTTTCCTGGATCAAGATAGATCTTGAGAGTAGCCTGGCATGAGCGAAGACCACACCCCATCCTGTCCTGTCTTGAGTCAAGGGTGTTGGTGGTGGCAGTAATTGGTGATACAAGTCTCAAAGTATAATTTTCAAAAAGTTAGAACTTGTACAGATATTCATTTAACTTATTAATGAGGGAACTAGCAGGATTGGAGATTTGGTGCAAAGTAGATGTTCAAAGTAGTTTCAATCCCTAGGTTGGGAAGATCCACTCGAGTAGGAAATGGCAACCCACTCCAGTATTCTTGCCTAGAAGATTCCATGGACAGAGGAGCCTGGCAGGCTACAGTCCAAGGGGTTGCAAAGAGTCAGAAATGACAGCATAACACACACACACACACACACAAATAGGTATATAGTCAGTGGAATAAAGAATCTTGCAATAAGACTGCAAAGTTAGATAGATATAAAACTAATGTCCTATAGGGCAATAAAACCATAAGCTTGAAGGTTATCTTTTCTTCAGCGAATCAGTTTATATAGAACAAATATATGAAATGTACCAATTGCCAAGTTAACATTTTATCTATGTAGTCTGCATCCTACTTAGTAGTAAAAAGTGACCTAAACAAGGGTACATTCTACCAGAGCAGTGAGTTCTCAAACTGGTGAGAGTTTTAATCCCCAGGGAACATTAAGCAATCTTTGGAGACAGTTTAGGGGGAGGAGTGGATGCCATGGATGCTTTCAACCACACAGAGAACAACCTGGTACAACAGAGTTATTTGGGCCCAAATGCAAACAGTGCTGAGTTTAGGAAAACTTTCTCAAGAATGATTTATTAGACTTTGGGTGGGTTTGTTAGACCATGCTCTAGTATGACTTTGAAAAGGCACAAAGGGTGACACAGTATAGTTTCTGGGTTTTTGATAATTTTTCTTAACACAAAGTTGGGGAAGTGTTGATAATCATTGGATCTGGGTAATGAATACTTAATGAATGATTAATCTTTTCTCTCTCTCTCTCTCTCTCTCTTTTTTTGTATGTTTGCATAGCATCTTAGTTCTCTAACCAGGGACTGGGAATTGAACCTGGGACCATGGCAGTGAAAGTACTGAGTCTTAACCACTGAACCACCAGGGAACTCCCTAGGATGGGATTAAGTGCTAGTAAGAAAAAGTGAAGAGTTAAAATTGGACATATTTAAGAATGAAACAAAAATGGTCATATGCAGATGATGTCACTGGACAACAGGAATAAAAAGACCAAGAAGATCCAAGAATGAATTCATCCCACTCTATGTGAGGCATCCTGAAAGAGGATTTTGCATTGAAGCAGAAAGTAATTCTGGGACGTGCCTAGTGGCACAGTGGATAAGAATTCATCTGCCAGTGGAGGGGTCACAGGTTTGATCCAACCAACCCTCCTATCCTCTCTTTCCTCCCCACAAATTTAGTTCAATCTGTGTGGAGCACTTGGCCAACTTCAGTGCTATTGATATCATTCATCCATCCATTTAACAAACTTGTACTGAGTCTCTGCTTTGTGCTGGTGCCATGCTGGGTGCCTTGGACACAGCAGGAGGAAGACAAAGTCCTGACATCATGAGGGTTATGGTCCAGTGGGGAGGAAAGAATAATAAATCAGAAAAAGAAACACTTAATATTAGGTCAGAGGGTGGTACTTGCAGCACAAATACAGTACAAAATAGTGAGTGACCCCAAGAAGTGTGTTACTTCATACACAGTGCTGTGTGTGTAAACTCTCCAAACAAGGAGAGGACAGCAAGCTTCATGGAGAATGAGGAAGCAGAGTCTCAGAGAACACAGCCAGGCAAAGGCCCAAAGAGAAACAAGCTTCTGTGATGTTAAGAGCAGCCAGAATGGGCATGTTGATAGATAATAAAAATGGTGACCAGCTACAATTAAAGGGTTTTCCAACCCCATTCCCCTTTTATTATAACTTTACACTATAAACATTAAATGTAAACTTGTAAAAATACAAATAACCAAAATTGTATGTGAAAGACTGATATGCAAAATAGAAAAACTTACATATTCTAATATATAATCATATAGTACATATTATATGTCATATAAAATATTTTTATTGTAATAGGAATATACAATGATATTGCAGTGTACTATATTATATATGTTATAGTATTTAATGATATGCAATATAAAATTATAACTAATGTACAAATCTAATTATATATATTTATCATCTAATTTCTAATAAATAATCTTTTATCAAACATAATTTATCGTACAGTAAAACATAATACTTCTGAGAGTCATCCACGTTGGAGCTTGTGTCATAACTCAGCTGTATAGATGTACTATACTGTATTTAGTTATTCACCCATTGATGGACATTTAGGCTGTTTCCAATCTTTTGGTAATTATGAATGCAGTTCCTATGAACATTCAAGTACATACATAATTTCTCATTTCTCTATGGTAAAAACCTAGAAGTGGGATTGCTGGGTCATAGGATAGGTATATAGTTACCTTTATAAGAACTTGTGAAACTTTTGTCCATAGTAGATATACTACTGGGTATCATTCCCACAGCAATACATGAAAGTGTCTATTGCTCTACATTCTTGCCAACTTTTGGTACTATGTTATTTATTCACTGCCATTCTAACAAGCATTAATGGTATGTCATTATCGTTTTTATTTGCATTTTCCTGATGACTATGTCCAGTGTCTTTTCATCACCATACTTTCATTTGTATCTCATACAACCATATGGATGAGTCTCAGATACATTAAATGAAAGAAATCAGACTCAAAAGGAGATACATACTTACATATTTATATGGATACACACACATTCATGACATGTGAAAAAGGCAAAACTATAGAAACAGGCAACAGATAAGCAATATCGAGGGGATGGAAGTAGATTGATCAAAAAGGGATAGGACCTTTCTACCATGTGTAAAATAGCTAGCGGGAACCTGCTGTATAGCACAGGGAGCTCAGCCTGGTGCTCTGTGATGATCTAGAGGGGTGGGATGAGGTGATGAGAGGGAGGGGATATATGTATACATACAGCTGATGCAGGTTGTTGTACAGCAGGAACTAACACAACATTGTAAAGCAATTATACTCCACTTAAAAAAAGAACATTTAAGAAAGAAATACTCATAATTTTTTAAAGAGACAGGAAGGAATTTAGGGTAGTGAAGAATCTGTTTTTTGATTGTAGTGTTGACTCCTTGATTTTATGCTGCATTTGTCAAAAACTCTCAGAACTGTACACTTTTAAGGGTGACTATTACTGTGTGTAAATGATACCTCAGTAAATCTAAATTTTAAAAATACCTAAGTACTATAACATTGGGCTTCCCTAGTAGCTCAGCTGGTAAAGAAACCACCTGCATTGCAGGAGACATCAGTTCGATTCCTGGGCCAGGAAAATCCCCCGGAGAAGGGATAGGCTACCCCCTCTAGTATTCTTGGGCTTCCCTGGTGGTTCAAACAGTAAAGAATCTGCCTGCAATGCAGGAGACCTGGGTTCAATCCCTGGGTTAGGAAGATCCCCTGGAGGAGGGCATGGCAACCCAGTCCAGTATTCTTGCTGGAGAATCCCCATGGACAGAGGAGCCTGCTGGGTTGTAGTCCATGGGGACACAAAGAACCAGACAGGACTGAGCAACTATGCACAGCACAGCAGCACTATGATACTATGTTACAGTAAATATAAAAGAGATATAGTTGAAAGTAATTTATAAAATAACATACATTTCCCTCTGTGAGGTTTGGGTACAGCCATTCAGAGGTTGGTCTTGTGTCAATTTATAACTGGTAATATTATTAACAATAGGGACACTCTCCTTGGTCTGCACTAGCTCTGCTCCCCTCATGTGAACCATATTAAATCCCCTCATCTTCCATAAATCTATTTTACAGGTGAAGCAATCAAGGCTCAGGGGAGGTTACTGGGCACCAGGGTTGGCACCAGGATTTTAATCCATGTTGACAACTTTAGCTATTTTGCTTGCATCACTCATGTAGTAAGTCGGTATCTCAGTATGTGATCTCCTGGGGGCCTCAGAGCCTCCACAGTCTACTCTGGGCCAACAATTCCCTGGAGAGTGTGTATGAGGCTATTACCCTCTCCTTATCCCTTCTCTATCCCCAAAGGGTTCCTGTCCAAGCAAACAGTGGGGACTTGAACAAGCAATGCTGGGGGACTTGCAGGAGCCATACTAAGTGGTCTGATGAAGCAATGTGAGCAACAGGGAACCAGTAGACACTATGTTATTGGGGGCAAATAGGGAAATAGGTATTACCAGGATTTAATGGAAGAGTCACAGATACTGTATTAGTGGGTAATGGTCATCAAAAGACTTTGTACGAGTTGTTAATGGGGGTCCTACAGAGATGGCTAATGTGAAGTCTATGATGTCATATCAGTCATTGCCCTTACCTGGGGATAGGGAAGCAGATGAACAGAACACACCAATGTTCAGAGAGTACTGGGAGCATCACCACATACTGTGTTGGGGATGGTTACAAACACTGCTGTGTGGGGGTAATAGAAGAATCACTATCACTATAAGAGACAATTAATGGAGGGAAACAAAAGTCATCCAGATAGAGGTGTCATGAAAGAATCAGGAGATAATATTAAAAGTTGGATTTGGTAGGTTATACTATGGTTTCCTACTACAAGGATTGTTGTAAGCGGTCATCAGTCATGATTTAGGTGAAAATGGGAATAAATCAGGAGTATGGAGGTTACCAGACTATTTCCCAAATGAGGCAAAGTAATATACATTATGCTGGAGGTTAACTGGAAGATGTAATGAAGAAGTTCTCCAGACATTATTTCCCGGAATTAGTAAGAGGTGACACAGTGATGGAATAAGGTAAAAGGAGGATAATGGAGGGTGTCCAGACATTGTGGATTAAGAAGGGGATAATGGCGAGATCTCCAGACACTCTCCTGAGGAGTTAGCAAACACTGTCCCCAGTTGGGGGATAATGCTGTGTCACCATTTAGTGAAGCCCCAGAAGCAATACTGGGTGCAGTAAAAGGTGGTAGTGGGTCACCAGATATTGTTCTAAGATAGTGGGTTCATCAGTTACTGTGAAGCAGTGAGATAAAGAAAAGCTAATGATGGATTAGATATTATCAAGGTAATGGGACATGCCACTAATCACTGCCCAATTTGATTATTGGAGATTATATGAGAATCCTTAGTCCTGCTACGTCCACCAGGTTCTGTCCCCATTCTTAATCCCCATGCTGCTATTCACAAAGGTGAGAACAATTCTGTACCACCTATTGCCCACTCTCAGCGTTGTCAATGGACTGACCTGGAGGAACCAGTTTGGCCACCCAACAGCTGATCATTCAATCGGTTCCTCTGCATGCATTTGTGAGGCCACTGCTCCCTCTGTCTTAGGCTGCCCACCTGACATCCAAGGAAAGGCAACCCCTCTCTCTGCTCTTGGTTTCTCCAAATTAGCAGCTTTGGGCAGACCTGTCAGGGCATGATAAGCAGGTCTGTACATCAGCTTAGGAGGTAGGCAAGGCCCTGTCAAGGTGCAATTGGGGTAGGGCAGGGTTGTGAATGTTTGGGCAGAATGAGCATGCTTTTTTGTGATCACTTTGGAGCTGACTGGGGTATTTTGGAATCATTGAAGGGAATCTTGAAACATCAAGTATCTATATGGGACTGATTTCCTATGCCTCAGTTCTCTTTTCCTTCAATGGGTTGGCATCAGACCAAAAGGTTTACAATGATGTGACAACTTCTGGGACAGGAAGGAAGGACTGAAGGTGAAAAAGCCTGCTGTGTAGTAGGTAAGTTGGTTCTCCCCATCAGAGCATCTTATGCTGCAATATAGAAAGCACAGGGCTTCCCAGGTGGCTTAGTGGTAAAGAATATGCCTACTAATGCAGGAGACACAGGAGATGGGGGTTCAATCTCTGGGTTGGGAAGATCCCCTGGAGAAGGAAATGGCAACCCCTTCCAATATTCTTGCCGGAAAAAAATCTCATGGGCAGAGGAACCTGGTGGGCTACAGTCCATGGAGTCACAAAGAATTGAACATGACTGAGTGAGCGCAGCACACACATAGAAAGCATCAAAGGGAAATCGTGAGAAGAGCAGGGTCAACACTCCATAATGTGCATTCATGGAAGGACTGCTGTACGTTAGGCATGGGTCTAAGTTCACTATGGTGAACAAAATGGGAAAAAAAAACATTCTAGAATGGGAACCATAGACAAGTGAAATATACAAGGTACTGTGGTAATAAGTGTTATGGAGAATGATAAAGGAGGAAGAGAGGGATGGAATTTTAAGTCAGATAGGGAAGGGAAGGCCTCTGCAAAGAGATGCTGCTGGACGAACGACATGAAGGAGTAAAGCACACAGATATGAGGAACTGTGCTCTTTGAAGAGGGCACTGTAAATGCAAATTAGGCCCTGAGGCAGGACCTAATTTGATGTGTTTGAGGGACATGGGGGAGAAGGTCCTTGTGCAGTGTATGGAAAGAAGATGGATAGAAAGAAGACAGTGAAGGTAATGTTGAGGTTTGTTTTTATGAGTTAGTGATTTGTTATTGTCATTATAAAGGGCAAGTCATTAAGGAAGGCAAATGAGCTGGAAAAACTATGACAGCAAACGGGAGACTGAGGTGACGAGTTGACTGAGATGACCTGAACATCCTTACTTCAGAAGCTTTCCTGAAGGTAATGGGAACAATAATTAAGGGTCAATAAATCTGGGCGATAAGGGTAGTCAGCAGACACAGTGTTTAGCATGAATGGACAATCATAATGCAATTATAGCAGTCAGAAGACAATGTGCTGCATGGGTGTTGAAGACATCTACTGATAGCTAACGAGGGGTGCTAGAGGATAATGGGGCAGTCAACTGTATACAAAAATAATTTTTCATTTATTGTGGCATCCCTTTCTTGATAAAAATATGCAATAGGGAACTGTATAGACAGGACCATGTTAGATTCAGCAGAAGAATGTCACCCAAAATTCTGTTAGACAATGTGTTCTGCAACAAACACCTCACAGAACTCAGGGCTTATCATTATCATATATATTATGTTGTTCTACCATTCAGCTTACTGGCATGTTACCTATTCCACATTAAACAGGGTTATCATTAACATGACTTCACATGTTTCCAGTGCAGAATTTTCTAACAGTGTTCCATTATAGTTTTCATGAGAAAAATTCCACTAATGTACCAAGTTGACAAAGTTCTTTCTCAGTATAAATGCCTCAGGGTTTACTGAGGCTGGTGACAATGTGGAAAGGGGCCCTCTCTTAGGGCCCTTTCAGAGATCCTCTTCTGTATACTAATATGTGACATTATGATGGAGCATTTCTACTTAAGATAATACACATATTTTCTGCTGCATGAATTTCATAATATAAAATCAGATCTGATCTCACTGAGGTTTCTCTCAGACTGTTTCTCTTAAGTGTGAATACTCTGATGCACATTGAGCACTGACTTCTGAACGAAGCCTTTCCCACAGACGACACACTTATAGGGTTTGTCTCCGGTGTGTGTTGTCTGGTGTTTATTCAAATTTGACCTGTCAGTGAAGGCCTTTCCACACTCTGCACACACATAAGGCTTCTCTCCTGTATGAATGCGCTGATGCACTTGGAGCTGTGATTTCTTAGTAAATGATTTACCACAATCACTGCATTCATAAGGTTTCTCTCCAGTATGAATCCTATGGTGTATAATCAGTTCTGACTTTTGTCTGAAGGTCTTTCCACATTCAGAACAGATGTAGGGCTTCTCTCCAGTATGAGTTTTCTGGTGTTTACTGAGATTTGACCTGCCACTAAAGGCTTTCCCACATAAAGCACACACATATGGTTTTTCTCCTGTGTGAATTGGTTGATGCACCAGGAGCTGAGATTTGGAGGTGAAGGACTTCCCACAATCACTGCATTCATAAGGTTTCTCCCCAGTATGAATTCTCTGATGAGTAATAAAGTTTGACTTACGGATGAAGGCTCTCCCACACTCAGTGCACACATAGGGTTTCTCTCCTGTATGAATTTTCTGATGCACAATGAGTATTGACTTCTGGTTGAAGGCTTTCCCACATTCATGGCATTCATATTGCCTCTCTCCAGTGTGAATTTTCTGGTGTATATTGAGGTGTGACTTCTGGGTGAAGGATTTTCCACAGGTACTGCATTCATAAGGTTTCTCCCCAGTATGAATTCTCTGATGTGTAATCAAATCTGATCTTTGAGTGAAGGCCTTGCCACATTTAGAACATATATAGGATTTCTCTCCTGTATGAGTTTTCTGATGTGTAATGAGATTTGATCTGTTAGTGAATGCCTTCCCACATTTAGTGCACGTATAAGGTTTCTCTCCTGTGTGAATTCGTTTATGCACGTGGAGTTGTGACTTGGAAGTAAAGGATTTCCCACAGTGACCGCATTTATAAGGTTTCTCTCCTGTATGAATTATTTGATGGGCTATCAAGTGTGCCTTCTGGATGAAGGCTAGACCGCATTTCATGCATATATATGATTTTTCTCCTGTATGAATTCTCTGATGCACTGTGAGTGCAGACTTCTGAGTGAAGGCTTTTCCACAATCACTACATTCATAAGGCTTTTCTCCGGTGTGAATTCTCTCATGTATAATCAACTCTGACCTGTAGGTAAACGCCTTACCACATTCAGTACATATGGAAGATTTCACTCTAATTTGAACCTTCTTATGTGTATTGAGGTTGGAATTATTGTTGAAAACCTTTCCATATTCGCTGCACATAGACGGTTTCATTCTTGTGTGAGTTCGTTGATGTACCTGCAGCTGTGACTTGGAAATGAAGGACTTCCCACAATTATTGCATTTATATGGTTTTTCTCCAGTGTGAATTCTTCGGTGTGCAATCAAGTGGGTCTTCTGGATGAAGGCTTGTCCACATTCAATACATATATACGATCTCTCACCTGTATGAATTTTCTGATGCATCTTGAGCGTGGACTTCTGTGTGAATGCTTTCCCACACTCACTGCACTCATGGTGTCTCTCTCCAGTATGAATTTTCTGATGTATACTAAGATCTGAGTTATAAGAGAAGCCTTTCCCACATTCACTGCATTCATAGAGTTTTTCTCCAGTATGAATTCTCTGATGCCTGAAAAGAGAAGAGACTTGGAAAAAGGCTTTCCCACATTGACTGCACTTATAGGGCTTCTCTCGAGTATGAGTTCTCTGATGTGTGATGAATTCTGGCTTCTGTACAAAAGCCTTCCCACAGTCAATACATACATAGAGTTTTTCTCCTGTATGAACTTTCGTATGTACCTTGAGTTGTGAATTCTGAGTGAAGATATTTCCAAATTCAGGACATTCATAAAATTTCACCCCAGTATGAATTTTCTGATGTTGAGAGGGTACTTGTTTATAGCTGAGAATTTTTCCACATTGATTATGGTCCCGTAATTTCTCTCCTGTTGGAGTACACTCTTGTTTAGTATAGGAGGAAATTTTACCATATTCAGTAATCTTATTAATGTTCTTTGATGCACTGTTTCTATTATGATTGCATAAATCTAAATTACAGCTTAAAGCACTTCCAAATAAGTCACATTGATGATGAGGTCTCTTTGGGGAAGGAATGTTTTGGCTCACACGAATTATTTTTTTTATGCCCTTATATGCATAATCCCTCTGTATAGTCAATACTTTCTTGATGAAAGCCACATTTCTTAAAGATCTGTTTTCTCTCTGATGATAGCTCTCTATCTGGTCACCAATCTGCCACAATTCTTCTAGAATAAAATACAACACAACGTCATTTGTAGCATCACCTTCCCTCTCAACATAGAAAATTTTTGAGGTTGAAACCCAAAGTCTCCTTCTCAAAGGAGAATGATTTTAGCTCAAAGAGCAGCTAGCTAAGGCAAGATGAGAGGCTTATATGGTTCATCCAAGTTGAACACAATGAAAAGAGTGATGAGGGTGAATTAATGACTTAGTAGACTTGGTGACAGGGGTGATAGGAAACACATGGGATAGAATTCAGTTTATTTAGAGAATAAACTTTATGAACTCAATTCACTATGTGCAGAAGTGAAAAAAGGGCAAAGAACAAGATATACAGCACAATAACATTTATATAAATTAATAATACATACCCCAAGTCATTTTAAACTTTAAAAGATCACATATGAACTGAAAAGTATCTTTCTATCATAAGAAACAATTGCCTGTGATGGGAAGTGAGATGAGTATGGGGGAAAGAATAAAAAAGGAATAAATAGAAAAAAAAATTATAGAGAATCCTTACTCATACTGATGATGATAGTGCATCCTGAATGAAGACATGATCAAACTCAAACCTCATCTTGCAAAGTACAGAAATAAAGCAATTTCAAAAATCAGTCAGCCAGGCAGAGTCCCCAGTCAGTACGAAGTCTCAAGTAATTTTGGAAGGAAAAGTCAGAAAGGTACTCATAACAGTTAAGCAACAGTGAGCCCTAAGTAATCAGTTGGATGAAAGGCATAGGGAATGGGAAAGTGAGAAATCTTAAGTCAGTGACTATGGAGAAAACAGGAAGAGAACATGACTGGAGATAAAGTTTAGAACCATCTCACAATAAGAAATGAGAGAGGACTAGCAGGAATGGGAGTGTGTGACACATACTAAGTTTTAAAGAAAGCAAATCCACAAACAGCTGAATACATAAAGAGTGAATCTCAGACAATGGGGAAGGCAGAAAGAAAAGAGTGTTAGAGAAAGTGAGCATAACCAAGAAAAAAAGAAAATACTTAATGAGGCAGATTGGCATGTGATCCAGAGGCCAAAAAGCCAATGAAGAAGATAGTTAGAATTGAAAAAGGCATTTATGTCGAAGGCATTTAGTTATTTCAAAGGGCAATGTCAAGGGCTTTCAAGAAAAAAAAAATCAGAACCTTTCAGAAGAGTCATACTAACAGCAATTCAAAGATGCCAGCCTTTCTCAAGATGGCTGAGATTTACTCCCCTGTGTCCCATCAGTCTGGGTCACTCTCACTCACCTGGACAGCTCTGATATGGGCCCTCACCTTGCAATGCCCATGGCTCCTTTCCTTGTTCCAACATGAAAACCTCGGTTTCAGGAACTTGATATCCTGTTCATGAGAAATGATAAAAGGTCTTGCTTGCTTCTGCCTGTGCTCAGTCATGTCTGACCCTTTGCAACCTCATGGACTATAGTCCACCAGACTCCTCTGTCCATGGGATTCTCCAGGCAATAATACTGGAGTGAGTTGCCCTTCCCTTCTCCAGGGGATCTTCCCGACCCAGGGATCAAACCGGGGTCTCCTGATTGCAGGCAGATTCACCATAAAGTATACACAAATCTATTCTAAAATGTTAAAGTTTATCAAAATTTATGCACCCAAAAACTTATAACTGTACATGGCACCATTCACAGTCCTGAGAAATGTAGACAAATGTAAAGATGCAATAATAAATTATAACTGCATAAACTGTAGTACATACTGTACTGCTGTAATAATTTTGTAGCTACCTCCTATTGCTATTTCAGTAAGTTTAAGTGCTGTGAATATCCACTTAAAACACCCTAATCATCACTTCATGAGCAATCCCTCTCTCCAATAAATTGCACATAGCACTAAAAAGTAGTCTCCCTGGGTTTTCATGTACTTTTTCATGTTCACTCAATACCATAAACCTTGAAAAATATCACGGAACCCATACTAAGTGCCATTATAAGAAAAAGTTGAATTGCTTGATTAAGGTCCAGCTAATTGTGTTTCAGTCCATGGGGTCTCAAAGAGTTGGACACAACTGAGCGACTGAACTGAACTGAATTGAGTTTCTGAGCCCAATCAATAAAGTCTTATTGTTCAATGAGGCTTTGTTTTTCAGGAAACTGTGTCAGACTTTATTTTTCTGGGCTCCAAAATCACTGCAGATGGTGACTGCAGCCATGAAATTAAAAGATGCTTACTCCTTGGAAGGGAAAGTTATGACCAACCTAGATAGTATGTTCAAAAGCAGAGACATTACTTTGCCAACAAAGGTCCACCTAGTCAAGGCTATGGTTTTTCCAGTGGTCATGTATGGATGTGAGAGTTGGACTGTGAAGAAGGCTGAGCGCCAAAGAATTGATGCTTTTGAACTGTGGTGTTGGAGAAGACTCTTGAGAGTCCCTTGGACTGCAAGGAGATCCAACCAGTCCATTCTGAAGGAGATCAACCCTGGGATTTCTTTGGAAGGAATGATGCTAAAGCTGAAACTCCAGTACTTTGGCCACCTCATGCGAAGAGTTGACTCATTGGAAAAGACTCTGATGCTGGGAGGGATTGGGGGCAGGAGGAGAAGAGGACGACAGAGGATGAGATGGCTGGATGGCATCACTGACTCGATGGACGTGAGTTTCAGTGAACTCCGGGAGTTGGTGATAGACAGGGAGGCCTGGTGTGCTGTGATTCATGGGGTCGCAAAGAGTCAGACACGACTGAGCGACTGATCTGATCTGATCTGATCTGAACCATGTATCTCTGAGAACAAAGTACAGTTAATCCTTGAACAACAGAGCTTTGAACTGCATGGGTCCACTCACATGAATTTTATTGAAAATATTTTCCAAGCAAAAGCTGTGGTTGCCAGCCATTTCAAGATAAACAAACTCAGTATGAGGACCATTCTAAAAAGAGAAAAAGAAATTCATAAAGCATTGCTGTAGCTAAACCAGAAGATACAAAAACCTTGCACTTTTTAAGAAATACTTTTTTATCTTCTATTAAAAGTGGAGTTTGGGGCTTACCTGCATAGGGAAGTGGCTCAATGGTAAAGAATTTGCCAGCCAGTGCAAGAGACACAGGTTCAGTCGCTGATCCTGGAAGATCCCACATGCTGTGGAGCAACTAAGCCTGTGTGCCACAAAAACTATTGAGCCTGTGCTCTAGAGCCTGGGAGCCAAACTACTGAACCCGTGTGCTGCAACTACTGATGCCCTCTGCAACAAGAGAAGCCACCACAATGAGAAGTCTGCACACTGCAACTAGAGTAGCCCCAGCTCACTGCAACTAGAGAAAAGCCCGCACAGCAATGAAGACCCAGCACAGCCAAAAATAAACTTTTTTTAAATGTAGTTTTTATGTGGGTTTAGAATTGCTATAAGAGAAGTATATCTAGAAACTCTAATACTATATGATAAATTAAAGCAAAAGGAAGGTGAATGGCCTAAAGAAAGAGGATATAATCCCAGTAAAAGATGGTTTGATAAATTTAGAAAGAGGTTTGGCTTTTAAAAAAGATAACAGGACAAGCAGCTTCTGCTGACCAAAAGGGAACACATGAGTTCCTGGATGCCTTTAAGAAAATCATCATCAGCCGCCAGTCTTTTGGCTGTAAAACAAGAAGGCCTGAACAGCAAGAAACTTCTTTCTGGATTGGTTCCACTGATGCTTGTCCCTTAAGTCAGGATGTACCTAGCCAGTAAGAGACTGCCTTTTAAAGTTCTTTTGATATTGGACAATGCCACTGGCCACCCAGAACCCCATGAGTTCAACACCAAAGGTGATAAAGTGGTCTACTTGTCCCCAGACACACATCTTTAATGTAGCCCCTAGATCAGGGGATCACAAGGATCATTAAAGCTTATTATACATGATAGTCCACAGAAAGGAATGCCAATGCTAAAGAAGAGAACCTTGACAGAACATCATGAAAGACTGGAAGGATTACACCACTGAAGATGCCATTCTTGTTATAGAAAAAGCTATAAGTCATCAAGCCTGAACCATAAATTCCTGCCAGAGAAACTGTCTAGATGTTGTGCGTGACTTTACAGGATTTACAGCAGAACCAATCAGGGAAATCATGAAAGACATTGTGAATAAGGCAAAAAAGGTGGAGGTGAAAGTGTGAAGGATTTGAAGATATGGATCTTGGAGAAATTCAAGAGCTAATAGACATCACACCACAGGCTTGGTAAATATGAGGGCTTCCGAATCAGTTCCAGATGATAGGAGACAGACATAAAAGAAGCAGTGCCAGAGAACAAACTGACATGAGACAGTCTAGCAGATGGGTTCCACTTGCTTAAGACTGTTTCTGACTTCTTTTACCACATGGACCTTTCTGTGATATGGGCACTTAAACTAAAGCAAATGGTGGATGAAGGATTGGTATGGTATAGAAGCATTTTTAGAGAAATGAAAAAGTGAAAAAGTTAAGACAGAAATTATGATGTATTTCTGTAAAGTTAAACTGAGTGTGCCTGCTTCTCCAGCCTCAACTCTTCTACCTCCCCCACTTCTGTTGCCTCTGCCACCTCTGAGACAGCAAAACCAATTTCTTTTCTTCCTCCTCCTCAGCTCACTTAATGTGAAGATGATGAAGATGAAGACTTTTATGATGATCTACTTCCACCTAAAAAGCAGTAAATACTCATCGTGCTATACAGTTAATAAACTTATCTGTTGTATATGCATGTGTCTTCCTGTGAAAATCTATTGATAAGAACTGTATGAGGAGTTTTAGTTTCATCATCATCATTGCCTAAGTATTCATCATGTAGAACGTCATGCATAAGACCTGTACTGAGGTTGACAGACTATTCTTACATAGGCATAAGGTGAATGATATTTAACATAAAATTAATAATGTCTTAGTTTTCTTACTGTTTTATAACTTTGCTTTCCAAGAACTGCATTACTATAAGTGTGCCTCTTTTGTAATTGTTTTCTCTAGTTTAATTATAAGAATACAATATATAATACATACAATATACAAAATATACATTGACTTTATGTTATTGGTAACACAAATAAAATAGGTAAATAACATAAATAAGATAAATAAAACATATAATAAAATAAATAACATAAATAAAATAGGTAACATAAGCCCAATAGGTAGGGATTCTTAGGTGGCTCAGACTGTAAAGAATCTGCCTGCAATGCAGGAGACCCAAGTTCAACCCCAGAAGATCCCCTGGAGAAGGGAATGGATACCCACCCCAGTATTGGCAGGCTATAGTCCATGGGGTCGCAAAGAGTTGGACATGACTGAGGGACTAACACTTTCACATGTTATTGGTAAGTCTTCCAGTCAGAAGTAGGCTATTAGTAGTTAAGTGTTTGGGAAGTGAAAAGTTATATGTAAATTTTCAACTGTGCAGGGGGTCTGCACTCCAACCCCTGTGTTGTTTAAGAGTCAAATATAATATTCACAGTGCCCAAAAGGAAAAAAGAATTCTGCACAAATTAGGGCAAAAGCATCATATAAGTCAGATGTCTCATAGCATTCAGCACCTGAGAATAAGAACACTCTCATGGGGGCCTTCCCTCAGACACCCAGGTGACTGTGCTTACCTATTGAGAGCAAGTGGCTACAGGTCTCCAGCATCACATCTCGGTACAGGTTTTTCTGATCAAGGTCCAATTGCTGCCACTCCTCTCTGCTGAAATCTACAGCTACGTCCCTGAAGGACACTGATCCCTGTAAGGGCACATTCCTGTTCAGCATGAATAGTTAGATTTGGAGGATGGAGACACTTTATTTAGGAATATAGAACTTGAGTTTTGTAGTTATTAGTTTACCTTTTTTTTTAAAAAAACCTCACCCCCCTCATTTCCCTAAAAATTTATTATGAACTTTTATACAGAAAATGTAAAAGAATTATATAGGGAAAACCTATATAACTACCACTTAGAATCTATCACTAACATGTTACTCTACTTGCTTTTACCACATATTTACCCATCCATCAATCCATCTTACTTTTCTGTGCATTTCAAAAACTATAGGTGCCAGTATACTTCCTTCTAAATACTTCAAAAATGCAAATCATTAAGTAGAGTATAACACATTTTCATTGTTTTTAAGATAAGCCTTACATACAATGAAATGTACAAACCCTCAGAGTACCATTTGAAGTTCTGACAAATGCATATACTTGTGTAAATCAGGAACATTTAAAAAATAATATTTCATATAGAGTGTGCATGTGTGTGTGCTAAGTCATTTCAGTCTATACAGAGTGTATATTAAATATCTAGTTCTACATAATATTTTATGGAAGAAAGAAGTCCAGTAAAGAATTTTTGCTATTGTTCTATACTGCTGCTGCTGCTACTGCTGCTAAGTCGCTTCAGTCGTGTCCGACTTTGTGCTACCCCATAGACGGCAGCCCACCAGGCTCCCCCGTCCCTGGGATTCTCCAGGCAAGAACGCTGGAGTGGGTTGCCATTTCCTTCTCCAATGCATGAAAGTGAAAAGTGAAAGTGAAGTCGCTCAGTCGTGTCTGACCCTCAGTGACCCCATGGACTGCAGCCCTCCAGGCTCCTCCATCCATGGGATTCTCCAGGCAAGAGTACTGGAGTGGGGTGCCATTGCCTTCTCCATTGTTCTATACTGCTGCTACTGCTAAGTCACTTCAGTCGTGTCCGACTCTGTGCGACCCATAGATGGCAGCCCACTAGGCTCCCCCGTCCCTGGGATTCTCCAGGCAAGAACACTGGAGTGGGTTGCCATTTACTTCTCCAATGCATGAAAGTGAAAAGTGAAAGCGAAGTCGCTCAGTGGTATCCGACCCTCAGCGACCCCATGGACTGCAGCCTTCCAGGCTCCTCCGTCCATGGGATTTTCCAGGCAAGAGTACTGGAGTGGGGTGCCATTGCCTTCTCCTTGTTCTATACTATGATCAGTCAATTACTCACTTTTCAAAACTGAAGATTGAAAAAGGCTCTCTTGTAGTTTTTTAGCAACTGGATGAATAACCTACAATATAATTTCTGATCAATTTAGGTCAACCCATTATGCTAGTCCTGGAAACACAAAAATAAATTACTTATGTTTCTAATCTTCTAGCAACTTAAAAGACTTAGAAAATAAACAAGACCTATGTTTAAAAAAAAACGTAGTCACAAATTCACTAAAGGGTTAAAAAGTGAATCTCCATGTAGAAAACACTGAGGTCCCCAAAAAGGAAAAATACATTCTACATGGGGGTGTAAGTTTACATTAATTGAGGAATTTAAGTTAGAAGATGAGAAATATAATACAGAATGGGGGGGGGGGGGTGAGGGAGGTCATTTCCCAGAAAAGACAAAACCAAAGGTGTGGATATAGGAAAATACACGATGAGTTTGGAGAACAGCAAATAACTTATGTAAATGAAGAGAAGTCTGCATGACATGCCAGGAAGCTGGTTATGGGGAAAATAGTTTGCTCATAGCAGAACTATGAATTTTCCACTTTAAGTAAAGGTAATTAAGCTAATCAGATTTATATTAAAAATTTTTTGTATTGCAGAATAACCAAACAAATGATGAGGAACAGTTTCTTACAAAATGCTTTCTGGCTAATTAAGAAGTTAGGATAGAACCAGAATAACATCATTTCATAATTCATAATGAAATAATAGATTTAGACAATAATCATTAAAGGTTGCTCAACTGTTTCATGTGAAAGGTTGAAGAGAAGTTTAAAATGAATGAATGAGCTAAGAACATCTGAAACAAATCAACAATTTTAACATCATAAAAAGAGATAACCAGGTATTATGCACCTCCTGATATGATATGTAAAGAAAAATACAGCCTGAAACTCATTAAGCCTCTAGATCCAACAAATTATTCATACATAAGGCTTCCTTGGTGCCTCAGGGGCAAAGAATCCACCTGCAATGCAGGAGATGGGGGTTCACTCCCTGGGTTGGGAAGATTCCCTGGAGAAGAAAACGTCAACCCATTCCAGTATTCTTGCCAGGGAAATCCCACGGAGGAAACTGACAGGCTATAATCCATGGGGTCACAGAGAGTAAGACAAAGCTTAGTGACTAAACAACAACAATGTGAAGTGTAGAGGAAAATGTTCAACAATATCAAGGCTAAAACATAAGCTAAATCCAGAAGGCAGCAAATGACCCGTTTCTTCAAAAAATTAATCATAAAAGATAAAAATATGGAGGGGAATCTTTTTTTTTTTAACAGTTTTTAATGAAAGCTGTAGACAAGATGACTTTATTCCTGCATCTTCTCAATTGTTTCTTCCTTATATTTGCCCTTTTCCTTTACTACTTAGCGAGATTTGGCTTTACCTTCGAGAATCTTTTTGCGGTCTCTGTCCAGTGTTAATCTGGTGATACACCTTGCTGGGGTGAAAGCCCACATGGAGAGTTGTGCCATTAGCCTTCTCCTGCTGCACTCATTCAATGTAGATGATGTATTTCTTCCTGTAAACCTGAGCTACTTTGCCAATTTGCTGCCCTTTGTGGTGCCCTCATACAACCTGAACTTCATCATCCTTTCGGATGGGCATGGATCAAACTTTGTACTTCTGTCTTAGCTTTTTAGAAAGAGAAGACATAATTTTCCTGCGAATGTGGGAAGGCACACTGAAATGCCTTTTTCGATTCTTGCTTAGGTCAGAAGTCACAAAGGGACTGAACTTCATTTTGGCTGCTGGTGCTTCAGTGATGGCCACAGAAGGGAAGAGGGGGATCTTTTCTTTATTAAAAGAGACTAAGAGAAGTCCCTGGCAGTTCAATGGTTGGAAGCTGGAGCTTTCACTGCCGAGATCCCGGGTTCAGTCCCTGGTTGGGATCTAGGATCTCACAAGCCTTGTGCTGTGCTCCCCAACTCCTCCCCTCCCCCCCAAAAAAGAGACTTCAAAGTCATACTAACCAAGTGCAACTTACGGACCTTGTTTGGCTCTTAATTAAAGCAAACCAACATTAAAAAGATACTTATGGCATGTTTGTATGTATGTCTTTGTGCATGCTTAGTTGTGTCTGACTCTTTGCAACCCCATGGACTGTAGCCCACCATGGTCCTCTGTCCATGGGATTTTCCAGGCAAGAATAATGGAGTGGGTTGCCATTTCTTCATCCAGGGGATCTTAAGAGAAATTCAAATAAAAACTGTATATTAGATGATATCTAGAAATTACTGTCACTATGTTATAGGTGTGATAATGGCTTTATGGTTACATTAAACAAAAAGGAAAAAAAAGAATTCTCATATCTTAAGAGATATACATCAAAGTATTCACAGATAAAATGTTTTTTGGAATTTACTTGCAAATAATCTGGCAGTTGGGGAGGACGGTGACTTTAGTTAATATAAAAATGACAGAATATTGATGACTACTAAAGCTGAGTGATCAGTATAATAGATACAAGGGTTTCTTATACTATTCTCTTTACTCTTGGATACGTTTACATTTTTTTCATAATAAAGTTTTTTTTTTTTTTTTTTTGACCATTTATATTTTAAAAATCTAGTCTGGAACTGCGTAATTGAAGGAATGACTTATTTCCACCTGGAGTCATAAACACTTAAAAAAGGGATTATAGGGACTTGAATATCCCACACTCAGCAAATTGCAGAAATAACAGAGAGGGTATTATCAATGCTACAGAAAAGCAAACACCATCTAATCAACATTTATAGGATACTTCAACAAAGAAAAATACATATTCTTTTCAAGAACCCACAGAACAATGACCAAGACAGACTATATCCTAGGCTGTGAAATAAATCTCAACAAACTGGAAAGAACTGAAATAAGGCAAAGTTGTTCTCTGAAAATAATGGAATCCAAGTAAAAATTAGTAACAAAAAGACAACAGAAAAATCTCCTAAGGAATTATGTTAGAAAATAATAACAAAAACTGAAAAGTCACAAAATATCTTGAAATCAATCAACACACTTCTAAATAAACTACAAGTCAAAGAGAAATCCTCAAAAGAAATTTAGAAAATACATGGAACTGGAAGAAAATGAAAAATACTACATATCAACTCATCTTATCTCTCATTACCATTGAGTGCTGTCGTTTTAAAATCTTTGTCATGCTAGGCAAAAATGGTAATGCATTATTATCTTTACAGTTATTTGATTACTAACTAAATCAAAATTTTTATGTTTATTGGCTGGTAAAAATTATGTAACATATCAAAATCTGTGAGATGCTGAAAGGGAAATTTATAGAAAAGGGGAAACACAATCCAAATAAAAAATGGGCAGAGGATCTGAATAAGGCATTTTTCCAAAGAAAATATACAGATTTCCAACAGATATATAAAAACATGCTCAACATCACTAACAATCAGGGAAATACAAGTTATAGTCACAACAAGATACCACCTTACACATGTTAGAATGGCTATTATCAAAAAAGCCCACCATATAAAACAACAACAAAAAATACCACAAGAAATAACAAGTGTTGGCAAAGATGTGGAGAAAAGGGAATCCTTGTGCATTACTGGAAGAATGTAAACTGGTACAACCACTACAGAAAATACTATGGAAGTTCCTCAAAAAATTAGAAATATAACTGTCTTATGAAAGTTAATAAATATCTTAAAGGTTCTCAACACAAGAAAAACATCTGTAACTATGTGTGATGAAAACTAGATTTATTGTGGTGACCATTTCACAATATATACAAAGATTGAATAGTATTATATACCTAAAACTAATGTGTGATACGTCAATTACATCAATTTAAAAAAAAAAAAGGAAAGGGGAAAGTTCTCAAGTCAATAATCTAAATTCCTACCTCAAGAAAGTAGAAAAAGAAAGGCAAAATAAACCCAAAGCAAGCAGAAAGAAGAAAATAATAGAAAGTAAATATCAATGAAACTGAAAACAATTTTTTTAAAAAACTAGAGAAAAATCAGTAACACACAATGTATTATTTGGGGGAAAAAAAAATAAAACTGCTAAATCTTGCTAACTGACCTAGTAATCAAGGATTAAAAAGATACAAATCACTGATGTCAGGAATGAAATAGGTCTATGATTACAGATCTGGCAGCCATTAAAAGAAAAATAAGGGAATACAAAAATTCTATGCTGTTAAGAGTCAGCAATTTAGAAGAAATGGACCAATTCCTCAAAAACCACAAATACCAAAACTTACATTATGGCATAGATAAATTGATAATCCCACAACCATTCAATTAAAAAATCTCCGGAAAAAAATCTCCAGGCCCAGATAGTTTTACTAGAGAGTTCTACTAAGTTTTTAAAGAAGCGTTAGTCTCATTTTTACATAATCCCATTCAGAAAGTAAAGGAGGAGGAAGCCCTTCTACTTAAGCCCAACTAATTTTATGAAGTCAGTATTATTACCCTAATACCAAACAGGACAAAGACAGTACCAAAAAGAAAACTACAGACCAGTATCTCTTTTATGAATTTAGATGCAAACATTCTAAACAAAATACTGGCAGACTGGATCCAGCAATGAATAAAAATAACCATGCACCACAATAAACTGGAATTTATGGAAGAATTCTCTGTATTATATTCTGCAATGCTCTTTGAATCTATAATTATTTCAAAACAAATAAAAGTTGAAAAACTATATTGAAGAAAGATTATTTTCGTAAGAGAACATTCTGAAATGAGCAAAACTGGAAAATTAGTCATGAAAACCACTGCATAATTCATGTGGGAGAATACAAATTTCTTACTTACCTAAGTAAGGCTGTAGTAAGGCTATAGAACATTTTGATATTAATTATTAAGGAGGTAAAATTGATACCAAGTGTGAAGATGAGATAATGGGATTCAAGTAACTCTCAGTTATCAGTTTTGTGTTGTTATAGATTCTAAGGTCACAGTTGAATTTAAGGACTAGAGGTGGAGGCTGGGGGAAGAAGACAAGAATTAATAAATTTTGTACATATTGAAGTTTAGGTGATAAAACATATACAAGGAGGGACACTAGGCAGATGGATACAGAGCTAGTATGGAGATGATGATTCAGTTGTACTAATATGTATAAAGCAGGTCACTGAATTCAGAGGAGGGAATAAGCATGTAGGGAGGACAGGACAGAGAAAGTATTAAAGATACTTGTGGTTTTTTCATACCATGGGGCAACTAAGCTTGTGCACCACAACTACTGAAGGCTGTGTGCTCTAGGGCCTGTGCTCTGCAACAAGAGAAGCCACCACAATGAGACGGCCATACATCACAACAACTAGAGAAAGCCCGCTGGCACCAGTGAAGACCTAGCACAGTCAAAAATAAATAAATACAAAAATTTTTTTTAAAGATGCTCTTGGTTTTTAATGTCTAAAATTATGATGTTTAAAAGCTATCTGTTTTATTTCTTCATTTAACTGTCTTCAAAGATTCTAGTTTGCCTCTTTTCAATATGTTTATTCTGTTTAGGAGGCTTAACGCACTGGAGAAGGAAATGGCAACCCACTCCAGTGTTCTTGCCTGGAGAATCCCAGGGACGGAGGAGCCTGGTGGGCTGCCGTCTACGGGGTCGCACAGAGTCGGACGTGACTGAAGCGACTTAGCAGCAGCAGGAGGCTTAAAACATTATCATTTCTTTGAAAATGTCCCCCTATATACTTGAAAAGAGTATATATGCTCTAATCTTCCTCTTTCATACATTTGCACAACCTACTTCACACCAAAACCCTGACCCCTGAACCCTATGCCATCAATAATTAAATAAGGAATCAAGAAGCTGTCATATCTGTGGCTTTGCCTCCACACCAAATGAGCTTCTTATAAACAATCTGTCCAGGGAAAAAATCTCCTTACTTAAAGATAACAATAAAAATCTAATGTACAAAGACACTATAAGCAAAAAGAATGAAAGAAAAAGGAGATTTAAAGGAACATGCTAGAAATAAGCTGCCACACAATTAAACACATTCACCATGAATTCAAGGAATTCACTAAAACAAGCAACAACTTAATTAAGTAAATAGGTATATAAGAGTCCAAGGAATAAATTCTGGAAAAACAGGTTAAGAAATTGTTATTTAATTGTTAAAAAAAAAAATGGCAGATCTCAGTAAAGAAAGAAAAAGTAACAGAAACGGAGTTTTCTCTGAAAGCAATAAAAACATTCTGTGAAAAACTGGCATTGGCCAATCTCAATCTTATTAAAAGTAGAATTTTTTAAATAAAAGTCATAATGCCTACAAGGGAAAATATAGTAAATGGTAATTAAAGATTTGATGGGAAAGTTAATATATTCCTAGAAATACACCCATTTCATCTGCAATTTACATTTTATTTCTTTGAGATAAATTATTTCTCTAGATTATTTTTCCCTGGAAAAGGAAATGGCATCCCACTCCACTACTCTTGCCTGGAGAATTCCACGGACAGAGGAGCCAGATGGGCTACAGTCCTTGGGATCACAAAAAGTCAGACACAACTGTGTGACTAACTTTAACTTAAACTTTTCACTTCCAGATTATTTTCGAGCATTGTTTTGCTGTGAATAGTTAATACATTTGACTTCTGAATCTATATTTATAATTTTCAATTCTTTTATTATCATTGACTGGCTGGGACATCAAGGTTACATAGTAAACAAAATGAAACAAATACCAAAAACAAGGTTGGGAATAACTTTAGGTATCATCTTAATCCAAAACCTTGTTGTAAAGATCAAACTACTCCCAGGATGAATTTCCACCCGCTGGGATTCCTCCTCCTCACCTCACATGAGCCGCCACGTTCCTCTGGAGCCAGGCCCAGGGATTTCTGGGGAGAGGTCCGATTAGCTGGCATGGTCATGTTGGGTCTCAACCTTTATTCTCTAAGCAAACTAAAGTTTGGTGCACATATAAACTCAAGCAGAGCCTCTGAAGAGTGGTGAGGTGAAATCTGGAGGAAGATCTAGTCCAGGGGCTCCTGGAAAGATAATGTCCACATGGTCAGTCATCACATCAACATTTCCAGGGAACTCCAAGGTGTAGTTTCCTGAGCCAGACACCACAGAACAGTGGTTCTCAAACTTGAGTGTGCATTCGAATCACCTGGAGGGTCTGTTAAAATATTAATACAGTTAAAAATCTGCACACTCTAACAGTTTCCAATTCAGCAGGTCTAGGATAGGGCCCATCTCAGACTATTCAGGTTGTTCTAACAAAATACCACGGACTGGGTAACTTATAAACAACAGAAAGTTACTGCTCACAGTTCTAGGAGCTGAGAAGTCCAAGATCAAGGTGCCAGCACGAACATGTTTTGATGAAGGCACTCTTCCTGGTTTAAAGTCAGCACCTTCTAGCTGTGTTTTCACATGGTGGGAGGGGCTAGGGAGCTCTGTGGTGTCTCTTTTGTATGGGCACTAATCCCATTCACCAGGGTTCTACTTTTATGACTTAATCATTCCCCAAAGGTCCCATCTTCTAACACCATAATTTTGGGTGTTTGGATTTTAACATATGAATTTGGGAGGAACAAATATTCAGACCATAGCAGGGCCCCAAAATCTGCATTTCTAACTAGTACCCAGGTGATGCTAATATTGCTGTTTCAGGAACCACATTTTGAGAACTACCGCTGTGGAGTACAGGCTTCCCAGTTGGCTCAGTGGTAAAGAATCCGCCTGCCAATGCAGGAGACACAGGTTCAATCCTTGCATCAGGACAATTCCCTGGAGGAGGAAATGGCAACCCATTCCAGTCTTCTTGCCTGGCAAATCCCATGGACAGAGGAGCCTGGTGGGCTACAGTCTGTGGGGTCACAGAGTCACATGCAACTGAACATACACGCACTCTGTGAAGGACAGAAAGTTTAACAAATCCTGTGATAAGTTATTCACGGTAAAATATGGGGGAAAACATGAGATACAGAGAAACAGTACTAAAGATGTGAATTGCAGCTCAGCTATTTTTTGGCTATGAGAAAATGAAGTTATTTTAGCTTTAGTTTCAAAAATAAGAATGAAAGTGCCTACCTCATAGAATTATGAAAATTAAATGAGATGGTGCTTATAAAGTACTCAACACCTCCCTGGAACACAAGAAGCATGCAATAAATATCAGCAATTACCATCACTATTAGATATTAAAACAATATAAAAACAATATAATCAAAGCAAGGAAAACAACAGACCAGACAATGATGTATGTATGTATTACTTAATGATTTTTGTATGTGACATTCAACTGAATGTACACAAGAAATTCATTGCATAAGTGGTGTTGATATAACTGGCCATTTACCTGCAACAAAACAAACTAGATCCCCATCACACACTATACTTTAGATTGATTTCCAACAGGAATAAGTACTTTAAGTATATACATTTTTAAAACCTCAAAGAATATTAAAATAAACTTTAGGAGAATACATTTGTGTAGCATTCTGGTGGAGTAGGAGGGATCTTACTTATAAATATCTAACTTATAAATGAGATCTAACTTAAAAATGAGAGAAAACTCAGAAACTATAAAAGAAAAAACAAATATTTCTGAGTATACATTAAGATACACCTTAAAAATAAAAATGAAGATATATACATAAAAATTTTCAATATGTGATGACAGGTTATCCCTAATGGTTAAAAAACAACAACAACAACAACAACAAAAACTAGCAATCAAAGAGATTTTTAAAAAAGTGACAAAGGACATGCAAATTCACAAAAAAGGAAATTTAGATGGCCGACTGCATTAGAACAATTAGATATAATTTTTCCCTCAGAACTGTAAAAGGTTTTTTTAAAATGCTGGAAAGCATTTTGGAAAATGAGCTCTTTTATAAATTAGCGGTGGGTGCTTAAATGGCTATAGTATCTTTTGAGTTATTTAGGTACAACTATTACTAAAAATAAAAATAACTGTTCCTAATAATAGTTTCAAATGCACAAACCAGAAACTGGCAGAAAGAAGGGCAAGAGGACAAATAACCTTTCCAATGTGAGTTTACCTGTCTCGGTAAATAATTGAGCAGAGAAAATAATATGGAAATACATTCGCTATGAAACAATATAATTATTAAAGAACACACATTGCTTTTCCGTAAAAAATGTGTGACATTTATGAAAACTGACCCTGAACTGGGCCATAAGCAATTTTTACCCTCGAGCCTCACCCAGAGGCATTATTTGAAATAAGAATGCCCTTCTGAATAATTCACGGGTCAAAGAAAAAATTGAAATTCAAAAAAAAAAGACAAAAACAAAAACCCAAACACTGAGATGTGAGCACTATGGAAAATGCTTGTGAATGTTTAGAAAACAAGCTCATGACAGACCCCATGCTGACGCCCCAAGCCCTACCACTGACCACAGACTTCTATCACTGGGCCCAAAATTCATCTTAAAGATACTCATCGTTGCCCAGAACCCCATCAGTGAACTGTTTGATACCAATCAAGGGACGCCACAGACCCGAGCCCCCACCACTGAAGCCGAAAACCATCATCACTAACTCCACAGACAAGCCTTCCATCACTGACCTCACAGAACTCCTAATCAAGACCAACCAAAATCACCACAGAAACCTCTCGGAAATAAAGTGTGAAAATGCTCCCCACACAAGCCGCAAAAAAAAAAAAAAAACCAAAAAAAACCCTCCGCGAGGCACTTCCGCTTCCGGTCAGACCTCTAGCACCGCCCCTTATGGATGGTTGGCATTGCGCATGCTCCGGGTTACTTTGGCAGTCGCGTTCAACAGGGCGAAGAGACGTTAAGAGACTTGGTGCAGTTTCCCGGGGGCGGGGGGTGGAGCGCTGTTGGGTAGAGAACATGGCTGCACCCAGTGGTGCGTCTGCGAGCGGGCCGCCATCTTGGAAGTGTGTCCATTCCGTACACCGGAGAAATAGCCCTTGGTTGGTTTTTAGAGAAAGGCAAGGCTTACTACCCCTCCAGTATTCTTGCCTGGGGAATCTCATATAAAAGGTGTCTGGCGGGATACAATCCTTGCGGTCGCAAGAGTGGGTCACGACTTAGCGACTAAACAACAGCAAGGGATTGCCGCAGGGACAAGCACTCAGGGAGTGTGGAGAAGTCAGAATGGGAATCCACCCCTGGATGAAACGACTTGACAGAGAAATGTTAGAATGGGCAATCCGCTGAGGAAGGGTGGTATAGCCTTTAATGCAAGAAAGCACTGGGGCAAACAGGGTTAGAAGTTAGAATATAGTCCTTAGCTCTCTGGTGGCTCAGATGGTAAAGAATCTGCCTGCAATGTAGGAGACCTGAGTTCGATTCCTGGGTAGGGAAGATCCCCTGGATAAGGGAATGGCAACCCACTCCAGTGTTCCTAGCGGGCTGCAGTCCCTGGGATTGCAAAGAGTGGCACACGACTGAGTGACTAACACAGGAAGGGCTGGTGGGGGGAATGGAGACTTGAATCCCCATTAATCTTCACTAGCCTTCACCTTAACAACTGCAAGGAAAACTATAGTAGGCGACAACAATAAAATAATAATAGTCTTTAAGATGGTCGTGCACGTGCTAAGTCGCTTCTTTCCTGTGCAACTCTTTGTGACCCTATGGACTGCAGCCCACTAAGCTCCTCTGTTCATGGGATTCTCTAGGCAAGAACACTGGAGTGGATTGCCATGCCCTCCTCCAGGTCAATGTGTAGCTAAAAGTACCTAAGGAAAACTATTATTTTTTATTTACTTCTTAATTAAAATCTAAGTAATAACAGTGTCCTTACTGTATAAATGAAGCCTTAAGTCCCATCTCTGACTCCTCTGTAACTTGTCCTATATGGAAATTCTGGAGCAGCTAACACTCTCCCCATCCCTTGTTTTTTTTTGGGGGGGGGGGTGGAGGTGGGGGGAGGGCTGTGAATGTAAAGTCCTCAAAGACAGTAGTTAACAATACTGTATTATATACTTGAAAATTGCTAATAGAGTAGATCCTAAATGTTCTTACCATATACACCCACACCCACACACACACACCCACACCCACACACAAGGTAATTATGTGAGGTGATGGATGTGTTAACTAACCTTACTGTGGAAATTATTTCTCAATATATCAATGTATCAAATCATCATGTTATGTGACAATTATATCTCAACAGAGCTGAAAAAAAAATTATCTCTCATCTTAACTATAATAACCCCTATATGGTTTACTCACAGCTACATGCAACCTAATATATCACCTTTCTTTTTTCTCCTTGATAACAAAATCCAGACTTTAATTGAAGCAGCAATGTGCCCAGCTGAAGGATTATCCTTCCTCCCTTGTATATCCTGACTCCCATGGATATGTTCATGTGATTAAGTTTCCATCCCTGAGATGGAGGCAAAAGTGTTGTATAGTACCTTCTGTAATATTTCCTGAGAGGGCTGCTTGAAGCGAGATGACCCAAATGAAAGGTCCACACTTCTTATCTTCTATCAGCTTTTTCTTTCTTCCTTCTTCCCAGAATGCAGATATATTTGCTGTAGTGGCAGTAGGCTTTTCAGATCATGAAGTAAACTTCAAGATGGAAATGTAAAAGAAAAATTGCATTGGACAAGTCAAACAGGCAAGGAAGACCTGATGGAAACTATTGCAGTAGGGCTCAAGTCTATTCATATAGGAGAGAGAGAATGAACTCAGTTCTAAATACAATAATAGGGACAGCTATGGTCATGCACATGCTAAGTCGCTTCTTTCCTGTGCAACTCTTTGTGACCCTATGGACTGCAGCCCACTAAGCTCCTCTGTTCATGGGATTCTCTAGGCAAGAACACTGGAGTGGATTGCCATGCCCTCCTCCAGGTCAATGTGTGGCTAAAAGTACTTAAGGAAAACTATTATTTTTTAGGACAGCTAACAGGCAGGTCAAAGAAGTCAATGGATGGAAAATTACTAAGAAGAACTTGGTTATAGATATTAAGAATTGGGGGGATTCTTGTTAAACTTGTTTGGCAGTCTTCTTGCTGAACTGGGTTCAGCAGGCCAAGGACAGAATGCCAAGGCCTCAGAGAGTTCTCGTTCAAGAGTTTGGTCAGGGAGGGAGTCCTTGTCAGAGCTCCATGTTAAGATAATAGAGCGGTAAGAAAGGAGCATGCATTCTTAAGACAAGGAAAGGAAATAGGAGGTATCAAAAATTGCAAACCCTAGAAGAACAAATGAAAAAGAAATATAACTAATAAACTGATTTGGCAACAATGGAGGGATTAAAAGAAATCAACTGTAAACAAAAATTAATTGTATGTCAGCAATAATCCATCAGAAAATAGAAAAGAAAAAATATTCCATTTGAGCAATTTTAAAAGTTCTAAGAAATAACTCTAAGAGGAGATTTCACAGATTTTCATGTATAAAACTGTGAAATCCTAATGAAGGACCTAAAAGATCTCAATAAAGGGATATATATCCCACGTTTATGGAATGGATGCTTAATATAGGAAAAATGTCAACTCTTGCCGTATTTAATATAGATTCAAGGCAATTCCAATGAAAATCTCAAGAGGATTTTTTATTATTTGACAAGATTATTAAAGATGGGTATACCAGTATATTTATGTAAGAAGCATAGCAAAGAATATTCTGATGAAAGGAGAAGAAAGGGACATCACGTTATAAGATATTAGATTGTAAAACTAAACTTTAAAAACAGAGTATTTTATATAACAACTGAAATAGAAAAAGAATGTAAAAACAAGAAACAGAATCATGTGTACCTGAGAATTCAGTAATTCTGTAACTGTTTATCCTCTTTCCTCTTATTTTTGCATCTTATTTAAGAAATCCCTTCCACCTCAAAGTCTTAAAGATATTTACCTGTATTTTCTACTATAGGTGGAAAATGTGATGCAATATAAAATACCCAGCATAACTTTCAAAGTATTCTTACCAAAAGTGCTCAACCTGAATCTAAACAAGGTATTAGATCTAACTTCCAGGTAATATAGGTCACAAAGGAACAAATTAAGAAATACTTTAAGTTTAAAGAATCAGAAAAATTCAGAATGTGGAATATTCTGTAAGACCAATGGAACAGACTCTTAAAATTTTGTATCAGAAAAAAAGTGGTTCTAGATCAAGAGGGATAAAGTAAAAGAACAACTAAATGCAATGCATGTATCTTGACTGACTTCTGGTTCCCTATCCTGGCTTTAAAAAAAAAAAAAAACAAAAAACGCTTTTTAAAAAAAAAACTGAGGACTTCCCTGGTGGTCCAGTAGTTAGGAATCCACTTGCCAATGCAGGGGGCAGGGGTTTGATCCCTGGTCTGGGATCATGCCTTGGGGCAGCCAAGTCCTGCACCACAACTACTGAAACCCAGGCACACTAGGGCCCGAGTTTTGCAACAAGAGAAGCCATCACAATAAGACACAATAAGAATAGCTTAGAGAATAGAGAACAGCCCCAAAGCCCCAGCTCACTGTAACTAGAGAAAGCCCACATGCAGCAACAAAGACTCAGTGCTGCCAAAAATATAAATAAATTTAAAAATAATAATACAAAAAATAAAGAAAAACTCTGAAAGTAATTTGGGGGCACAAATGGAAAAAATTATTAACATGGACTGAATATTATATGATACTTCAAAACTATTCTGCTTTCTCTTAGGTATGGCATGGTAATATTCTTGTGGTTAGATAGAATGTGCTTATGCTTAGCAAATACATAATGAAATATTTAGGGGTGAAGAATGATGTTTAAAACTATTCAAGTCAGTCAGCACACCTTACGGAAAACCTGCCAGTTAAAAGTTTTCTAGGACTAGAATTCCTGTTGATTTTTATTTTTTTATACCAAAACTTCATAGAATATATTTAATCCCCAATACAACATCTTCCAGCCAATGATTAATAATAAGGAGGGAAAAGTAACAAAATGATGTATGGGGAAAGCCCCTATGTACACTGTAAATACAAATGGTACTCCATCAGAATAAGGTATAGATAGCATAAAAGTGTTTCTTGTTGTTACTTAGTCGATAAGTTGTGTCTGATTCTTCACGACCCCACGACCGTAACCCACCAGGCTCCTCTGTCCATGGGATTTTCCAGGCAAGAATCCTGGAGTAGGTTGTGATTTCCTTCTCCAGAGGATCTTCTCGACATAGGGATCGAACTCGAGTCTCTTGCGTCTCCTCCATCCATCTGGCAAGCGGATTCTTTACCACTGTGGCACCTGGAAAACCCATAAAAAGTGTGCCAAGGGTCAACAAAACAGATGCATAGCCATATTAATTGCTATGAAGTAAGATGTTAAACACTTTAAATCCTAATGTGACAGTTTGTTACTTATAAGCATTGTATTTATTCTGTTTTACTTGTATTTTAGAAAATTGCTTGGGGACTTGGGGCTATTTTTAACATTTAAATTTTATCCAGTTAAAATAATGAGAGGACTTCCCTGGCAGTCCAGTGGTTAAGATTCTGTGCTTCTACTACAGAGGGCTTGGGTTCAATCTCTGGTTGGGGAAGTTCAGCATGCTCCGCATGTGTGGCCAAAAAAAAAAAAATAAGATAATGGGAAATGACTTCTTGTTTGGTATTTTGTGCACAGATATTTACACACACAAATATACACACAGAGCTAATAATTATACCAAATGTTAATAATTGTTGCATTTAAGCAGTAGATATATGTCAGATGTTTCTTTCAAGTTTTCTGTTTGAATTTTTCAAGATAAAAAGTAGCAAAAAGATTAAAAAACAGTTTTAAATTATATACCTTTATGACTATGAAGAAGAAGTCATTTTAAACAAAGTAAGTCAGGGATCTCCCTGGTGGTCCAGTGGTTAAGAATCTGGCTGCCAGTGCAGGAAACATGCATTCCATTCCTGGTCAGGGAAGATTCCACATGCTGCGGGGCAACTAAGCCCATGCTCCACGACAAGAGAAGTCACAGCAATGAGAAGTCTGTGCACCACAATAAGAGAATAGCCCCCACTCTCCTCAACTAGAGAAAACCCATGTGCAGCAACAAAAACCCAGAGCAGCCAAAAATAAATAATTTTTAAATAATAAAATAAAATACTACAGAAAAAAAAATTCAGAGAGGACTAGATGAAACAAGATTGGCAAATGGTTGATAACTGTTAGAGCTGAAAGGTACATGGGTTGGGTGGGTAAGAAGAGGGTGTTCGTACTATTCAGTCTACTTTTGTGTTTGTCTAGAAGTGTTTAAGATAAAAAGTTAAAATAGCACATGTTTTGTTTGGCCAGATTATATACGGACACATATACATATTAAACTATACAAAAAATTAATATAAAAACAAAGTGTATGTAAAAGGAGAAGGGGGTGATGGCTCAGAGAAAAGACACTGTAATTTGCATTTGCTCTCAATGTGAATTGTAAATGTCCTTTGCTTTCTGTTATTCTGCTCTGGTAGAATACAAGGCTGTCTCACCAGAGTATGAATTTCTATTTCTTCAGAGCCCTCTATTACTTACTGGTCTCTTTTTAGGTCTTGGGGTTCTTCTTGTCTATAAACAACTGAAAAACCAAGATCAGGCTCCAAAATGTTCAGAAATTATGTACTGTTGTCAGTTTCTTCACTTCTGAAGGAGCTAAAAATATATCTAATGGTCCCTGGGTTGCCTTCAACACAGCTAAGGCTGCAGTCATTTCTCGTTCTCAGTTATCTTTCCTTCTAGTCTTGTCAGTTGACCAGTGTTCTCTGGGCTTTTATTTATTTTTCAACGTTTCTTTTCTCTAAGGCTAGATTCCAAACCCATAAATTCTGAGGTCTGGCAGAGCATCCTTTGCACAAGACTACCTCTATTGCTTCCCAGATGACCACCTGATAACCCAAAGTCTCACTCCCTCACCCCTTGGTATAACAGGAGGCAAAAATAAAAAAAAGGAACGCCGAGAACTATCAAGCATCACTAGTGAGTTTCAAGAAGTTCAAGGTGGCTAAGAGCTGTCCTAATCGTTAGGCCCACAATGTGGGGGAAAGCTGTTGAAAACAGTTTGTCCTTTCCATGTGTCCTAAAAAAATGACATTGTTAGCTCATCTGCTCTTCAGACATTGTGTAAATATTCAAGATGATGAAAATGTTAAAAAAAAAAAAGATGACAAAAAAAGTCTTCCAAATATTAAGTTTGATGCTGATAAATCTTTAAGTTTTACAAACTTTTTATTTTTAGACATCCTCATGCATGCATGCTTAGTCACTCAGTTATGTCCAACTCTTTGCAACCCTTCGGACTCTAGTCTGTCTGCCAGGCTCCTCTGTCCATGGGATTTTTTCAGGCAAGAATACTGGAGTGGGTTGCCATTTCCCTCTCTAGGAGAGCTTCCCAATCCAGGGATCGAACCCTGGTCTCCTACATTGTAGGTGGATTGTTTACCATCTGAGCCACTAGTCATCCTAGTGTGGGTGAAATACTATCTCATTTTGGTTTTGATTTGCATTTTCCTAATACAAATAACACCTAATGGTGTTGAATATTTTTTAGTGTGCTAATTGGTTATTTGCACATTTGTTTTCTTTGAAGATATGTCTATTCGAATATTTTGACCATTTGAAAATTTGAGTTATTTATCCTTTTCTAGAGTTGTAACCATTCTCCATATATCATGAATACAAATTCCTTATCGGATATATGATTTGAAATTGGGTTGTCTTTTCACTTTCTTGGTGTCCTTTGAAGTACACAGGTGTCATTATCAGGTTGAAGGAGTTCTCTTCGATTCCTGGTTTGAATGTTTGTTTTGTTTTTTAAACCATGAATTGTTACTGGGTTTTATCAAATGCTTTTTTGGATCTATTGAGATGATCATGTGGCTTTTGTTTTCATTCTGCTAATATAATGAATTATTTTGATTGGTTTACATATGGTGGACCACGCTTGTATTCCTAGAATAAATTTGGTTATTTGTATCATATTCAGTTCAGTTCAGTTGCTCAGTCATGTCCAACTCTTTGTGACCCCATGAACCGCAGTACGCCAGGCCTCCCTGTCCATCACCAACTCCCAGAGTCCACCCAAACCTATGTCCATCAAGTCGATAATGCCATCCAACCATCTCATCCTCTGTCATCCCCTTCTCCTCCTACCCTCAATCTTTCCCAGCATCAGGGTCTTTTCCAAAGAGTCGGCTCTTCACATCAGGTGGCCAAAGTATTGGAATTTCAGCCTCAACATCAGTCCTTCCAATGAACACCCAGGACTTATCTCCTTTAGGATGGACTAGTTGGATTTCCTTGCAGTCCAAGGGACTCTCAAGAGTTCTCCAACACCACAGTTCAAAAGCATCAATTCTTTGGTGCTCAGCTTTCTTTATAGTCCAACTCTCACATCCATACATGACTACTGGAAAAACCATAGCCTTGACTAGATGGACCTTTGTTGACAATGTAATGTCTCTACTTTTGAATATGCTATCTAAGTTGATCATAACTTTCCTTCCAAGGAGTAAGCGTCTTTAAATTTCATGGCTGCAATTGCCATCTGCAGTGATTTTGGAGCCCCCAAAAATAAAGTCAGCCACTGTTTCCACTGTTTCCCCATCTATCTTCCATGAAGTGATGGGACCGGATGCCATGATCTTAGTTTTCTGAATGTTGAGCTTTAAGCCAACTTTTTCACTCTCCTCTTTCACTTTCATCAACAGGCTTTTTACTTCTTCTTCACTTTCTGCCATAAGAGTGGTGTCATCTGCATATCTGAGGTTATTGAGATTTCTTCTGGCAATCTTGATTCCAGCTTGTGCTTCCTTCAGCCCATCGTTTCTCATGATGTACTCTGCATATAAGTTAAATAAGCAGGGTGACAATATACAACCTTGACGTACTCCTTTTCCTATTTGAAACCAGTCTGTTGTTCCATGTCCAGTTCTAACTGTTGCTTCCTGACCTGCATACAGGTTTCTCACAAGAGGCAGGTCAGGTGGTCTGGTATTCCCATGTCTTTCAGAATTTTCCACAGCCTATTGTGATCCACACAGTCAAAGGCTTTGGCATAGTCAATAAAGCAGAAATAGACGTTTTTCTGGAACTCTCTTGCTTTTTCCATGATCCAGCAGATGTTGGCAATTTGATCTCTGGTTCCCCTGCCTTTTCTAAAACCAGCTTGAACATCTGGAAGTTCACGGTTCATGTATTGCTGAAGCCTGGCTTGGAGAATTCTAAGCATTACTTTACTAGCGTGTGAAATGAGTGCAATTGTGTGGTAGTTTGAGCATTCTTTGGCATTGTCTTTCTTTGGGATTGGAATGAAAACGGACCTTTTCCAGTCCTGTGGCCACTGCTGAGTTTTCCATATTTGCTGGCATATTGAGTTCAGCACTTTCA
Organism: Bubalus bubalis; assembly: GCF_019923935.1. Taxonomy (NCBI): domain Eukaryota; kingdom Metazoa; phylum Chordata; class Mammalia; order Artiodactyla; family Bovidae; genus Bubalus; species Bubalus bubalis. Next base: position 46,956,882 of record NC_059174.1, read on the forward strand.
CAGCATCATCTTTCAGGATTTGAAATAGCTCCACTGGAATTCCATCACCTCCACTAGCTTTGTTCGTAGTGATGCTTCCTAAGGCCCACTTGACTTCACATTCCAGGATGCTTGGCTCTAGGTGAGTGATCATCTTTCTTATATGTTTTTGGATTCCATTTGCTAGTAATTTTTGTGTCTATCTTCAAAAACAATATTTGCCTCTGGTTCTTTTCTCTCCTAATATCTTTATCTGAATTTGGCATCAGGGTAATACTGGTCTTAAAACTATAGTCGAGATGTTTTCAATAGCTTTTGAGCATTTATTTTGTATAAGTGAATCTACACATTTTCCCTGATCCATATGATATTCCTGAGAAGAAGATACGTTTATCAAGATTTTTGATGACGTTGTGCATGCAGCACAAGTCATTTACTGAAGGTCGCAAATAGTAATTTTCAGAACTGGGATTTGAATCTCAGGATTGTCATAATCTGAAGCCTACAATCTTCCTGAAAGTTTTAGTCGCTCAGTCGTGTTCAACTCTTTGTCACCCCATGGACTGTAGCCTACCAGGCTTCTCTGTCGATGGGATTTTCTAGGCAAGAATACTGAAATGGGTTGCCATTTCCTACTTCAGGAGATTGCCATTTCCTACTTCTTCTCGACATGGGGATTGAACCCTGTGTCCTTGTGTCTCCTGCATTGGCAGGCAGGTTCTTTACTATCTGAGGCACAAGGGAAGTTCACAATCTTCCTAACAAGCCATTTTATTGCACATGTTTCTTTGTTACCCAGTTCTTTTCTTCCCTCATCTCTGTAACTGGTGCATCCATACCCTGCTTTCTTGTCCTAAGAATGTCTCCTGCAAATTCTGCTTCATCAAGTCCTACTCATTCTACTCTCCTTCCTCTATCTTCTTCCACTTATTCCAGGCTCAGCTAAAACTTTAGTGTCTTTTTTCATTTGCTCTAGTTTCAGCTATTTTTACATTTTAATCACCATCCTGTTTATTCTGTTAGAAGAAACAAGCCTATCCTTTATAGTACTGCCCTTGCTTCTCAAGTCACCCTAGTTCACATCCTCATTTTAGGGTGATCCTAAATTATACCTATACCTGAATTTCAACTTGATTGTTAACAAAAATATTTGACATTCATTTTCTTGATTATCCTCTTGGCTTTGTTCCACTGACTTCTGGTGCTAAATTTTATTGAGTAGAAACTTGACACTAGCCTATTTCTCTCCTTTAAGCAACTGAAGGTTTTCTCTGATGCTGGAGTCTTCTTCTAGCTTATGGATCAATAACTGAGACATATTTATTTTATGGATAAATTTTTCTTTAAACATGACTCCTGATCTTGGTGCATGAGTTCCGTATGTTATTCTCCTTGACCTCTACTCTCTTCATGGCAGTTCCCTCTCCTAAGTTTATCCTTCAAGATAAACACCTGCTGCTCCTGCTGCTGCTAAGTCGCTTCAGTCGTGTCCGACTCCGTGCAACCACATAGATGGCAGCCCACCAGGCTCTGCCGTTCCTGGGATTCTCCAGGCAAGAACACTGGAGTGGGTTGCCATTTCCTTCTCCAATGCATGAAAGTCAAGTCGCTCAGTCGTGTCTGACTCTTCGTGACTCCATGGACTGCAGCCTACCAGGCTCCTCCGTGGGATTTTCCAGGCAAGAGTACTGGAGTGGGTTGCCATTGCCTTCTCCAAGATAAGCACCTAGTCTTCCTGAAATGATTTTTTCCCCTATGTCTGTAGTCTTCTTTAATAGAGGTTATTAGCTTCTAAGCCTCACTCTCACTTCTGCTTACCAGTCCTCATTCTCTGAGATGCTTTTACCTAATCTCAACTGTATTGGGAACTGCTTTTGTGTATTTTGGTGTTCATGGGCTTTTCCTTTCTCATTTCACCGAAACTTGAGTTTTCTGTTTTGGTCTCCATTTGTGGCTTTTAATGGATTCTAAGAGATGAAAGGGGTAGGATTCATACCTAAGCTGTTGTACTGATCATACTAATGAATCCTTCCACCCACCCTCATGCCCACCCCTATCTACTGGGAGAGTCAGGGATCAAACTATGGAAGACTGGAAAGGAATAAAGTATAACTCTAAATGCTGCAAAAGGAGACTGAAAGTTGTGAAAGGAAAATCAATATTCAATCAATTTTACTAATAGAGATCTGGAAAATGGAATGGGGAGACCATGGAGAAAGTATGACTTATACACATCTCAGAAAGTATGACTTATGATAGAATCTTAACTTTCAGAAACTCAAGATACTTAGAAAACCCTGACCCTAAAATAACTCAAGAGCCTGTCTACTTATCAAACTCTTCCCCTAAAATAACTCAGTGACAGCCTAGCCCTTAAGAACAAATATTTCCTTTTCTAAAGTCAAAGTGTTGTAGCCACACGTTCTGGGAAACAAACTCACTCAGAAGGACAATGCAGATAGTGGAGTACAGTTTATTACAGCAGTGGGCCCAAGGCAGAGTCTCCTCTTAGCCAAGGACCCTGACCAGTTTTTCTGAAAACCTTATATACTCTAAGTGTATGTGCCCAAACCCTCAAATTGCCTGAAACTAGTCTGAACAGAGGAAAAGAAAGATCCAATCAAAGCTAACCCGTGATTCATATGCCTTAAGCCTAGGTAGTTAACAGTGGACAATTATCAATAGGCCCGTGGTCATACCCCAATAAGCATAATAGAATTTATGATTCTATTCAGTTACACAGATAATTAGGATATTCTTTTAGGCAACAGAGAGTCTAGGTACAAGCCCTGGGGCTCTTCCATCCAGGGGGCCTGGTTTTCCAGTTGGTATGTCGTTTCCATAGATACTGGGCATATAGCTCAAAGTCCACAGTCTGGCCCAAGATGGAGTCCTGCTTTCAAGATGGAGCCTGTTCTGTCTGTTTCCTCCTTCATTCCCCCCTCTTGAGGCTCTTAACTCATAGTATGAGCATCATTCATAGGGATATATTGCACCCTGACTCTCCGACCTCCAATTTGGGAGAACGACATCAACCTTTGGGTTACAAAGTTCATAATACATTGTAAAATAAAGGGTCCACAAAGCAGAGCTATCAAGGCAACTATAACCATGGTAAATATAGTTTTCCACCAATCACCCTTCACCCAAGATAGGACTGAAGTCCAAAAAGGAAGATTATCATCAGACATAACTTATACCTGACCTTTCTTGTCATCTAGGGTGGGTGATATATAGCCAGATAAATCGGGAATATATACACAACATTCAACTTTAATTATAGCACAGGTCCCTCTTTGTACTGAAACTATGGTTAGTCTCAAGATGATATGGGCAAATCGTTGTAGCAGCAGTTGATTGTAGAGCTTCATCTCTTTTTCTTCTTTAAGATGACCTTTGTTTCACGGGGATCAGTGGGATCCCTTTGTGTAGTCCACTCAGCGTCCTCCAGATCTGCGTGGTATGCTCTCTTCACCCTCGTGTGGTGGATCCAGGGAATGACGCCTGCAACTTTAACTGCTGTAGGGGTAATTAGAACAGAGAAGCCTGGTAGGCTGCAGTCCATGGGGTCGCTAAGAGTCAGACATGACTGAGCGACTTCACTTTCACTTTTCACTTTCATGCATTGGAGAAGGAAATGGCAACCCACTCCAGTGTTCTTGCCTGGAGAATCCCAGGGACGGGGGAGCCTGGTGGGCTGCCATCCATGGGGTCACACAGAGTCAGACACGACTGAAGTGACTTAGCAGCAGCAGCATATGGACCCTTCCAATGTGGGGCCAAGGAGTCGTGTTTCCAGTCCTTGACCACACCTGATTCCCAGGCACAAATTCGTGAATCTGTTCCCCATGGGGGAATGGCACCCTTTCTTGTACAAACTTAGTTACCTGATTTATTACCTTACCCAGTTGTTCCATCTGTGGTGAAATCTCATCTCCCCTTACCTGAGATAAATTTGTGGACACCTGTTATATTATGGGAGGGGGCCTCCCATACACAATTTTGTACGGAGAAGAGCCATGGGACTGTGGGGTCATCCTGAGTCTGAGCAGAACCGTCGGAAACAAGTCCACCCAGGAACAGTCAGTCTCTAAGATCCACTTGGAGAGTGTCTCTTTAAGTGTCCGGTTGGTTCCTTCCTCCATCCCAGAACTCTGGGGCCTATATGCTGTATGTAATTTCCACTTGATGTTTAAAGTTTTGCTTACTTGTTATACTAAATCAGCTACAAAAGCCCGGCCACTGTCCGATCCAATGCTGGTAGGAAATCCAAATCTGGGAACTTCTCCCTAATCAGGCACCAGGCTACTTTTGATGCTCTTTCAGTCCAGGTAGGAAAAGCTTCTACCCATCCTGAGAACGTACATACTATGACCAGCAGGTAATGGTAGTGTCAGTGAGGTTTCATTTCAGTCAAGTCCACTTCCAGGTGTTCAAAGGGCAGCATACTTTTAGCTGAATCCCTGGAGGTCTCTGTCTGTGCTGAAGGCAGCATTGACCTGTGAGCAAGCAGTGCAGTTCTGAGATTTTGTCCTGCATAGGGAAGAAAGGCGGGGAACCAAGAAATATTTTCAAATTAGCTCTTCCAGTTTATTATGGCCTAGATGGGTCGCTTGGTGTGTTTGGCTTACCAGAGTGGGTGCCAGCTCCTCCGGTACCAATAATTTGCCACTTGGCAATTCCCACCATCCCTTTTCAGTCTTGATGGCCCCTTCTGCTTTGGCTAGTTGGTTTTGGGTTTCACTGTATTTTGGAGAGTCTAGCGTTAGCTCAGGTAACTCCGCCAATATGAGAGCTTTAATAGGGGTTTCACTTGTCATCCCCAAGCCCTCGGCTGCTTGTTTAGCGGTCTTATCTGCCAGTCTATTCCCTGAGCCCGGGGGGTATCCTCTTTTTGATGTCCTCAGCAGTGTATGACTGCAACCCTTTCTGGTTCCCAGGCAGCATCTAATAGGATCCTAATTTCTTCCTTATTTTTAGTATCTTTTTCACTAGCTGTCAAAGGCCTCTCTCCTTATATAGAGCCCTGTAGTGTGGCAAAAGCATACCTGGAGTCTGTGTAAATGTTTGTCTTCTTACCTTTTGACAGCTGGAGGGCCTGGATTAGAGCATATAGTTCGGCTTGTTGAGCGGACCAGTGTGATGGCAGACAGTTAGCCTCAACGATGGTTTCTTCCATGACTACTGCATATCCCGACAGTCATTGTCCTTGTTTCACCCGGCTGGGGCCATTGGTGTACAGGACCAAATCTGGGTCTGGGATTGGCTGGTCTCTCAAGTCAGGTCTGCTGGCATATTTCCTTGTAATCATGTGAGGGCCCACCTTCTCCCACAAGAAAGAGAGTGGCCAGATTCAGGGCCTGACAAGGCTCAGTAGTAACATGGGGGTTCTCACATAACAGTCCCTGGTATTGAGTAATCCGGGATGTTGACAGCCATTTATTGGGGGTCCCCTCGCAGGAGAGTGTTGACCTCATGCGAGACTTTTACAAACAAATCTTGGCCCAAAGTCAGCTTGGTTGCCTCCCGGACCAGTAAGGCAACTGCGGCAACTGCTCATAAGCATCCCAGACAGCCAGTGGCAACACTGTCCAACTGATTAGAGATAAGTCACTGGTCTGTCCCATGTCCCCGTAATCTGGGACAACACTCCCATAGCCACCTTGTCCTTTTCAGTCACATAAAGAGTAAATGGCTTAGCAAGGTCTGGCAGGCCCAAGGCAGTGCTGACGTAATTGTACCGGGTTTGAGTTCTATTACCAGTGGGACTTGTTTTGCAAGCCTAGGGGGGTTGTCTTCCGCCCAGACCTCAGGGAATTGTTGAGTTAACTCTCTCTCTTGACTGTTTAGCCCGTCCCGTTTCCTTGCTGGGAGATTGTGCAACCTCCATTCATCTTGAGGGGTTACTGAGAGGAAGAGTAAATAGGTGGTTGAGCCCACTCAAACAGTGGGTCTTTCGTTGGGGGAAAGGTCACTTGTGTCCCCAGTTTAGACAGCAAGTCTCTTCCTAACAAAGGTACTGGGCATTCAGGGATGTATAAAAATTCATGAGTCACTTGGTGTCCCCCTATCTGACATTTTCAGGGTAGGCTAGAGACACAAAGGCTGCATTTATCACCATCTGAGACCCAGTAGCCTCTGGCTGGGTCTATTGGCGTATAAAGTCTATAGGCCTCGCACAGTATTCTGCAGAACTCAGAGGGTGATTCGCTTTCCCTTTGAATCACTTCAGACGGTTAGCTTTTCTGGCCCCCCTATTGAGACCTTGTAAAATAGTCACCTGATATCCCTCCAGGTGGCCCCTCCCTTCCTCTGTGTTACAGTCCCAATTGAGCCTCTCATCAGGGGTGGCTAGTTCTGCCTACCGCTGCGGGTTTGCAGTACCCTCAGGTGCCATTTCTCTTAACCATTTTCTAGCCTCAATTAGGATCCTATGTCTTTCCTCAGTGCTGAAAAGGGAGACTAGTAGTTGGATTATGTCATCCTATGTAGGGCGGTGGGTTCGAAAAATAGTCTCCATTAGCCTAATCATGGCTTGTGGCTCCCCCGAGTATGGTGGAGCATGTCTCTGCCAGTTTAATATATCCGTAGAGGAAAATGGCTGGTGATAATAGGCTACAGGGGGCTGATGGTATTGCCCCATGCGTCCTGAACTGGAGGCTATTGTAGCTCTCTGAGGGACATCTGTAGTGGGGTTCTTTCCCCTGTTCCTTGGCAGAGCGCAGCCTCTGTCTAATTGCTGTTTTCTTCCCCCTTCCCATCAGTACTCACTGGGAGAGGTGGATACAATCTAAGAGGTCCAGATGAGGTGGAATTCTGGGGGCATTGACTAGAGGTCTCCATTGCTGGGATTGGAACCTACCTAAACAGCAGCTCTACGAACTCCGGGAAAGCTGGTGGAAGAGCAGTGGTTGCTGCAGGAACTTCACCTGGCCCTAGATTGGGCAGTAAGGCGGCCTCTGGCTCTGGTGGAGCACTGAGAGGCAGGCGCGTCATTATCCAGTATGGGGGAGGGGTCAGGTCATCCCCGTCCAAATCCTGTAGAATTTCCTTTTTTATCATCAGTCAATTTTTGTGCCATTAATATTTTTCCCTTTCCCTTCTGGATACAGAAGCTTGTCCAAGTAGGAGGGTGTTGAGCTAACCCTAGCCATGAGTCAATATATGGATATTGATCCAGGTGTCCTGGCTCTCCTGTGACTACTGTATAGACTGCTTCCACTATTTTTAAGTTCATGGTGTTCTCTGGCGTCCACCCTACTCCCATAGGGGGCCATTCAACCTCACAGAGTATGTGGAGGCGGTTAGGCTTCATCTTCACCCCATAGTCTCCTCCAAATCCCTTCTTTAAATTTTTAATCATGCACTCCAATACAGTTGCCTTAGGTTCACTTCCCCCCATCTTGCTTACCTTCTCGGATCTTCTTCTACTTTTCCTTTTCGTTCTGTCCACGAAGTTCTCAGTACCCTATGTACTTCTGATATTTTCACTCAATGACACTTAAATTGCCATTCTGCCTCCTTCCTAATTGGGGTGAGAAGAGCCTTACCTGCCAGATCTCAGAGGGAGAAGGGGGATCGGTGTGTCTTCACCTGCTGGTCAGCACAGCCAAACCAGAACACCACGTAATCCAAGACTATTTTTCCCTTAACTTTAAAGTCCATTCAGCTTTGGTGGGCTTGATCAGATGCAGATGAAAATACAGATGGGTTAAATATCCCACATCCCAGGCTGTCTCCGGAAAAGCCAATTTGTACTCATTTATGTATCCCCCTCCTTCTAGCCTGACAATTCCGAGGGGGTCAAGAATTTCATAGCAGATGGGACACCTCTTTGGGGAGGGCAGAATACAAGCACACAAAAACCAAGTTTTTTTCTCCTAAAAATCCCCTAGCAATTGCTTGGTAATAATTTTCCCCAAGACGGCGTGGACACCACCAGCTAAATGAATTTCACAAATTTCCTTCCTAAGCCCTAACACACTGGTCAACCTATGTACCAAGCAATCATTGCCACCTGCCTATTCCAGGCTCCTGTGGGTCTGTGCCCCTTCTAGTCCCTCCCAGGGGGGTGATCAGGCCCCCTCTTCCACTTTACCAGATGGGTTCCTCCTCACCTGAGTGCTCAGTTCCCCTGCTGCCGTCCACTACCTGCTAACGTGAAAGGTCCGGGCATTGAGAAGCAGAATCCTTCCAGAAGGGCGAGGCACCTTCCCCCCTCTAGAAGATTCGAGCCTCAAGGCCTCGGAGTAGTCCCAAATGGGACTTGTCTCCTCAAAGTGAGGAGTTTCCCGGCCCATGCACCAAATGTTGTAGCCACGTGTTCTGGGAAACAAACTCACTCAGAAGGGCAATGCAGGTAGTGGAGTGCAGTTTATACACCGGCGGGCCCAAGGCAGAGTCTCCTCTTAGCCAAGGACCCTGACCAGTTTTTCTGAAAACCTTATATACCTAAGCGTACTGCCCAAACCCACCCCCCGCCCAATTGCCTGAAACTAGTCTGAACAAAGGAAAATAAGGATCCAATCAAAGTTAACCCATGATTCATATGCCTTAAGCCTAGGTAGCTAACAGTGGACAATTATCAATAGGCCCGTGGTCATACCCCAATAAGCATGATGGAATTTATGATTCTATTCGGTTACACAGATAATCAGGGTATTCTTTTAGGCAACAGAGTCTAGGTATGAGCCCTGGGGCTCTTCCATCCAGGGGGCCTGGTTTTTCCAGTTGGTATGTCATTTCCATAGATACTGGGCATATAGCTCAAAGTCCACAGTCTGGCCCAAGATGGAGTCCTGCTTTCAAGATGGAGCCTGTTCTGTCTGTTTCCTCCTTCAAAAGTCAATCATAATTCCTTCCAAACAATGTTATTAACTTTGTGGGGTTTACCTTTGGAAGTCCCCGACTCTTTCTCTTCTGGAACACTATTTTGGTTTTACCCAAATCAGTCTCCCAAATTGCAGTTCCTAAGACCTCCAAATAAACTTTTTTGCAGCCTTCTGTGCTTTCTTGGGAGACAAGCTGTACCCATGAAAAATCCTAAGGCATGGAAGGGTGTGGGATCCACGGCCATACAAAACACAGAGCTATGATTTTTAAAAGACAAGTCTGAAACTATGTATCAGACACATTGGTTTGCTTTTTGCTTCTCCAAAAGTCAAAACTGATAGTACCAGAACATGCACCCTAAATGGTCACTGTTTTCCAGATGAAGAAAGTGAGGTAACTCCAATTTCACCTGTGGCTTTACTCACTGGGGCCATCATCAAAGTCAACATTACCATGCACAACAAACAAACTGCTGGAAGCGCCTGATAATCCGTCCCCATCCGCCCCATTCCGGAGTCGCTGATTGCTCTCCTTCACTTTCCTGCTGAGTGTTCCTATCTGAGACTCCTAGGTTTCAGCTCCCAGACTAGCACAGATCACACACCACGTTAATCCACGGAGGAAGGCAAAAATGGTGCTTTAGTCAATCTGGAATATTCTCAGAGTAAGCTACAACTCCTAGAAGAGTCTTGGGCGCCACTCTGTCCTCCACCGCAGCAAGCTCTGTGCAAAAAACAAACAAACAAACAAAAAAACCACAACAACAACCACCAAGACAATCTTCTACTTAGGCGGGCGCCTCACACATTCTGGTTCTAGACTACATTTCCCAGAAGTTCTTGCTTCTCTAACCTACTTTAGGCGCGAATCTAGCGACATTTTTCTATTTCTCAGGGGACATATGACTCCATGGGATTGGCCTGGCCCTTGGAGGAAGCTTGTCTCTGGAATGTGGGGACTGTATCTGTATCTCAAGATTCTTGGCAGCAATTCCGAGAGGGGAGAAGAGGTGTAACTTGGCCCCAGGCGGTGCAGAAAAGTCCGAGAGCGAGCAGCCATCTTGTCCTAGCGAATCTGGCTCCGGACTACATTTCCCAGAGACCCTGGCGCGTACAGGGCCGACCCTTCACTCGCCTGCGGGACCCTCGGCCTCCGGGGAAGGGGAAGTGCCAGGTGAGCAGCCTAGGTCCTGGGGGCTCGTCTAGGTTCCGGATGTGCATATCTGACGGTCTGAAGGGACAGTCCAGGCGGGTCCGAAGTCTTGGGCCTGTATGATTTGTTAGGACTGGGGGAGGGGGAAGTGTGGGAATCCATGTGTGTGATTGTGACCTTATGTGACCGTGCGGCGTTGTGTGTGCGTGTGTCGTTGTGACTGACCATGCGCGCGAAACTCTGTGTGCAGGTGTGACTGTGGATATCCTCTCTGTGGTGTGTAATTGTGACAGTGTGCGGCTCCGACCCCGTAGTGGGACAAGTGATTGTGGTTACCCATACAACTTTGTGCCGTGTGTGTTGGGGTGGGGAGTGTAGAGTGTGGTTGTTCTGCTATGACTGTGTTATCTGAGGGCTGCCTCTGATGGTGGTTTTATGAACGTTAGCAGTACTAAGTGTACTGGATGTCTATGACTGTGTAAGGATATGTGAGTGTGATCGCATAAGTTTTTGTGGCACTGTGTGTGCGGTTGGAGAGTGCCTGTAATTGTGCCAAGCTGACAGTGTGCGTGTCCCAGTGGTTGATGTGTGAGATCAGGACAGATTTTGGTCTTGAGCAGCAGACTTTTCCCCTTCTGCAACCAGGAATGCTCAGGACAGCCTCCACTCCTCTGACCTCTCTCCATCCCTCCTTCCCATGGGTAGTAGGTGTGGGTCCAGAGTAACCTCTTATCTAATCAGTCTGAGCCACAGAAAGACCTGGCATTTCATGATTCCTTTCTCCTTCCTCCAGCTCTGTCTTTCTCAGAGAGGTCCCCTGAGGAGAAAGGAATGGCTGTTGACCAAGCCCAAAACAAGGTGCGCTGGGGTTTCCTGTTTGTTTTATAAGTACCCTGGTGCACATGTGCATGCTTTCATAGAGTATACACATACCAATTGAGTTGCTAGGCCAGAAGATATGTCTGTATTTTCAAATTTCCTAGATAATGCTGGACCGATATGGTTGTATCTGTTAAATTCTTACTAGCAGTTTATAAGCATAGTCATCCTGTATTCTAATACTTGGTCAGTTGGTGTTTTAATTTTTGATGACTCATCAGATATAATGATATAGCATGTGGTTTTAAAAGTGTAACATACATTATGGTGTGTTACATAGTAGTTTCACTGCCCTAAATATCTTCTGTGCCTTACCTATTCATCCCTCTTTGCTTCCTTCCTCCTAACCCCTGGCTACCATTGATCTTTTTACAGTCTCCATAGTTTCACCTTTTCCAGAGTGTCATATAGTTGGCAGATAGAGCTGTTCATATTGACTTCATTCACTTAGTATATGTCTTTTCATGATTCCATAGGCCACTTTCTTTCTTTCTTTCTTTCTTTTTGGCTGAATAAAACGACATTGTCTAGATGTACCACAGTTTATTTAACCATTCACATACTGAGGGACATCTTGTTTTTCTCAAGTTTTTGCAGTTATGAATAAAGCTGCTATAAACATCTGTGCACAAGTTTTTGTGTGACATAATTTTTCAATTCTTTGGGATAAATATCAAGGTGCTTGCTGGATCATATGGTAAGAGTATGTTTGATTTTGTAAGAAGCTGCCAAACTGTCTTCCAAAGTGGCCATTCCATTTTGCATTCCCACCAGCAATGTATGAGAGTTCCTGTTGTTTCACACCCTGGCCAGAATATGGTTGTCAGCGTCCTAGATTTTGGCCATTCTCATAGGTGTGTGGTGGAGGAGTCTTTTATTTAGACATTAAAATGTATTTGTAAATTATAACAAATAGAGAATGTGATACTGGCAAAATAATAAACAGATCACTGAATCAAAGTAGAATCACAAATCCCCATGTATCATCTATGATAAGGGTAGCATTTGTTTTTTAATATTTATTTATTTGGCTGTGCAGGGTCTTAGTTGTTGCACTTGGGATCTCTGATCTTTGTTGCAATGTGCAGGATCTTTTAGTTGTGGCAAGTGGGATCCAGTTCCCTGAGCAGAGATCAAACCCTGGCCCCTTGCATTGGGAGCTCTAAGTTAGCCACTGGACCACCAGGGAAGTTCCAAGGGTAACATTTAAATCAGTATGGAAAATATATTCCATAGTCATCTGTTCTAAGGCTCATTTCCACCCCACCCCCCATTTCAACATATATGAAATAAGGTTATGTCTAAAATAGTTCCTCCTTTCTTAGTAGCAATAAAATAATGGTGCATGTTAAGTCCCATGGAATACTATATTATTCATATGTGATTTTGGTACATTTGGGTAGCCCTCTCTGGGGAAAAATGAAGTAGGATTCTTAACTCATATCTTTTACTAAAGTAAAATTATAATTGATAATCTCATGCCATTGTCTTTTACCAAATAATACCAAAATAAAAATAATAATTGATTAAAGGCTTAAATGTAATGAAAGCATTACAATTGTAGAAAAAAGAAAAATTTTTTGATATAAATATGTGTGAGTAAGAAAGCTCTTACCTGAGAACTAGAAGAGTTGACATTTTAACTTTTGTGTGGCTAAAATACATAAGCAGGGGTTTTTGTTTTTGCTTTTTAAAATATTTATTTGGCTGCACTGGGTCTTAGTTGCAGCACTTGGAATCTTTGATCTTTAGTTGCGGCATGTGGGATCAAATGCTCCTGCACTGGGAGCACTGAGTCTTAGCCCCTGGACCACCAGGGAGTTGTTTTTTAGAAAAAAACAGAGCTAGTGCATAAAGGAAAGGAATGCCTCAGTGTGAATATGAGCGTAGTTGTGTGTTGGGGGAAGTTGACCTTCTCAGGCTTGGAAAATGAGAATTGCTTAAGGAAGTTTTTAGCCCTAATTGGGCTTCCCTAGTGATTGAGATGGTAAAAAATTCTCCTGCAATGCAGGAGACCCAAGTTCGATCCCTGGGTTGGGAAGATCCCCTGGAGAAGGAAATGGCAACCCCTTCCAGTATTCTTGCCAGAAAAAAAATCTCATGGACAGAGGAACCTGGTGGGCTACAGTCCATGGGGTCACAAAGAGTTGGAGCAACTGAGCAACTAACACTTTCACTTCACACTTAGTCCTAATTAGAATAAACTGTGTTTCTGGCCACAGCCTGGCCACAGGCACCATTTAGGTAAAGCTGGCTTAGGGACCTGAGGGCTACAGAGGAGGGGTCCACTCAGAGCAGGTCATAGCAGCTCTGTCTTGGGTACAGAGCAACAGCAGCACTGAGATGGGGCAAGGTCTTGCCTGGATCACTTGGCTGAGTCAGGAACCTGGGTTGCTTATACTGAAGGAGGAAGCAGACAGAGCTGGACTCCATCTTAGGCCAGGCTGCGAACATTAGGCTACATGCATGGTCACCCTCCCAATGGACTCTGAACTTTGTGCCCAGTGTCTATAGAAATGGCATACCAATGGAAAACCAGACCCCCGAATAAAAGAGCCTTAGGACTTGTACTTGGACTCTCCGTTTCCTAAAAGAGTATGCTAATTATTTCTGTAACAGAACGAAGTGGTAACAATATGAAGGAGAGGAATTATGACTCTTCATTCCTTTGGCTCAACTAGCTGGGATCCATCTTGCTACAGCAAAAGCCTGGTATTTCTGGAGTTGAGGAATGAGGGGGATTTATACCAGACTCCCACTCACTAACTAGAGTTATATCCTGAGACGAGGGAAAATGGAAGTAATTTTGCCTGGAGAGTCCAAAAGCTGTAAGGCCAGAGTTGTCTCTAGATATTTCTTTGATTTCCCAGGCCTGCCTTCTCAGAACACTATCCTTTTTCAGGAGAACAGCCCCAAGGAGGACTGATCATCTCCTGTAATACCGAAAGCCATGGCCCAGGTAAGTTAGCTGAGGCTCTTTCTTACTTTCCTGACATTCAGTTCTTTCTAAGAAAAACAAACAAACAAAATTTTAAGGGTATTTGGGCCCAATCTCTTACTTTGTAGGTAGCCCTTCCATCTCTTTCCTTTCTTTGCAATTTTTGTTGTTGTTCAAAAAGAAAAAAAAAAAAAGATTCATTTATCTGCTATTTGGATTTTGCTGATATTTTCTCTGGGGTATCATGTGTTTCCTGGGAATTAGTATGTAGGTCTTGATCAGATTCAGTTGGGATTTTTTTGTCAGGAATATTTCCTAGGTGATGATGTGTGATTCCATTAGGAGGTGTATTATTTCTGGTTCTCTTTCCTTTTGTAATGTTAGCTACCAGTGAGGATTATTGTCTAGATTCATTAATTCATTAGAGGTTGCAAAATGATATTTAAATTCTGTCATTCATTTTCCATAGATTAGGTAGCATACTGTGTTTAAAGTAAAATATCTCATCAACTCTTTGGTCACTAACATTTGTATGGGAAAGAATGTTTGATTCTTTCCCCCTATTTACCAGTTTTCATTTTATTATTTATTTACTTATTGGCTGAGCCTGGGTCTTTGTTGCTGCTCACGGCCTTTCTCTAGTTGTGAAGAGCAGCTGCTTCTCTTGTTGCAGAGTTTGGACTCTAGAGCATGGACTGAGTAGTTACGGTGCATGGGCTGAGTTGCTCCAAGGCATGTGGAATCTTCTTGGACCAGGGATCAAACCCTGCATTGGCAGGGATCCCTTGCATTGGCAGGTGGATTTTTAACCACTGGACTACCAGGGAAGTCCTTTACCAGTTTTTAAAATAATGAGTTGGTGTCTTAGAATCCTACAAAGATGACTAGTAATTTCTTATTCAATATTGTTAGGAGCTGATGGATTTAAACATTTTTGATCTAATCAGTCCATTACATTTGAGCCTCAAATTATGCCGTCTTTGGCCGGTGGGAGGCTTTTCAAGTTGGCTCTTGAACCCTTTTAACATGATGCCAGTCATTTTTGATAGCTCTCTTCCTTTCTGAGAATTTTCAAACTCATCCGCTGCATTTGACTCAGTCCTGAAATTGTCTCTTTGCCAACTTTTGTTCCTTTTATTTGAATACAGTGCTTAGAGATGACAAGCTAGCCACTAGGGATGCTCATTGCTACTGGGTTAATTATTGTTTCTGGGCCTTTTCTATAGACTGAGTCAGGAATTTTTTTTTTTTTAATACAAAATAAACTGATAACTCATGCATCTACTTCTAGGGTCCAAAGATACTGGTTCTCAGTGATACCAATGTAATTGCTCTTTGCTTTACCCCCAGATATAAGCACATTAGTTTGTGAAATATTTCTTTTTGTTGCACAAATAATACATGTGTTTATTGTTTCAGGGATCAGTGGTGTTCAGTGATGTGTCTATAGACTTCTCTCAAGAGGAGTGGGAATTCCTGAACCCTGCTCAGAGGGACTTGTACAGAGATGTGATGTTGGAAAACTATAGCAATCTGGTGTCAATGGGTAAGGATATCTATACTGGTAATTTTGAGTTCTCCCCTGGAATGTCTCTTTCTTCTGCAGTGAATTTCTCAGCTACTTTTTAAGTTACCAGCTGAATTTCTGCTCCCTGTTCTCAAATAAATGGTTTGAACTGAAATGGAAAGGAAGAGTGGGAAATGGGCAGCTCCTAGTTGGCTATAGCTGAGCCTCTTCTTTGACTGTTCCCACAGTAGCATCTCTTCCTTGATCATCAAGGGACTGGTATTACATTCGGGTCTGATTTAGCCTAACCATGTTCCATATCTTTTCTTGTGAGCAGGACTTTACATTCCCAAGCCTCAAGTTATTTCCTTATTGGAACAAGGGAAAGAGCCATGGATGATTGGCAGAGAGCTGACAAGAGGCCTGTGCTCAGGTAAGTGAGAAATGACTGGACCAAGGCAGGGAACTGTAGGTAATAACTCAGTTGATTCATGAAGAAACAGCACCCTTGAGATGTGATCTTGGAAGCTCCCATCAAAACAGTAGGCCTGTGGGAAAAACTAACTCCTTTGAGCATGAGTTTACGAATGACCTGTTCCATTCCTTTCCTCACTTACTGCTCTTGCTGCTACTCTTTCTCCAATACCCTTCTTAATTTCAAGTAGAAAGTGCCCTTCATATCCCCTGCAAAGAAAACTCTTTTACCTGTACTTTTTTTATTTCCTATTTTTGGGCCATGCCACATGGCATGAGGAATCTTAATCCCTGACCAGGGTTCGATCCCATGCCCCCTGCCATGGAAGCATGTTTTCTTAACCACTGGACCTCCAGGGAAGTCCCTACCTGTATTTTTTTTTATTTTAATTAATTTACTTATTATTTTGGCTGTGCTGGGTCTTCACTGCTGTGTGCAGGCTTTCTCTTCATTGTAGTGCACAGGATTCCCATTGCATGGGTTCTCTTGTTGGAAGCATGGACTCTAGGTGCGTGGGCCTCAGTAGTTACAGCTCATGGGCTCAGTAGTTGCAATTCCTGGGCTCTGGTGCACAGGCTCGATGGTTATGGAGCACGGCACGGGCTTAGTTGTCCCTTGACATGTAGGATCTTCCTGGACCCATGACTGAACCCATGTCCCCTATTTTGGCAGGTGGATTCTTAACTGCTGGACCATCAGGGAAGTCCTCCTACCTATATTTTAGATTCAGTTCCTTGCTAGGTTTTCTTCTTCTTCAGTTCAGTTCAGTCACTCAGTCCGTGTCTGACTCTTCACGACCCCATGAATCGCAGCACTCCAGGCCTCCCTGTCCATCACCAACTCCCGGAGTTCAATCAGACTTACATCCATCGAGTCAGTGATGCCATCCAGCCATCTCATCCTCTGTCATCCCCTTCTCCTCCTGCCCCCAATCCCTCCCAGCATCAGAGTCTTTTCCAATGAGTCAACTCTTCGCATGAGGTGGCCAAAGTACTGGAGTTTCAGCTTTAGCATCATTCCCTCCAAAGAAATCCCAGGGCTGATCTCCTTCAGAATGAACTGGTTGGATCTCCTTGCAGTCCAAGGGACTCTCAAGAGTCTTCTCCAACACCACAGTTCAAAAGCATCAATTCTTCGGCGCTCAGCCTTCTTCACAGTCCAACTCTCACATCCATACATGACCACAGGAAAAACCATAGCCTTGACTAGGTGGACCTTTGTTGGCAAAGTAATGTCTCTGCTTTTGAATATGCTATCTAGGTTGGTCATAACTTTCCTTCCAAGGAGTAAGCGTCTTTTAATTTCATGGCTGCAGTCGCCATCTGCAGTGATTTTGGAGCCCAGAAAAATAAAGTCTGACACTGTTTCCACTGTTTCCCCATCTATTTCCCATGAAGTGATGGGACTGGATGCCATGATCTCAGTTTTCTGAATGTTGAGCTTTCAGCCAACTTTTTCACTCTCCTCTTTCACTTTCATCAAGAGGCTTTTTAGTTCCTCTTCACTTTCTGCCATAAGGGTGGTGTCATCTGCATATCTGAGGTTATTGATATTTCTCCTGGCAATCTTGATTCCAGCTTGTGCTTCTTCCAGTCCAGTGTTTCTCATGATGTACTCTGCATATAAGTTAAATAAGCAGGGTGATAATATACAGCCTTGACGTAGTCCTTTTCCTATTTGGAACCAGTCTGTTGTTCCATGTCCAGTTCTAACTGTTGCTTCCTGACCTGCATACAGATTTCTCAAGAGGCAGGTCAGGTGGTCTGATATTCCCATCTCTTTCAGAATTTTCCACAGTTTATTGTGATTCACACAGTCAAAGGCTTTGGCATAGTCAATCAAGCAGAAATAGATGTTTTTCTGGAACTCTCTTGCTTTTTCCATGATCCAGCAGATGTTGGCAATTTGATCTCTGGTTCCAACTAAATGTTTCCTGTTACCACTCCCAAAACAGTATACCTGTGTTTGTGTGTGCATGTTTGTGCATGTCTGCATGTACCTGCCCCAGCTCCAAGTCCTAGTCTTCATTATAGCTGCCCGCCAATGACTGATGTTTTTTGTTTGTTGTGCATTTTTCCTTTATCTAATATTTTTTATTTCCTAATGTGTACCAAGGAGTCTGCCATATGATGCATTTTCTAATTGTGTCAGCTGTTTAAAACTTGGAGTCAAAAAGTAGTGCTAAACAAATGAACCTCTCTACAAAACAGAAACAGACTCACAAGACATAGAAAACAGACTCGTGGTTACTAAGAGGTAGGAAGGTGGGGGAGGGAAGGACTGGGAATTTGGGATTACCAGCTGTAAACCGTTAATATTACATATAGGATAGATAAACAACAAGGTCCTACTGTATAGCACAAGGAATCTAGTCCTTATCCTGTGATAAACCATAGTGGGAAAAAAAATCTATGGGAAATCTAATGGAAAAGAAACAATGTATGTGTATAATTGAGTCACTTGGCTGTATAGCAGAGATCGTCACAACTTTGTAAATCAACTCTACTTCAAAAAAAAAAAACCACATTAAATTTTTTAAAAAGTAGTGTTAAAATATATCCATAAATAACTTTCACAAAGTAGTGCCTGGTAAAAGAATCAGATGGTGGGGAGCTTAGCAGAAAGTCAGGGGCTAAATATTCAGAAACAGATTTAATCTATACTGAAATAGCTGTTAGAGCCTCACAAGTGATTGCAGTCACTGTCTAAAGAGACGATGTTGGGAAAAACAAAAAGGTCTTTGCCTAAATTGGGAATGAACAGGGCAGAGAAGAAGAGATTCGGTATAAAGTGGGAGAACCAAAAGAATACTTATGGAACAGTACTATATACTAAGCTTTGGTTCAGATGCTGCGATTATAATATTGAACGAAGCATTTAAAATTCTGCTCTCCTGGAGCTTATATTCTAGGGGATGAGAGAGAAAAAGTATATATATATATATATATATGTATATATATATGTCAAATGATGATAAATGCTATGAAGGAAGGTAGAGAAGGCCTTTTTAGAATTATTATTATTTTTCTTTAATAAATCTCTTTCTTACTTTCATGTATTTATTTGGCTGTGCTGGGTCTTAGTTGCAGTACATGGATTCTTCGATCTTTGTTGTGGTATCTTCTGATTGTGGTGTGGAAATTCTTAGTTGCAGCATGTGGGATCTAGTTCCCTGACTGGGCCCCCTGCATTGGGAGCATAGAGTCTTAGCCACTGGACCACCAGGGAAGTCCTGAAAGGTCCTTCTGATGAAGAAGGAAGTGAGGGAACAAATAATGTAGATGTCTGGTAGAAAAGATTCAGGCAAAAGGATCAGGAAGAACGAAGTTCCTGAGTTAGGAGCTTTTTGGCTCCTGCCTTTGTGATTGGAACAGAATGAGCCAAGAGGGAATTATGTGAAAGGAAAGCAGCAAAGTAGCAGGATGCATGTGTGTTTGTGTGCTCCGTGCTAGTGGGAGGAAGGGTGTATCTGCAGATAACTTGAGGTCTTATAGGCCTTGGTATGGGCTTTGAATTCTATTTTGTACTCAGTCACTCAGTCATGTCTGACTCTTTGCAATCCTCTGGACTGCCTGCCAGGCTCCTCTGGGATGTAAAGCCATTCCATTCTGAGTGAGGTGATTTGAACAGGGAAGTGACTTCATGTTTTTACAGGATTCCTCTAACTCAAAGGTTGCTAATTTTGGATTCCTTTGGATAGAATTGAGGAAACTCATGAACTTGGATGAAAACAAAACAAAAAAATGCATCTTTATATCTAGTAGTCTGTAATTGAAATTTAGCATGTCTTCCTATTATGATGTATGCAGCAAACCATGATAGTATTAGTAGTTGCTGTGACTTTGACATGAATAGAAATCAGATATTTTCATATCATTTTACTGTTATTGTAGACATGCTGAAATATCATTTGTAGTCATCCCTATTTCAGAATTCCAAGCTCACTGCTAGGACTTACTACTTAATTTTACTTATTTATTTATGGCTGTGCTGGGTCTTCATTGCTGCTTTCTTTAGTTGTGGTGAGTGGGGGCTACTCTCTGTGGTGAGCAGGTTTCTCTTTGCGGTGGTTTCTCTTGTTATAGAGCACGAGTTTTAGGGCACACCAGCTTCAGTAGTTGTGGCACACAGGCTTAGTTGCTCCTTGGCTTTTGGGATCTTTCCAGACCAGGGATGGAACCCATGTTCCCTGCATTGGCAGACAGATTCTTAACCACTAGACCAATAGGGATGTCCAGTCTTAGATATGTTCATAGAGAAGAAAACTCCAGGCAAAGGGAAGAACCCCTGTGTAGGCCCTTCTAAGAGGGGAAGGGTTGGTGTGTTTGAAGAACTGAAAGAAGTCAGTGTTGTCAACCCCAGGAGCAAGCAAAAGCAGAGTGTGACTTGAGATTGGAGAGACAAGTAGGAACTACATTATTCAGTCTTTGATGGACTTTGAGCAGTGGAAGTCTGGGCCAAATGTCATTTTGGCCCTTGAATAGGTTAGAGAGTATGAGAACTTGTTGGGGATCTGGGTTAGGAGTCTCCTTGAGTGGTCTGGGTTAGAGATGATTCTGGTTTGAAAGAGGGCATTGGCAGTGGAGATAAAAAATTACTGAGGAGGTTAACTGGATGAAATTGCTGAAAGATCCTATGAAGGTAGGAGGAAAAGAATATACTGAAATGAATTCCCTGTTTCTGGCTTGAGATATTCTAATAGGCTCCATTTTGATGTCTTCAAACTGTTTAATTTGCCTAAAATATCCATTAGCTGTCATATACTGAACACTTTACTCAACAACATTTACTCTACTTTTCCCCATCCTCCTGGTAATCACAAATTAAGGATTAGCTCCCTTTTGCAGATGAAGAACTGGGGACTAAAAAGGTTAAATAATTGCCTTGGAACCTGTTGTGAGTAACTGTCAGTTTTGGGACTCAGCTCTCATTAGTCTGCTTCTGACTCCTGTCATCCTTCCATGGCAGTATCTTGCACTCTGTCTTATTATTATTTACAATCCTCATGTGAAACTCCTGAGAATTTTTTTAAAATTGAAGTACATCCTCTGGATCATCAAAAAAGCAAGAGAATTCCAGAAAAACATCTATTTCTGCTTGATTGACTATGCCAAAGCCTTTGACTATGTGAATCACAATAAACTGTGGAAAATTCTGAAAGAGATGGGAATACCAGACCACCTGACCTGCCTCTTGAGAAATCTGTATGCAGGTCAGGAAGCAACAGTTAGAACTGGACATGGAACAACAGACTGGTTCCAAATAGGAAATGGAGTATGTCAAGGCTGTATATTGTCACCCTGCTTATTTAACTTATATGCAGAGTACATCATGAGAAACGCTGGACTGGAAGAAGCACAAGCTGGAATCAAGATTGCCAGGAGAAATATCAATAACCTCAGATATGCAGATGACACCACCCTTATGGCAGAAAGTGAAGAGGAACTAAAAAGCCTCTTGATGAAAGTGAAAGAGTAGAGTGGAAAAAGTTGGCTGAAAGCTCAACATTCAGAAAACTGAGATCATGGCATCTGGTCCCATCACTTCATGGGAAATAGATGGGGAAACAGTGGAAACAGTGTCAGACTTTATTTTTTTGGGCTCCAAAATCACTGCAGATGGCGACTGCAGCCATGAAATTAAAAGACGCTTACTCCTTGGAAGGAAAGTTATGACCAACCTAGATAGCATATACAAAAGCAGAGACATTACTTTGCCAACAAAGGTCCGTCTAGTCAAGGCTATGGTTTTTCCTGTGGTCATGTATGGATGTGAGAGTTGGACTGTGAAGAAGGCTGAGCGCCGAAGAATTGATGCTTTTGAACTGTGGTGCTGGAGAAGACTCTTGAGAGTCCCTTGGGCTGCAAGGAGATCCAACCAGTCCATCCTAAAAGAGATCAGTCCTGGGTGTTCATTGGAAGGACTGATGCTGAAGCTGAAACTCCAGTACTTTGGCCACCTCATGCGAAGAGTTGACTCATTGGAAAAGACCCCGATACTGGGAGAGATTGGGGGCAGGAAGAGAAGGGGATGACAGAAGATGAGATGACTGGATGGCATCACCGACTCAATGGACATGAGTTTAGGTAAACTCCAGGAGTTGGTGGTGGACAGGGAGGCCTGGCATGCTGTGATTCACGGGGTTGCAAAGAGTCAGACATGACTGAGCGACTGAACTGAACTGAACTGATAGGTATTACAATGTTGTGTTAGTTTCTGGTGTAGAGCAAAGTGATTCAGTTATACATATATATGTATATATACACATATTTTTATCAGATTCATTTTCATTATGGTTTATTGTAAGATATTAAATATAGTTCCCTGTGCTATATGGTGGGAACTTGTTTATTTTATATATAATAGTGTGTATCTGCTATTCCGAAAATCCTAATTTATCTCTCTTTTTCCCCTTTGACTTTTTCCCTT
Source organism: Bubalus bubalis (assembly GCF_019923935.1). Classification (NCBI taxonomy): domain Eukaryota; kingdom Metazoa; phylum Chordata; class Mammalia; order Artiodactyla; family Bovidae; genus Bubalus; species Bubalus bubalis. The sequence continues at coordinate 46,979,073 of NC_059174.1, forward strand.
TGGTAACCATAAGTTTGTTTTCTAGATCTGTAAGTTTCTGTTTTGTAAATAAGTTCATTTGTATAATTTTTTTTTAGATTCCACATACAAGTGATATCATACAGTATTTGTCTTTCTCTGTGTGATTCTTAGTATGATAATCTCTAGTCTATCCATGTTGTTGCAGATGGCATCATTTCATTCTTTTTATGGTTGAGTAATATTCCAGTGTGTGTGGGTGTGTATGTGTATATATCACCTTTATCCATTCATCTGTTTATGGCCATTTATGTTGCTTCCATGTCTTGGCTGTTGTAAATAGTACTGCTGTGAACATTGAGATGTATGTATCTTTTTGAATTATAGTTTTCATCTTTTCTGAATATATGCTTAGGAATGAGATTGTTGGATCTATGGTATTAATAACTCTATTTTTAGTTCTTTAAGGAACCACCATACTATTCTCCATAGTGACAGTACCAATTTATGTTCCCACCAATAGTGTATAAAGGTTTTCTTTTTTCTACACCCTCTCTAGCATTTATTATTTGTAAATATTGGATGATGGCCATTCTGACAGGTGTGAGGTGGTATCTTACTGTGGTTTTGATTTGCATTTCCCTGGTGATTAGGTTGAGCACCTGTTCATATATCTATTGGCCATCTGAATGTCTACTTTGGAGAAATATCTATTTAGATCTTCTGCCCATTGTTTGATTGGTTTTTTTGTTTGTTTGTTTGTTTGATATTGAGCTATATGAACTATCTGTATATTTTGGAAATTAAGCCCTTTTCAGTTGCATCACTTGCAAATATTTTCTCCCATTCTGTAGGTTGTCTTTTCATTTTGTGTATTGTTTCTTATGCTGTTGCACTGTGTCTTTTTTCTCTCTGTATGCCTTAAACTTCAGTGGCCTTCCCAGTCTCTGTGGTGGTATTAGTACACGAGCAAATCTCTCTCTTGTCCCAGGATCAGCATCACAAACTTTGAAGACAAATAGTATTTTCACTGAATCTCCAGCACAACATATTCTGAGTCTTCCTGATCTACTACTCACATCAAATTAGTTCACTACCTTTGACTTTGGGCTTCCCCGGTCCACAGTGGTAAAGAATCCACTTGCCAATGCCAGTGATGCAGGAGACACAGGTTAGATCTCTGGGTCGTGAATATCCCCTGGATGAGGGATTGGCAACCCACTCCAGCATTCCTGCCTGGGAAATCCCACAGACAGAGGAGCCTGGTGGGCCACAGTCCATGGGATCAAAAAGAGTTGAACACATTTGAGTGACTGAGCATGCATTCACTTTAGACTTATCTCAGGCTAGTCCCCCGTGTAGCTAACTCCCTGATCACTTTCAATATGTCCTCACGTCCAATATGTCCTTTATTATGGACCCTATTCTTCTTTATCCCCAGCTGAGTGAACTGCAGTTTACTTCTGACTCCCAACAACCCAGAGTCAGCATAAACCCCACAGGTTAACAGCCAGCCTTACACAAGACTGCCTTCACTCCTGACCCCAGCTGTGAGTCCCACCCACACTTCTGACCAACTGACTATAAATTCAGGTATTTCCATGCCCCCTTGTAGGCTCAATAATTTGCTAAAACAATTCAGAAGACTCAAGGAAGCACTATACTTACAATTGGAGTTTTACTATAAAGGATATCAGATGAGTTGGTAGGCTTTGGATGCAGAGGTTCCACACCCTCTCCCTGTGAAGTCAAAGTGTGTCAGCCTTCTGGTGAAGCACCAACTAAAAAACTCCACTGAACTTTGGGGTTGAGTTTTTACTGGAGCTTAATTACATAATTATATTTAAACATAATTAATTGGCATAATTGATTAGGGCATCAGCCACTCAATCTCTGGCCTCCCTCTCTTTCCCAGGGGTCAAGTAGCTGAAAATCCTAGCCCTCTCATCGTATGTTGGGTCTTTCTAGTGAACAGTCCCCATCCTAAATCTGGGGACCCACCATGAGTCACCTTATTAGCACAGTGAAAACACTGCTATCACTCAGTAAATTCAAAGGGTTTTTGAAGCTCTTTGTTAGGAACTAGGGACAAAAATCAAATTTATACTTTATTATACCAGAGAGCCCAAGAATCTTTCCCTGTATGCTTTTATTCCTCTTAGGAGACCTTTAATGGGGGTAAAAAAAAATTAGCCACTTTGTATAATACATATTGTATGATGATATACTTTGTTTCTCACATATACATATAAGCTATATAGATGCATATACAACTAGTCATCTTTTATACTTAAGCATTGTATATTTATCAACTTTTCCAAATGACTCTGGTCCACATCAATATTTGAGAATCATTGTGGTTTTCTATTTCCATAGATTCTGCCTGCTGCTTCCTACTTTACATCTCATTAATTTTGGGGTATTGTCCATTTTTCAGATTCAACAGATATACTTGAAAATTCTATGTCATTTACTACCACATATTGTTTTTACTTTAATTTTTCCATTTCTCTTTATAGCAATTTACCTTTTCACAAATGAGGTGGGAGAAGAATATTTACCTTTTATTTTCTTTCAGCTCTGGAATCAATGTGTGAAACCAAGTTATTATCGCTAAAGAAGGAAGTTTACGAAATAGAATCATGCCAGAGGGAAATGATGGGACTTAGAAAACATGGCTTTGAATACTCCAGTTTCAGAGATGTTTTGGAATATAGAAGTCACTTTGAAAAACAACTGGGATATCAAAATGGGCATTTCAGCCAAGAAATACTCACTCATGAGTACATGCCCACATTTGTTCAACAGACATTCTTTACTTTACATCAAATTAACAATGAAGAGAAACCCTATGAATGTAAGAAATGTGGAAAGGTCTTTAGTCAGAATTCACAATTTATTCAACATCAGAGAATTCATATTGGCGAAAAATCTTATGAATGTAAAGAGTGTGGGAAATTCTTTAGCTGTGGCTCACATGTTACTCGACATCAGAAAATTCATACAGGTGAAAAACCCTTTGAATGTAAAGAATGTGGAAAGGCCTTCAGCTGTAGCTCATACCTTTCTCAGCATCAGAGAATTCATACGGGTAAGAAACCCTATGAATGTAAGGAATGTGGGAAGGCCTTTAGTTATTGCTCAAATCTTATTGACCATCAGAGAATTCACACTGGTGAAAAACCCTACGAATGTAAAGTATGTGGAAAAGCCTTTACTAAGAGCTCGCAACTTTTTCAACATGTAAGAATTCATACAGGTGAGAAACCCTATGAATGCAAGGAATGTGGCAAAGCTTTCACTCAGAGCTCAAAGCTTGTACAGCATCAGAGAATTCATACAGGTGAGAAACCGTATGAGTGCAAAGAATGTGGCAAGGCCTTTAGCAGTGGCTCAGCACTTACTAATCATCAGAGAATTCACACGGGAGAGAAACCCTATGATTGTAAGGAATGTGGGAAGGCTTTTACTCAGAGCTCACAACTTCGTCAACATCAGAGAATTCATGCTGGTGAGAAACCTTTTGAATGTCTTGAATGTGGGAAGGCCTTTACTCAGAACTCACAGCTTTTTCAACATCAAAGAATTCATACAGATGAAAAACCATATGAATGTAATGAATGTGGAAAGGCCTTTAATAAATGCTCAAACCTTACTCGACATCTCAGAATTCATACTGGTGAAAAGCCCTTTAACTGTAAGGAATGTGGAAAGGCATTTAGTAGTGGCTCAGATCTCATTCGTCATCAGGGAATTCATACTGATGAATAATACAAGTTAAAGCTCTTTTCACCTTCCTGATCTTTTAAACAAACAAAAAATTCAGGTTTGATAGTTACCCTCTCTCACTATTTTTTATTTTATAAATATATATATTTTAAAAATATATTTCTTAAAATATATTTAATCCAAATATATTTTACTCTAAGGAATTTGGATTCTAAATTGCTATTTGTTTGTCTCCACCCCTCTACTCCCCCACCCCATCTTGTACTAATGTCACATCAACAGTTTTATCCTTTCCTATTGTTTTGTTCTACCTTCTTGGTGATATATTATATTCTTGTTTATATTTGCTTGAGTCTCAAGGCTATTCTTCTCTGATCTATATGTTTGTGCTTACACCAGTATCACACTGTTTAAACTGTGTGACTTTGTATTTTTTAATTCTTTGTAGAATTAATTATGATCTTGTTTTTGAAGTAAGTTTTAGTCCTTTTGTTTCATTTCACACATTTATATTTTCTTACTAGAAAACAGAATATCAGAAAACTAGAAACTAAAAAAGCCAGGATTAATTGTAATCATGCCATCTATAGATAATGACTCTCAATTGGTAGAGCAAATCCTACCAGACTTTGTTTTTAAAGAAAATGTAGTCATGGTACACATGTTGTACCTTTACCTGATTTTATAATATAGTCAAAAATATGATTGGTATTTCAGTATATAGAGATTTTTATTATTTTTATTGATATATTTAATGACATTTTTAATGACCTTATTATTCATGTTATGGTTGCATCTAATTATTTTTGGTTATAAAATCTTCCTTGATTAATATGACCCAAAGTTTATCTTTGGATGTTTTGGCTTTTTCCTTTTAAAACATCTACTTTAGTTGGTGAAATTATCTACATTCTGTCCTTGTAAACTGTCTTATTCCTTTCACCAAGCCTAACCCCAATCTCATATGAGAAAGGTAATTAACCACCATTATCAATATTATTTATCTTTTCAGATTTTTTTTAACTTTTTACTTATATATGTTAGTGACATTTTCTTTTTTATGTATTAGTAAATATAATCATGGTGTATGTGTTGGTTTGTTGTGATGATTCAATGAATTAATAAATATTCAGAACTTTTCCTATCATGTGGCAAATATCTAGTAAAAGTTGTTCATTATTATCATCGATACACTCATTTTCATAATTGCCATTATTATTTGTGGAGGGCTTTCCTGGTGGCTCAGGATAAAGAATCTGCCTGCCAATGCAGGAGACTCGGGTTCAATCCATGGGTCAGGAAGATCCCCTGGAGAAGGAAATACCCACTCCAGTATTCTTGCCTGGAGAATCCCATGGATTCTCTGGAATCTCAGAGGAGCCTGGCAGGCTACAGTCCATGGGGTCACAAAGAGTTGGACAAAACTGAGTGACTTAAGCAACAATTATTTGTGGAAAGGATTTTAACCATGTTGCTTACCTTTATCTAAGTCAAAGAATTCATAATGAAAAAAGACAAATGAGAGACTTCCCTGATTGTCTAGTAGATAAGACTCCGTGCTCCCAATGAAGGAGGCCTGGGTTTGATCCCTGGTTGGGGAACTAGATCCCACATGCTGCATCTAAGAGTTCCCACGCTGCAACTAAAGATCTCGCAGGCTGCAATGAAGACCTGGTGCAGCCAAATAAATAAACAGATATTTTTGGAGGGAGGAGCCTGGTAGGCTACAGTCCATGGGGTCACAAAGAGTAGGACACGACTGAGCGACTTCACTTTCTCACTTCTATTTTTTAAAAAGGGAGAGAGAAATGAGTGTAAGGAACATAGGAAGGTTTTTCCTATCCCCATTATTTGGCTTGAAATTTTAAAAGGGAAAAAAAGTTTTTGTGGGTAGTCTACATTCAGACTTCATTTTTATGCTGCACAAGATTAATACCCATTTGAAACCCTATGGATATAATGATGGGTTGGTGAAAGCATAACTGTCAAATAAGTAGGAATAGATAAGAATATTTTTCCTAATTATTCCCCCAAAGTAGAAAATATACAGGGCACATTATTTGACCAGAATGAGCAACAGTAACAAAACGATAGTCAACAGATATCTGAATATTAATTTAGTACTCCTATTGATTAACGTGGCTTAAGGAACTAAATCCTTAGAATATGCCTTATTTAAATGTGGTTGAATATGAGAACACAATTGAAAAACCTGTGAGTGGCAGGCAAAATTGTATTGGAAATTTTAATACTCAGTATGCATGCATACATTAAAGTACTAGAAAGATCATTAAAATGAATACAGAACCCAAAGAGCTAAAACAAGCAAAAATAGATCTAAAATATGGACAGAGAAAGTCATTGTTAGTTATCAAATGCAGAAATAAATGACAAAAGTAAACAATTTAAAATAGAAAATGTATCTGATTGAAAGTAGACAAACCACTGATTCAGGTTGGGGAGTACAAATGACAGCTGAACAGTACCATGAATGAGAAACTGAAATGACTTTCAGTAAAGAATCTGTCTACATTGCGGGAGACCCAGGTTCAATCCCTGGGTCGGGAAGATCCCCTGGAAAAGGGAATGGCAACTCACTCCAGTATTCTTGCCTGAAGAATCCCATGGACAGAGGAGCGTGGCAGGCCACAGTCCATGGGTTTGCAAAAGAGCTGGACACAACTGAGTGACTAATATTTTCATACTTACTACCTATTTAAATGTAAAAGGACATTATCTTTTTGGGTGGTTAAAATATTCTGGGATTGGCAGTGTATATACTAAAAACCACTCTATACTTTAAAAGGGTAAATATATACACTGTATGAATTTTATCTCAAAAGTACTATAGATGTTTTTTAGAATATATCCAAAAATCTGGACAAAGTGTATGATTTTTAGAAAGAAATTGGATTGACTTGATATCAGAATTGACTCGAGAAGTATAAAATCTTTAATAGATTCTCTTCCAAATGAACATTTTTTTAACCAAAAACATAAATGTCAGGGGAATTCCATGGCAATCCAGTGGTTAGGACTCCATGCTCCCACTGCTGGGAGTCCAGGCTTGATCCCTGATGAGGGAACTAAGATCCTGCAAACCATGAGGTTAAGTAAAAAATTAAACAAATAAATGTCAGCTACACTAAAGACATATATATATATATATATATATATATATTTATAGATGAAATTATGAAATATGTTAGGAACTCGTCCAGGACACAGACTGAGGTGGCAAGTTATCTGATTTTATGAATCTGTCACAACCCTAATGATAAAACTTGGTGGAAGGACACAAAAAGATAATATGCGCAGATCAGTTATGAAAATATGCAATGTTAAAAATTAGCAAGCTAAATCTAGTAATCTATTGAAAGGAAATAAATACTTGTCACAATCTGAATTTTGGAACAAAACATTTCTAAAAATCTTTATTTAAACTTGCTACTCACTTTTTTAAATTTGGAAATCAAATCAATTTAGTTAATACAGTGTTCCTTAGTATTTGAACTTGGAAACCAAATAGACTTGGATAGCAAGGGGTTCTTGGAATACAACACAAGACAATTTGCATGGAATTTCTAGAATTTAAATAACTAAAATATTATAAGTGAAAATATCAATCCTCAATGTCTTCTAGTTGCACCTTTCTTATCAGTATTTGACAGAATGGGATATATTTTATAAATAAACAAGAGTTATCTGACCTGCTGGAATATCACTGTGTTCATTCATTTATACCCTGTCTACTTCTCGTTTGAAGAGTCTTTAAAACAGCTAATGAATCCAGTCATTGACATGCATTTAGTATGAGGATGTAGTGGGAGGTGGGAAAGAGGTTGTTAAAACAATCACAGAATTTCAACTCTCACTGCAGTTTGAATGTATGGTATGAAAGGTGTTCATTCCCATGATAGCAAGAAAACCAGGGCAAGATAAAATCATACTTAGGAATAAGTTTAGTAAAAGATATGAAAGATCTTTATATGGAAAACTGCAAAACATTGCCAAGGGAAATTAGTCGAGATATTTTTTTTTTTGGCCCCGCTGCATAACTTGTGAGATCCCAGTTCCCCAACCAGGGATTGAACCTGGGCCCTGGCAATGAAAGTGCAAAGTCCTAACCACTGGACTGCCAGAGAATTCCCTAGAAAAGATCTAAACAGATGGCAATACCATGGCTATGGATTGGAAAATTCAATGTCTTTAGTAAAATTTCCCCAAATTTGCCTATAGATTCAATACTCTCCTAGTCAAAGTACCAGAATGTTTTTTTAATTTTAAATTGATAAAAGCATTCTAAATTTTATAGAGAAATCCAAAGACCTAGAACAACCAAAATCAGTATTGAAAAAGAACAAATTGGAGAACTTCAGATTTCAAGACTTGGTATAGAGCTATGATAAACCAATAAAGACTGTGGTATTTGTCTAAGGATTGACAAATAGGTCAGTGGAGTAGAATAAAAAGTACAGAAATTCACCACAACAGACCCCAGAGCTCAACCTGTATATTCTAGCATGTCACAAAGTAATTTGACCATGAAACCTTTTCCCTCCTACTTGTCATTAATGTTTGTGAGAAATGAACACATCTGGGAAATGTTTACTTAACTAAAATACATGAGTAAGAAGTTAAGTTTAGGAGATTATTGTAGGTAGTTAAAGTATTTGGGGTTAGGAGTTTTCCATGTCTGTAATATTGGATCCTGTAGAAAGTCTCTAAGTTAGTCCTGCTCTTTTCACTGAGACAAATTCTCAGTCTGAGTTAGTCTCAGTTAGCCCTAATACTCTAATTGTGCAGAATAATCTTTATCAATTATTATCACTTTGAACCTAATACTCAAGGAGGGTAAAGGAAGACAGCTTCATTTTTGTCTTACATTGTCATTCTTTGTTTGTTTGTTTGTTTTGGCCATACTGCACAGCTTGCAGGATATTAGTTCCCCTACCAGGGACTGAACCTGAGCTCTTGACAGTGAGTGTGGCATCCTAACCACTGGACCACCAGGAAATTCACTCTCATTATCACCTTAAACATGCTCAGTGGAGCTAGGTCTTCTCTGATCCTCTTAAAGTTTAATTAAAGAAGTACATGCTCAGTGGAGCTAGGTCTTCTCTGATCCTCTTAAACTTTAATTAAAGATCATGATTTTTTTGATCACTCCTACTTACTACAGATAATTTCAGCTCACTAATATAAATATCCTCTTGATGAAGGTGTAAGAGGAGAGTGAAAAATATGGCTTAAAACTCAATGTTCAAAAAACTAAAATCATGGCATCTGGTCCTATCACTTCATGGCAAATAGATGAGGACAAAATGGAAACAGTGGCAGATTTTATTTTCTTGGGCTCCAAAATCACTGGACAGTGACTGCAGCCATGAAATTAAGAGAAGCTTGCTCTTTGGAAGAAAAGCTATGATAAACCTGTGTTTTGTGTTAGTTGCTCGGTCGTGTCTGACTCTGCGACCCCATGAACTGTAGCCTGCCAGGCTCCTCTGTCCATGGAATTCCCCAGGCAAGAATACTAGTGTGGGTTGCCATTTCCTACTCCAATGATAAACCTAGACAGCATATTAAAAAGGTGAAACATCACTTTGCCAACAAAGGTCTGTATAGTCAAAGCTATGGTTTTTCCAGTAGTCATGTACAGATGTGAGAGTTGGACATAAAGAAGGCAGGGCACCAAAGAATTGATGCTTTCCAATTATGGTGCTGGAGAAGACTCTTGAGAGTCCCTTGGACAGCAAGGAGATCAAACCAGTCAATCCTAAAGGAAATCAACTCTGAATATTCATTGGAAGGACTGATGCTGATGTTGAAGAGCCAATACTTTGGCCACCTGATGAGAAGAGCCAACTCATTGGAAAAGACCCTGATGCTGGGAAAGATTGAGGGCAGGAGGAGAAGGAGGCAACAGAGGATAAGATGGTTGGATGGCATCATCAACACAATGGACATGAGTCTGAGCAAATTCTGGGAGATAGTGAAGGACAGGGAAGCCTGGCGTGCTGTAGTCCATGGGGTTGCAAAGAGTCAGGCCTTAGAGACTGAACAACAATATAAATAGCCAGTCTTAATAGCAGAGTGAAATTAAAACTGCTTTCTCTGCTTTGATCTGTTTGTAGTTCATGGCAAATTGTATTTTCCAAAAATTGCCATAACTATATTTTTGTTTCCACATGGTCTTCCAGAACCTTGTTATTTTCCCATCAGGAAGTGGAGTGCATGTTCTTTCCCTTTGAATCTGGATGGGCTTTTAAAACTGTAAGTACAGGGGAAATGATACTCTGTGATTCTGAGACTAGCCATAAGAGGTGATTCATCTTCCATCTGGATCTTTCTCAGGATTTTGAGCTACAGTGTAAGATGTCTGTGTAGCTCAGTCGGTAAAGAATCTGCCTGCAGTGTAGGAGACCCAGGTTCGATCCCTGGATTGGGAAGATCCCTTGGAGAAGGAAATGGCAACCCACTCTAGTATCCTTGCCTGGAAAATCTCATGGACAGAGGAGCCTGGTGGACTGCAGTCCACAGGGTCACAAAGAGTTGGGCACGACTGACTGACTGACACTAACACCATGCTGTTAAGAAGCTGAAACTAGCCCACAGAGAAAAACCACATGGACAAACCCTTGAGATTACACGAAATAGATGTCCAGCCAGCTTCCAGTTGCTCCTGGAATTTCACACTGTTCCAGGTTTAGCCATCAAGAAAAGTCTGAGCCAGAACTGTCCAGCTAGGCTGTTTCTGAATTCCTGACCCAGAAAAACCATGAAAGATAATAAATGATTGCTGTTGTTTGAAACCACTAAAGTTGAAAGAACAGATATACAAACAGACAGTGCCAGATTGTATATTATGATAGAACTCTGACCCACAAAATCTGCAGAAACCAGAAAACCAAACTACAAACTTGGCAGCAACCAGTGCAGAACTCTCAAGACTTGGTCAATAACTGCTAGCTTCCCTATCTTTTGCCTCTGCTTCCAACTCAGAACCAACCAGAGAAAACCAAATCACCACCTCCAAACCAACCACAAAAGTTGCACTTTTTGTAGTTGGCTCACCTCTAGCTTCTTTTGGACAATGACCTCCGATCAAAATACACCTGAAGCCTTCCTTTTTTTTTTTTTTTTTTTTTCAGTATAAAGCTTTGCCTGTTCCCTGCCAGTTCCCTGCTTTTGAGTCAGTGACAAACACAAGCAGTGGTGGCTGCAATACTAGTAATTTGAAGCAACCTAACAAAAATGAGATAATACATTAATTACATAGATGGCATGTAGAATTTACAAAACATTGTGGAAGAACACAATGTTCAATATATATGATTTTAAAAGCAGGTTAAGAAGACAAATAGTGAAGGACAGGGAAGCCTGGCATGCTGCAGTTCATGCGGTCTCAGAGAGTCAGTTGGGACTTAGCGACAACAAAGAGGACAAATATTTATATGAAAGGATACAAGCTTAAGAGCCTCCTGGCTGGTCCTAGTGGTCAAGAACCCGCCTGCCAACGCAGGAGAGGGAAGAGAGGTGGGTTCGATTTCTGGATCGGGAAGATCCCCTGGAGGAGGGCATGGCAACCCACTCCAGTATTCTTGCCTGGAGAATTCCGTGGACAGAGGAGCCTGGCAAGCTACAGTCCATAGGGTCGCAAAGAGTCCTGCACGCCTGAAGTGACACAGCACTGCATGCATGTAAGCTTAAACACAGTTATGCCTGAATCGAGAAATTACAGGTGTTGTTATTTCTGGTTGTAGACAATAGGACGAGGCGCTTGTCTGGTTTTGTGTTTGTACGCCCAGCCCTCGCAAGCTAGCAGTTTCCACGTGAGACCCGGAGCTCACCTGCTCTGGCCTCGCCACGCCCGGATCGCGCCTTGGGGCGGGGCTTGGAGAGCTTCCCGGCCTGCGCAGGGGCTTCTGGGAGATGTGGTCCAGCCGCCAGGCCTCCGCGCCCGCTTGCGCCCAGACCCCATCGGCTGGGCCTTCTGGGTCGGCGGTGCGGGTGTATCGGGCTCATTGCGTGGAACGAAGGCTGGTGAAGGCCCTGTGGCGGCCTCTATGCCCAAGACCTCCAGGCCTAGAGAGGTGAGTCCCCCAGTTTTACTGGCTGAAGGCAGCGAGAATAGCCGAAGGTCCCCGGATCGTGCGAAAGGGGAAGGCGAAAACCGAAGGTTCGGGAGTCGCGGGGTCTGATGGGGGACGCAGGGAGCATCTTAGTTTTATAGAAATAGGGATGAATCTCTATGACAATGGTCCCGAGGTTGGTGGCCTGCAGGCATCCATGGGTTAAGGGGCTGGAGGGCAGGGTTCCTTGTATTTGGGAGACAGCCTATGCCGGGCATTTTGGTTGGCGAGGCAACTGGGGCTTTGCAACCCCAGGTTGATGGGGAAGGGACAGTGAAACAGGGTCCAGGGCTTTGGGAGTGTTGACTGGAAAAAAAAAAAAAAACGCACAACCTAAAAGTTTATGTTTTATCTGGTGGCCTTTCTCAGATGGCTCTCAGGGACTGCTCTGAAGAGCTAAGGAGGAGCCAGGATTATAGGGGTTTTGTGAGAAAATCCAGGTAGTTAGAACAAGAAACGATTACTGTTAATTAGAAAAAAACGGACAGCTAAAGTTAATGAACTAAGCGATTTTCTTTGTATGAGGAAGTGCAGGAGTCTGGGCTCCCTGAAGTCATTCCTTTGATATGCACCTTAACTGTCTAGGGTAAATATGCCTGTCTCCGGGCTGGCTGCAGTGGCTGCTGACTAGCTGGCCACAACATCCTTTGTTTACTTATATGGCAGGCAGCATTCTTAGTCCAGAGGGGCAGCTTATGGGGCTGTAAGTTCTTAGGTGTTTATGAGGGCAGCTAGATGTGTGGAGCTGTAGAGAGGAGTTAGGAAGTGCCCCTTGATTTGAGACGTAGTAGGGGTCAAGAAAGTGTCAGTCGCTCGTCGTGTTCGACTTGTGCCACCCCATGGACTGTAGTCCACTAGGTTCCTCTGTCCATGGAATTCTCCAGGTAAGAATACTGGAGTGGATAACCATTCCATTCTCCAGGGGATCTTCCTGACTCAGGGATCGAACCTGGGTCTCCTGCGTTCCTGGCAGATTCTTACTATCTAAGCCAACAGGGATGTCGTGAGGTTTGGTGTTTATGGTGACAATATATACTGGTGTCTCTTATTTTGGAGATAACTTGGACTTTGAGGAGGCGGGGCCAAAATCTTGTATCCTCACTTTTGTTGTAGGTGCTCCTGTGAAACCACCTTCATGTCTGACTCAGTGGGCTTTTATTTTTTTAACACTTATTTAAAAAAAAAATTATTTTAATTTGGCTGCGCTGGGTCTTAGTTGCTACACACATGATCTTAGATCTTCCTTGTGTCATGCGAGATCTTTAATTGCGTCATCAGAGCTCTTGTTGCTGCATATGGGATCTAGTTCCCTGACCAGGGATCGAACCTGAGCCCCCTGCATTGAGAGTGCAGAGTCTTAGCCACTGGACCGCCAGGAAAGTCCCTCAGTGGGCTTTTTCTATAAGTGAGCCTAGGGATGTGTTATCAGAGGGATGGGCAGATTGTCTTGGACACCAGGATGGGCTCTTCTCCAGCCAGGCCCTCTATGGATTGCCAAAGGCTTGCTGCCACTTTGCATCTGAGAAACTCCTGAGCTCAAAGTGGTCAGCAGCTTCGCTAAGCTCCCCGATGCTTTGGAGTTGAATGACCTTCCCCTGGGTACTTGCCTCTGTGGTAGCAAAGCCAGGAAGGTCACACCTATGGTCACTGCCATGTCTGTGCATACTTAGTCAATCAGTCGTGTCCGACTCTTTGAGGCCCTATAGACTGTAGCCCACCAGGCTCCTCAGTCCAGAGGATTCTTCAGGCAAAAATACTGGAAATGCTCTGGTCATGCTCTCCTCCAGGAGATCGTCTCAACCCAAGGATCAAACCTGCATCTCCTGTGTCTCCTGCATTGCAGGCAGATTCTTTACCCACTGAGTCATTGGGGAAGCCCTCAATCACCTCCCCAGTTATCTGCAAAAGAGAATTCTCTACACTCTTGACCAATGAGGACCGAAGGGGAGTTGTATGTCCTTTCTTGTCTCAGTGGAAGTTACAGTTCCAGGTGTAAAAGGTGGAGGTATCCCAGTTTCGAGTTTGGTATCACACGTGACATGTGAGTCACTGGCCTGGCTGTATCTCTGCAAAGCCCTTCTGAGTGCAGACACATGATAAACTACATGTATTTAAAGTGTTCAATTTTATATATTTTGACATTTCAATATACTCATGAAACCCATCATCTCAGTCAAGATGACCAATATATCTTATCACCTCCTAAAGTTTCCTTGTTCACTTTCATAACCGTGCTTCCTGACCCTACCTGCCCCCTCCATTTGATGGACACAATCAAATTGCTGTCCTCCAGAAGACTGTACCTACTTACATTCTAAAAGCATAAAAGACTGATCATTTTCCCATAGCCTCTCTAACAAGAAGCTTTTCGGATTTTAAAACATTTACTGATTTGATAGCCAAAAAAAAAAAAGAAAAAAAAAGAGAAATTCAAGAATTTCACAAGTTTGCCTTTTGAGAATTATAGATCTGTATCTCAAAGGGCTTCTCTGGTGGCTCACATGGTAAAGAATCTGCCTGCAATGCAGGAAACCCTGGGTCAGGAAGATCCTCTGAGAAGGAAAGGGCAACCCACTCCAGTATTTTTATCTGGGAATTCCCATGGACAGAGGAGCCTGGTGGACTACAGTCCATGGGGTTTTGAGAAGTCAGACACAACTGAGCAACTAACATCCCAAAGTGGGGCTTCCCAGGTGGTGTAGCGGTAAAGAATCCGCCTGCCAATGCAAGAGATGCAGGAGACACTGGTTTGATCCTTGGGTCAGAAAGATCCCCTGAGGGAGAAAATGGCAACCCACTCCAGTATTATTGCCTGGAGAATTCCATGGACAGAAGAGTCTGGTGGGCTACAGTCCATAGTGTCACAAAGAGTTGGACCTTACTGAATGACTGAGCATGCACGCATGCATCCCACAGTGGGAAGTTTTCAGGAAATCTTCATGGAGGTGGCAGCATTTGCTGCCATGTGACTGGATCAACCTGTGAACCTATAGTCTTGAGAAAGTCAGAGCCAGGTACCCCTGGGAAGTAGGGGCATGCCTTGTACACAGTGGATGCTTAGTAAATGTTTATCACCTTAACTATACTTTAGTTCATTAACAGCGTCCTCACTTAGAGAGTCCAGGCCCTAACCTGAAGTCGGGGCTGCTGGGACATCTCCTCTCCTGCCTACAGGAACAAAACAGCTACCTGAGCATGAAGGCCGCAGGAGGCCCCCCACATAAAGGAGTTCCGTCTTTCGTGGAGACAACACCTCCTGAAACTCCCTCTGGATGTTCCAGGTGGAGCTTGGAGAGGCTGAAGAGAGATTCCCCCAGCAGAGCCACTGGGCTGCGGGGATTCCCTTCCTAACAGGGCGGGCAGGATGTGGGGCCATATTGAAGCTGGAATGACCTCAGAGGCTAAGGAGAAAGGTGAGAGTTAAATCACTGCTGAAGCACATAGTAGGTATTCATTGAGTGTTTGGGGGGCTGGGAAGAAAGTATCAGGGTCGAAAGGCTATCTGTGAAAGTACAAAGAAGAAAAATCTTTCTAGGGGAGGGTGTGTCAAGTAATGATAAACGAGAACCAGTGGCACCAACTGAATATAACGCCCCCTTCTCCCTTCTTGGTAACAAAGATACTGGTCTATTTCAGTGAGCCAAGTTCATTTTTCACAGCTTCTTTCTTTTTACCCAGCACTGCCTTCTGAAGACTCTGTCCTTCTTCAGGAAGAGGAGGACATGCCCAGATTACAGGTAAATTAGAGTCTGCCTTCTCTCCCTGAAAATATCACCCACATACCTCATTTTGGGGGTGTTGGGGGAGGAGAGCAACACGTATATTGTGCTGGCTCTGGGCTAGACATATGTTACTCCAGTTTCTCAAAATGTCTGAGCATTGCTGGTAGGAGTGTAAAATAGTATAATACACTTTGGAAAACAGTTTTAGAGTTTCTTATATAATTAAGCACACACTTACCATTGACCCAGAAATCCCATGGTATTTACCCAGAGGAAATGAAAATATATGTCCACACAAAAATCTGTATGTGACTAGGGGCTTCCCTGGTGGCTCAGTGGTAAAGAATCCGCCTGCCAATGCAGGAGACACAGCTTCGACCCCTCGTCTGGGAAGATCCTGCGTGCCGCGGAGCAACCAAAGCTGTGCACCACAACTATTGAGCTTGTGCTCTAGAGCCTGGGAACTGCAACTATTGCACCTACTAAAGCCCATGAGCCCTAGAGCCTGTGCTCTGCAACAAGAGAAGCCTCTACAGTGAGAAGTCTGCGCACTGCAACTAGACAAGAGCCTCCGTGCAGCAACGATGACCCAGCACAGCCAAAAATAAATAAAATTATATTAAAAAAAAAAACTGTATATGACTATTAACAACTTTGTTTATAATAGCCCCAAACCAGAAATGACCGTCAACTGATAAGTAGATAAACAATATGTCTTAATCCATATAATTAAGAACTACTCAGTTGAAAAAAAAAAAAGGGAACAAACTGCTGATACATGTAACAACTGGAATAAATATCAAAAGCATTAGGCTGAGAAAGATAAGCCAGATATGAAAGATATACCAGATAAAATATAAGGTAAAAGATAAGGCAGATATGTGCTGTGTACTTCTCAGACAGGGTGGGACCTGGGGCCCTTTGCTCCAGTGATGCAGGGCTTACACCTGGACAAATGTCTCCTTGAGCAACAAAATGCTAAAAAAATATAAGCGACTAAAAATAACTGCAATAACTGTGCATATACAGTTGGGGCAAATTCTGGACAAAAGATACATAAAGGGCAAAAAACCCCAACTGCCAGCTCTGAAGAGCTAGGAGCAAAACCAAGGTGTTGGGAGCAAAAGCAGGTCTTACACATGCCCCTTGCACACAGCATCAACAAAGGGGTAGACAGAACACCTAAGCCATTCCTCCTGCCCAACCACTGGACACACCCCTACTCTCATCCTGTATAAGGAACCAGCTCTGGGGAGGGAGCCAGTGAGCGAGCAAGGGAAGGCTTTACTTGCTTTTATTCTCCTCTGCTGCTGCAGGAAACCCAATAAGGCCTTGCTTGAACTTCTTACCTAACCTCTTGTCATTTTCTGTTGATTGGGAAAGGCCAAGAATCCTGGTCGGAATCAGTTCCATTTATACGAAATTCTAGAACAGGCTAGATTAATTGACAGTGGCAGCAGATCATTGGTTGTTGAGAGCAAGGAGTCAGGACAGGGAATCAACTAGGAGCAAACAACACAAGGGGACTTCCTGGAGTGATGGAAATGATCTATGTCATGATTGGTATGTGAGTTACACAGGGGTATTCTTTTGTCAAAACTCATCAGCTGGTATACTTAGGGTTCATGTTGGTTCACTGGGTATTTAACCTAAATGAGAAATAATTTGTGAACAGAAACAACATAAAAAACAACTCACCTCTCAAAAAAAAAAAAAAAAAATCTGTATGGTATACAGGAGATAACTATTTCAGAGAAGAAGAAGGCAGTTCAAAGAAGGATTTCTGGGTTTTTTACCCAGAATCACCTGTTTTTTAGTGCTTCAGCTTTGCGTGAAGGACCGTGTAGTCTGGCTTGACACTCTGCTTGCCTCTGTGTACTCCCATCATCCCCACCTCATGAGTTAATAGCCCTTTGCAAATCCTCTTTTCCTTATTCTTTATTTGGCAGGCTTAACATTTAGGCCAAAAATGGACCAGAGACCAGGCTGCTGCGGTGTGACACTCTTCTGTTGTCTGATCCTTGCACCATCCTTGATTTCCCCTCATAGCCATTCTGTGTCTTCTCTTTATACTCTGAACAAACCCCTCCCTAGGAAAGAACCCGTGTTTCCCCATAATGATAGCCACTATTCTGACTTTTCATACTGTAGATTAGTATGATTTTGAACTTTTAAAATAGAAGCTGGATACATACAGTACTCTTCTGTGTCTGTCTTTTCTCAGTGTTTGTTGTGAGATTGATCTGTGTTATTTCATGGATATATAGTTTATTTTCGTTTCTTGTAGAGCAGTAATTTCCAAAGCTTTTTGGTATCAGGACTCCTTTACACTTTTGAAAGTGGCTTTTGTTATGTGGGTTATCAATATTACCAGATCAGAAGTTCAAACTAACAAAACTTTAAAGTATTTATTAATCCATTCAAAAATTAATCCATTATAGTTAATATCACATTAAAAAAAAAAAACACCTTATTTTCCAAACAAAAAAAAATTTAAAGAATGGAAATGTTTTGTATTTTTGCTAACATCTTTAATGTCTGCCTTAATAGAAAACTGCTTCCTCAGTTTCTTTTTTTTTTTTAATTTTATTTTTAAACTTTACATAATTGTATTAGTTTTGCCAAATATCAAAACGAATCCACCACAGGTATACATGTGTTCCCCATCCTGAACCCTCCTCCCTCCTCCCTCCCCATACCAGCCCTCTGGGTCGTCCCAGTGCACCAGCCCCAAGCATCCAGTATCGTGCATCGAACCTGGACTGGCGACTCGTTTCATACATGATATTTTACATGTTTCAATGCCATTCTCCCAAATCTTCCCACCCTCTCCCTCTCCCACAGAGTCCATAAGACTGTTCTATACATCAGTGTCTCTTTTGCTGTCTCGTACACAGGGTTATTGTTACCATCTTTCTAAATTCCATATATATGTGTTAGTATACTGTATTGGTGTTTTTCTTTCTGGCTTACTTCACTCTGTATAATAGGCTCCAGTTTCATCCACCTCATTAGAACTGATTCAAATGTATTCTTTTTAATGGCTGAGTAATACTCCATTGTGTATATGTACCACAGCTTTCTTATCCATTCATCTGCTGATGGACATCTAGGTTGCTTCCATGTCCTGGCTATTATAAACAGTGCTGCGATGAACATTGGGGTACACGTGTCTCTTTCCCTTCTGGTTTCCTCAGTGTGTATGCCCAGCAGTGGGATTGCTGGATCATAAGGCAGTTCTATTTCCAGTTTTTTAAGGAATCTCCACACTGTTCTCCATAGTGGCTGTACTAGTTTGCATTCCCACCAACAGTGTAAGAGGGTTCCCTTTTCTCCACACCCTCTCCAGCATTTATTACTTGTAGACTTTTGGATCGCAGCCATTCTGACTGGTGTGAAATGGTACCTCATAGTGGTTTTGATTTGCATTTCTCTGATAATGAGTGATGTTGAGCATCTTTTCATGTGTTTGTTAACCATCTGTATGTCTTCTTTGGAGAAATGTCTATTTAGTTCTTTGGCCCATTTTTTGATTGGGTCATTTATTTTTCTGGAGTTGAGCTGTAGGAGTTGCTTGTATATTCTCGAGATTAGTTGTTTGTCAGTTGCTTCATTTGCTATTATCTTCTCCCATTCTGAAGGCTGTCTTCTCACCTTGCTAATAGTTTCCTTTGATGTGCAGAAGCTTTTAAGGTTAATTAGGTCCCATTTGTTTATTTTTGCTTTTATTTCCAATATTCTGGGAGGTGGGTCATAGAGGATCCTGCTGTGATGTATGTCAGAGAGTGTTTTGCCTATGTTCTCCTCTAGGAGTTTTATAGTTTCTGGTCTTACGTTTAGATCTTTAATCCATTTTGAGTTCATTTTTGTGTATGGTGTTAGAAGGTGTTCTAGTTTCATTCTTTTACAAGTGGTTGACGAGATTTCCCAGCACCACTTGTTAAAGAGATTGTCTTTAATCCATTGTATATTCTTGCCTCCTTTGTCAAAGATAAGGTGTCCATATGTGCGTGGATTTATCTCTGGGCTTTCTATTTTGTTCCATTGATCTATATTTCTGTCTTTGTGCCAGTACCATACTGTCTTGATAACTGTGGCTTTGTAGTAGAGCCTGAAGTCAGGTAGGTTGATTCCTCCAGCTCATTCTTCTTTCTCAAGATCGCTTTGGCTATTCGAGGTTTTTTGTATTTCCATACAAATTGTGAAATTATTTGTTCTAGCTCTGTGAAGAATACCGTTGGTAGCTTGATAGGGATTGCATTGAATCTATAAATTGCTTTGGGTAGTATACTCATTTTCACTATATTGATTCTTCCGATCCATGAACATGGTATATTTCTCCATCTGTTAGTGTCCTCTTTGATTTCTTTCACCAGTGTTTTATAGTTTTCTATATATAGGTCTTTAGTTTCTTTAGGTAGATATATTCCTAAGTATTTTATTCTTTCCGTTGCAATGGTGAATGGAATTGTTTCCTTAATTTCTCTTTCTGTTTTCTCATTATTAGTGTATAGGAATGCAAGTGATTTCTGGGTGTTGATTTTATATCCTGCAACTTTACTATAGTCATTGATTAGTTCTAGTAATTTTCTGGTGGAGTCTTTAGGGTTTTCTATGTAGAGGATCATGTCATCTGCAAATAGGAGAGCTTTACTTCTTCTTTTCCAATTTGGATTCCTTTTATTTCTTTTTTTGCTCTGATTGCTGTGGCCAAAACTTCCAAAACTATGTTGAATAGTAATGGTGAAAGTGGGCACCCTTGTCTTGTTCCTGACTTTAAAGGAAATGCTTTCAATTTTTCACCATTGAGGATAATGTTTGCTGTGGGTTTGTCATATATAGCCTTTATTATGTTGAGGTATGTTCCTTCTATTCCTGCTTTCTGGAGAGTTTTTATCATAAATGGATGTTGAATTTTGTCAAAGGCTTTCTCTGCATCTATTGAGATAAAGCCCACTTGGTCATGGTGTATGATCTTTTTAATGTGTTGTTGGATTCTGATTGCTAGAATTTTGTTAAGGATTTTTGCATCTATGTTCATCAGTGATATTGGCCTGTAGTTTTCTTTTTTTGTGGGATCTTTGTCAGGTTTTGGTATTAGGGTGATGGTGGCCTCATAGAATGAGTTTGAAAGTTTACCATCCTCTGCAATTTTCTGGAAGAGTTTGAGCAGGATAGGTGTTAGCTCTTCTCTAAATTTTTGGTAGAATTCAGCTGTGAAGCCATCTGGACCTGGGCTTTTGTTTGCTGGAAGATTTTTGATTACAGTTTCAATTTCCGTGCTTGTGATGGGTCTGTTAAGATTTTCTATTTCTTCCTGGTCGAGTTTTGGAAGTGTACTTTTCTAAGAATTTGTCCATTTCTTCCACGTTGTCCATCTTATTGGCATATAATTGTTGATAGTAGTCTCTTATGATCCTTGGTATTTCTGTGTTGTCTGTTGTGATCTCTCCATTTTCATTTCTAATTTTATTTATTTGATTTTTCTCCCTTTGTTTCTTGATGAGTCTGGCTAATGGTTTGTCAATTTTATTTATCCTTTCAAAAAACCAGCTTTTGGTTTTGTTGATTTTTGCTATGATCTCTTTTGTTTCTTTTGCATTTATTTCTGCTCTAAGTTTTAAGATTTCTTTCCTTCTACTAACCCTAGGGTTCTTCATTTCTTCCTTTTCTAGTTGCTTTAGGTGTAGAGTTAGGTTATTTATTTGACTTTTTTCTTGTTTCTTGAGGTGTGCCTGTATTGCTATGAACTTTCCCCTTAGGACTGCTTTTACCGTGTCCCACAGGTTTTGGGTTGTTGTGTTTTCATTTTCATTCGTTTCTATGCAAATTTTGATTTCTTTTTTGATTTCTTCTGTGATTTGTTGGTTATTCAGCAGCGTGTTGTTCAGCCTCCATATGTTGGAATTTTTAATAGTTTTTCTCCTGTAATTGAGATCTAATCTTACTGCATTGTGGTCAGAAAAGATGCTTGGAATGATTTCTATTTTTTTGAATTTACCAAGGCTAGCTTTATGGCCCAGGATGTGATCTGTCCTGGAGAAGGTTCCATGTGCGCTTGAGAAAAAGGTGAAATTCATTGTTTTGGGATGAAATGTCCTATAGATATCAATTAGGTCTAACTGGTCTATTGTATCGTTTAAAGTTTGTGTTTCCTTGTTAATTTTCTGTTTAGTTGATCTATCCATAGGTGTGAGTGGGGTATTAAAGTCTCCCACTATTATTGTGTTATTGTTAATTTCTCCTTTCATACTTGTTAGCATTTGTCTTACATACTGCAGTGCTCCCGTGTTGGGTGCATATATATTTATAATTGTTATATCTTCTTCTTGGATTGATCCTTTGATCATTATGTAGTGACCTTCTTTGTCTCTTTTCACAGCCTTTGTTTTAAAGTCTATTTTATCTGATATGAGTATTGCTACGCCTGCTTTCTTTTGGTCCCTATTTGCATGGAAAATCTTTTTCCAGCCCTTCACTTTCAGTCTGTATGTGTCCCCTGTTTTGAGGTGGGTCTCTTGTAGACAACATATGTAGGGGTCTTGTTTTCGTATCCATTCAGCCAGTCTTTGTCTTTTGCTTGGGCATTCAACCCATTTACGTTTAAGGTAATTACTGATAAGTATGATCCCGTTGCCATTTACTTTATTGCTTTGGGTTCGAATTTATACACCGTTTTTGTGTTTCCTGTCTAGAGAATATCCTTAAGTATTTGTTGGAGAGCTGGTTTGGTGGTGCAGAATTCTCTCAGCTTTTGCTTGTCTGAAAAGCTTTTGATTTCTCCTTCATACTTGAATGAGATCCTTGCTGGGTACAATAATCTGTGCTGTAGGTTATTTTCTTTCATCATTTTAAGTATGTCTTGCCATTCCCTCCTGGCTTGAAGAGTTTGTATTGAAAGATGAGCTGTTATCCTTATGGGTATTCCCTTGTGTGTTATTTGTTGTTTTTCCCTTGCTGCTTTTAATATTTGTTCTTTGTGTTTGATCTTTGTTAATTTGATTAATATGTGTCTTGGGGTGTTTCGCCTTGGGTTTATCCCGTTTGGGACTCTCTGGGTTTCTTGGACTTGGGTGATTATTTCCTTCCCCATTTTAGGGAAGTTTTCAACTATTATCTCCTCAAGTATTTTCTCATGGCCTTTCTTTTTGTCTTCTTCTTCTGGGACCCCTATGATGCGAATGTTGTAGCGTTTAATATTGTCCTGGAGGTCTCTGAGATTGTCCTCATTTCTTTTAATTCGTTTTTCTTTTATCCTCTCTGATTCATTTATTTCTACTATTCTATCTTCTAATTCACTAATCCTATCTTCTGCCTCTGTTATTCTACTATTTGTTGCCTCCAGAGTGCTTTTAATTTCACTTATTGCATTATTCATTATATATTGACTCTTTTTTATTTCTTCTAAGTCCTTGTTAAACCTTTCTTGCATCTTCTCAATCCTTGCCTCCAGGCTATTTATCTGTGATTCCATTTTAATTTCAAGATTTTGGATCAATTTCACTATCATTATTCGGAATTCTTTATCAGGTAGATTCCCTATCTCTTCCTCTTTTGTTTGGTTTGGTGGGCATTTATCCTGTTCCTTTATCTGCTGGGTATTCCTCTGTCTCTTCATCTTGTTTAAATTGCTGAGTTTGGGGTGTCCTTTCTGTATTCTGGCAGTTTGTGGAGTTCTCTTTATTGTGGCGTTTCCTCGCTGTGTGTGGGTTTGTACAGGTGGCTTGTCAAGGTTTCCTGGTTAGGGAAGCTTGTGTCGATGTTCTGGTGGATGGAGCTGTATTTCTTCTCTCTCCTTTCGAAGAGTTGGGTTGCTTTTCTGGGTGTCTGATGTCCTCTGCCGGCATTCAGAAGTTGTTTTGTGGAATTTACTCGACATTTAAATGCTCTTTTGATGAATTTGTGGGGGAGAAAGTGTTCTCCCCGTCCTACTCCTCCGCCATCTTGGCTCCTCCCCTGCTTCCTCAGTTTCTTTATTGCAAGATTGCACATCATGTAGCCTCTGAAAAATTCGTCTCTTTAACTGTAAGAGAATGATAGTGGATAAGCCCAATAATATCTTAGAATTATTATTGAAAATAATATTAACTGTACAGACACCGCTGACAGGAGCTTGGCGATCCTCATGGGTCCCTGAACCACACTTTGGGAACTGCTACTGAATATTAATCCTTCATGTGACTGTACCAAGAGTTTGTATACCTTTCTACTGTGGATGTGTGAGTGGGGATTCGGAGTCCAAAATAAACGTTGTTAGTATATAATCATCAGAGGGAGGTTTCCTAGATAACATGTCTCATTAACCAGAGTCCTTATTTTAGATCTTTGACTTGCTCCTTCCCACACGACTGTCCACTCCTTTTTCTTGCCAGCTGGAACTCCCCACTTTCCTCTATTCACATTTTAACCATCCCACAAGGCTAGTACCTGGCTTTCTCCAGGGTACCTGCCCTCATGGCCCCAGTCTACCCTAGATTCTTTCTCCAGACCCTTCCCTGAGTATATCTCAAAACTGAGATTTGTTGTGTGGATAGCACCTCTGGAATTATATAGCCTTTCATGTGCTCTGGTTGAAATTGACTCTTCTTACCAGAGAAACTTTAAGGGCTGAAGAGTTTTGTTTTTTCTTTTTGTTAAATCTGCCTCTTGTATCTTTTCCATGTTCTATATAAGCAGTCCCCAGTCTTTTTGGCACCAGAGACCTGTTTCATGGAAGACAGTTTTTCCATGGACCAGTGCAGTGTAGGGGTGGGGGATGATTTTAAGATGGTTCAAGCAACATTACATTTATTGCACTTTATTTCTATTATTACTACATCAGCTCCACCTCAGATAATCAGGCATTAGATCCTAGAGGTTGGGGCCCCCTATTCTACATAATACAAACAGATGCATAGTTGTGTACCTAAGTGAGTCTGATTCAGGACCCTGGAGACTGCCAGGACCACATATAGACTTCAGAATTCATTGGTGCTCATCAGCTGCATTCCTCTGTGGGGATAGGTATACCTGAGGATAACCATGTTTGTTCTTTTAGGAGCTAGTGACATTCAAGGATGTGGCTGTCGACTTTACCGAGGAGGAGTGGGAGCATCTGGACCCTTCTCAGAGGCACCTGTACCGAGAAGTGATGTTGGAGAACTTTGGGAATCTCATCTCCTTGGGTGAGAATCATATCTTCTAGAACCCACCTGATCTCCTGCTGGTTCAGTTGTATGGAATAAATCCTGAGGGGATTTGCATTTAGCGGTCCACATATTCCTGATCCCTTATGGTAGTGGGTATCAGATTTGAGAAAGCATTAAGATACCTGGGATGAAGGCGGGAGATGCCAGTTCCTATCCAAATTAAAGGAGACTAAAGAGATAATACAGGGCTTCCCTGGTGGCTCAGATGGTAAAGAATCTGCCTGCAGCGCAGGAGACCTGGGTTTGATACCTGGATATTGAATTTGGGCACAGAATCATTACTGCCTGTTCAACCCTTTGAGAATTATTACTGTTGTATATTGCAAATAGGGCTTCCCACATGGCGCTAGTAGTAAAGAACCTACCTGCCAATGCAGGAGATGTAAGAGATGCAGGTTCGATCGCTGGGTGGGGAAGATCTCCTGGAGGAGGGCATAATCCCATGGACAGAGGAGCTTGACGGGCTATGGTTCCATAGGGTCGCAAAGAGTTGGACACAACTGAAGCAAGTTAGCACACACACAAACTGCAAATAGGCCTCTTTGCTGAAGTTCCCTGGAACTCCTAGAACAGTTTTTTGTTTTGAGAAGCAAAATATGTATTTATTTGTTTATTTGTGTGTTTCTGTGTATGCTGCTGCTAAGTCACTTCAGTCGTGTCCGACTCTGTGCGACCCCATAGACGGCAGCCCACCAGGCTCCCCTGTCCCTGGGATTCTCCAGGCAATAACACTGGAGTGGGTTGCCATTCCTTCTCCAATGCATGAAAGTGAAAAGTGAAAGTGAAGTCGCTCAGTCATGTCCGACCCTCAGCGACCCCATGGACTGCAGCCTTCCAGGCTCCTCCATCCATGGGATTTTCCAGGCAAGAGTACTGGAGTGGGGTGCCATTGCCTTCTACGGTTTTTGTGTATATATATTTATATATGTATGTGTGTGTGTGTGGATATATATATATATGGGATTTCCCGGTGGCTCAGTGATAAAGAATCCGCCAGCCAGTGCAGGAGCCACAAGAGACTCAGGTTCGATCCCTGGGTCAGGAAGAACCCCGAAGGGCATGGCACCCAGCTCCAATATTCTCCCTAGGAAAATTCCGTGGAGAGAGGAGCCTGGTGGGATACAGTCCATGAGGTCACAAAGAGTTGGCCATGTCTGAGCTACTGAGTTTGCATGCCTGTGTGTGTGTGTGTGTGTGTGTGTGTATGTATATGTATATGTGTGTATATATATATATATGTATACGTGTGTATATATATATAATATACAAAAATATAAAATGTGGTTTTGATGCCTAACGGTTTTATTCACCTTTCCCAATGTTGTATTCACCTTTTACAAATACCAGAAGATAAGATTTGACTTGTGGGAGGGTCCTTGTCCATACCACATTGCCCTAATCAACATGTCTTTTCTCTCAAGCAGGGCATCTGCTGTCTGAACCAGAAATGATTTTCCATTTTGAACAAGAAGATGATGTGTGGATGGAAGAAACAATACCAAGAAGCTCTTATTCAGGTGAGTACCAGTCAGCCAGGAGAAAATGCCATTAATAATCCTATGAATCCATGAAGGGGTGGGTAGCAACTTTAAAAATATGTATTATTTGACTTTTTATGCCAATAATTTAATTGAAAATACTAAATATTTACTTGATTGGAGGTAAAAATAAATAGATAGATAAATAAATATATATATATATATATACACACTTTAAGCATTAAATGCCTAAACTCCAAAATGCCTTTGGAACCAAACTTACCATCTTATTGGTTCCTCATTATAACTTTTGACAGAGACTTCCCTGATGGTCCAGTGGCTAAGACTTTGTGCTCTCAATGCAGGGGCGGGGGCCAGGTTTAGTCCCTGGTTGGGGAACTGGATCCCACATGCCACACCTAAGAGTTCACATGCCATAACTAAGACCTGTTGCAAATAAATAAATATATTAACAAAAAATACTTTTGACAGATGTTCACTCCATATTTATATGAAAGTTCTATTTTTAACTTTTTGATAACTATGCTTTTTAGCTCATGGAATTTGACTTGGTGTTTCTAGTAACATTTAATTTCTTTAAGGAAAAGCTCTGACAAACCTAGACAGTGTATTAAAAAGCAAAGATATCACTTTGCTGACAAAGGTCCCTATAGTCAAAGCTATGGTTTTTCCAGTAATCATGTATGGATGTGAGAGTTGGACCATTAAGAAGGCTGAGTGCTGAAGAATTGATGCTTTCGAATTGTGCTGGAGAAGACTCTTGAAAGTCCCTTGGACAGCAAGGAGATCAATCAGTTCTAAAGGAAATCAACCCTGAATATTCATGGGGAGGATGATGGTGAAGCTGAAGCTCCAATACTTTGGCCACCTGATGTGAAGAGCTGACTCATTAGAAAACACCCTGAGGCTGGGGAAGATTGAGGGCAAGAGGAGAAGGGGGTGATAGAGGATGAAATGGTTGGATGGCTCAATGTACATGAGTTTGAGCAAACTGGGAGATGGTGAAGGACAGGGAAGCCTGGCATACTGCCAGTCATGGGGTCACAAAGAGCTGGACCCAACTTAGTGACTGAACAGCAACTACTAAGGAAAAGGTTCTCAATGATCTTCCCCATACCTTTGAAGCAGAAATGGAAGATGTAAAGTAAGAAAGACAGAGACCAGCAGCGGCACTTCTTTATTCAGTGAAGTTTCTTTGCCTGACTACTACTGTCTGAGAGTGTTCAGGAGCACCGTGCAGCCTTAGACAAAACCACCGCTCACTTTCTTTTTTTTCTCCTTAATATATATTTTTTATTTGTTATCTATTTATTGGCTGTGTGGGATCTTTGTTGCTATACACCGGCTTTGTCTAGTTGTGGCAGGTGAGGGCTACTCTCTAGTAGTGGTGTACAAGCTTCTCACTGCAGTTGCTTCTCTTGTTGCAGAGCCCAGGCTCTAGGCATGCAGGTCAGTAGTTGCAGCTTGCCAGCTCTAGAGTATGGGCTCGGTAGTTGTGGTGCAAGGGCTTAGTTGCTCTGCAGCACTTGGGATCTTCCCAGACCAGGGATCAAACCCATGTTCCCTACACTGCAGGGTGAATTCTTAACCACTGGACCACCAGGGAAGCCCCCCCTGCTCACTTTCATCATCTAATTTCCTTTGTCCCAGGAGTCAGGGATGAGAATGATGGGATCCTGTCTTGGCCAGTATCTCCAGGAGAAAAACTCTATAACTGTCCCCAGCATGGCCAAGACTTCAGCCAGCTCAGAAACCTTCTAATTCACCAGCAAACCCATATTGGAGAGAAGCCTTCTCCATATGCCATGTGTGGAAAAGCCTTCAGTGAAAGGACAGCGGACCTTAACCTTCCTGTGCTCCTCCCAGGAGACGAGCCCTACCGATGTATGGAGTATTCTGGAGTCTTCCACTCAGGATCTGCTCTGAGAAGGCACAAGAAGGAGCACATGGGAAAGAAACCTCACACGTGTGAAGAATGTGGGAAGGACTTCAGCCGGAGCTCCAATTTGTCCATCCATCGGCGAGTGCACACAGGTGAGAAGCCCTATAGATGCAGTGTGTGCGGAAAGGACTTCAGTCGCAGCTCCAACCTCTCCATCCACCAGCGCATCCACACAGGTGAGAAACCCTTCAGCTGCCATGAGTGTGGAAAGGACTTCAGCCGCAGGGCAGCCCTGCAGATCCACCAGAGTGTCCACACAGGAAGGAAGCCCCACGCTTGTGAGGTATGTGACAGGCGCTTCACCTCACGCTCTGCGCTGGCTCGACACCAGCAGGGCCATGCAGGAGACAAGGCCTATCTGTGCGACACATGCGGCCGGGGATTCAGCCAGAGAGCCAACCTCTACCTGCACCAGCGTGTTCACACGGGAGAGAGGCCGTTCCGGTGCGAGGCCTGTGGGAAGTGCTTCAGCTGGAGCAAGGACCTGGGTATCCACCGGAGAGTCCACACGGGTGAGCGGCCCTACAGATGTGCGGCTTGTGGCAGGGACTTCAGGCATCACTCAGCCCTCAAGAGGCACCAGAGGGTGCACACAGGGGAGAAACCCTACCCCTGTGCTATATGTGGGAAGGGCTTCAGTCAGAGAGTCCACCTGCAGATGCATCAGAAGGTGCACTGATGGGAGAGGCTTCCAGGATTGGGCTCTGCACATGCAGGTGTCTTCCATGGGCAGGGCCAATGCCAGGGCATAAGTGCTGAGGTGCACAACATGGATCAGGCTTAATGATGTATGGCATTTGTTAGTATTTATACGGAAAAGAAGGGGCTTCCCAGGTGGCTCAGTGGTAAAGAATCTGCCTGCCAGTGCAGGAGACACAGAAGACTCGGGTTCGTTCCCTGGGTTGGGAAGATCCCCTGGAGTAGGCAATGGCAACCCACTCCAGTATTCTTGCCTAGACAATCCTATGGACAGAGGAGCCTGGCGGGCTATGACTCGCTAAAGTTGGACACGACTGAGTGACTGAGCATGCTCTCATATATAAAAGAGGACACATCAACAGCACTTAGATAGATGGAGAAATATTGAAAGAACACTTCCAGCCCTCCCAGAAGATCTCTGTGTGCTCCTTTCCACTCACTGCCCCACAAAGGCAATCACTATCCTGACTTCTAAAACTATAGATTGATTTTGCAAGTTCTAGAATATCATATAATTGAAAGTACACAATATGTAATCTTTCATATAGGACTTGATTCACTCAGTGTTTGCATCCATGTTGTTGCATGTATTTAGAAGTTCATTTATATTATTACCGAGTAGTATTCCATTATATGAATGAACCAGAGTTTGTCTATTCACCTGTTGATGGACATTTACATTTGGACTATTTCTAGGTTTTCCAGGTTTTGATTGTTATGAATAAAGCTGCTGTGAGCATTTGGGTACATATCATTGTGTGGACATAAACTTTAATTCCTCCTGGGTATATACTTAGGAATAGAATTGATGGGTATTTTAAAACTTTTAAAAGACTGGGCTTAGAAAATTTCAAGCAAATACAGAAATAGAGCAGTAACAAATACTCATGTCCCCATCATCTAGCTTCAGTAATCAAGTCATGATGAATTTTGTTTCCTCTCTTCCACCCTGAAGTAGTTTACAAGCAAATCCTATTCCAGGATATTTTGTCATCTTTATATCTTCAAAAAATAAAGACTTGTTTAAATTTTTTTCCGAAGACTCACTCTATGTAAAACTTTTTTTTTTAATTAAGGTAAAATTCAGATAAGAAAAAATTCACCATTTTAACCATTTCAAAGTATATTATTCAATAATTTTTAATACATTCACAGGGTTGTATTACCATCACCACTATCTGATTCCAGAATATTTTCATCAGGCCAAAAAGAAACACAGTTACTATTAAGCAGTCATTCTTCATGTTCCCCTTCCCCCAGCATCTGGCAACCGTTAATCTACTTTCTGTTTCTATAGATTTGCCTGTTCTGGGCATTTCATATAAAAGGAATCAGACAATATGTGCCCTTTTATGTCTTGGCTTCTTTCATTTTATTAGAATAATGTTTTCAAGGTTCATTTATATTGCAACATATATTACTACTTCATTCTTTTTATGGCAAAACAATATTTCATTGTATGACTATACAATATTTTAAGATCTATTCTTTTTTTTTGTTTTACTTGACTGCACTGGGTCTTAGTTGTGGCACTCAGGATCTTCAGTCTTCCTTGTAGCATGTGAGATCTTTAGTTGTGGCATGCGATATCTTTAGGAGAAAACCACCTCATGTTGTATAATGTTCATTTTTTGTTTTTGATAATTGTACTATGGTTATTTCTGATGCTAACATTTAGGGAAAGATGCCAACACAGAGAAACTCTCTGTACTATTTTTGCAACATCCAGAGTACCTTGTAGTAAAAACTTGAATACTGGACTTCTCTGATGGACCAGTGGTTAAGAGTCCACCTGCCAATGCAGGGGACACTGGTTCACTTTCTGGTCTTGGAAGATTCCACAGGCTGTGGGACAACTAAGACTGTGTCCCACAGCTATAGAGCCCTCACGCTGAGTCCGTGCTCCACAACAAAAGAAGCTACCACAATGAGAAGCCCATACACCACAACCAGGGAGTAGCTCCTGGTTGCCGCAACTAGAGAAAGCCTGCATGCAGCATCAAAGACCCAACACAGCCAAAAAATAAATAAAGGTTCTATAAAAACTTTTTAATTGGTTACTTATAAAACCAAGGGGTGGAGGTAATAAAGCAAATAGGGCAGACTGTTAGAATGAGCCTAATTACACAGACATGTGAGAGGTTATTACTTCTTTAAAAACGGTCAACAAAATAACTTGGAAATAAAAAGTGATATCACTGAAATAAAAACAGTATAGTAAGTGAGCTGGATGGAACAGTAAACAGTTTAAGTTGAACTTGTTGAACAAGAAGATAGATCTGAGGAATTTGCCGGATACAGTGGAAATGGCAAGTATGAAACAACAGCTGAAGGTCATGGAGGAATCCGAAGATCTACTGTATTCTCATCTCACAGAAGTTCTAGAAGAAAAGAACAGCCAACAAGAAGGGGAGGAAAACATAGTCTATTTTTCTCATTGCAGACAAATGGTCCAAGGGGCCACAAACAGTCTTGAGTGTCATGTGTTGGCAGCTGTGGTAGAAATGGACACCCTCATGGGTGGCTTCTGGGATAGGATGTTTACAGACAGTCTCAGTGCCCATTAAAAGTTGAAACTCACAGGCTCTTGGGTGAGTATTTCCAACCTAGAACTATAGTCACACATCACATAAATGAACAAAGGTAAACATTTTTTAAATGCTCAGTACAGCGTTGAAAACAAAGCATTGAAAATAATTTAAATATCCACCAGTACAGGAGTGGATAGATAATGGCTCATTTTTACTATGAAACAGTATGAGGCTTAAAACAAAACCAGAAATATCTGTAATATTTTTGTGTATCAAGATGGGAAAATTCCCAAGAGATAATGTTAACTAATCAAACCAGGTATAAAACAGTATGTATAATTTATGTACATAAAGTAAAACTACCTATTCCATAAATGTTGTATCCTATTAAGTAATATTATTAACATTTCAGTTCAGTTGGTCAGTCATGTCCAACTCTTTGTGACTCTATGGACTTCAGCATGCCAGGCTTCCTTGTCTATCACCAACTCCCAGAGACAGCCTACTCAAACTCATGTTCATTGTATCAGTAATGCCATCCAACCATCTCATTCTCTGTCGTCCCTTTCTCCTGCCTTCAATCTTGCCCAGCATCAGGGTCTTTTCCAATGAGTCAGCTCTCTGCATCAGGTGGCCAAAGTATTGGAGATTCAGCTTCAGCATCTGTCCTTCCAATGAATATTCAGGACTGATTTCCTTTAGGATGGGCTGGTTGGATCTCCTTGCAGTCCAAGGGACTCTCAAGAGTCTTCTCTAACACCACAGTTCAAAAGCATCAATTCTTCGGGGCTCATCTTTCTTTATAGTCCAACTCTCACATCCATACATGACTACTGGAAAAACCATAGCTTTAACTAGACAGACCTTTATTGGTAAAGTAATGTCTCTGCTTTTTAATATGCCATCTAGGTTGGTTATAGCTTTTCTTCCAAGGAGCAAGTGTCTTTTAATTTCATGGCTGCAGTCACCATCTGCAGTGATTTTGGAGCCCCCCAAAATAAAGTCTGTCACTGTTCCCATTGTTTCCCCATCTATTTGCCATGAAGTGATGGAACCAGATGCCATGATCTTAGTTTTCTGAATGTTGAGTTTTAAGCCTACTTTTTAACTCTCTTTCACTTTCATCAAGGGGCTGTTTAGTTCTTCTTTGCTTTCTGCTGTGTGGTGTCATTTGCATATCTGAGGTTATTGATCTTTCTTCCAGCAGTCTTGATTCCAGCTTGTGTTTCATCCAGCCCGACATTTCACATGATGTACTCTGCATATAAGTTAAATAAGCAGGGTGACAATATACAGCCATGATGTACTCCTTTCCTGATTTGGAACCAGTCTGTTGTATTAACATATACACACTATTATATATGAAATAGATAGCCAAGAAGGACCTACTGTATAGCACAGAGAATATACTCTTTTGTAATGACCTATAAGGGAAAAGAATCTGAGAAAGAATACATATATACAAATATATATTTATAACTGAGTCACTGTGCTGTACACTTGAAACATGACATTGTAAATCAACTATGTATGCAGGCTCAGTTGCTCAGTCTTGTCCGACTCTTTTACAACCCCATGGACTGTAGCCCATCAGGCTCCTCTGTCCATGGGAAAATCAAATATGCTTCATTAAAAAAACAAAAACAAGACCAACACTAAAAAATGTACACACAAGTAACAATTACTTAGAAAATGTAATAATCACAATATAAGTCATTATAAAGCTAAGTAAAAACTTAGAATAGGTCTGAGATTAGGTCTTAGAATACAGCCTCAGAATAGGTCTTAAAAAAAAATTATGGGAGATCTATTTGAATAAAAGTTTAAGATTTTACTGAAAGACATAAAAGGTCTGAATGAAAGGAAACAAATACCATAGTTCCTGATAGGTGGATTTAATGTTAAAAGTGTCTGTTCTTTCTAAAATAATCTATAAATTCTAGGCCATTTCAATCAGAATCCCAGCATCATTTCTTCAGTGGAATTTGACTAGCTCATTCTGATACTCATTTGGAAGACAAAATGGGCTTGCAGAGCCAGAAAAATTTTGGAAGATAATTATATAATGGAAGGACTTGCCCTAACAGAAGTCAGATTGTCTGCAGAACTTCACAGTGGTATTGGAACATTAACAAACATGGGAGAGGGAAAAGGTGACTCTAGTAAATGGTGTTTGGACAATTGTTTATCCACCTGGGAAAAAAATAGTTACGCCTCTGCCTGTGCTCAGTCGCTTCAGTCATGTCTGATTCTTTGCGATGCTATGGACTGTAGATCACCAGGCTCTACTGACCATGGGATTCTTCATGCAAGAATACTGGAGTAGGTTGCCATTTCCTTCTCCAGGGGAATCTTCCCAACTCAAGGATCAAACCCTCAAGAATCAAACCCCCCTCTCCTGCATTGGCAGGTGGATTCTTTACCACTAGCGCGGGTCACTCACAGCAGAGGCCTAGCCTCCAGGCTTCCAATTGGCTCATTTGTTGTTGAGAGGCCCTGCCCTACCCAGTCATTTACTATCCATTGGTACCTCCCACCAGGCCTCCCCTTGGCCCCTGCTGCAGACCAGACAAAACATATGTCCACAAAATCTTGCACATGAATTGTGGATATGTTTTCATTTCTCCTGAGTATATACCTAAAAGAGGAATTGCTGGGTCACTGTTACTTCTTGAGGCATCTGTTTTCTGGGGTGAGCAGTTTGGTTTTAGCACCTTGGAAGGCACTGAGGTGGATGAACTGGGATGTGGGTCTCACAGTCCTTGTCACTAGGAGGGATGTGGCCTGCATTTCATCTTACATATGTGGAAGGGGCACTGTGAAGTCAAAGTGGAAGTGTCAGTCACTTGGTGGTGTCTTGACTCTTTTCGACCCTGTGGACTGTAGCCCGCCAGGCTCCTCTGTCCATGGGATTCTCTAGGCAAGAATACTGGAGTGGGTTGCCATTTCCTTTTCCAGGGTATCTTCCTGACCCAGAGATCGAACCAGGGTCTCCTGCATTGCAGGAGGATTCTTTACCATCTGAGCCACCAGGGAAGATGTACATAAGGATAAACCTAAGGAAGTTTATTGATTGATTTTGAAACTCTACACAACAATTGTAAAGGAGATAAAAATGTATGGATTAAAATAGAACGAAAGCATATTCTAGTTAAAATCCTATTTTCCCCATCTTCTGGTGTGGGGTTCTGTACTGAAGAATGGCAAGGTTTTTACCCCTATTTTCTGCATAATACTATACTATAATAATATTATTTGGGGAACAGTCTCCTAGTGGAAGAATGGGGTTCTAGACTCAGTGGGTAGGGATTAAATCAAGGGGCCCGATGGGTCTCTGGGGAGGCCAAAAAAAAAAATGCAGGAAGGCCAACGTCCACTTTGAAATGAAAAATTTTAAATACCCACACAAAGAGTTTACTGAAATGAAACCTGTCGGTTGTTGTTGCCTATAAATGCAGTGTTGTGCTCAGACCTGAGGTGAACTGTGGAACATTGAAATGGCTGTCACTTGAATTAAATGCAGTGTCTGCTGCCAGCCCTCTCTGTAGTAATTGCTGGTTAAAAATGTGCAACCTGCCCCTGGGTTCGGTTTTGCAAAGGGACCCTTCACTGAAAGCATCTGTTTGATCTCTTGCATTAATATCTCCACTGTCCTTTCCTTCATTTTATTACTTCTAATTTATTAGCCCATTGATGAGACCAGCTGTATGCAAAATCGAGTCTCATTGTTAACAGGGTCTTAGCACTTGGAAAATGCTGGAGGGTCTCGAGTGTCAAATGTAAATTTCAGAGAAGGAGCAACCAACAGCGTGAAGGGTTGACTGTCAAGTCAGACTTGGGTGCCCAGCACAAGAATTCTGGTGCAGAGATCCACAGATTTTGTTAACGTTTATAGGCACATACCGTCCCAAAGAAAAAAGAAATGCAAGAAGGCAGAGTGGCTGTCTAAGGAGGCCTTTCAAATAGCTGAGAAAAGAAGATAAGTGAAAGGCAAAGGAGAAAGGGAAAGATATATCCAACTGAATGTAGAGAATAGTGAGGAGAGATAAGAAAGCCTTCTTATGTGAACAATGCGAAGAAATAGAGGGAAACAATAGAATGAGAAAGACTAGAGGTCTGTTTAAGAAAATTGGAGATACCAAGGGAACGTTTCATGCAAGGATGGGCACAATAAAGGACAGAAACAGTATGGACCTAACAGAAGCAGAAAACATTAAGAAGAGGTGTCAGGGATACACAGAAGAACTATACAAAAATGGCCTTAATGACCCAGGTCACCATGATGGTGTGGTCACTCACCTGAGCCAGACATCCTGGAGTGTGAAGTCAAGTGTGCCTTAGGAAGCATTACTATGAACAAAGCTAGATGGAATTCCAGCTGAACTATTTAAAATCCTAAAAGCTGTTGCCGTTAAAGTTCTGTACTCAACATGTCAGCAAATTTGGAAAACAGCAGTGGCCACAGGACTGGAAAAGGTCAGTATTCATTCCAGTCCCAAAGTAGGGCAATGCCAAAGAATGTTCAAACTACGGTAGAAGTGCGCTCATTTCACATGATAGCAAGGTAATGCTCAAAGTCCTCCAAGCTAGGCTTCAGCAGTACATGAACTGAGAACTTCCAGGTGTACAAGCTGGGTTTAAAATAGGCAGAGGACCCAGAGACCAAATTGCCAACATTCATTGGATCATAGAGAAAGCAAGGGAATTCCAGAAAAACATCTACTTCTGCTTCATTGACTATGCTAAAGCCTTTGACTGTGTGGATTACAACAAACTGGAAAATTCTTAAAGAGATGGGTATACCAGACCACCTTATCTGTCTCCTGAGAAACCTGTAAGCGGGTCAAGAAGCAATCGTTAGAACTGGGCATGGAACAACAGACTGATTCACAATTGGGAAAGGAGTACTGCAAGGCTGCCTGCCGTCCATGGAGTGGCAAGGAGTCGAACAGTGTCAGCGAAACCTCCCCTCCCTTGCACTTGGCGTTGACTAAGAGCGCTGTCTATATACTTGAAGGTATCTGCTTTCTTGTAGCCTTTGTGTTGCCTGGAAACCGTGTCCAAGCAATAACAGTTGATCGTGTTTCCCATTGGCTACCGTTCCCTGAAGCCCTCCCTCACAAGGTGCCAGACGAGAGCAGGGCCAATCCTGGCTGACTGCGCTAAATGTGAGTTGGAAGCTGTGGGTAATCCTGGCAAGAGGCTACGGAACGTGGGAGGAAGGAGGCTTGGCGGGCAGGGGGAACCTCCTCAGGGTCCTTCTGGGAAGTCGGCTCTCACGGGGGAACTGGGGACTCTGGCTGGGAACACTATTTACCACGTAGTGGCAAATTCCGAGCTATCTCCAAGCCTTTCCCGTTTCAAACTGTACTTGGTGGGCGCCCAAGCCCTTTGGACAGATCCACGTGGTTTCCTCGCTTCCAACTCGCAGGGACTCGGGATTAAAAGTAAAATCGGGAGTTTTTCAGCTCACTTGAGTAAAGCACCCTTTTGTTTTTCCGCAGGTGTCTTCTCTTGCAGAACGCCCTGGGAGGGGGTGATGCCACGTGGTGGCAGGGGTTTGGGGGTGGGGTGGGGGAGTGGGAGGGTTAGCCGACGGGTTCAGGTTTATTAAATAAAATAAATGCCTAATTAAGAGTGTGTTAGTACTCTGTGTATGTACTCCTCAACCTTTAAACAATCCTATTCTTGCTAGTTATATTATTTAGTGGGATATCTTCTAATAAGTGGCTTTGGAATGTTGTTGTTGATAAGACAAATTTTTAGTTTTGGTTGTCCTAACAAGTTCTTAGGTTTCATAAAACCTTGCTTACTTTGAGAAGTAGCTGTGAAAGTCACAGCAAGTTACTTTGGATGTTTTTTCTTTTAAAGGAAAATACATTTCTGATTTTGGTATCTTATTATTAGTAATGATACCCAGTTTCTTTAAAATTTTATTTTTTGGCAGATATATAGAGAATGGCTTTTGTGAAAGGTACAGTCAAATAAGGAGATTTGAGGATTTTTGTTGTTGTTTAAAAAATGTAATCCTTTAAAAAACAAGGTCCTACTGTATAGCACAGGGAACTATATTCAATATCCTGAGATAAACCATAGTAGAAAAGAATATAAAGAATGTATTTATACATATATATATATATATATATATATATATATGTTTAGGTCCCTCCTGTTTCAAACTGAACTTACTTGGTGGCTGCCCAAACCCTTTGGGCAGGTCCATGTGGTTTCCTAGCTTCCAACTTGCAGCGACTCGGTATTAAAAGTAAAAACTGGAGGTTTGCAGCCCACTTGGGTAAAGCACCCTTTTGTTTTTCTGCAGTGTTAGTGTTAGTTGCTCAGTTGTTTCTGACTCTTTGCGACCCCATGCACTGTAGCCTGCCAGGCTCCTCTGTCCATGGTATTCTCTAGGCAAGAATACTGGAGTGGGTAGCCATTCCCTTCTCCAGGGGATCTTCCTAACCCAGGGATCGAACTCAGGTCTCCTGAATTGCAGGCAGGATTCTTTTACTGTCAGAGCCACCAGGAAAGCTGGTGTGTATGTGTGTGTTTATATATATAACATAATATATATATATTTTATATATATAATATATATATGTTATATATATAACATAATCACTTTGCTGTAGAACAGAAATCAACACAACATTATAAATCAATTATACTGCAATAAAAAATGCATCCCTGGTTTTGATTCTTTTAATAATGGTAATAAAGCTCTTTTAAGACATTTCTTGATAGATCCCTTATTTTCATGGGATTTATTTCATACACTTGGATGAGCGACCTCATGTAAGTTTTAAGTCCCTATCTTCATAAAGTATAAAGAGTTGGGGGCTTTATAAAGTAGCCCTTACCCTCTTCACAGGCTTTGTCCTTGATTCTCAGCATCCCTTGGTTCCTGACATTGTACCTAAAATTAAATGGAGTTTTTGTTAGTTATGTGAGAGTTGTAGAAATATCTAGCACTAAACCACTGTCTTTCCCTGGTATTTCTCCACATACTGAATCCATTACTCAAATGGGTGTCCCTTTTCCTGGATCTCTGGAAATCATAATTGGACAGTCTTCTGACCTCCCTGCTGAGTTATTGTTCTTTTTCTCTCTTCTCTCTTTTTTTGTCCAAACTTGAGTTAGTGACCTCAGCTCCTTTATGACCAGCCTTTCGATGCCTTTGGCTCCCTCTAACTCAGGAGTCCTTATTCCCAGTTCCATGAGCCAACTCTGGATTCCTACTTATCCCTAGTTCCATGAACCAAGTTTTAGAGGACCATGAGAAAACCCCATCTTAATGTTCATCTATGACAAACCTAGGCAGCGTATTAAGAAGCAGAGACTTAGCCAACAAAGGTCCATCTAGTCAAAGTTATGGTTTTTCAAGCAGTCATGTATGGACCTGAGAGTTGGACCATAAAGAAGGCTGAGTGCAGAAGAATTGATGCTTTTGAACTGTGGTGTTGGAGAAGACTCTTGAGAGTCCCTTGGACTGTAAGGAGATCAAACCAGTCAATCCTAAAGGAAATCAATCATGAGTATTCATTGGAAAGACTGATGCTGAAGCTGAAGCTTGAATACTTTGGCCACCTGATGTGAAGACCTAACTCATTTGAAAAGACCCTGATGCTGGGAAAGATTGAAGGCAACCGGAGAAGGGGATGACAGAGGATAAAATGGTTGGATGGCATCATCGAGAAAATGGACATGAGTTTCAGCAAACTCCAGGAGATGGTGATGATGGGAAGCCTGGCATGCTGCAGTCCATAGGGTTGCAAAGAGTCAGACACAACTGAGCAACTGAAGAACAACTGAAATGGAGTGTCCCTTCCATCCTGAATGTAGGCCATCTGGGTATGGGGCTTTGTTAGCAGTGGAATCCATAGCAGTTTTCATGTCATGGTACAACATCTGCACATAGGCTTGATGGTTGTCCCTGCTTCCCAATGATGGTTCCCTATGACAGCCTGCCACTCAGTGTTGTTGTTCAGTTGCTAAGTTGTGTCCAATTCTTTGTGACCCCATGGACTGCAACATGCCAGTCTTCCCTGCCCTCCACTATCTCCCTGAGTTTGCTCAAATTCATGTCCATTGAGTTGGTGATGCCATCCAACCATCACCCTCTATCGCTCCCTTCTCCTTTTGCCTTCAATCTTTCCCAGCATCAGGGTCTTTTCCAATGAGTTGCTCTTCACATCAGGTGGCCAGAGCATTGGAGCTTTAGCTTCAGCATCAGTTCAGTTTAGTTGCTCAGTCACTCAGCTTCAGCATCAGTCCTTACAATGAATATTCAGGACTGATTTCCTTTAGGATTGACTGGTTGGATCTCTTTGCAGTCCAAGGGACTCTCAAGAGTCTTCTCCAACACCACAGTTCAAAAGCATCAATTCTTTGGTGCTCAGCCTTCTTTATTATCTAATTCTCACATCCATACATGACTACTGGAAAAACCATAGCTTTGACTATATGGATGTTGGCAAAGTGATGTCCCTGCTTTTTAATACATTATCTAGGTTTGTCATAGCTTTCCTTTCAAGGAACAAGCATCTCTTAATTTCATGGGTGCAGTTACCATCTGTAGTGATTTTGGAGCCCAAGAAAATCTGTCACTGTTTCCACTTTTCCCCCTTCTATTTGCCGTGAAGTAATGGGACCAGATGCCACGATCTTAGCTTTTTGAATGTTGAGTTTTAAGTCAGCTTTTTCACTCAGTGTTGTTGCTCATGTGTAAAGTGTTAAAGTGGCTGGTCCAGGAACTATGTTGCATAAGAAATTTCACCCAAATTTGTGCCACAAGCAAAATATTATGCTCATGGGTTTTGTAGGGATAAAGAATTAAGACAAGACACAAGTGTGGCCAACTTTTTCTCAGTTCCACAATTTTTGTGGCCTTCTCAGCAAGGAAGACTCAACAGCTAGCAGCTGAAACAATCTGGATATTCATTCCCTCATATCTGGTGCCTGGGCTGGAGTGTTTGGAAGCCTGGGCTCAGCTGGGACTGTCCCACTGGAGTGCCTATGTGTGACTTTTCCCTATGGCCTTGGCATCCCCAGAGCCTGGCAGTCTCAGGGTAGTCAGACTTATTACATGGCATAGGGTTCCAAAGGTGAGTGTTGCAGTGATTGATCAAGGTGGAAGCTGCATGGTCTTTTATGAAAGCCTTGTAAGTTACATAGAATCACTGCTGTACTCTGTTAGTTTCAAACAACAAATCCACCCAGGATCAAAGAGACAGGTTGTGGACCCTATCTCTTAATGGAAGGAGGGTCAAGAAATGTGCAGCCATTAAAAAGAAACACTGCTAAAGTGATAAGTCTTTTAATATATCCCCCCCAAAATTGTGATAGATGCATTTCTATGTAGTTGCTTGAAATCCTACAAATTTCATGTCATGCATTTTATAACATTATTCTGAGAAGGATTCAAGGACTTTCTCAGATGTCAAAAGGAGTGCTCAGACATAGAAGGGGCTCAGACTTCTTCCCTGGGGTGCACAGTTTCTTCCCTGGTTTGTTGGTCAGGGCAGGACTTAAAAAAAAAAATTTATTTGACTACGCTGGGTCTTAGTTGTGGCATGTGGGATCTATAACCAGGGATGGAACCCTGGTCCCCTCCATTGGGAGTGCAGAGTCTTAGCCAGTGGACCGCCAGGGAAGTCCCCAGGATGTTCTCATTTGCCTTGGACCCAGCAGTGTTTAGAAATTGGCCTGTGATCTTTTTTTTTTTTTTTTTTTGGTCTAATTTCCGTCTTTTTTTTCACACCTCAATAGAGATTAGGAGGTTCTTTTCCAGCCCAGTTCTTCTGTCTTGGATACATTTCAAGGCAAGCTTCCTTCTAAGCTAGTCTTTGGACTAATTTTTCTTGTTTTGTCAAATGGCATTTTCATCCTCATATTATGTTACGTGTTTTCTTCTTTGACCATTCATCACTTTAAAAGTACATTTATTTTCTTGAGTTTTCATTTTCTTATTTTTCTTCTGTCATGTCTAGCTCACAGAGCAACCATCAACCAAAAAGAATAACTTGAGAGATGTGGAGAAATACTTTCTTTGCACTTATCACCAGATGATGTTGATTTTCACTTATTGAGCATTAGGCACAGGCCTGGGAGGGCAATGGCCTCATTTAAATCCCAAATCCAGTCTTTATGACCTGTCTGACCTTGAACCTATCAATGAACCTCTCTGTGGCTTTAATTCATCGTGGGGGAAACGGTAGCATCCAGAGGTTGCTGACTGCCAGGTTTACAGTAACGACCCAGGAGAAGTGCCTGGCCTTCATCTGTTCCTTTACTGCTCCAACCTTTACCCTGTTCATTGAAAAATGCTGTTATGAACACTTCCTGGAGATGTGGCTGGCATTTTTATTCTCCATACAGTTTATAGAAAAGCTCCGTCACATTTTCAGTTTTTCCCCCTGCTTTCTGTCATTCCTAAACCACCTCACTCAACCTGGTGTAATTGTTTTTTGTTTTTTGTTTTTACTATTTATTTATTTGACTGTGTCGGATCCTAGCTGTGGCATGCAGGATCTTCATTGCGTCATGAGGGATCTTTCACTGAAGTGCACAGACTCTCTGTAGTGGCACACGGGCTCCAGAGTGTGTGGGCTCAGTAGTTGTCACAGGTGGGCTTAGTTGCTCCACGGCCTGTGGGATCTTAGTTCCCTGACCTGGGATTGAACCCATGTCCTCTGCATTGCAAAGCTGATTCTTAACCACTGGACCACCAGGAAAGTCCCTGGTGTGATCTTAATTGTGTGTGTTTGCACAGATTCAGTTTTGGCTTATGTGTCTCTTCCAAGCCTGATGCCCACCCCTGACTTCTACCAGTGGAGTTTCTCAAGACCTACTTCCAAGTCGATCCTTAGAGTCTCCTACCCACCTCTGCCCACCAACAGTAACTTTATTGCATAAACATTTCATGGTGGGCATCTCTTCCTGAATTTGTATTAAATTATATTGGGTTATTGTTCTCTGTGTATCTGTGCTGTGCTATAACTTCATGGAGGAAGGTAGGCCTGGTAAGAATTTGCCTTCCGCTCCTGAAGGAGGCTCATGAGTTGCTGTTGAACAGAGGGCAGAGACTGGACAGTTGTTACTTAAATTTTCCCCTCAGAAGGCCGAGGCTGAACCTTTTCAAGCAAATCTTGGTTTTTTTATTCTTTCGGGTTGGAATTTTGGATGCATCTTTCTAGAGGTTGAAGAGGTAAGTCTAAGCTTTCAACATTCACCCTGAGAAAGCTCTGGGAAGTGACTTGAACCAAGTTTGGAGTGGCAAAACTGGATAGTAGGAAAGTAAATATAACAGAGAAGGGAAAGAGAAAAGACCCTCTGAAATCAAGGCAAAAGAGGTAGTTAAGAATCTGCCTGCCAATGCAGGGGACACTGGTTCTATCCCCAGTCTGGGAAGATTCCACATTCCTTGGAGCAGCAAAGCTCATGAGCCACAACTACTGAGCCCTCTTGCCTAGAGCTAATACTACATAACAAGAGCTAATACTGCATAACAAGCCACCACAAGGAGAAGCCAAGCACCACAAGGAAGACACAGCACAGCCAAAAATAAGTAAATGCATAAAAGAAATCAAGGCAAAAGTTCCAAAGTGTCTCTTTCTCCATGTAATTGCTAGAATGTGGATTACCTTCTCTCTTTCCCCTCCTCTCGCCCCAAAAGACAAGAGGCCACAGATTGCAATACCAGTGAGGGACAGAGGAGCTCTGGGCATGAGAATTTTATCCCTCATTCAAATGCACACCCAAATACATGTGTGTCATCTCCTGATGTTACCCCACGGGATAAGGGCTTCTCCAGACCTAGCATATTTCAATTGAGACATCTGGTCTGTGTGGTACCTGATGGAACGGAGGGTGTTGCCTGCCACCCTGTGGCTGCAGGTGATACAACAGAGGTGTGGGCGG
Source organism: Bubalus bubalis (assembly GCF_019923935.1). Classification (NCBI taxonomy): domain Eukaryota; kingdom Metazoa; phylum Chordata; class Mammalia; order Artiodactyla; family Bovidae; genus Bubalus; species Bubalus bubalis. Next base: position 47,022,392 of record NC_059174.1, read on the forward strand.
CTGTCTGATTCCTAGTCTTGCCTCTGGACTTGAGTTCCCACATGTGTGGATTTAAGCACTGTTTTTCTGAGGAGAGGATGCTGCTTATTTTCTTCATCTCCTCTTGCAGGGCTGTTTCCTGTGTTTATTGAATCTTCACATGTGCCCTCACTTGCTAATGTTATGCATACTGCCTTCTGTCTATGCATAGGATGGGAAAGGCTCCACACTTGACTCTGGTTTTTCATCCAATGTTAACTCCTGAATATACCCTCTAGGGGTATATGTTGTCTTCCTTCCACAACTAGCATGATCTTCGTGTATCCACCTCTCCAAGGACTGTTTCTTTAAGGTGATTTTGTGCATGGACTCCACATGTTCTTCCTGTCTTCTGCATCCCCATAAGCACCTCCCCCTGCCCTCATCTAATTGCTTCTTCCCTCTCTCATATCCTATTTTGTTGGTTTTCTGATCTGAAAGTTGACTGCTAGAGTCTTGGTTTTCTGCCTTAATTTCTAAGTCATAGATTACTTTCAGGCTAAAAAGTTTCCCTCTAACCACTGTTTCGGTCATCATCATTCATTGGAAACTAAATTTGTAATAATTTGACTGATCAGTGATTTTTTTTTAATATTTATTAATTTGGCTGCATCAGATCTTAGTTGCGACGTGAGGGATCTTTCATTGCAGTGCTAGGACTCTGGTTGTGCCACTCGGGCTCAATAGTTTCAGCACTCAGGCTTAGTTGCTCCATGCCATGTACGATCTTAGTTCCCTGACCAGGGATCGAACTGACATTACAAGGTGAATTCTTAACCACTAGGACTCTGGTTGTGCCACTCGGGCTCAATAGTTTCAGCACTCAGGCTTAGTTGCTCCATGCCATGTGCGATCTTAGTTCCCTGACCAGGGATCGAACTGACATTACAAGGTGAATTCTTAACCAGGGGACCACCAGGGAAGTCCCTCATCAGTGATTTAGACTAGCCCTTCCTCCCCAGTTCTGGAGTTTTGTTCTTCCCTTTTGCGATCATTTTTATCCAAACTTTTGACCTTACTGAAAGTAGAACTTAAGTTTTTGCCTTTTTTAATTGGCACTGAGGTAACCTCATTCCACAGGTTTCAATCTGAAGTATTTCACTATTGTTTCTTCCAATGATTTTGTAGATTGCAGGTCAGTTTCTCATTTGACTCATCAGTAACAGGGTAGTTTGTATAGCTTTTCGTTCCAAAGAATACTTTTTCACTTTTTCCCTTTTTAACTTATTTTTATCTGATGTTAATTTTAACCAGTTATGTTCCCTAAATAGGCATGACTAGATTTTTTTTCCCATTGTTTATAATTTAAAGGGATTTTCACATCTCTGAGCCTCAGAACCCAGAGAGGAGTGTGGGAAATAGAACTCCTCAAAGCATAGAGATTAAATCTCAAAGCTCTGAGATTTATTAAGTAAACTCAGGTCCAGAGTTAAAGGGTTTTGTATCCCCAATTCCAATGTGTGGGGATTTTTTTCCCTCCACATATCCAAGCCATTCTGAGACACCAGATAAATATCCTACAAGTCAACTCAGTTCTGACACTGTCTACCCAGAGATAGCATCAGATTCCACAGGTTATGGGCTCAGTCCTACAAGACTGTTCCCCACTCCCTCCACCCAAGATGCCAGTCATAAGTCCAGGTTTTCACCTGGGCTTCTAACCAACAGGCTATAGATTGGAGGCCCCGAAGGCCCCCTCCTTGTTTAATTTGTTGGAATGGCAAAGAGAATGTCATTTTACTTACTAGAGAACCAGTTTATCATAAAAGATTACAACTAAGTAACAGCCAGATGGAAGAGATGCATAGGCCAAGGTATGGGGAAGGGGTACAGAGCTTTCATGTTCTCAGAACACGTGCTTCTCCTGAATCTCTACCAACTGGAAACCCCATCCTTTGCGGATTTTTTTGTTACTGTTTAGTCACTAAGTTGTGTCTGATTCTCTTGAGACTCATGGACTGTAGCCCGCCTGGCCCCTCTGTCCATGGGATTTCCCAGGCAAGAATACTGGAGTGGGTTGCCATTTCCTTCTCCAGGGGATCTTCCCAACCCAGGGATCGAACCCAGGTTTCCCGCATTGCGGGCAGATGCTTTACCATCTGAGCCACCAGGGAAGCCCTTATAAGGATCTGGATTATCTCAGGATCCCACCTCCACAGCTCCCCTTCCCCTTCTAGCCCTTCTCTGACATTTTTCAGTTCCTCCATTTCATTTGTGCTCCTCTCTGTGCCACGCCTTACTTTGGGGCCCCTTGAGTTCCTTTACAAGCATTCCACATTTATCGACATGAAATCCTTGGGGAGGGCTGTCAAGAACTGGAATAGGGTGCTGGGCTGATCCTCCATTCTGAATTCCTATGCACTGGGGGAGGCTGATATTAACATGCAAGCCTTGTTTTTTAACTTCTTCAGACAAAGGGATACTGAAGAAGATTCTGAAGTAGAGTGTTAAGATTTAAGAGTAATCTTTGAATATATGCACCATGATGGTCTAGGAAGTCCCTTTAGGGTGGTACTTTGAGTGGAATGGTTATTAGCAAATTGTGGATGTTAAGGAAGTCAGGAAAGAAAAGGTCACTCACAATTCAACAATTTAGGGTAAGAAGGGTAGAGCAGAGTGACCCTAAATTCCTAAGACTCACTGTTTTGGAGTGTGTCCTAAAGGACTGGCTACTTAATGCCCAGAAGTCAAGCCCTCACCTCTGCTCAAAACTACAGGCCAGTAGGTGCTAATGACGGAGAAAGCGATGGCACCCCACTCCAGTACTTTTGCCTGGAAAATCCCATGGACAGAGGAGCCCGGTAGGCTGCAGTCCATGGGGTCGCTCAGAGTCGGACAGGACTGAGCGACTTCACTTTCACTTTTCACCTTCATGCATTGGAGAAGGAAATGGCAACCCACTCCAGTCTTCTTGCCTGGAGAATCCCAGGGACAGGGGAGCCTGGTGGGCTGCTGTCTACGGGGTCGCACAGAGTCGGACACGACTGAAGCGACTTAGCAGCAGGTGCTAATGAAGTTCACTGAGCGTCAGCTCTATTTATGCCTTTCCTTAATGTGGGAATTTTGAGTACAGAATTTATGGAAGCACCAAAACCAGTCAGTAAACAAGACAAATATTTTACTGTGTTATCTTAAAAATGATGATGAACAAAATCCACCCGCCCCTCCCCCCCAACTATGATGAACACAACTGTCAAACTATGCCTCCTCTTCACCCCTCTCCCCCTCACCATCACTACCACCACCACCAGCTCGGGAAGTTTCCTCCGAGCGGTATCTGTCCCAGGGATTTCTTGATCGAGCTCTTTGCCCAAATCCAGACTCTTCACTTCTCAAAATCTCGGGCACACTAGACCAGAGCCACTCCCACTGCCATTCTGTGAGCTGGCCCAAACCAATCCTGCTCTCTCCAAAAACAGCTCTGTCTATAGCGGCGCACCCTCCCACCGCCGGGGCCGCAAAGCCGGTGTAGCTCCTATCTGAGAGTCCCAATAGAGTATCACCCCGCAGCCCTATCCCCCAAGTACTTTACTCCGAGCCGCTCCCACACCCACTCGGCTCAGGCCCAGCCCGTGACGACCCTGGTTTCAGCTCTGGGAAGCGGACACCGGCAGAAGCTTGAGTGGGGGAACTTAGATCCCACCGCTGAAGCGCGCACAGTCTGGCCACCCAGCTGCAGGACCGCCTTTGCTAGAATCCTCGGGCGTGTCCAAGCCCGTGTGTGGATCTCATTGACCCTCAGCGGAGGAACTTGTGAACCCCGCAGTCCGGGCACCTTAACAATGGGCTCCTAACGTTGGCTGTGTATGAAGAGGTGCAAACGGCCGTGGCACCTTACTTGGGAGAAACTTATGCCTCCCTTTTCTCTATCCCAAGACTACACTCCCGAGAACCCTCAGCGGCCACTTCCGCCGTCCCTTCCGCTCGCCCCTTAGCGTGTGGAATTGACGTAGCAGGAACATTTCCGGTTGGCGGATTCCTCCCATTAGGTTTGTTGGTGGGGACTGGACCTTGCCATTCAGGTATTTCCTACGCTTCTGCTCTTGGTTCCCGAGCTTCATCCTCAGGATTGGCAGCGTGCACTCCGAGTTCCGTGAGTTCCCTACAGTCACGGCCTCGTCCATTCAGGACGTTTCTCAGCTTGTCACTGTTTTACTCACGAGGGCACAGGCAGCGTCTGAACTCCGGAGCTCTCATGTAGGCACCTCAAGACCATCCATTTTCCTTTCATTCCAACCCACAGGGATAGAGACAAACCCTTACTCTGCTGCTGGGGGACATGGGTTTCACTGTCTGGCCAGAGCTTGGGGCTGAACTTGAGGGGCTCGGTCACCCTCGGCCCTTTCTCCAGGGCGCTGGATGGGAATGGGTTTGTGCTGGTGATTTCTGTGACACTCCCAACCCTCAGTAGTGAGCCTCTGGAGCAGACCCAGCCTGCACATGGGAAGGGTTTTCCAACTAGACATGCTCTCATTTCTCTTCACATCCTCAGATTTGCCTTCTGAGATTTGCCCTTCTTAGGGAGAGCACTCAGGAGATCAGGAAAATGACCACGGAGCTCCTGAAAGCCAAAAAAGAGGTGAGAATATGTGTAAAATTGCATCTTGGCTGCCGAGAGAATGAATACATTCCATTTTCTTGCTTTGGAGGCTGCTTTATTGGTAGTTGGGCAAAGCTCACTTTCCTGGTCCTGGAGGAGTGGCTTATTAATACATGGAGTCCCTCAACATTTTCTGCCCCATGCATGCTTCAGTCATTTTCTAATTAATTGTGAACAGCTCACATGGGGCATAAATACAAATACAGGGACGTCCAGGCTTAATTGTGCAGTGATAAGGATGCTTTTGAACTGTGGTGTTGGAGAAGACTCTTGAGAATCCCTTGGACTGCAAGGAGATCTAACCAGTCCATTCTAAAGGAGATCAGCCCTTGGGTGTTCTTTGGAAGGAATGATGCTAAAGCTGAAACTCCAGTACTTTGGCCACCTCATGTGAAGAGTTGACTCATTTGAAAAGACTCTGATGCTGGGAGGGATTGGGGGCAGGAGGAAAAGGGGACGACAGAGGATGAGATGGCTGGATGGCATCACCGACTCGATGGACGTGAGTTTGAGTGAACTCTGGGAGATGGTGATGGACAGGGAGGCCTGGCATGCTGCGATTCATGGGGTCGCAAAGAGTCGGACACGACTGAGTGAACTGAACTGAACTGAAGGATGAAAGGCAGGGACAGCATAGTAGTCTGTGGCCTGAAGTGGCTAAGGAGGACTTCTAGGAGTAGGGCTGTCTGAACAACCCCTGAGAATCTGTTAAATTGAAGAGTTCGTGAAGACATACCAGTGGGAAGGGCAGGCATCATGGTTAGTCTAAGGCTGGGCCACTAAGCACACTGCCCTTAACACAGTGTGGGAAGATTGTATTTTAGGTTGATTTTTGAATATGTACTGATGAAAATACAGACTAGCCACCCATACTTGGAACAGAGAGGAGTTTGCTATGGTCTGACCTGAATTTAACATTTGCGAGCATTTTCAGCATCTGGCAGTAGGGAGGGAGATTTCACCAAAAATTCTGGATTGCTTGCCTCTCTGAAAATAAACTGCACTGTATTCTGGTGTAGGGGAATTTGAGCTGAATGGTGTCTGCATCATTTGAACAGGTCCTGCAGAGTCTGTTTGTACTTTCCCTAGTATCTTCCATACGTAAGTTGAAACTGTTGACAGCTAACATTTGCCTGTCTCTCTCATATTCATTACCTACTTGGCCCCTGAAGGATTTTCATTTTCCACCTTTGAGTCTGGGTGGCCAGGTTGAGTGCCCCGCTGAGGAGTGTAGACTTTGAGTAGGTGGGTTTTGAAGGATGTTGAGAAGGAATTTGATGTAGGAAATCAGAGATATAGGCATATAGGAACTGAAGGGGAAACTGTCTAACACCAGAGAATGGTGACTGTGATGATTTAGACTTGATTGAATGTGAGTAACACTTACTGAGCACCAACACAGTTGCCAGACTGCTTTACTATCATTTTTGATATGCACTAACTTGGTTTTTTCAGATCTGCCTTCACTGTCTTGATTTATTCTTAATCTTGGTCTCCATAGTAAAGATTTACAATTTCCTGGGCATTCTCAGAACAACTTTGAGAGTTCTGTGTTTCTCATTTTTTAAATAGTTTATTCATTTGAAAAGTGTCAGTACCAAGAATGCATAAAAAATCTGGGGGCATTTCCAAAGGTAACATTGAATCTTTTATGTGTACTGTCTTCACCACTCATAATGTTAATAGGGAAGCATTCTGATTTTTCTGGAAAAAGCCAGAAATTTGTATGAGCTAACTTTTTCCTTTTCCTGCCCTTAAGACTTAAAAAAAAAAAAAAGGCATTATGAAGACTTGATCAAAGTGCACAAGCATTTGAATGGATAAGTGGTTTAGGATGAAACCTCTGTTCCTAAAGGAGTACCTGGCACACATGATATGTTTGGTGCATGACCTTAAATAAATTAATTTGAAGGAACTAAGTCACAAGGGAGTTTCTGTTGTTTTTTTCATATGTTATTTGGGACATATCATTAACCACATTTCAGGGGGGTTAGGAGGAATTCCAGGTATTCTAACATGCATGACATCTGAATTCCACAAAACAACTTAAGAAAATCCACAGTAGGATGTTAATTATCACCACCTGAGAGGATAAATTAGACTTTGTAACAAATGAGTTGGATTGGTAGGCACATGATGTTACTAATTCTTAGCATTTTCTCAGTTGATTCTGTTGAACAAATTTGCTGAATGTATACTGTTTACAGAAACTAGATAGACTACATTCAGTGACGGATAAACTACAGCCTGCACTCCTATGAGTCTTTCATTTTATTTTTATTTTTTTTATGTTGGGATTTGGTTTAATTTTACACATACACACCCATGGGGCTTCCCAGGGGGCACAGTGATAAAAGAATCCACCTGCCAATGCAGAAGACAGGAGACGTGGGTTTATTTCCTGGGTTGAGAAGATCTCTTGGAGGAGGAAATGGCAGCTCACTCCAGTATTCTTGCCTGGAAAATTCCATGGACAGGAGAGCCTGGCAAGATATAGTCCATGGAATTGCAAAGAGTTGGATGGGACTGAGTGACCGAGCATACATGCACACACACATCCCTACGACAAATCTTAATGACAAGATCCTATTGTTTTAAAGCTACTGATGGTGTATCTACTCAGACCCATTTTCTTTCTTTCTTTTTTTAAGGTTTATTTATTTTTGGCTGCACTGGTTCTTCATTACTGCGAGAACTTTCTCTGCTTGCAGTGAGCGGGGCTGCTCTTTCTTGCGATAGATGGGCTTCTCATTCCAGTGGCTTCTCTTGTTGCAGAGCACAGGCTCTAGGGTGCATAGGCTTTGGAGTTGTGGTGCATGGGCTTAGTTGCCACTCGGCATGTGGGATCTTCCCAGAGCAGGAATCGAACCTGTGTCTCTTGGATTGGGAGGCAGATCCTTAACCACTGGACCACCAGGGAAAACCACAGACCCGTTTTCTAATAGGTGAAGGAACAGCCAGAATTTATCCCACTGAGAGTGATTTCTGTAATAGTGCTTTGAATGAATGATCCTATTGACTGTTTCCCAATTGAGGGGAACATTTAACTTGTTCCCAGTGTTTAACTGTTGCAGATAATGCTTCTGTGATCAATTTTGTGCATGAAATTCTTTTATAGATTGGTATTTACCCTCAAAAATATGACAAGGTGAAGAGAAATAAATGTTTTAAAGCAGTGACCACTCATGGCAGTTGGAGCTTTCTAACCCTGCCTGTTCCAAAACATTTGATCTTATCAGTTATCTCTTCTTTGTTTGAGATTCCCTTTTCCCATCACGTTTTGCTTTACATGTTGCACTTTTTTTGTTTTTGTTATACTGTGCAATGTTACATTCCCAGGATAGACCTGCTAGTATAGATCTTTTTCTTCTCTCATGTGAGTGGTCACCCTAATGTCCTGATTTGTTTCCCCGTGTTGATATGTTCCTTTGTTACTCATTGCATCTGTAATCCTCATTCCCCTTGAACATTATATCAGTTTTCTGTTCAGAAGACTTCCTTTGGTGTGTCACAATAGTGTCTTAGATATTCAGGGCAGTCGTCACTTCAAATGTATTCTGTTTCTGACATCATGTTCTAATTATTCATTCTGAAAGCATGTTTATTGACACCAAAGTGGAATATACATATACATCATATACATTCATTTTTAATTTAGATAAATTCACTTTTTAGGCACTTGGCTGGAAAAAGAGAGAAAAATAACTTTCAAGTCATTCAGATGAATCTATCCTTTATCATCTAATGACTTTATGCCTGAAACTGAGTGAGAAATGGGAAGACTGAATCTGTTGCTCTCTAAATCTGTCTCCTTGATCCAGGAAATCCTGCCCGTCCTTTAAGATCTTATTGCCCTCTCATGAAACTGTCTCTGATCTCTCTATCCTACAGTGACCTCTCTCTCTTGAGATTCCTCTGACGTGGTGATTCACAACCATGACTATTCTTAGGAGCTCTTAAAAGTATAAAAGTCGTATCCCTAAAGAGCCTGATAAAAGTATAAAAGTCTTATCCCTAAAGAGTCTGATTTTATTGATTTGCAGTGGGACCATGCTTGGGGCACTGGATATTACAATCAGTTGTTCAGCCACTCAGTTGTGTCTGACTCTTTGCAACCCCGTGGACTGCGTGCAGCACACCAGGCTTCTCTGTCCTTCACTACCTCCCAGAGTTTGCTTAAACTCATGTCCATTGTGTTGATCCAACCATCTCATCCTCTGTCATCCCTTTTTCTTCCTGCCCTCAATCTTTCCCAGCATCAGGATCTTTTGCAATGAGTCAGATCTTTGGACCAGAGGCCAAAGTATTGGTGCTTCAGCTTCAGCATCAGTCATTCCAGTGAATATTCAGGGTTGATTTCCTTTAGGATTGACTGGTTTGATCTGCTTGCTGTCCAAGGGACTCTCAAGAATCTTTTCCAGGACCTCCCTGGTGGTCCAGTGGCTTAAGAATCTGCCTGCCAATGCAGGGGACATAGGTTTGATCCCTAGTCTGGGAAGATTCCACATGCCTGAGCACCACAGCTACAGAAGTCTGAGTGTCTAGAGCCCGTGCTCTGCAGCAAGAGAAGCCACCTCAATGAGAAACCTGTATACTGCAAAGAATAGCCCCCACTCGCCGCAAGTAGAGAAACCCTGTGTGCAGCAACAAAGACCCAGTGCAGCTATAAATAAATAAAAATTTAACAACAACAAAAAGTCTTCTCCAGCACCACAATTCAAAAGCATAAATTCTTTGGCGCTCAGCCTTCTTTATGATCCATCTCTCACATCTATACATGACTACTGGAAAAACCATAACTTCCCGTAAGATGTTACAAAAAACTTCAACAAACTTTTTGGCCAACCCAGTACTTCCATTCCTCAGGCTTGGGGAGAGCAAGTGGCAGAGTGAGGGAGGGGAAGGACTGAGCCCTGCCGTGAAGTATACATAGCGCTGGGTCATTCACCCTTGCCCTAGAGGCTGAGCTGCTTCATGTAGAACATTAATGCATAGACCAAATAGTGTCTCACATTCTTCAAAGTCAGCAAGAAGATTATATTTTTACTTTAATTCTTTGTGTGTGATGTCCTCCTCCTCTTCCTGCCTACATTCAAAACTCCCAGTGTGAAAGAATTTTGTTTTGCTTTTATCCCCGGTAGCAGCAAGCCTAGCATGCTGACCGTGATAGGTGCACAACGATGCTGGCTGGATAGAGATGGGAGAATAATGGTCTCTGAATTCTTGGCACCAAGGACATGTAGGGGAGGAGAAAAATTCTTTTTTTCATTGGTATAAATTAGACAAAAGACATTTTTGTGAGAAAAACAATCAGGAATTTATTAATATGTGCATCATGCATACACATGGGAGTACTCAGTGATGGGTAACTCAGAAGGGGTGGTTAGGACTTGAGCTTATATAGCATCTTAACAAAATAACGATAACTTTTTAGAGATGTGACAAGACAAAGGAAAAGGACTTTGCATTTCTAGAACAGCAATTGTGGGAAGGTATAATAAATATATGGGGGAACTAATGGAAGAAAAGGGCCAGTTAGTAAATGTTTGCTATGTAGATTGCTCTGGTGGGGTCTGTGGGCCGAGAAGGGTCTAGAGTTGTCTCTGATGATTAATTTCTGTCCTTGGTAAAATTGGGAAAAGGGACACCTTTACAAATTAATGTTGTGCTTTTAGGCAGATGGGAAAGGTCAGAGAGCTTTTCTTCTGTCTGCTTATTAATTGCCTTCAGCTCAAAATAATTGTTTTATGCCAAAGTGGCATATCTGGGACTGGTGTATTCTGTTACCCTTTATTCATCATCCATAATAAAATCCCATGGACAGAGGGGCCTGATGGGCTACTGTCCATAGGGTCACAAAGAGTTGGACACGACTGAAGCAACTTAGCGCAGCACGTAATAAAGTCTAGAAATCTTCTCCACCTCCTCAGAGATGCCTTTTGTTCCCTCATCCTGCAGTGTGAACTGGGTGGACTCCTGGATGAACAGGGGTGTGTTTTGTATTAAAAGGCATTCGTGGCATTACGAGATGTGGCTGTTGGCTTCACCCAGGAGGAGTGGAAATTGTTGAGCCCTGCTGAGAGGACCCTGCACACGGAGGTGATGCTGGAGACTTACAACCACTTGGTCTCACTAGGTAAGAATGGCTTTCCCTTAGTACTTAAAATCTGGCCTTCAGAATATTTTCTATATATCATGAAGAAAGGCTACTCACAATGCAGCTTTGTCTTAGGGTTGAGCTTAAAAACAATAATTTACCTTTGTCCTCATGGTACATCTGGATTCAGTAGAGTTGAAAACAGAAATTTTTTCATATTGTGTATGCCACTCTGCATTTTCAAGTCTCTTTCCCAAGTCAGGGGCTTTTTTTCTTTTTTTAAATTTTATCTTGCCCCAAACCTAGCAGATTTTTCATTTAGTAAGTATTGATAGGCTCTTTCTCTGATTGGAGTTTCCTTTTAGTACTTAGCCCTTTGACTGCAGAGAGTTTACTATTCATGGGCCCTTTGTCCCACCCTCTTGGTTCTCCCCCACCCCCCTGCCATTTTGGCTGGGTTCTAGACTGGCCCCCTTAAATACATAACCAGAAGTCTCTTTGTTTTCTTTCCTTATGAGCAGACATTCTGTTTTCCAAACTGGAACTCATTTGTCAGCTGGAACAAGGGGAAGAGCCCTGGATAGAGGAGAGGCAACATTCACTGGGTCTGTGTCCAGGTGAGTGAGACAGGGTAGTTGGGACCGTCCACAGCATGGCAGGTAGGGAAGGAGGAGGTACTTTTAGGTACTGAGAGGTAGAGCTTTTCTAGGCCTCTTGGCCCTGGTAAGGCTGCCTGGCATGACCTCCCTTCCAGAATATCATCTTCAGGTAAGGGAGGGGGACTTCTCTGGCTTCTTTGTCTCTTTGCTCCACCAGAAGGCCTGCCTTCCTCTCACTTAGCTTGTTTTCTGCAGGGGACACTTGTGACCAATTCAGTTTGCTGCCATTTTCAGAAAAGGGCTTCATCCTATTTACTTTTTTCATCTTCTCTATTTATTTTGTAGTTTAAATATTCACCTGTAGTTTATGTTATTTTTTTCTAAATAGACACCCCTCCCATCTAGGCTGCCACATAACATTGAGTAGAGTTCCATGTGCTGTCCTTGTTGGTTATCCATTTTGAATAGAACAGTGTGTACATGACCATCCCATACTCACTAACTGTCCCTTCCCACCAGCAACCATAAGTTCATTTTCTAAGTCTGTGAGTCTCTTTCTGTTTTGTAAGTAAGTTCATTTGTATCAGGAAATTACAAAAATTCTGCAAAAATAGTACAAAAAACACCTTTCTATCCTCTACACACACACATATTACATATTATCCTTTACATACACACGGCATATATATTACTACAAAATGGCATCATAAAATCACTTACTATTTTACCCAATTTGCTTTATCATTGGCATATGTGTCTCTTGTGAACATGCTCTCCCTTCTCCCCCCACCATATGTATGTGTATATATTTATATATATCTTCATGTATATATATTTGGGTATGCAGGTTCACATGTGGATGTGTGTTGAAAGGTTTTCTAAGAATGGTGATATTTTCATATAACCATGGTATAGTTATCAATTTAAGTCTGTGGCTTGTCCTTTCATTCTGTTAATGGTGTCCTTTCAAGCATAACTTGATGCTTCATGATGATGATGTTCAGTTTTAAATTTTGATGATGTTCAGTTTAACTATTTTTTAAATGAATTGTGCTTTTGGTGGTATAACTAAGAAGTTTGCTTAACTCAGGGCCACATACATTTTTTTCCCCCCTTTGGTTTCTTCTAGAAGTTTTATACTCTTAGTGTTTACACTTAAGCCTATGATCCACTTTTAGTTGATTTTATTTTTTGGTCATACTGCACAACTTGTGATATTTTAGTTAGCACTGAGAGCTCAGAGTCTAACCACTGGACCACCAGGGAATTCCCTGTCTAATTGTTTCTATTATTGAGAATAGAATACTGAAATTTCTAATATTATTGTTGAATTATCGAATTCTTTTTTTTAGTTCTGTAAGTTTTTCTTTCATGTATTTTGGGGCTCTTAAATTGTGTATACCTTTATAATTGTTAAATCATTCTGATTTATTGCCCTTTTGTCTTTATGAAGTGTCCATCTTTTTCTCTAGCAATAATCCTTGTCTTGAAACCTACTTTGTCTATTATTAATATAGTAGCCATTCCAGTTCTCTGGTGATTATTGTTTGCATGGTATATCTTTTTTCATCCTTTACTTTTAACCTACTTGTGTTTTTTGGATCCAAAATGTGTCCCATGTTAATAACACATTGTTTGATGTTGCTTTTTTAATCTAGTGGGATAACCTCTGCCTTTTGTTTGGAGTGTTCAATTTGCTCATATTTAATATAATGATTAATATGGCTAAATCTGCCATTTTGCTATTTTTAAAAATATGTCTCAGGTCTATTTTTATACCCCCTTTTATGGCATATTATTATTTTTAAATTTAAGTGTACTATTTTAATTCCACTCTTGATTTTAAATTTGTTTTGGAGTTCTTTTTTACTTTTTTATAAATTTATTCATTTTAATTGGAGGCTAATTACTTTACAATATTGTAGTGGTTTTGCCATACATTGACATGAATCAGCCATGGGTGTACATGTGTTCCCCATCCTGAACCCCCCTCCCACCTCCCTCCGCATCCCATCCCTCTGGGTCATCTCACTGCACTAGCCCTGAGTACCCTGTCCTATGCATCGAACCTGGACTGCCGATCTGTTTCACATATGATAATATACATGTTTCAATGCCATTCTGGAGTTATTTTCTTAATGCTGCTCTAGGAAATAAAATATATACATTAGTTTATCCTAATCTACTTATAATTAATACTAATTTAGTTCCAATAAAATATTTATATATATATTATAAAGCCCACAATATAGTATTATATTTATTGCCTTTATAATAGTTTTATGTGTTTTAGAGAAATTAAGAGAATAATATACATGCATTGTCTTTTATATTTACCCAGAGATATTTAATAGTTTCAGTGGTCCTCATTTCTTCTTGTGGATTTGACTTAGTATCAGTATATCTGGTGTCAATTTCTTTTCAGCCTGAAGGATTTATTAAGTATTTCTTATAAGGCATGTCTGCTGGCAGCAGATATTCTGAGTACTTGTTAATCTGAGAATATCTTTATATCAGTTTCATTTTTCAAGGATAGGTTTGTGAGAGTTCTTCATTGATAGAAGTCTTTCCTTTTTTATTTCAGCACCTTAAATATGTTATTCCACTGCCTTCTGGTCTCCATTGTCTCTGATGAGAAGTTGTCGTTGTTCACTCTCTAAATCATGTCCAACTCTTAGTGACCCCATGGGCTGTAGTATGCCAGGCTTCTCTGTCCTTCACTATCTCCCTGAGTTTGCTCAAACTCATGTCCTTTGAGTCAGTGATGCCATCCAACCATCTCATCTTCTGTTGCCCTCTTCTCCTTTTGCCCTCAATCTTTCCCAGCATCAGGGTCTTTTCCAGTGAGTCAGCTCTTCACATCAGGTAACCAAAGATGAGAAGTTAACAGTAGTCATATTGTTTTTCCTCTTGTACATGTTGAGTCATTTTTCTTTTGCTGCTTTCAAGATTTTCCTTTTGTCTTTTTTTCCCCGATGGCCAATATTTTGGCTATGATGTATCTAGCTAAGGCTGTCTTTATGTTTATTTTGGGGTTTGTTGAGCTTCTTAGATATGCAGATGAATGTTTCTCATTCAGTTTGGAACTTTTTAAGGTATAATGTCTTCAGATATGTTTTATGCTCTTTTCTCTCTGTCTTCACCTTCTTGAGTTACCATTACACATAGGTTTGGTTTGCTTGATGGTGTCTTACAGGTTTCTGGGAATCTTTGTTTTTCTTCAGCCTTTCTTTAACTCTTCTCTTCAGTTTTTAGGTGATTTCTATTGATTTATCTTCAGGTTCACTGGTTCTGTTTCAAAGCCAAATATGCTGTTGTATCTCTCTAGTAACTTTGTAATTTTAGTTATTTTACTTTTTAATTTCAGAATTTCCTTTTGTTTCTTATTAATAGTTTCTATTCTTGGGACTTCCCTGGTGGTCCAGTGGTTAAGACTGCATGTTTCCAGTGCAAGGGGCATTGGGTTTGATCTCTGATCTGGGAAGTAAGATCTCGTCTGCTGCATGATGCAGCCAAAAAAAAAAAAAATGTTCTTATTCTTTATTGACATTCTCCATTTTGTTATAATACTTATCTTTAATTTTTCACATATTGTTTTCTTTAGTTCTTTGAATATATTAATAATATCAGCTTTGAAGTCTTTTTTTCTCCCTAAATCAGTTTTCTATTGGCTGCAATTTTTTTTCTTAACTATGTCACTCTTTCCTGTTTCTTTGAAAACTGGATATAATAGATATTATATTGTAGCCATACAAAAAACAGATTGCAGGCTGGATTTGGTCCACTGATCAAGTTTACTGTAAAAATGTGATGCATAAAGTGAAATGCAAAATAGATCTTGGGAAGGATGGCTGAGTGGGAGACAGCTTATGATGTAAACATATTATGAATGACCAGTGGGCAAAGCAGAATGGCCAAGGCAGCCCTATCTATGACTAAAAACATTCTTTGTTTAGCAGGATCAAAGCTAGAAATTTAGCCTTGTCTCACCTGTCCTTTGGCATTCTCTTGCCAGCAAGCCCTCATCCAGCATGTGTGGTTCAGTCATCTCCCTCAGTTATTCTCAAGCTTAGGTGTAGGAAATCATCTCCATTCAGGGAAACGCTGTTCAGAAGATCACAGACAGCAGCAGGAGCAACTCTTTGATCAAACCTGCTCGAGCCACCAAGCAGAAATTCAAGAGAGAGAAGAAGATTCCAAGCTTTTGTTCAGGAGAATAAGCAAAAGCAGCGCTTCAAAGGCAATCTCCAGCCCCCCAGAAGAACAGCCAGTAATATCCAAGGAAGACAACACAGTGGTGGATATAGGGCCCAACCTGGTCCAGAGGACAGACCTCGAGGAAACAGACAAAATATTATGTGGTTTAGAAATCTCAAGATTTGGAGAAATCAAATATGGAAAGTTTGGGCTAGGCTTTATCAAGGAGTCAAACCAGCTCAGCCTCCAGAAGACACACACAAGAGAGACCGCTTACATGTACACTGAGCGGGGACAAAACTTCAGCAGTACGTCAGTCCTCATCAAAAACCAAAGGACACATTCTGGGCAAAAGCCTTATGTATGTACAGAATGTGGACGAGGCTTTACCTGGAAGTCAAACCTCATCACACACCAGAGGATACACTCTGGGGAGAAACCATAAATGTGCAAGGAGTGTGGACGAGGCTTTACTTGGAAATCAAACCTCTTCATGCATCAGAAGACACACTCAGGGCTCAAGCCTTATGTGTGCAAGGAGTGTGGCCAGAGCTTTAGCCTGAAGTCAAATCTTGTCACACACCAGAGGGCACACTCTGGGTAGAGGCCTTACATTTGCAAGGAGTGTGGGCATGGCTTTCACCAGCATTCACACCTCAACAGACATAAGAGGACACACTCAGGAGAGAAGCCTTATGTTTGCAGGGAGTGTGAGCAAGGCTTTAGCCAGAAGTCACACCTCATTTGACACTTAAGGACACACACAGGAGAGAAACCTTATGTGTGCACAGAATGTGGGCGTCATTTTAGCTGGAAATCAAACCTCAAGACACACCAGAGGACACACTCAGGGGTTAAACCTTACATGTGCCTGGAGTGTGGGCAGCGCTTTAGTCTGAAGTCAAACCTCAACAAACACCAGAGGTCACACACAGGGGAGAAGACATTTGTATGCAGGGAATGTGGGAGAGCCTTTACCCTGAAGTCAACCCTCATCACACACCAGAGGACACATACAGAGGAGAAGCCATTTGTATGCAGGGAGTGCAGGCGAGACTTTAATGATAAGTCTACTCTTGTCTCACACCAGAGAACACATTCAGGGGAAAAGCCTTTCATATGTAGGGAGTGTGGTAGAAGGTTTAGTCAGAAGCCAAACCTGTTAGGCACAAGAGGGCACACTCAGGGGATAGCCCCTTTGTGTACAGGGAGTATGGACAAGAGTTTTATGATAAGCTAACTTTCATTACACACCAGAGGGCACACTCAGGGGGGAAACCTCATGTGTGCAAGAAGTGTGGGCAAGGCTTTAGCCGGCAGTCACACCTCATTAGACATCATAGGATACATTCAGGAGAGAAGTCTTAACATTTTTAGTAAGTGTGGGCGAGGCTTTAGTTGGAAATCAAACCTCATCAGACATCAGAGGACACATGCAGGAGAGAAACTTTGTGTGTACACAGCAGTGAAACCTTTAGCCAGTAGTCACACTGCATGGGACAATGGAAGTCCCATCCAGGGCTGTAGCTTCAGTAATAAGTTAGCCATTGGCTAACACTAAAACAGAGACATCTATGTGTGATGGGAGTGTTCATGAGACTAATGGTAAGGGTCAGTATCTCCATTCCACCTGAAGGAGAATTGTTGCTGGCCTGTTTTCAGGGGCTCTGGTTTTCCCTACTGGGGATGGTAGATTTTGGAAGGTCTCTCAGGTAACTTGATGGAGAGAGTACTTAAGTAGGTTGAAATTAGAGAATTGATATGATTCCAATATACTTCCCAAGTATACTTGAACACTTCTTCCACAGTATCCTGGATGTTGTAACAGCAGTTTTAGAGCCCATCTCTTGATGTCTGTTTGACCTGAGAACAAGAGACAGAAACCATGGCTGATTTAATGCTGGTTCCACAGAGCCATGACCCAGCAGAGTCAGCTTCAGTTAAAGTTTGGAATATGGTCAGCTCATGGGGATAAGAGATAATGCATGGGTAGAGGGTTTTATTATACAAAGGGCTGACAGGTAAGAAAGATTGTAAGTATCCTAGCTCTAAGTTTGGGAAGAGTTATCCATTTTTGGAAATATCATATCTTTGCTTACTTCCTGGGACTCTCTGGTTTCCAGGTTGAATCCATACTGTAGATACTTTTGTTGACTGAGTCTATTTAGACTGGAAATGTATTACACAGTGTTATAAAGAAAATATGCACACATATACAGAAATGTAAAATGAAATTATTTTCTATTCTTTTTTGAGTTACAATATCCCATTAGTAATTATTTGGTTTAAATTTTTCCAACCGTTGTAAAATATACTACTTTTTTGGTTGAGAATAGTCTCTTTTTGGAAATGGCAGTGTCCCACAAATTTACTTAGAATCTTGTCCCAAGGCCCAGTTTTTTTTTTCATGAAACTTGACTAAATAATTGTGAATTACATTTGGAAAATAAGTTTTCTAAGGATAAGAAAATATAGGAATTGTATTATAACTTATTTTCTTGATTTGTGTACAGGTATTTAGAATAGATCTGAAAGCCATAGAAAAACAAAGTATATGGGTAGTTAGAAAATGGTGAAGCAGGATTTCAAGTGCAGTACTCAGTGCTTGGCTTTCAGTTTTGTTGTTGTTCAGTCATTCAGTTGTGTCCAGCTCTTTGCGACCCCATGGACCCGCAGCACACCAGGTTTCTCTGTCCTTCGTTACCTCCCGGAGTTTGCTCAAACTTATGTCCATTGAGTTGATGATGCCATCCAGCCATCTCATCCTCTGTCGTCCTGTTCTCATGCCCTCAATCTTTCCCAGCATCAGGGTCTTTTCCATTGAGTCAGCTCTTCTCATCAGGTGACCAAAGTATTGGAGCTTCATCATCAGTCCTTCCAGTGAATATTCAGGGTTGATTTCCTTTAGGATTGACTGGTTTGTTCTCCTTGCTGTCCAAGGGACTCTCAAGAGACTTGCAGTTTATGGAAAAAATAAACAGTGGTCTCAAAGCCTTGATAGCCAAAGGAGTTAGAGACAGGGATTCACTGTCTCAAATAATATGAGGTGTTACAGTCTTAATTTTTATTCAAAATCTTAAGTTTGAGTGGAGTGAGCAGAACCTGGTGAAAAATTGTGAAATACTATCTTTGATGGAGCAGTTGGCCTGGTCTCCCCTTCTTAGCCCTCCCCATGGTAAATCCCGACCTCATGCTCTTACATTTCCTCAACAGAAAAATATCTTTTGAGTTTTAATCACTTTAGGTCTTAGAACTTAATTACTCTTTTCCATAAAATCATGTCATGTCACAAACATAAGGATTCCAAAATTAAACGTACCTTTTACTGTTTTTTAACTTTCAGAAGGAACACTTCCATTTTCAGTGTAATTGATTCATAAAAATAAAAGATTTTGCCACAAACTGTTTAAAAATCTCAACAGGAAAAAATAGAGCACTGCTGGTGTATGAAGCCTTAAATAGACTGAAAATAGATACAAACCTTGGGAAACATTTTTATGGCGCAGCAACCAAACAGAAAGACCTGGAAATGTTCTGAGAAAGGGGTAGAAAGAAGCCCTATACTTTGGTGCTCCCCATGCCCACCACTGATTCTTAAACCTACATCAGGCCTTCTGCTTGCTGCTGCTGCTGCTAAGTCATTTCAGTTGTGTCCGACTCTGTGTGACCCCATAGACGGCAGCCACCAGGCTCCCCCGTCCCTGGGATTCTCCAGGCAAGAACACTGGAGTGGGTTGCCATTTCCTTCTCCAATGCATGAAAGTGAAAAGTGAGAGTGAAGTCGCTCAGTCGTGTCTGACTCTTAGTGAACCATGGACTACAGCCTACCAGGCTCCTCTGTCCATGGGATTTTCCAGGCAAAGTACTGGAGTGGGGTGCCATTGCCTTCTCTGAGGCCTTCTGCTTAGAACCTCTCATAAGAGACAAGAGTTAAGACAGGTAACCTGAGGTGTCTGCCTGGGCCTAGCATTAAAATCTGTGCAAATCTGGAAACTGATTAGGAGATAAAACACCACATGGTATTCAGATATGGGAATCCTCAGTCTTGTTTTTGCATTTTTTTTTTTTTCAATCTGTGTCTGGACTAGCTATTCACTACTGCCCCATATTTCATAACCTGAGGTGATTTAAAACAGATGTTTAAAACAGACAGAAAAATTGCCCCAGAGCAACCACTACCCATCCTGCCAACCTTCTGGTAAGTAGGAGACTACATTGCAGAAAATTGTGAAGAAAAGATGATAAACAGTATGAAACCATGAATATTGCTTCAAATCTGTAAGTCTGTTATAGTCATCATGGAAATGTTCCATTTTAAAAGGAGTAGCAGTAAATGTTAATGGAACTGTTTCATTTAATTCAATTTTGACTTCTTATTATGGATCATTGGTTCCCTAAGTGTGATCAGAGGATTTGGGCTGGGGGGGCACCCTTTCAAGTGATCTGCATGGTCAAAACAAATTTCATTATAACACTAAGACATTACTTGCTTTTTGCTGAAATTTGTACTGATGGTGCAAAATCAGTCGGCAATCGTGGGTAAAACTGCTGGGCTCTTAGCATGAATCAAAGCAGTGACACCAAACTGTTGTTCAGTCGCTCAGTTGTGTCAAACTGTGAGCCCGTGGACTGCAGCAAACTACTACTAGCATTATTGTATTTTTTAACCACCCCCTATTGGTGGTAAAAAATGCAAGTTCCACTCTTAAGTTCTTCATAAAATAGTAGAATTTTGTTAAATCTTGACCTTTGAGTACAGCAGTTTAAAATTATAATTTAAATTTTGAGATAACTAACGCACAGTTGCAAGAAATTATATCGGGAAATCTCATGTATTCTTTACTCAGTTTACTCTAATGGTAATATCTTATAAAATTATACTATAATATCACAGCCATGATACTAAAACTGGTATGTATACATCTTTTAAATATTTTGTGTGATGAAAAGAGAAATACATGTAAAGTCCTTCAAGCTGAAGTATGAAGCTGTTTCAAGGAGATGCACTTGTATGATTGTCTAATTTGTGAGCTGAATCGGCCACCTTTTTATGGACACCAATTTTATTTGAAAGATCAGCTGACAAGTTTTGGATAAGGTGACTCAGACTTGGATGTTTGGTAGACATTTTGTCAAAAATGAAGTGATTTTTTAAAAAAACTGCCAGCGAAGAAAACTGATGGTAATTTCTGTTAATTTGACTTTCAAACAAAGGATCAGAATATTGAAAAACAAGTTACCTGCCACCATGAACTGGACAGTTTCCCAGTACTTAGCCCTTTGTGATAAGATTGGTGATGATATTAATGAGCATGATTTTATAATACCATATAATGAAATATGATGATGGGAGGTCTGCCTAATTCAGTGAACCAGTATTTTGCAAACCATTAGTACATAATGCTGCAAAATCATCTGTGGGTATATTAAAGTATAAGATAGACATGGATTTTAACTAGATAAAAGCCAGATTCCATGATTTTTGTTGAAGTATCAAAGGATAATGTTGTGATAATTACCTGAAAAGAGTATTAAAACACTCCCATTTTCTTACTATGTATCTACATGAGGCCAGATTTTATTTATGTCAACACATTAAATGCAGGAACACATATAAAATACCAAGTATGTTCTATTAAATTGAATATTAAAGATTTGCAAACACATAAAAAAGTCACCCTTTTTTTTAATGATGGAAACTGTTCAAACCCAAGTGAAAGTCAAACACTTTATTCTTCACCTTTAAGTGTGTTGTTTCTAGATATTTGTGGTCTATAACCCATACTGAAAATACTATACACACACACACCAGAAAAAAGTTATGTGTTATAATACCAAACATTTTATTAACATCTGTGCTTTATATAATTTAAAATAGGCATAGAAGAAACAAATGCAGAAAAATGCTTAACATCCACTGACAGATGTAAACCTACAATTTGAGGTATGCTGCTCTATCTAGACAGAACACTGAAATGTGGGACATATTCATTTCTAGAACTAAATGATATGATTACTTAATGGCTAGGCTTGTGGCTATGTCTATTTAACTTCTTGGCAATCATTTTTTTCTGTTTTTTTAGTCAAAGAAGCAGCTTTATGCTTTTAATCATTTCTTCAATGTGTCTTTTATATACTTGTTAATTTCTGTTAATATTTACTAATCTCAAGCTTTCTTTTTTATTGTATTGCATTTTCAATCTTATTTAATCATTATCTGGTTTATTTATTGCCTTTTTACTGTCCTAAAAGTTCATTTCTAAGTGGCATATAGTTTTCATTTTTTATTTTCTTTTATATAAGAATTACTATTTCAGAGTGCTTACAAGTGGCTAGATGGACATACTCATTTTTACAATATCCTAGTATTCAGCTTTTTATCTTATAGCATTGTAATCAATGTATTTTGTGATTTCTTCCATTTTAGTTCATAAAGTGTAGTTTTGAATGTGATTAAACTTGAATCTTAAAGTATTTAATGTGAATGTGTATATATCTATTTTAATAATATGCCAAGATTAACACAAACTTGTAAAATTTTATATTTTCTATATAGTTATTTTATTCTCCTTTTGTCTTGTATTAATGATCTGTCTTTATTTTTATTTATTAATTCATATTATATGTTTCAGGGACTTCCCAGGCGGTGTTAGTGGTAAAGAACCTGCCTACTAGTGTAGGACATGTAAGAGACACGGGTTTGATCCCTGGGTTGGGAAAATCCCCTGGAGAAGGGCATGGCAACCCACTCCAGTACCCAAGCAGTGTTCCTGCCTGGAGAATCCCATGGACAGAGGAGCCTGATGGGCTACAGTCCATGGGGGCACAAAGAGTCAAACACAACTGAGTGACAAACACTTTGAACTCTTTCACTGGGGCTTCAGCTATTAGAGGACTGTTTCTGGGGAGGGGATTGAAGAGGATCTCCAGAGATGTGTTTTTATTTCAAGAACTTCTCTTTACTTCCACATATACCGAGATCTTGACTTGGGTGCACCTTCCAGGTTTTTGTTTTTTTTTTTTAACTTTCACTGACAAACACTCTCCTTGACCAAACTTTAATCAGACTCCTCAGAACCCTCTTCTCAACTAGGCTTCAACCTTTGGGCTTTAGCGTTTGTCTTTGCATCACCCAGTTTTAGCAAGAATTCTGTCAAGTCAGTTTAGCTCATGTTCTTGATATCTGATCACTCATCACTCTGGCCTTCCCTCAGCAAGAATCCTATTAGTCAGCCTAGAAAGAATTCCCCCCTAACCCCTTTATGTCTCCTCTTTATAATTTTCCATAAACTGATCACCCCCCAACCCTAACTTGCTCCTTGTTTATAAATCCTCTCTTGCTATATTTGGAATTGAGCCAGTTCTGTACTGAAGTCTCTTTTCTCCTATGGCAGTAGTTCCTGAATTAAAAACAAAACAAAACAAAACAAAAAACAGGCCCCTTCAAGTACCTCTCAGTTCTTATTTTCTTTAACATCACTCACAGGTTCACATTCTTGGCCTCTTGACTGTGGATAGTTTTCTTAAAGCTGGGCCCTAAATAAAGTTGTCAAGGTTTGTCATAGCTTTCCTTCCAAAGAGCAAGAGTCTTTTAATTTCATGGCTTCAGGTACTGTCCACAGTGATACTGGAGCTTTGACAAACCTAGACAGCATATTAAAAAGCAGAGACATCACTTTGCCAACAAAGGTCTGTATAATCAAAGCTGTGGTTTTTCCAGTAGTCATGTTTGGATGTGAGTTGGACTATAAAGAAGGCTGAGTGCCAAAGAATTGATGCTTTCAAATTGTGCTGAGGAAGACTCTTGAGAATCTCTTGGACTGCAAGGAGATCAAACCATTCAATCCTAAAGGAAATCAACCCTGAATATTCATGGGAAGGACTGATGCTGAAGCTGAAGCTCCACTACTTTAGCCATGTGATGCGAAGAGCCAACTCAATAGAAAAGACCCTGATGTTGGGAAAGACTGAAGGCAAAAGGAGAAGAGGGCAGCAGAGGATGAGATGGTTAGACAGCATCACCAACTTAATGTACATGAATTTGAGAAAATTCTGGGAGATAGTGAAGGACAGGGAAGCCTAGCATGCTGTAATCCATGAGGTCACAAAGAGTTGGACATGACTTAGTGACTGAACAACACCAAAACAACAAATTTAAGTTGTAAAGTGAAAAGTTAGGAACAATAATAAAAGAAACTCCAGAGATCCTGGCTACAATAATATAAATGGCTTTGATACCAGTGAGCATCTTCCTACAACTGAAATATAATTACTCTCTGTGCCTGCCATCACATTAGCGGCAAGAAGAGAAGGGATAGGGGCTTCCCAGGTGGCACAGTGGTAAAGAATTTGCCTGCCAATGCAGAAGACGCCAGCGTCGCAGCTTCCATCCCTGGCTTGGGGAGATTCCCTGGAGTAGGAAATGGCAGCCCAATCCAGTATTCTTGCCTGGAAAATGCCATGGACAGAGGAGACTGGTGGGGTACAGTCAGTCCATGTGGTCGCAAAGAGTCTGACGCGACTGAGTGACTGAACGGGTGCGCGTGTACGCGCGCGCGCATACACACACACACGATATAAAAATAAGGATAATATTGACCCCGCCCTGGCTGGGATGAGAGGTTGGGCAGGGACGAGAGAACAGTTGGACCTGGAGATAGACAGACAAACACACACACACAGGACACACAGACCCCCTCTCCCACAGACTCAACTCTAAAGCCCAGAAACAAAGCTCCACCGCCAATTACGAGAAAACCTCCGCGGATCTCTGGGCTAAGAACACAGTTACAGAAATGTCATGCCCAAAGTCAGCCACAGTCCCTTACACATCCACAATCACTTTCCCATTCTTGGCAGGTCCACAATCTCACACAATGACCCACAATCACGGGGCATGATTTAAAATACACAAGCCGACTACACTGACAGAACATGTCGCCCCGTGGTGCGCAAGCACAAAAGTGTGCAGCGACAGTCACACCCAAATCGCCACCCCTGAGCACTCAGTAACAGTCACGGACACGCGCAGCTTCAGCATTCCCTCACATGCAGTTGCCCAGGGTCACTTAAATGCCCATTCACGATATCCCAGGTTATCACACAGTTCTGTGGGTACTCGGACTTGTGGCCGTGGCCTCCTGTAGTGCAGCCGTGATGTTGGGCCGTGCTTCGGGGCCCTCTGGGAAATGTAGTTCATTCAGCAAGGAGGCCGAGGCGCAAAGCGTCTGGGACTTGTGGTCCTCAGGGTCGGAATGAAAAGCTGAGTCGCTAGTCTAGTTCCTTGCAGCTAGATGTTTCCCCAGCCGAACCCGGGGTCCGGTGAGCGTCAGTCCGCGTCCCGCTGTGCCCCGCAGGGGATTCTGGGAGGCGACGTCGCGGGTCTCGGGTCGCTGGGCGGGTTTCTAGAGCCAGGGACGCCGGGAGGTGAGTTGGGCCTGGCTGGCGCGAGAGCCAGAGATCAGGGCCGGGCTTGGGGTGGACCGGCAGGGATCGGGATGGGGACCAGGCGGGCGCCTCTGGGGAGACTGTGTCACCGTGTATGGCTGTGTGACAGTGTGTGTGTGTGACAGTATGAACTTATGTGTCACTGTATGGTTGAACGCGACTATGACCATCTGTCTCTGGCATAAAACTGAGTCTGTTTCTGTGTGACCGTCTCCGCAGGTGTAATTGTGTTATTTGTGTATGGGTTTGTGAGAGACTGCAGGTGTAACATTGTGTGTGTGTGTGTGTGTGTGTGTTGCTGTGTGGATGTGTGTGTGACTGTTTGACCGCTTGTCCCTGTGGATGTAACTGCGTTTGAAGGTGTGGTTATGTTCCCATGATCATCAGTCTCTCCAGGCATAATTTTGTATGAGTAATTGTGGCAGGATGTGTGACCTTGTGTGGTATGTCACTGTGTATGAGGTTGTGTGTGACTGTCTCTGTTGGAGTAATTGTGTATCATCTCTCTCTGCATTAATGCCAGTGTGTGTGTATGTGACATTATATTTGCAATTGTGTGGCCATGTTTGTATGCATATGATTTGGAGAGAATTTGTATCTGTAGGTCAGACCTAGTATGTGATTGTGAGACACAGAAAGATTAAAATTGCTCACCCACCTTCACACAGTTACTAAGTGACAGAACTGGGACTTTAGCCCAGGCTATTTAGCTCCAGAGTCTTTGCTTTTAATTTTTCAACTCTCTTGATCTTTTCCACATTGTGAGAGTGAAAAATGGGGGCCCTGGGTTCTGAGGGTGTTGGAGAGGATTGTCTGTGGTCTTGGCCCAGGACCTTCTGGACATGGAAATTAATTTGGATCTCTTCCTTCCGTCCCCTTGTGAGTCACAGAACCCAGTCTAAAGACATTGTAGTGAGACCAGCCTCACATTAGCTGCCTTTCTGGAGGAAAGCCCAGCCTTCCTGTCCTTAGGCCATCGATTTTGAGATTTTAGGTTTGTCTGTGTCAAAACTCTTCCATGTTTAGTGCCGAGAGAGGCTAATCCATGGCTCTTTTTCTTACATACTAAGGAAAATCCCATGGACGGAGGAGGCTGGTAGGCTGCAGTCCATGGGGTTGCTAAGAGTCGGACACGACTGAGCAACTTCACTTTCACTTTTCACTTTCATGCATTGGAGGAGGAAATGGCAGCCCACCCCAGTGTTCTTGCCTGGAGAATCCCAGGGACGGCGGGGCCTGGTGGGCTGCCGTCTATGGGGTCGCACAGAGTCGGACACAACTGAAGCGACTTAGCAGCAGCAGCAAGTGAACTAAGTTTTTGGTTCTGACTTTTTAATAAAGAAAGATGTTCTCATTTCCTTTTCAAAGGAAAATCTAAATGGCAACAAGGGTGGCACTTCTCTGTGCCAGGAGTTGGCTCAGGCATTTTAGCAATGAGGAAAGGTTCTGGCAGTTGGATTGATTTGCCCAAGGTCACCTAGCCAGTGAGGAAAGGACTGGAGAGTCAATGTGTGCCTGGGGACTATATAAAGCCCAAATCTTTTCCATCACCTTCTTTCAGAGACTGATGGTTCTTCCAAACTTGAAAAATATTCGTGATGCACAGCTATTTGAAACAAATTTAAAAGATATTTATTTTATGCAGATGCTACTTGGAGCTCCCCGATTCTGAGAAGACTTCGTTGATTTTCTTCTCAGGTTCCAAAGGCCTTTGTGGACAATTTCAGGCTGCACTGCACTAAGGAAATAAATAATTTTCTTGGAGGTTGAGTTGACTAGTGCAGAGTAGCCCAGAATTAGGGGGTTGTATATCTTAAATTCTGAGTCAGACACAACTGTCTTTGTTTTCAGAGTGAAGAAATGTTGGCTCTGAGAAGACAAGGAACTTGTTTCAGGCTGTACAGTTTCTTATTGCTTTGGTGTTGAAATATGGCATGTTTACCTCAGGCTGAATTTCTGTGGAGAAATTAAGGTAACATCTTCCACCTCCAAAAATGCTTCTCTAAAAAACATATAGCACTGATTTCTCAGGTTATGTTGATTATTTCCCATGCAAACACTGTGGTCTCTTGAAAGAGAACGTGTTTGTTTTTTTTGCCTAATATTTATTGTTGCTGTTGTTCAGTCACTAAGTAGTGTCTGACTACTTGTGACCCCATGAGCTGCAGCACACCAGCCTTTCCTGTGTCTTTGACTAACTGCTGAAGTTTGCTCAAACTCATGTCTATTGATTTGGTGATGCCATCCCACCACCTCATCCTCTGTTGCCCCTTTCTCCTTCTGCTGTCAATCTTTCCTAGCATCAGTGTCTTTTCCAGTGAGTCAGCTCTCACATCAGATGGCCAAAGTATTGGAGCTTCAGCTTCAGCATCAGTCCTTTCAATGAGTATTCAGGGTTGATTTCCTTGCAATCCAAGGGACTCTCAGAGTCTTAATATTTATTTTGTTTATTTATTTGGCTGGGCCAGGTCGTAGTTGTGGCATGTGGGATCTAGTTCCCTGACAGAGATCAAACCCAGGCCCCCTACATTGGGAGTCAGAGTCTTAGCCACTTGACCATCAGGGAAGTCTGGAGGACCAGTTTTTGAGTCACCCTGCAGTTTGACTCTTATGAATTTGAGTAAGCTGTCTAAGCTTTCTGAACCTCAGTTTCACTTGATATAAAATAGGTATAATAATACCTACCTTTGCAGTTTTGTGAAGATTAACTAAGATAATGACATATACAATATGTGTAACATTGCTATTTATATTACAGGAGCCACATCGAGATTTATTTATTTGTCTATCAAATCTGTTTTGAGCACTTGCAGTGGTTCTGGCATTATTCTAGCCCTGGAGATACACAGGGCCTTCCCTGGTGGCTCAGACAGTGAAGAATCTGCTTGCAATGCGGGAGACCTGGGTTCGATCTCTGGGTTGGGAAGATCCCCTGGAGGTGGGCATGGCAACCCACTCCAGCATTCTTGCCTGGAGAATCCCCATGGACAGAGGTGCCTGGCAGGCTACAGTCCATGGGGTCGCAAAGAACTGAGCAACTAAGCAACTGAGCAGTTAAGCACAGCACAAAGATACACAGTGAACCCAATAAATCCTGGCTCTCTTAAATCTTGTACTATTATTTGGGAAGACAACAGAAAAAAAAGAAAGTAACATGTCCAATGATGTTAAATGCTAAGAAGAAAAAGAAATCAAGATAAAGAAAAATAGTAACTGCGAAGGAGATTCTCTTTAGGTAGAATAGGGAGTTCCCTCCAATGTGATGCACAGACTGGTTCATATAAGGAAACTAGGGACCATAAAGGGGCAGGAAACCTCTCTGTGGGTCTCAGATCAGCAGCATAGGACTGCTGTTCCATTTTTTTGTTGTTGTTCTTATAACTCTCCCTTTTTAGGACTTTTTTCTCCAAAAGAGAAAATTGAAGAAGGAAGGAAGAATGGCTGTTGGACTGTGTAAAGCCATGTCCCAGGTAAGTTGATGTTTTCAATTTGTTTTCAGAAATTCCATGTCATTTTTTAGGACTTCGGCGAGTCCCAGGTGGTCCGGTGAGCACTCTCTTCACTTCTCCCTCTCCACTGTTTGTTCAAATAATCCTTCTACAAAACATTTAGTATCCTTTTTTTTTTTTTTAAACTCAGTGTTGTGCTGAAATGTATAATGGAACAGAACGTTTCATCTTTAGATGGATTGTGATTTGTTGTGTTGAAATGAAAGGATGGAGTGTGATTATCAAGTGCCCTTTTAACTAGGGAGGTCGAGGAATTTTTGTTTGTTTGTTTGTTTGTCTTTGGAAGCGACATTTAAGCAAAGAGAAACCTCGGTGAACATAGGGAGGAAGTTTTGTTGAGATCGAGGGAAGAGCTTTAAAAGTAGAAGGTGTGATGGGGTGGGGCAGGAGGGAAGTCCAAGAGGGAGGAGATATATGTGTACAAATAGCTGATTCACTTTGTTGTACAGCAGAAACTAAAACAGTGTTGTAAAGCAATTAAATTCCAATTAAAAAAAGACAAAAAATGGTACAAGAAATAGCAAGTGCAAAGTTACTGTGGTGGGAGCATGTTTGATGTATTTCAGGGATAACAATAAGCTAGTATCAGAGGAAAATATGCACTGTGAGATTAGGGGAATAGCTGGGGACCAAATTAAACAGGCCCTTGAAAGTCATGACCAGAGCTTTGATTTTTGTTCTGAGGGTGAAGGAGAACCACTGGAGTGTTGGTGATGTGATCTGATTTATATTTTAAAAGGAAGGGAAATCAAAAGAAGGAAGTAAGAGTGGAAGTGATGCTTAGTAATCCAGGTGGAAGGTGATAGCTACCTAGATCACGGTGGTAGCATTGGAGCTTGTGAGATTCTGGGTATCTATTGGAGATAGGAAATATGGCATTTGATCAGGGTTTGGTTGTGGAGTGTGAGAGAAAGAAAGAAATCATGAATAACTACAAAGATTTTTGACCTGGGCAATTGTGTATATGGTCATGCTATTTACTGAGATGGGAAGATGGGCTGGGATGAGATAAAAATCAAGATTTGAGTTCCAGATAAATTAGAGAGACCTGTTGAATAGCCAAGTGGAGTATTGGTTATATATCTAGAGTTTAGGACTGGAGATGTGAATTTGAGAGTTGTTAATGTATTTAAGGGCTTTCCCAGTGGCTCAGTGGTATAAGAATCTGCCTGCAATGCAGAGATACAGGAGACTTGGGTTCAATCCCTGGATGGAGAAGATCCCTTGGAGGAGGGCATGGCAACCAATTCTAGTATTCTTGCTGGGAAAATCCCATGGACAGAGGAGCCTGGTGGGCTACAGC
This sequence comes from Bubalus bubalis, assembly GCF_019923935.1. Classification (NCBI taxonomy): domain Eukaryota; kingdom Metazoa; phylum Chordata; class Mammalia; order Artiodactyla; family Bovidae; genus Bubalus; species Bubalus bubalis. Next base: position 47,052,162 of record NC_059174.1, read on the forward strand.
CATGGGGTCACAGAGTTGGACATGACTGAACTGACTGAACACAGTGTAGTTAAAGCCATGGGACAGGTTAAGATTATCTTGAGGGTAGGTTTTCGTGAATATAGGTAGGAAAGAGGTCTAGGGAGTGAGCTTAGGGCATTCAAAGGCTGACAAAAGGCTGACAAGAAGAGGAGGAACCAGCAAAAGAGACTGAGAAGGACTGATGTAGAAGGAAATCCAAAAGAGTGTATGGGTCCTGGGAGTCAAGAGGAGAAAGCATTTCAAGGAAGAGATGATCAACTGAGTTAAATTCTTCTAATAGAGATGGAGGAAGATGCTTGGACTGTCTGGGAGTACTTGGTAAACAAAATTTTTTTTCTTTTTCTCTTTTTTTGTCCATAACATGTAGTATGTGGGATCTTAGTTCCTTGACCAGAGATTAAACTCACACCCCCTGCATTGGAAACATGGAGTCTTAACCACTGTACTGTTTGGAAAGTCTCAAGAATTTTTATTTTAATTTCAGGGATTGGTGACCTTCAGGGATGTAGCTCTGAATTTTTCCCAAGAGGAATGGGAATGGCTGGACTCATCTCAGAAGGATTTGTACAGAGATGTCATGTTGGAGAACTACAGGAACTTGGTATGGCTTGGTAAGGATGTATACCCCCATAATTCAGATCTTCCCTATGAAGTGTATTAGTTTCCTCCACTGGGAATATCTAGGGCATCTGAAATGCTTAGCTGGATTTCTACTTCTTGTTCCCAGGAAATTATTCGAAATATTTTCACAGAGTTATAAATGTAGTATTCCTTTTGCCACTGAATGATGGTTTGGGATAGCAGCATGAGTATGTCGTGGGAATTTTTAAAATTGCAAATCATGGGGTCCCATTATAGACCTACAGTATCTGGGAATAGCCCCAATAGTCTGGTTTTAATGAGCCCTCCAAATGGTTCTGATGCTCATTAATATTTGAGAACCATTGTGATTTCTGATTCGGTAGGGTCTGGGTTGGGGTAGCCTGAGAATTTGCATTTCTATTTGGTTCCAAGACAGTGGTTCTTTTCTGCTCTAGTACTTTGAGAATTGCTGCTATGACAGAAGCTTTGTCTTTCTCATCCTCCTTACAAGCTTCTTTTTATTCTCTGGCCCTTTCTCTAATATCCTTTCTTACCTAGTGACCAAGGGATTGACCAAGGGATTGCTGTCACTGGAACAGCAATAGCAAGTGGATTTGTTTATCTGTCTGTCTGTCTCTTGCTTGTTCTCATTTTTCTTCCCCTATAAACAGGACTCTCCATTTCTAAGCCCAACATGATCTCCTTATTGGAACAAGGAAAGGAACCTTGGATGGTGGAGAGAGAGATGTCGGATGGTCAACATGCAGGTGAGTGACGGGACTGGGCAGGGAGGGCTGTTGTAAGGTGGCAGCCAATGTGGTCATGAAAAGACTGCCTTGCACTTGAGGTGGCTGCCCTGGGCATCAGGGGATTGTTCCTGCTCTATTTCTATCAAATTATACTCTCAAGGATGTGTGCATGTGTGCTAAGTCACTTCAGTCATGTCCGGCTCTTTGTGATCCTGTGGACTGTAGCCTGCCAGGCTCCTCTGTCCATGGGATTCTCCAAGCAAGAATTCTGAAGTGGGTTGACATGCCCTCCTCCAGTGGATCTTCCCCATCCAGGAATCAAACCCACGTCTCTTGCATTTCAGGTGGATTCTTTACCACTGAGCCACTGGGGACACCCTACCTCTACCTAAACCTTGAATCTTCTTCCTTTACACTTCTTTCCCATTTATGGACAGAATTATATTCATTTCTAAATTTCTTTTTTTTTTCACTTCTAGATTTCTTTTTAGAGTTTTTATCAAAGTTATATATGCACATTAGTTGAAGAGACAAGGATTCACATCTAAGTATCCACTTACATGCAGATTTTTTTCAATAAATACTATACAATTTAAGATTGGTTGAATCTATGGATGCTGAACTGCAGATTTGGAGGGCTGACTGTAAAGTTATGTCCCTAGCCCCTGCATTGTTCATGGGTCAGCTGTACAGGAAATCACTCCATATTAGCTCCTAGAGAGCTTCTTCATTTTTCTAATGGCTGCAGAATACCCCATCATGTGGATATTATGGTAATTTATTCAATACTCTCTAGTATGTGGATTTAGGATGTTTGCAGTAGTTTACAATTACAAACAATGCTGCAATAACTAACCTTGTACATACATATTTTCCTGTTGTTGAAGTGTTATTTTCAGGGTCATTTCCTAGATGTAAGATTGCTAAGTAAGTGGATATGTAGTATTAGGAATTGCCAAATTCCTTCCCAAAAAAGTTGTACCAGTCTGCTTTCTGTATTAGTTTCTTATGGCTGCTGTAACAAATTACCATAATTTTGGTGGCTGAAAAAACACAGATTTATTGTCTTATAGCTCTGGAGGTCAGAAGTTCAAAATGGATCTTGTAGGGCTAAAATCAAAACATTAGAAGCCTGCTTCCTTCTGAAGGCCCTTGGGGAGAATCTGTTTCTTGCTTTTTTTATACTTTCTTTAGGGCCTTTACCCATCTTTTTATTTTCAACTGTGTAAAATCACTTTGATTTAAATGTGGGGTTTACAGGCAGTATATCAGTCTGGATATCATTTCAATTTAATAAGTGAAAGTCCACCCACATTTTTTTATATGTTTAGGCTTAATTCTGTGTATTGTTTTATATTTTCTGATTTTTACAAAAGACTTTCACTTGTCTGTTTTCCTAGCCTTTTTTTGGTCATGTAATACTGTAGTTTTTATAATAATTAGATTTTTCTTTTGATCTGGTGTTTCAACAGTGTTTAAAGAAAAACGGAAAGAGACCTTCATGTTTCTTTAAACAGTGTTTATTCCTTCTATTACTTGATTGGTCAGCTTTAAAAATTAGCCTTTGGTTTTTTTTTTTTTTTTTTTTTTGCCTTTTACAGATGAAAAAGGTAAGCTATCCTTCCTTCCTAAAAGGCTTCCTTGATAGCTCAATTGGTAAAGAATCTGGCTGCAATGCAGGAGACCCTGGTTCAATTCCTGGGTCAGGAAGATCCACTGGTGAAGGGAATAGGCTACCCACTCTAGTATTCTTGGGGTTCCCTTGTGGCTCAGCTGGTAAAGAATCTGCCTGCAATGCAGGAGACCCTGGCTTGATCCCTGGGTTGGGAAGATGCCCTGGAGAAGGGAAAGGCTACCTACTCCAGTATTCTGGCCTGGAGAATTCCATGGACTGTATAGTTCATGGGGTCACAAAGAGTTGAACATGACTGAACGATTTTCACTTTACAGATGTGTCAAAAAGTAGCCTTATTATATTCCTCACCTTCTCTTCCCAAATTTTTTTAGTTGTACGCTTTTTACATTGTCCAGGTATAGTATATTTACATGATCTGGCGGCTCAGATGGTAAAGAATCTGCTGGCAGTGCAGAAGATCCAGGTTCAATCCCTGGGTCAGGAAGAACCCCTGAAGAAGGAAATGGCAAACCACTCCAGTATTCTTGCCTGGAGAATTCCATGGGCAGAGGAGCCTGGCAGATTACAGTCCATGGGGTCTCAAAGAGTCAAAGACGACTGAGCGACTAACACTTTGACTTTCTTTCACTTATTTTTCTGTCAAATTTATCCTAAGTTTTTCTTTTGTTTTATTTCTGTAGCTAAATATATTTAGTGTTTTCCACTAGTTTCTTTTGTTGAAGTTTCTCTGGACATCTCTTGATTGACTGAAATCTGTTCTTTAGCAATTTCCTCAAAAAGAGTTCATGCAAATGATGTCCCCTAAGCTCTACCTTATTCATAGTTGGCCATTCTTTTCTTAAGTTTCTTATAGTGTATTGGTATTGAATGTTGTTACAAAGAATCCTGATGCCATCTTGATATTTTCTCTTTTGTGTAAGTACCTTTATGTTTCGTTCTGATCTCTTAGAAGGTTCTTTCATTTTAAAGTCATTTTAGTGGGGCATGTTTCAGTCTTGACCATTTTGGATCACTTTTTCCTAGTAGATATGTTCTCTTTCAGGATGGAGATTTGAGTTTTTATTTCAGGAAATATTTTTTTTATTTTTATTGATGAATTAAAAAACATGAAAGTATAGAGAATAATATATAGTAAAGGGTTTCCTGCTGCTGCTGCTGCTGCTAAGTCACTTCAGTCGTGTCTGACTCGGTGCGACCCCATAGACAGCAGCCCACCAGGCTCCCCCGTCCCTGGGATTCTCCAGGCAAGAACACTGGAGTGGGTTGCCATTCCTTCTCCAATGCATGAAAGTGAAAAGTGAAAGTGAAGTTGTTCAGTCGTGTCCGACTCTTAGCGACCCCATGGACTGCTGCAGCCTACCAGGTTCCTCTGTCCATGGGATTTTCCAGGCAAGAGTACTGGAGTGGGGTGCCATTGCCTTCTCTGAAGGGTTTCCTACTGATGAGCAATATATGTATTTCTCAGTTGCTTACTTGGTTATGTGTATTATTCATTTCATATACTACCTGATTTAAGTTTTGATATTTAAGAATCTTACCTTTTATCTGTGAGACTGGTCTGATACAAGAACAGTGAAATAGGTCAGTAGAACAATAAATAAATTTCAAAAATACACCCATGTATATATGAGAATTTGGTATTTGATAAAAATAGCCTTTCACATTAGTGGTACAAAAAGATTTTTGTAAAAGTTATGGGTAATATTTGCATAATATTGGATTTTGGAAAAATCTTTCTTAAAATGACTGCAAAGCCAGACTCTATAATGAAAAGACTGGGAGATTTGAGTTCAAACTTTATCAGAAGCATTATAAATGAAGATGACATGTGACAATAAAAAGTGATGATTTGAGGGAGAATAATACTTATAAAGCCATACCACCTTATTTATAATGACTTCTATAAACCACTTAAAAGAAGATGCCAGTATAATTAAAATGTATGCAAAAATATATAAAAGGTACAAAAATGTATATGAAAATGCTCAATTTTCAGAGACTTGCAAAGTAACATAATAATGAAGTACTCTTTACTTGTAGGGGCAAAGATTTTTAGAATGATGTTAGCCAGTGTGAATCAGTTTGAAGACATGTATTTCATGTTGCTGACAGGAATGTAAATTGATAAAAAAAAGTCAGAACCACTACTTTCTCCCCTTTCCCTCAAGTAAATTCTTTAATTCCTTCTATAATGATTTTCTTTCTCCTTGTAAAGGTGAAAAGGAGACATTTGCTTTCTTGATATTTTTCAGGCTGGGAGTCTTGGTATGAGATCAAGGCATTATCTCCAAAGTGGTACACTGATGAAGAGGAAATGTCGCCGGGGGTGATAACAAAAAGACTTCCAAGTTATAGCCTTGAATTCTCCAGTTTCAGAGAAGCCTGGAAATATGAGACTGAATTTGAGCGGCATCAAGGAAATCAGGAGAGGCATTTCAGGCAAGTGGCAACTCTTAAGGAAATCTCTGCTGTGAAGAAAGACAATGAATATAGTAATTCTGAGAGAAACATTCTCTTGAAGTCAGTACTTGTAACACAACAGAGAGTTCCCCCAGTAGAGCAAGTACATAAATTTGGTATTTTTAACAAAATGTTCCCCCCAAATTCAGTTCTAATTGAACATAAAAGACTGCATGCCAAGAAGGAATCTTTGATAGGTAATGAATGTGAAGAATTCAACCAGAGCACATACCTTAGTAAAGATGTAGAAATTTCTCCTGGGGAGAAATCTTATGAAAGTAATGATTTTTCAGACCTCTTAAGTTTCCATTCATTACTTACTCAACATCAAGCAACTCATTTTGGAAAATCACCCCGTGGATATGATGAGTATGGCAATGCCTTTAGCTGTTACTCGTATTTTACTCAACCTCAGAGAATTCATAGTAGAGAGAAACCATATGCATGCAGTGACTGTGGCAAGGGCTTCAGCCATGACTTTTTTCTCAGTGAGCATCAGAGAACTCATATTGGGGAGAAACCATATGAATGTAAGGAATGTAACAAAGCTTTCCGACAGAGTGCACACCTTGCTCAACATCAGAGAATCCACACTGGAGAGAAACCCTTTGCATGCAATGAATGTGGGAAGGCCTTTAGCCGTTATGCCTTCCTTGTTGAACATCAGAGAATTCACACAGGAGAGAAACCATATGAATGTAAGGAATGTAACAAAGCCTTCAGACAGAGCGCACACCTTAATCAACATCAGAGAATTCACACTGGAGAGAAACCCTATGAATGTAATCAATGTGGAAAAGCCTTCAGTAGACGCATAGCCCTTACTCTGCATCAGAGAATTCATACAGGAGAGAAACCCTTTAAATGTAACGAATGTGGGAAGACCTTTGGCTATCGCTCACACCTTAATCAACATCAGAGAATTCACACTGGTGAAAAGCCCTATGAGTGCATCAAATGTGGGAAGTTTTTTAGGACTGACTCACAACTTAATCGACATCATAGAATTCATACTGGAGAGAGGCCTTTTGAATGCAATAAATGTGGGAAAGCGTTCAGTGATGCTTTAGTTCTAATTCATCATAAAAGAAGTCATGCAGGAGAGAAACCCTATGAATGTAACAAATGTGGGAAGGCCTTCAGTTGTGGCTCATACCTTAATCAACATCAGAGAATTCATACTGGAGAGAAACCCTACGAATGTAATGAGTGTGGAAAGGCTTTCCATCAGGTCTTGTCCCTTAGGCTACACCAGAGAATTCATGCCGGAGAAAAACCCTATAACTGTAATGAATGTGGGAACAATTTTAGCCGTGCTTCAACCCTTAGACGACATCAGAAAATTCATAATAGAAAAACTCTCTGATTATGTGTAATAAGAAAACATGTAGTCACCACTTGGTCCTTATTAAATAAATATCAATGAATTCTTCAGTTAGTAATTCTACTAATATGAATGTAGTAAATATGGAAAAGTCTCCAGTTCACAAGCATCCCTTATTTGAAATAACCTGAGTAGTAGCCATCTATTACTTTTGGATCTGTCGTATGCTGCATTTGAGACTGAACCCATCCTCAGTACCTGTCATTCTGATGAAATTATTTAATCAGGGAGAGTAGTGATCAATTATTTTCCTCAACCTAACTAGAAGTGAGGGGTTTTCAGATGGCCCTGTCTAGACCAGTAGAGCCCTAGGAAGGTACTGTTATGGGTAATGAGAAAAGATCTTTTCTTTCCTCGCCCCCTGCCCCCCACTGGAATTGCAAATGTCAAGGATTTGATAAAAACTCACCAGTAGCCTTTCTGTTACCACATAAAGCCTTCCCAAGATACATCCAATACAAAGAAATTGGAGATAATAGACAGAAATATGAGGATGTTGTTTGATCTGGATCCAGTCATGTCTGAAGCCTACACCATCTTTGACATTTTCATTTTTGTGATCCAATAAATTTTCTCTTTTTTTGCTTCAGTTAATTTGATTTGGAGTCCTGGTGTGTATATCCCATGTTTGCTACACATGTGAAAAAGCCTTAAATCTTTTATATGGCATAATTATTTATCCTGAGGAGAAACCTCATAACAAGTATATGAAAGTTAAATACACACCCTTCATAAAGCTGAAAGAATTGTTATGTTTTATTTGTTGTTAAAAAACTAATGTTTGTTTGTTTCACAATAAGAGTTTTTAAAAATTCACGTAATAAAACTTATTACCAGGCTTTCTCCTAGGGAATTAAAATCATTTGTGGCAGGGACTTGCTATAGACCTTTAAAGAAATATTGGGGAACTTCCCTGGTGGTCCAGTGGTTGAGAGTCCACTTTCTAATGCAGAGAATGCATGTTTGATCCCTAGTTGAGGAACTAAGATCCCACACGCCATGAGACAACTGAGTCAGCATACCTCAACTGGAGAGCCTGCATGCTATGACTATGAAACCCATGCCTCTGGAGCCTGTGCACCACAATGAAAGATCCCACATATCACAATAAAAAAAAATTTTTTTAATTTATTTTTGGCTACACTGGGTCTTCATTGCTGTGTGAGGGCTTTCTCTAGTTGCAGCGAGTGGCTACTCTTTGTTGAGGTGCTTGGGCTTATTGCGATGGCCTCACTTATTGCCGAGCACAGGCTCTAGGTGTGTGGGCTTCAGTAGTTGTGGCACAGGGGCTTAATCGCTTTTGAGGCGTGTGGAATCTTCCTGGAGCAGGGATGGAACCCATGTCCCCTGCATTGGCAGGTGGATTCATTGTTGTCGTTGTTTTCAGGCAGGAGAATTTTTATCCACTGCACCAGCAAGGAACTCCAATTAAATACTTTATAAAAATAAAGATTGGCCAGCTAAGAGAATAATGGATCTTTCAGTTTAATGAATGTCTCTTCATCTTAAAGGGATTATTTGGTTTTCTACTTTCAGCATGGATTTAAACATTATATGATAGAATATAATACGATAGAATTGTAAATGAAGTCTTTTGTGGGTGGGTTGTAAACTTGGTTTAAGAAGCTTATGGGTAACTTCTTTGAAACTGGAGATATTAGGTAAGACATTGCTGGCAGAAAGAATGAGCCATTTTCAACTAATGGTTAAAGTGAAGCAGTTGGAGCCTAAAATTTTTAGAGTGTGAATCATTTCTATTCAGAGTAATGAGGAACAGAAGGGTGTGGGGAATATATTCCTGTTTTGTCTGAGTGGATATATGAAGGTAAACTTTGATATGGAGACCTTGCCACTCTGAACAGTTAGAACCAGTTAGAATCTTGGGCATTTTCTGGAGAAATCTATAAAAGTAGATCAGGAAAATGAATTATGAAAAAGTGATAGATTCACATGTGTATGTATATGCATGGAATGAAACAACTATTAATGCTACAATTTAATAGTCAAATTATATGATCAGTTCGGTTCAGTTCAGTCGCTCAGTCGTGTCCGACTCTTTGTGACCCCATGAACTGCAGCACACCAGGCCTCCCCGTCCAACACCAACTCCCAGAGTCCACCCAAACCCATGTCCATTGTGTCAGTGATGCCATCCAACCATCTCATCCTCTGTTGTCCCCTTCTCCTGCTCTCAAACTTTCCCAGCATCAGGGTCTTTTCCAATGAGTCAGCTCTCCGCATAAGGTGGCCAAAGTATTGGAGTTTCAGCTTCAACATCAGTCCCTCCAATGAGCACCGAGGACTAATCTCCTTTAGGATGAACTGGTTGGATCTCCTTGCAGTCCAAGGGACTCTCAAGTCTTCTCCAACACCACAGTTCAAAAGCATCAATTCTTTGGCACTCAGCTTTCTTCACTGTACAACTCTCACATCCATACATGACTACTGGAAAAACCATAGCCTTGACTAGATGGACCTTTGTTGGCAAAGTAATGTCTCTGCTTTTGAATATGCTATCTAGGTTGGTCATAACTTTCCTTGCAAGGAGTAAGTATCTTTTAATTTCATGGCTGCAGTCACCATCTGCAGTGATTTTGGAGCCCCCCAAAATAAAGTCTGACACTATTTCCGCTGTTTCCCCATCTACTTGCCATGAAGTGATGGGACCGGATGCCATGATCTTAGTTTTCTGAATGTTGAGCTTTAAGCCAACTTTTTCACTCCCCTCTTTCACTTTCATCAAGAGGCTCTTTAGTTCCTCTTCACTTTCTGCCATAAGGGTGGTGTCATCTGCATATCTGAGGTTATTGATATTTCTTCCAGCAATCTTGATTCCAGCTTGTGCTTCCTCCAGCCCAGCATTTCTCATGATGTACTCTGCATGTAAGTTACATAAGCTGGGTGACAATATATAGCCTTGACATACTCCTTTTCCTATTTGGAACCAGTGGCTCAGATGGTAAAGCGTCTGCCTGCAGTGTGGGAGACCCAGGTTCGATCCCTGGGTTGGGAAGATCCTCTGGAGAAGGAAATGGCAACCCACTCCAGTACTCTTGCCTGGAAAATTCCATGGACAGAGGAGACTGGTAGGCTACAGTCCACGGGGTCACAAAGAGTCGGACATGACTGAGACTTCACTTTCTTTTCACTTTCTGTTGCTCCATGTCCAGTTCTAACTGTTGCTTCCTGACCTGCATACAGGTTTCTCAAGAGGCAGGTCAGGTGGTCTGGTATTCCCATCTCTTTCAGAATTTTCCAGTTTATTGTGATCCACACAGTCAAAGGCTTTGGCATAGTCAATAAAGCAGAAATAGATTATATATTATATATATAATTATATATAAGATAATACTTGTATCTAATAAAAATTTGAAAATTATTTTTCTTAAAGTGAATGTGAAGTCACTCAGTAATGTCCAACTCTTTGCGACCCTATGGACTGTAGCCCACCAGGCTCCTCCATCCATGGGATTTTCCAGGCAAGAGTACTGGAGTGGGTTGCCATTTTCTTCTCCAGGGGATCTTCCTGACCCAGGATTCGAACTCAGGTCTCCCACATTGCAGGCAGACTCTTTACCGTCTGAGCAAGACAAATTCCCTCTGAACAACTTAAGAGATTTAAGTATAGTTGAATACTTCAAACCTTGAACACAAACAAATGGTTTTAAAACACTCAAACTTGCATTATATCTAATCTAAAATATATTAATATTGTAAGCCAAATTCACATCATCATTCCTTGATTCTCATTTTCTGGAGGTGTTCGGTTCAGTTCAGTCACTCAGTCGTGTTCGACTCTTTGCAACCCTATGAATCACAGCACGCCAGGCCTCCCTGTCCATCACCAACTCCTGGAGTTCACTGAGACTCACGTCCATCGAGTCAGTGATACCACCCAGCCATCTCATCCTGTGTCGTCCCCTTCTCCTCCGCCCTCAATCCCTCCCAGCGTCAGAGTCTTTTCCAATGAGTCAACTCTTCACATGAGGTGGCCAAAGTACTGGAGTTTCAGCTTTAGCATCATTCCTTCCAAAGAAATCCCAGGGCTGATCTCCTTCAAAATGGACTGGTTGGATCTCCTTGCAGTCCAAGGGACTCTCAAGAGTCTTTTCCAACACCACAGTTCCAAAGCATCAATTCTTCGGCGCTCAGCTTTCTTCACAGTCCAACTCTCACATCCATACATGACCACTGGAAAAACCATAGCCTTGACTAGACGGACCTTTGTTGGCAAAGTAATGTCTCTGCTTTTCAATATGCTGTCTAGGTTGGTCATAACTTTTCTTCCAAGGAGTAAGCGTCTTTTAATTTCATGGCTGCAGTAGGAATACTTAATACTTTCTAAGGATTAAGTTATAACTTACTCCAGAAAATTCCCTGGGGTTACTCTAAACTTACTTAGGCCTAAAGAAAAAAAAATTACTCAGACCAGTGATGAATTCACTGAGTTTTGATCTAAGTATGGTACCTAATTTCTTACTCCAAGCTGATATCAATCCAATCTAGTGATTCTGTTTTTAAACTTAAACTTCACTTATTGTTGTTTTTAATATTTCTATGGCTGAGCTGGGTCTTAGTTGCAGCATGTGGGATCTTCAGTTTTCGTTGTGGCATACAAATCCTTAGTTGCAGCTTGTGGGATCTAGTTCCCTGCCCAGGGATCAAACCTGGTGCCCTGCACTGAGAGTGTGTCATCTTAGCCACTGGACCACCAGGGAAGTCCAGTTTAAACTTCACTTGCAATGTTGATAAAATCTTTTACACCCATGCCTGTAGCACAGGTGCTTTTACTTTAAACTCTGATGTTGTTCCTCATAATGAGGTACTAAATTTTGTTTATCTGCAGCTGTACAACCCATTGTCTTATTGTGATATATTGGCTTGATCTTATAGCATTATTAAAAACTCATGCCTTACTAGTAGTTTGTAAATGTTAGGACCATCTAGCGATTTCCCATCCTAAGAAGATGAGAGTTTGAGTCTGGCTGTTAATTCTCTTTAGGACATGAACTAATTCATTTAGGGCACTCTGATTAAACCTTTTCCACTTGGTTGAGTGTGATCAATGGCAATGAACTTTTGGATTTCTTTTTTAATCTGGCTATTGTGCTGAAAATATATTTCTGCTCTGTTACAGTTTATGAAATTTTTGCTGGTCATGTAAAAGATTTTCTTTATTTACTCTTGATTAAGCAGAAGGTTTGTATTTGTGTTTATGTGTGTGTGTGTGTGTTATTTAAATTTTTTGTATCAAGTGCCTACTGTGTGCCAGCCTTTGTTCTAATCCAGGGTTTAGAGATAACAGTTTTGTGTGTTTAACAGAATTAAACAGAAATTCTTGCCTTCATGGAGCTAATTTCTAGTGAAGAAGATAGACATTTTAAAAAATAAGGAAGTCTTATATTATGTAAGAGAGTAAATTATAAGGAGAAAAAGATGAAGAGCTGGGTGACCAGGTTGATATTTTATACTGTGCAACTGAAGAAGGCCTTTAAAAAATTTTTTTGGTTGAGTTGGGTCTTAGCTGAGACATTCAGTATCTTCATTGTTTCATGTGGATCGCCTGGACTCTCTAGTTGAGACACGCAGGCTTAATTGCCCTGCATCATGTGGGATCTTAGTTCCCCCAGCAAGCATGGAACCTGCACCCCCAGCATTGGAAGGTGTATTAACCACTGGACCACCAGCGAAGCCCCTCACTTTCTTGATAATGGCCTTTGATACACAAAAGGGTTTTTTAAAAGTTTTTATTTTTATGAAGTCCATTTTACCCAACCAATGAGATGTGAGCAAAAGGGATGATTAGTATTTCTATGCTTCCTCTGCCCTTCCTCTACTCTATTACCTGGGAGATAATTAGAATTTTAATATTCACCTTTGCCCCAAAGATGAAAACTACTTGTTCAGGAAGACAGAGCTATCCCACCAGTCCTGGACTGCTCACCCCTAGACTCTTATATGAGGGAGAAATAAATGTATGATATTCAGATCATAATATCTTGGGGTCTTTATTATATCAACTTAATCTACACCCTAACTTATACAAGTCCAGTGTACCATAATTACCATTTTCTGTTCTTGCCCTGGTAAAGGTTGGGAAGCACCATGATCTGCACCACTTCTTCTTGGTCTCTTTTGGTAGCCCCTTCTCCTCTGTGTTATCAAGGGGAAAAAATCCTTTTCTTCCCATCCATCCAGTTATTTAGCTTATTCTGGTCCCAAGATATATACTGAATACCCCTAGTTCTAGAAAAGTTGAGCATATAATGGGCATTGGCCAGAGGAAGCCATTGCCTTGCCTTGGGTGGCATCTATGGTAAAGACTAGTGAGACCTGGTCTGAAAGTCCCCCTCCACCACCACCCTCAGGCGTCCAACACCCATGAAAGACTATAACTGGGTCATGGGTTGCCCTGGCATAGTGTTTGCTCAAGGGTTTCCTTCCTGTTTGGAACATAAGCTCTACCTCATCCAAGAAGACATTCTCATTGGTTCTGCAGCCCTGACAAGTTTTTTTCTCCTGCTGTGCTTGGCCTGAGACAAACAGTGATAACAGGGAAAACGAGCCTGTCAGAGTTGATCATTCAACTCTGAGCCTCCTTATAATGCAATACACTACCAAAACTAACGTGAACTGATAGCTCCTTGGCTTGTTGGTTCCCCTTGGATGAGCATCACCTGAGCCCTCCTCTCCTAGGAAGACCCTCCCACCTCTGGAGCCTGATCCCTTTCTTCCTGTCTCACCCCCTCCTTCTCTCCCTCTCACCTTCCCCACTTCTCTAAACGGAGCTCATTCCTTTCCTTTTTTTTTTTTTTTCCTAATTTTAATTTTTATGTATTTATTTGGCTGCACCTGGTCTTAGCTGCTGGCATGCAAACTCTTAGTTGTGGCACACGGGATCTAGTTCCCTGACCAAGGACCCAAGGGATGCGGTGGGGGTGGGGGTGGGGTGCTGTTTTGGAAGCACAGAGTCTTAGCCAGTGGACCACCAGGGAAGTCCACATACCTAATTTACAGTAGTTAGCAAAGTATACGTAAGTCAAATATGGCACTCTGTAAACAATCGTGAAACACAGGTGATGAGTGTGTGCTTGTTTATTGTTCTCCTTTGTATATTTGAAAATTTTCATAATAAAAACGTTTTTTAAAGGCATAGGTAGATAATTTTCTTTTTAAAAGACTTTTAGAGAAGGTTTAGGTTTACAGGCAAATTAAGAGGAAGGTACAGAGATTTGTCATATACCCCTTACCCCCGACACATGCATAGCCTCCCCCACTGCCACCATTACCCACCAGAGTGGTACATTTGTCACCATGATAAACTTACATTGACACATTATAATCACCTAAAGTCAGTAGTTTACATTAGGGTTCACTCTTTGTGTTGTACAATATATTTATCCATTGTTGTATAATCATAGAGTATTTTCACTACCCTAAAAATTCTCTGTGATCCACCTATTCATCCCATCCCCATCCCTCATCCCTGGAAACTGCTGATCTTTTTAGTGTCTTCAGAGTTTTCCCTTTTCCAGAATGTCATATGATTGGAGTCATACAGTTTATGGCTTTTCTTTTTTAGATTGGCTTCTTTCACTTCCCTGCATTTAAATTTTCCTCCTTGTTTTTTCATGGCACGATAGCTCATTTCTTCTTAGCACTGAATAGTATTCCATTGTCTGAATATACCGCAGTTTTGTTTATTCCCTTATGAAGGTCATCTTGGTTACTCCCAAATTTTGGCAGTTGTGAATAAAGCTGCTATTAACATCCATGTGTGGACATAGTTTTCAGCTCATTTGTGTAAATACCAAGGAGTGATTGCTGAATCAATGGTAAGAGTATGTTTAGTTTTGTAAGAAATTGTTGAACTAGCTTATGAAGAGCCTGTTTCATTTTGCATTCCCACCAGCAATGAATGGTGTTGCTTATCCTTGTCAGTGTTCTAGATTTTTAGTTATGCTAATAGGTGTGTGGTCCACTGGAGAAGGGAATGGCAAACCACTTCAGTATTCTTGCCTTGAGAATCCCATGAACAGTGTGAAAAGGCAAAATGATAGGATACTGAAAGAGAAACTCCCCAGGTCAGTAGGTGCCCAATATGCTACTGGAGATCAGTGGAGAAATAACTCCAGAAAGAATGAAGGGATGGAGCCAAAGCAAAAACAATACCCAGCTGTGGATGTGACTGGTGATAGAAGCAAGGTCCGATGCTGTAAAGAGCAATATTGCATAGGAACCTGGAATGTCAGGTCCATGAATCAAGGCAAATTGGAAGTGGTCAAACAACAGATGGCAAGAGTGAATGTCGACATTCTAGGAATCAGGGACTCAAATGGACTGGAATGGGTGAATTTAACTCAGATGACCATTATATCTACTACTGCAGGCAAGAATCCCTCAGAAGAAATGGAGTAGCCATCATGGTCAACAAAAGAGTCCAAAATGCAGTACTTGGATGCAATCTCAAAAACGACAGAACGATCTCTGTTCGTTTCCAAGGCAAACCATTCAATATCACAGTAATCCAAGTCTATGCCCCAACCAGTAAAGCTGAAGAAGCTGAAGTTGAACGGTTCTATGAAGACCTACAAGACCTTTTAGAACTAACACCCAAAAAAGATGTCCTTTTCATTATAGGGGACTGGAATGCAAAAGTAGGAAGTCAAGAAACACCTGGAGTAACAGGCAAATTTGGCCTTGGAATACGCAATGAAGCAGGGCAAAGACTAATAGAGTTTTGCCAAGAAAATGCACTGGTCATAATAAACACCCTCTTCTAACAACACAAGAGAAGACTCTATACATGGACATCACCAGATGGTCAACACCGAAATCAGATTGATTATATTCTTTGCAGCCAAAGATGGAGAAGCTCTATACAGTCAGCAAAAAAAGACCAGGAGCTGACTGTGGCTCAGACCATGAACTCCTTATTGCCAAATTCAGATTTAAATTGAAGAAAGTAGGGAAAACCACTAGACCATTCAGGTTAGACCTAAATCAAATCCCTTATGATTATACACTGGAAGTGAGAAATAGATGTAAGGGCCTAGATCTGATAGATAGAGTGCCTGATGAATTATGGAATGAGGTTCATGACATTGTACAGGAGACAGGGATCAAGACCATCCCCATGGAAAAGAAATGCCAAAAAGCAAAATGGCTGTCTGGGGAGGCCTTACAATTAGCTGTGAAAAGAAGAGAAGCAAAAAGCAAAGGAGAAAAGGAAAGATATAAACATCTGAATGCAGAGTTCCAAAGAATAGCATGAAGAGATAAGAAAGCCTTCTTCAGCGATCAATGCAAAGAAATAGAGGAAAACAACAGAATGGGAAAGACTAGAGATCTCTTCAAGAAAATTAGAGATACCAAAGGAACATTTCATGCAAAGATGGGCTCGATAAAGGACAGAAATGGTATGGACCTAACAGAAGCAGAAGATATTAAGAAGAGATGGCAAGAATACACAGAAGAACTGTACAAAAAAGATCTTCACGACCCAGATAATCACGATGGTGTGATCACTGACCTAGAGCCAGACATCCTGGAATGTGAAGTTAAGTGGGCCTTAGAAAGCATCACTACGAACAAAGCTAGTGGAGGTGATAGAATTCCAGTTGAGCTATTCCAAATCCTGAAAGATGATGCTGTGAAAGTGCTGCATTTAATATGCCAGCACATTTGGAAAACTCAGCAGTGGCCACAGGACTGGAAAAGGTCAGTTTTCATTCCAATCCCAAAGAAAGGCAATGCCAAAGAATGCTCAAACTACCGCACAATTGCACTCATATCACATGCTAGTAAAGTAATGCTCAAAATTCTCCAAGCCAGGCTTCAGCAATATGTGAACCGTGAACTTCCTGAAGTGCAAGCTGGTTTTAGAAAAAGCAGAGGAACCAGAGATCAAATTGCCAACATCCGCTGGATCATGGAAAAAGCAAGAGAGTTCCAGAAAAATATCTATTTCTGCTTTATTGACTATGCCAAAGCCTTTGACTGTGTGGATCACAATAAACTGTGGAAAATTCTGAAAGACATGGGAATACCAGACCACCTGATCTGCCTCTTGAGAAATTTGTATGCAGGTCAGGAAGCAACAGTTAGAACTGGACATGGAACAACAGACTGGTTCCAAATAGGAAAAGGAGTTCGTCAAGGCTGTATATTGTCACCCTGTTTGTTTAACTTATATGCAGAGTACATATGAGAAACGCTGGACTGGAAGAAGCACAAGCTGGAATCAAGATTGCCGGGAGAAATATCAATAACCTCAGATATGCAGATGACACCACCCTTATGGCAGAAAGTGAAGAGGAACTAAAAAGCCTCTTGATGAAAGTGAAAGTGGAGAGTGAAAAAGTTGTCTTAAAGCTCAACATTCAGAAAACGAAGATGATGGCATCTGGTCCCACCACTTCATGGGAAATAGATGGGGAAACAGTGGAAACAGTATCAGACTTTATTTTTCTGGGCTCCAAAATCACTGCAGATGGTGACTGCAGCCATGAAATTAAAAGACACTTACTCCTTGGAAGGGAAGTTATGACCAACCTAGATAGCATATTCAAAAGCAGAGACATTACTTTGTTAACAAAGGTCCGTCTAGTCAAGGCTATGGTTTTTCCAGTAGTCATGTATGGATGTGAGAGTTGGACTGTGAAGAAGGCTGAGCACTGAAGAATTGATGCTTTTGAACTGTGGTGTTGGAGAAGACTCTTGAGAGTCCCTTGGACTGCAAGGAGATCCAACCAGTCCATTCTGAAGGAGATAAGCCGTGGGATATCTTTGGAAGGAATGATGCTAAAGCTGAAACTCCAGTACTTTGGCCACCTCATGCGAAGAGTTGACTCATTGGAAAAGACTCTGATTCTGGGAGGGATTGGGGGCAGGAGGAGAAGGGGACGGCAGAGGATGAGATGGCTGGATGGCATCACTGACTCGATGGGCATGAGTCTCAGTGAACTCCAGGAGTTGGTGATGGACAGGGAGGCCTGGCGTGCTGCGATTCACGGTGTCGCAAAGAGTCGGACACGACTGAGTGACTGATCTGATCTGAATAGGTGTATAGTGGTATCTTGTTTTAATTTGCACTTCCCTGATGACATACGATATGGAGCATCTTTTCATGTGCTTATTTACCATCTGTTATCTTTTTTGGTGAGGTGTCTGTTCAGGTCTTTTTGTCTTTTTAAAATGAGGTTGTTTTCTTATTTTGATTTTTAAGAGTTGTTTGTATATTTTGGATAACTCCCTTACCAGATATATTTTTTATAAATATATCTGATGTGCAGCTTACTTTCTCATTCTCTTGACATATTTTTCCTGTTTTTGAAATAAATCACTTAAAATAAGTAGTATCATTAGGGAAAATATTAGATGACATACACAGCAATAAATCCGACTACTCCAGAAATTAAATTGTTTTTAAGTAGTATTTATAGAGAAATGTGTGTTGTTGTTGTTCAGTTGCTAAGTTGTGTCCGACTCTTTGTGACCCGGTGAACTGCAGCACACCAAGCTTCTCTGTCCTTCACTGTCTCCCAGAGTTTGCTCAAACTCATGTCCATCGAGTTGGTGATGGCATCCAACTATCTTGTCCTCTGTTGCCCTCCTTCTCCTCCTGCCCTTGGTCTTTCCCAGCATCAGGAGAAAAGTATAAACATTTTTAAAGATCTTATAAATATGTGTACTGTGAAACATTTTTGCCCACCATCCCGTTCTACCAGGATTAAGTCACTGGCAATTGACTGGGAGAAATTCAGGACAAAAAACAGGGGATAAGATACACCAGCCCTGTAGTCTTTGTGGGGGTTGGGGGGGGTCTTCTCTGGTCCCCACACAGGCCACCAAAATGTTGACCTAAAACAGACTGCCAGATGTTTCCCCAAATGAGTGTATTCAGGATCAGCAGGGAATTGCAGTTTGGGTCTGCATTCATCATGAGCCTTATGTAAGAACCCCCCATGGCAGTGGAGGGGGAAAGGATGTTGGGAGGGCTGTAGTAAGCAAAGCTAGGCAAGAAGAGTCTTGCTTCCTGTTGAGCTCTGTCATTGTGTGGTTGTGGTGTAAGAGCTCCCCCTTCTGATCTCCTGACTCTTTAATCGAGGTTTCTGTTTATCAGTGTTTTACATGTTGAACTGGTGAACACAAGCCTCGCTGGCCATCAGAGTCAGGCTATGAAGGGATGTGCCTCTGGGCGACAGCTACAAAAGCTGGGGCATTCAGTGTGTCCACACACTTTTTCTCAGAGATACCTGTCGGGTGGGGCAGAGAAGGGCATGAAGATGGCAGCCATCAGCCTCCATATTAGCTGCAAGCCTCTGTGGTCCCTGGAAAGGATTGCATTTGGCCCCTAGAGGTGTGTTTAATTAGAAGCCTAGCCCTTGGGCCACCATTATAAAGCTAAGCTCATAGACCTCTTTCACAGAAAGACTGGGCATCTCAGTCAGCTCCCTCTGCACTGTGCCCGGGGAGGGAAGGATCATAGATTGTTACAAACTTTTTCTCTTGCTACAGTCCTGTAGAACCTGTGAATGTAAGCCCTGCTGGCTACCAGAGCCAGGTAATCAAGATTTTGGCAGCAGCTACAAAATCTGGGACTCTAGGTGTGTGCACAAGCTCCTTTCTGAGAGATGCCAGCAAGTGGAGTGAGGCCGGGGGCTATTGCAAATGTGGACTACCAGCCTTTCTGCTCTTTACTTCAGTAGACCTCTGCTACTGCTGC
The DNA here is from genome assembly GCF_019923935.1 of Bubalus bubalis. Classification (NCBI taxonomy): domain Eukaryota; kingdom Metazoa; phylum Chordata; class Mammalia; order Artiodactyla; family Bovidae; genus Bubalus; species Bubalus bubalis. Next base: position 47,071,721 of record NC_059174.1, read on the forward strand.
TGCTGCTAAGTCGCTTCAGTCGTGTCCGACTCTGCAACCCCACAGATGGCAGCCCACCAGGCTCCTCTGTCCCTGGGATTCTCCAGGCAAGAACACTGGAGTGGGTTGCCATTTCCTTCTCCAATGCGTGAAAGTGAAGTCGCTCAGTCGAGTCCGACCCTCAGCGACCCCATGGACTGCAGCCTTCTAGGCTTCTCCGTCCATGGGATTTTCTAGGTAAGAGTACTGGAGTGGGGTGCCATCACCTTCTCCATCAGTAGACTTCTAGAGGTGTGTGAAATCAGAAGCCTGCCCCTCAGGCTGAAGCTTTCAGATAAGCAAATAGGCCTCTTTCACCGAAAAACGGGGGTGGATGCCATTCTGCTACCTCTGCTGTTTCTCGTAAGAGTAGCCAGTAACTGTTTCTGTTACTGAAACAAACTTTGGTCCACTTGCTTGTGCGCAGTGAAGCCCATCTTCTGACACTGGCTTGTGGTGAAGTAAACTGCAGCATTTATTGCTGGGCGCCCAGCAAGGAGTGCAGGGTAGTTAGTGCTTAAAAGACCTAAACTCTCCAAAGGCTCTCAGGGTAAAGTTTATAAAAACAGGGTGAGGGAGGGGGTTTGTGGGCTGTGTGATCAGCTCATGGACATTCTTCATTGGTTGGTGGTGTGATAACTGGGAATCAGCACCATCAGCCTTCTGGTTCCAAATAGTCTGGACTCAACGTGCTTGTGGGCAGTATACAGTTAACTTCTTCCACCTGGTGGGGGTTTCAGTCTCTGCAGACAGCTCAAAGGACATGGCTCAGAATATTATCTATAATCCCTGAGGAAGAACTATAAAGATCCTGACTTTGTTTAATGGCTAAAGTATTTTTGTCTTGCTTGACTTTTCCTTTCTTTCTGCATTTTCTCACTTCTTTGATTAAATTTATTATTTGACTAAGCTTGTTCTACAGACAGAAGGCAGGCAGAGGACATAGGTGGAGGTCTATCCTGGGAAGGCTTTATAGGGTCTTGCTTGGTTACTTTTCTCTGTTATAGTCCAATGGGATCAGCAAACTTAAGCCCTGCTGGCCACAAGAGCCAGGTGATCAGGGGGTGTAGCCTGCAGCCATCAAGAATCAGGGCACCAAATGTGTGCACAAGGTCCATTCTGGGAGATTCAGGTTACCTGGAGGGAGACTGAAGGAGAGCATAAAGTTAGTGCCTGCCTCCCAGGTTTCTGGAGAGGATTACAGTCAGCCCTAATATATGTGTTTAATTAGAAGCTGGGAGAATTCCCTGGGGGTCCAGTGGTTAGGACTTGGTGCTTTCATTGTGGTGGGACTGGGTTTGGATTTGATCCCTGGTCAGGGAGCTTGGGGCTTCCCTGGTGGCTCAATGGTAAAGAATCTGCCAGCGATGCAGGAGCTACAGGAGACATAGGCTCAATGCCTGGGTCAGGAAGATCCCCTGGAGAAGGGCATGGCAACCCACTCTGGTATTCTTGCCTGGAGAATAGACAGAGGAGCCTTGTGGGCTACAGTCCATGGGGTCACAAAGAGTCGGACATGACTGAAGCGACTTAGCATGCACACAGGGAGCTAAGATCCCACAGGCTGTGTGGTTCAGCAAAACAAAAAACAACTGGGCCCTCAGGCTGCAGCTGTGAAGATAAGCTGCTGCTACTGCTAAGTCACTTCAGTCGTGTCCTACTCTGTGCGACCCCATAGACGGCAGCCCACCAGGCTCCCCCATCCCTGGGATTCTCCAGGCAAGAATACTGGAGTGGGTTGCCATTTCCCTCTCCAATGCATGAAAGTGAAAAGTGAAAGTGAAGTTGCTCAGTCATGTCCAACTCTTCGCCACCCCATGGACTGTAGCCCACCAGGCTCCTCTGTCCATGGGATTTACCAGGCAAGAGTACTGGAGTGGGGTGCCATTGCCTTCTCCGAAGATAAGCTAACAGGCCTCTTTCACAGAAAGACTGGGCATCTCAGTCTGCTACCTCTCCACTGTACCCTGGGGTGGGTAGCTGGTTAAAAAAAACCTCTCCATTTATTACAGCCCTCTGGGACCTAGAAACATAAGCCCTGCTGGGCATTTGGAGAGTATTTTGGTAGGCTTGGTGACGTGTTAAATTAGGTACCTGCTCCTCAGGCTTAAGCTTTGCAGATTGGCTCCTTTCATTGAAAGTTGGATACTCATTATGTTGTAGGAGGGAAATGTCACCATCCTGGGACCTGCAGGAGTCCTTAGGACAGACTGCCAAGTAAGGGTCCTTGGCTTCATGCAGGAAAGAATTCAAGAGTGAGCCCAGAATAAAGGGAAAACCAGTTAATTTAGAGAGATACACCTCCCATATGCAGACAATGCAGACTGTCTCAAGTGATAGTGGCCCTGGGGCATGGGGTAGTAGGTTTCCCATCCAAGTACTAACCAGGTCTGACCGTGCTTAACTTCCAAGATCAGACAAGATTGGGTGTGTTCAGGGTGATATGGCCATAGACAGGCTGTAGGTTTTTATAGGTTAAGGAATTTCATAGGCTAATGAGTGGGAGGAACATTGTTGTTATTTTGATGTAAGGTGAGGATTTCCCAGGAATTGGACCACTGTCCACTTTTTTGGGCTTTTATGGTCCAACTTAGAGTTTGCTCAAGAGGGAGTAATTTTTAGTATTATAGTGAAGGTATAATGAGGTAAAGGTCAATGACCAGACTGTTTTCAAAGCCACCTTGATTTCAGCTGCTTCCAGCCAGTCTTCATTGCATCCAAACAGCTGTGCCCCTTCCTCATTATCTGGAATTTGTGTCCTGCCCCTTTCACTGCTGTCTCAATTAGGCTCCCTCTGTGCTGGGCCCTGGGAGGTAGCAAGGTGGGTCTGCTGGAGCCCCTTAAGAATTGTTTCTCAGTTTGTCCTATTCTGTAGGTCTCATGAATGCAAATCCCATTCATTGACTTTCAAAGCTGAGGGTTTGAGGGCCTCATCTTAGATGCAGGTCTTAAAAGTTGGGATGCCCGATGTGAAGTTCAAATCCTTTGCTCCTCAGGGAGAAGCTCAGAGTTGTGAAGTTTCCTCCCAGTTGCAGGTCGCTGTGCCAAGGGTGGGGTTTATGGTGAAATTGTCTCTCGGCCTCTCCTACCTGTTTTGATGTGGGTTTTTTTTCCTTGTTTGCCAAATGTGTGGGAGTTCCTCCTCTGGTTTGGGGTTTCTTTTAGAGGAAATAGTTCTGTGTGTAGCTGTAGATGCATTGTGTCTGCAGGAGGAGGTGATGAGTTCAGGATTCCTCTATGTTGCCATCTTAAACTAGATCCTCATCTTGTCCTTTTTTTCGAGGGATTGCACACGTCCAAGTTTAGATAGCTCGATTGACCTGTCTGTCCTGTGAAATCTTAGAAGTAAAACAGACTTTCTTCATTCTTCCCCATTTTCTCTATTCCCTTTAGTTCCAGCTGGCAGTTTTTCTGTTGTTATAATCCCATCTGATACTGGCTCCAATTGAGATGGCTGATTAAATCCATTGGTAAACTCTTTATAGAGTGTCCCGCTACACTCCTGGTGTTGCCTCCAGAACTCATTTTCTCTTTTTTTGCAATGTGGATAGACTGAGAATTTTTTAAATGTTCAAGATCTGGTTCTTTCCTGCTCAACAATTCCTTTATCTCCCTGTCCTCTTACATTTTATGATAAACCTTAAGAAGGAACTAGGCTACACCTTCAGCACTTTGTTTAAAAATCTTCTTTCCATCTTGATTTCCACAAAGCATGAGAGCAGTCCTGCCAAGTTCTTTGTCACTTTCTATTAATTTCCTTTGTTCCAGTTTCTAACAGCATGTTCATAGAACTCACCAGAATCACCTTTAATGACTGTATTTCTACCACATATGCACGCACCCATTTCTACCAACAGTCCCATCAATGCAAACTAGGCTTTTTCATACATGAACCTCAAAACTCTTCCAGCCTCTACCTATCACCCAGTTCCAAAGCTACTTTCACCATTTTTTTTAATGACATTTTACTGCAGCACGTCTACTTCATGGTGCCAGAATCTGTCCACATCAGTCACTTTCCAGCTTAAATTTATTATTATTTCCCTTTATCCACTGGATAAAACCTAACATTTTCTGTATAAAATGAGTCATCATTTGGCCTCTGATTATGTAAAGTTATCTCTGGACTCCATATAATTTTCTTGCAGTCTGCATAAACTCCACTCATTCTGCCACTTCTATGCCACTTCCCTTTACCTCAAATTAAAATATGTGTTACTGTATCCCCAGTTAATATGGGGTTTATTTAATCTATCTATTCAGAGAAGGCTTCATGCCCTCCTCAGAGCTAGGTCAGGTACTTTCATTTGCTCTCCCAAAGCCGTCTATTGTCTTAAAAACATATATCTAACTTTTTTCATTTAAAATAATTTTTTGAAATTATACATGCTGTTTGTAGTATTAAAAAATACACAAATGTAATTATTATTATTATTTTAATATAACTTTTACATAACTCCCTTTTATCCTTATCTCGAATCCCTTCAAACTCACCATGTCTTTGTCTCCTTCTAACAAAATAAAATGCAAATGTTACTGTTTTTTGTTTCTTTTAATTTGTGTAAGCAACATGGCACAATAGACTTATTAAAACTTTTTTCACTCAGCAAAAACCATGTCTAGTTCTTTTGTTTGTACTGCTCCATAATATTCAACTGATTTTATTTGGCCATTCCCTGAGTGAAGAATACTAGATTGCCTCTAATCCCACCAAAAAACTTCACTCCTCCAACAAGAGGAGTGACATAACAAACAGAGTGACAAGAGGAGTGACCATAACAAACAAGACTATGATTAAAATTCTTATACATATCTCTTATGGAAATGTGAAATTTTCTCTGGGATGTATACCCCAGAGAATGAGATTACTGTATCATCAGGTTCACTTGCACTTAATTTGACCAAAAACTCTCCACTAGTAAACTCTCCTGTTAGTAGTGTATGAGTTCTTCTTTCTCCACACTACTACCAACACTTGGCATTATCTGGCTTTCTAATTTTCACAATCTATGTATAAATTTGTATCTTGTTTAAATTTGATTTATCTGATGATTGAAAAGTTTGAATATCGTTAACTTTGACATAAAATATTTGATTTTTCCTTTCTGCAAAATGACTTCATATCTTTTTCTTACTTTTTCTTGGGTATCTACTTTTTTCCTTTTGATTTGATTTGTATAGTTTAGTAGCATATTCTAGTTGATAGTGTAGATCAGCAGTCCCCAACCTGTCTGGCACCAGGGACCTGTTTCATGGAAGATAATTTTTCCATGGAGTGGGGTGGGGAGGGATGGTTTTCGGATGATTCAAGAGCATTAGATTTATTGTGCACTTTATTACTGTTATTATTACATTGTGATATATAATGAAATAGTTAAACATCTCAGCGTAATGTAGAATTCGTGGGAGCCCTGAGCTTGTTTTCCTCCAACTATGCAGTCCCATCTGGGGGTGTTCAGAGTCATTGACACACTGACATTGCTTATGTCCAGTCTACTCTGTAATCTTGTTTTGGTTGCTGTCACTACAGAAAACTCTTGCTTCACAAAGAGGATGTTGGAAATGGAAGTAGGCTTTTCTTTGCTTTTGTGGCAATCTCAGAATATTTTCCCTTGACTTTAATCCAGAACATAAGGAGATTTGAAGTTGTCAAAAACATACTTTAAGGCCACCATCATTTGCAATTGCAGGCGGTTGATCCTCTTCTAGCATGGACAGGGTTGATTCACCTGGCTTATTCGTAAGTGGGTCATGGATGCATCCCGTCACAGTTTGGGATCTTTTTTTGGCTGGGAAGTAATGCTCAAACTCTTTCGAAAGCTGAGATAGGTGATCATGCACTGACTGGGGCTGCTCTTCTCAGTCTCTCTTAAAATCTCTGTTAATGTTTGAAATGTGTCAAAAATTCCACTATTCACTTGTTGCCTCCATAATTCCAGTTTGATTTTGAATGCAGCCAGTTTACCTGCCAATTGGAATGCAGGTGTCATTCTCTGAAGTGACAGATTGAGTTTGTTGAATATGTTACACAAGCAGGTTTTGCCACCTATTCTGTGTCAATGAAATGTGCTGCCAGTGATGACTGCTTTTCTAAAAGAAATCTCTGGAGCAGCTCTTGTAACTCAAGAACTCTGGCTAGCGATCCACTTTTAGAAAGCCATCTCACTTCTGTGTATAAAACATGTGTGCTTTGCATCCATCTCCTCAGAGAGCTGCAAGAACAGATGTGAGTTAAGGGCATGTACTTTAATGTGGTTAATTTTGATCACATCCCATAAAATATTGTTAGGGTCACGTGACATTTTTTGGCTATCCAGCATTTCTTTATGGATGACACAGTGCATAGATTCACTTTCAGAAGTGACCTTTTTGGCCCAACCTGTGAAACCAGAAAGCTGTTCAGTCATGGCAGCAGTTCTGTATACCGACACAAAATAACCAGTTCAGTTTTCCAGATATGTAATCATTCAAAGATGCTGTGGCTGGGGTGTTAATTGACAACAAAAGTGCACATAACATATCCTCATGCACTTCCTGGAACCTGGAATGTTAGGTCCATTAATCAAGGTAAATTGGGAGTGGCCAAACAGGAGATAGCAACAGTGAACATTGACATCTTAGAAGAATCAGTGAACTAAAATGGACTGGAATAGGCAAATTTAATTCAGATGACCATTGCATCTGCTACTGTGGGCAAGAATCCCTTAGAAGAAATGGAGTAGCCCTCATAGTCAACAGAGGAGTCCAAAATGCAGTACTTGGGTGCAGTCTTAAAAACGACAGAATGATCTCTGTTCATTTCCAAGACAAAGCATTCAGTATCACAGTAATCCAAGTCTGTGCCCCAACAACTAATGCCAAGGAAGCTGAAGTTGAATGGTTTTATGAAGACCTACAAGACCTTCTAGAACTAACACCAAAAAATGATGTCCTTTTCATCATAGGGGACCGGAATGCAGAAGTAGGAAGTCAAGAGATGCCTGGAGTAACAGGAACGTTTGGCCTTGAAGTACAAAATGAAGCAGGGCAAAGGCTAACAAAGAGCTTTGTCAAGAGAATTCACTGGTTATAGCAGGCACCCTTTTCTAAAAACACAAGAGACAACTCTACACATGGATATCACCAGATGGTTAATACCAAAATCAGATTGATTATATTCATGCGAAATACTGGGCTGGATGAAGCTCAAGCTGGAATCAAGATTGCCAGGAGAAATATCAATAACCTCAGATATGCAGATATGCCATCCTTATGGCAGAAAGCGAAGAGGAACTAAGGAGCTTCTTGATGAAGGTGAAAGAGGAGAGTGAAAAAGCTGGCTTAAAACTCAACATTCAATAAATGAAAATCATGGCATCTGGTCCCATCACTTCATGGCAAATAGATGGGGAAACAGTGACAGACTTTATTTTCTTGGGCTCCAAAATCACTGCAGATGGTGACTGCAGCCATGAAATTAAAAGACGCTTGCTCCTTGGAAGAAAAGCTATGACCAACCTAGACAGCGTATTAAAAAGCAGAGACATCACTTTGCCAACAAAGGTCTATATAGTCAAAGCTATGATTTTTCCAGTAGTCATGTATGGATGTGAGAGTTGGACCATAGAGAAGGCTGAGTGCAGAAGAATCAATGCTTTTGAACTGTGGTATTGGAGAAGACTCTTGAGAGTCCCTTGGACTGCAAGGAAATCAAACCAGTCAATCCTGAATATTCATTGGAAGGACTGATGCTGACGCTGAAGCTCCAATACTTTGGCCACCTGATGCAAAGAGCCAACTCTTTAGAAAAGACCCTGATGCTGGGAAAGATTAAAGGCAGGAGGAGAAGGGGACAACAGAACGAGATGGTTGAATGGCATCACAGACTCAATGGACATGAGTTTGAACAAGCTCCAGGAGATGGTGACGTACAGGAAGCCTGGCATGCTGCAGTCCATGGGGTCACAAAGAGTCAGACACAACTGAGCAACTGAATAACATGACACTTCCTCCTGACAAATATATCTCACAAAAGCAAGTATTTTTGCCTGTTGTCAACATTGGTAGACTAGTCGACCTGAATTGTGTATCACAGTGACTCATTAATCCTAAGAGCTGCACCTCAGTATCCTCTATTTCATCAATTTGTCTAGTTATGGTGTTAGCTGAAAGAAGAACACATGACACCTTTTAAACTGCAGCATTTAAGTTACCCGACAAATTTAAAACAGCAATCATAGAAATGCTTCAGAGAACAAATTGTGACTACACTTGAAAGAGATGGAAAAAAAGTAGGAAATCTTGGCAAAGAAAGGGAGAGTATAAAGAACAAAATGAAATATTTTAACTGAAAAATACAGTAGCAGAAATAAAAGACTCAGTGAATATGCTCAAGAACACAGTGGAGAGGACAAGGAAACCATCAGGGAATTTAAAGATGGAACAAGAGAAATTACCCAATATGAGCAAAAGAGAGGGGAAATATGCTGAGTCCTAGAAGGAAAAGAGAGAGTGTGAGTCTGAAGAGAAATGCAAAGAAATAATGGCAGAAAAGTCCTCAAATTTGGCAATAAATGTAAGCCTCCATATTCAAGAAACTGAGCAAATCCCAAATAGGATAAACCCAAAGAAATCTACAAGACACATGATAATCCAATTTAAGAAAACTAAAAACAAAATTCAAAGCAGTGTTAGAAATGATCTATACCCACAGAGAAACAGTGACTTAAATAACGTATTTTTCATCAGAACACAGGATGTCTAGAAGTAGCACATTTTTTAAGTGCTGAAGAAACTGTCAACCCAGAACTCCATACTGGCAAAAAATATTCATGAATGAAGTGAAGGAAGACATGCTCAGACAACGGAAAACTGAGAATTTGTCAGGAGATCTAAGAAGTTCTTCAATATCAGGAGTGAGGAAAGGACAGAAAGTATACATATGGGTACATTTAATGTTGAGTTCCCAATTATGTTAGATGGTTTAATAAAAATGGCTACACTATCTTATGTAGTTCTTAAGGTATATAGAGGAAATATTTATGGTAACTATACAATCAAAGGGGAGAAATAAGGTTTTGAACTGGTTCAGTGTTAATGAAAGTAGACTGTGATAAGTCATGTATTTATAAAGTAATACCTAGAAGTTCTAAACTACTAAAAAGTTAATACAAAGAAATGTACTTAAGAACTCTGTAGATCAAAGTAGAACAAATTATTGTACCTGCAAAGTGGAATTGATCTTAAAAGAATTATGTTGAGTGAAAAAAAGCCAACCTTAAAAGGTTACATAGTAATTAGGTAGGTAAATATAAATATTAAAGGTAATACAGTGATTTCACTTATAGAACACTCCTGGTATAGTGAAATTAAGGAGAATAGTGTTTGTCAGGGATTAGGAGTGGGGTACAAGGGGAGGAAAGAAGGTATGACTACAAAGGGATAGAATAAGTGATACTTGTGGTGTTTCAAGTTCTATATTTTTATTGTAGTGGTCATTACAAAAATTTACACTAGGTAAAATTGTAAGAAGACACACAAATGCACGCAAAATCAGTGAAATCTGGTAAGGCCTATGAATCTAATTAGTGTCAAATTTGATATATAACTACAGCCATGTAAAATATTAACATTAGGGGAATTCAGATATAGGGTACACAAACTAAAAGTCCTCTAGAGCAGTGGTCCCCAACCTTTTTGGCACCAGAGACTAGTTTCACAGAAGACAGTTTTTCCATGGGCCAGAGGTGGGGTGGTGGTGGGGAAAGAAGATGGTTTGGGGATGATTCAAACACATTACACTTATCATGCACTTTATTTATATTATTATTATTGTATCTTCTCCACCTCAGATCATCAGGTATTAGATCCCAAAGGTTGGGGACCCCTGCTTTAGGGTATTATTTCTTCAACTTATATAAATCTATAATAATTTCTAAATAAAAGTATTTTTGGAAGTTCCAGTAGAAAAAGATAAAATATATGAATGGACTATTCAGAGAAATTATTTTGGGCACCAAACTCACTGCAGGTGGTGACTGGAGTCATGAAATTAAAAGCCATGAAATTTCTTCTCTTTGGAAGAAAAGCTATGACCAACCTAGATGGCATATTAAAAAGCAGAGACATTACTCTACCAACAAAGGCCCATCTAGTCAAAGCTGTGGTTTTTCCAGTAGTCATGTATGGATGTGAGTTGGACTATAAAGAAAGCTGAGTACTGAAGAATTGATGCTTTTGAACTGTGGTGTTGGAGAGGACTCTTGAGAGTCCCTTGGACTGTAAGGAGATCAAACCAGTCAATCCTAAAGGAAATCAGTCCTGAATATTCATTTGTAGGACTGATGCTGAAGCTCCCAATACTAAGAACTGATTCATTGGAAAAGACCCTGATGCTGGGAAAGATTGAAGGCAGGAGAAGGGGATGAGGGAGGCTAATATAGTTGGATGGCATCACAGACTCGATGGACATGAGTTTGAGCAAGCTCCAGGAGTTGGTGATGGACAGGGAAGCCTGGTGTGCTGCAGTCCATGGGGTCGCAAAGAGTTGGACATGACTGAGCAACTGAACTGAACTGATTTAGAGGAAAGAAGTTTCAGTACTGTAAATATTTGAGTTCATTTGTGGCAGAAGCCAGCACAATATTTTAAAGCAATTATCCTCCAATAAAAAATTAGAAAAAAAATTAAAAGGCATTAATATAAAACAGCTGTGGTATAGGAAGACGTGAACTTTCACATTCACTGAGCTCTTACCTGACACATAAAAATAACCACTATCTGAATTCCCATTTAAAAATTCAGAAGCCAAAGAAAGATTTGTTGATATACTTTGAAACTTCTTCTGTCCCAATATGAGTATCCTTGTCTTGATATGTTACAACATTAACATTTTACATTATGCATGAGTGGTCTTTTCCCCTTAGTTTGAAACCAACCCAAATGCAGGTGATATTTTTTTCCTAAATGTATCTCAACAACTGAATATTTGTTTCTTCACTGGTTTCAATTAGGGAGGAACTCATGTTTAAAATAAAAAATGAAAAATTTTAAAGCTCTCTTCAAACAGATGCTGTATACTTCTGATTTGTATATGCTAATAACATGAGGTGGTAAGCAAAATATCTTATTCAGGTTTGGTTTATGTATCATTATTAAAGATAACTTTCTATAAATGTTATATCTGATCAAAAATAAGAATCCATATAGGTCCAGGTTTTCTCTATCCACTTGATTATTTTAGAGAAACAGGAAAATATATACAAGAAATAATAATTTAAAAAAACTACAACATAATTTTGACAACCAGATTCATTACTACTGTCATATTTGCTTTGTCTTTTATTAAAGAAATATTACAGATAAATATAACAACTGCCTTCACTTCCTAAAAGGCAATGTCATATATGTATGTATCCATGATCAACACACAGTACTGTTCTTTGCATTGTTTTATTAAATTTATAGAAATGTTTTATTTCATTGTACATTTTGCTTTTTCTGTCAATATTATGGAGTCTATCCGTGTAATTATGTCAAATTTGTATCTTTAAATATTATGTTCTATCATAGAAATAACCATATTATATCACCCTATCCCTCTATTAATGGAAATGTATGTATTCTATTTAGAGGAATACAAACCATGATCCAGTTAACACAAAGATATATGTATCTCTGTGACATATGTGGGTGCCTCTGAAGCCAATGAACCAAAATAGAACTGAATGTTCCACATTTATATATGTTTAAAGAAATCCTATTACTCTAAAGTAGTAAATATAGTCTATTTTATTTTCATCATACAGAATTTTGCTTTCTATGTTCTAGTCTTCAGTCTGTTTGGATTTTATTTTTGTATATGATAAAAAGTAGAGAGCTAACATTTTTTGTTAATATGAATCTTCCATTTATTGAATAGGTCATTTTCTCTCCAGTGATCTCAACAGCACTATAATACACAAAATTCCCATATCTCCTTCCTCCAATCTTCAATTTGTTTCCACTGATATTAAGAACATTGTGTAAAAACAATGATACCAGCTTTAAATAAATGATATCTAATGGTGTATCTTCTCTCTTGTATTTTTTACATATTTCACCTATTTGTGGCCTTTACATTCCTATATAAAATTTCAATCAGTTTGTGAAATTGTTAAAAACATAACTGGTTAAAAAAAAACAACTGAGTGGAAGTACTTTAGAGATTTGTGAGAAATTTTATGTCTTTTTAGACAATGTTATTTTTCTCAAAATTTCAGGAGTTCTTTTGCGACCTTCAAAATGTTTAACTACATATATATGTCTTGTAATTATCATGTTTATTCATAAATATTTTATATCAACATATTTTCTAATTATTATTATTCTAGTATAAAAAGGTTATTTTAAGAGTATTTCTTTTTTCTGCAATGGCTAGGAGCTCAAGTATCATGTTGATAAGCTGATAGCAAATATCTTGTTTCAGATTTTAGTGAGAATGCTGGATAAATATCATTAGGTAAGATGTCTACTGAAGGTTTTTGATGATCAGCTTTCTCATACATTTTGTCCCCTTGGTAAGAATTCTGTTTCACAAATGTGTGGCTTCTTAAAAAGGCTTTCCCACATTGACAGTTTTCTGCTCTAGATCCCATTATGTAATGTGCAAGGAAATGCAAATTCCTTCTGAAGTCTTTTTCCATATTCACAAGATTCATAAAGTTTCTATTTCTAATAAGTATGAATTCTCTGGTGTCTAACAAGGTGTGACTTTTGGCTGAAGGCCTTACCACACTCATTACAATGATAAGGCTTCTCACCTGTATGTTTTCTCATATGAAGTGTAAGAGATGAGATTTGGGAAAAGGCTTTTCCACATTTACTACAGTCAAAGGGTTTCTCACCTGTATGACCTCGTATATGTATTGTAAGGGAGGAACTTTGGGAGAAGGCTTTTCCACATTTGTTACATTCATAAGGTTTCTCACCTGTATGGCCTCTCATGTGTACAATAAGGGAAGTTCTTTGAGAGAAAGCTTTTCCACATTCATTACATACATAGGGTTTCTCACCTGTATGACTTCTCATATGTAAATTAAGCAGTGAGCACTGAGAGAAGGCTTTCCCACATTTATCACATTCATAAGGCTTTTCCCCTGTGTGACTTCTCAGATGAAGAGTAAGGGAAGCAATTTGAGAGAAGGCTTTACCACATTCATTACAATCATAAGGTTTCTCTCCAGTGTGAACTTTCTGATGTGTAATAAAGTTTTGCTTTTGGCTGAAGGCTTTCCCACATTCATTACATTCATAGGGTTTCTCTCCAGAATGAATTTTTTCATGAGCAATGAGATTTGATTTCTGGCTAAAGGCTTTACCACATTCCTTACATATATAGGGTTTTTCTCCAGTGTGAATTCTCTGGTGTCTAACAAGATTTGACATCTGAATGAAAGCTTTCCCACATTCATTACATTCATAAGGTTTCTCTCTAGTATGAATCTTTTGGTGTGTAATGAAGTTCTTCTTGTGGCTGAAAGCTTTTCTACATTCCTTACATTCGTAAGGTTTCTCACCAGTATGACTTCTCATATGTACAGTAAGGGCTGAGCTTTGAGAGAAAGATTTTCCACATTCATTACATTCATAGGGTTTCTCACCTGTATGAATTCTCACATGTATAATAAGCATGGAAAACTGAGAGAAGGCTTTTCCACATTTATCACATTTATAAGGTTTCTCTCCTGTATGACTTCTCATATGAAGAGCAAGAGATGCTATTCGTGGGAAGGCTTTACCACATTCATTACATGCATAAGGTTTCTCCCCAGTATGAACTTTCTGATGTGCAATGAGGCTTTGCTTCTGGCTGAATGCTTTTCCACACTCATGACATTCATAAGGTTTCTCTCCAGTATGAATTTTTTCATGATCAATTAGATTTGATTTCTGGCTGAAGGATTTCCCACACTCCTTACACGCATAGGGTTTCTCTCCAGTATGGATTCGTTGATGTCTAATGAGATTTGACATTTTAATGAAAGCTTTCCCACATTCATTACATTCATAAGACTGCTCCCTACTGTGAATTTTATGATGTTTAATCAGTTTTTCCTTGTGACCGAAAGCTTTTCTACATTTTTTACATTCATAGGGTTTCTCTCCAGTATGAATTCTCAAGTGTCTGATGAGGTCCAAAGTTTGATCAAAACCTTTTCCACAATGATTACACTTAAAGGGGGTTACTACAAGATGGGATAAGCTATTGCCAAATGATTTCACAGGGTCCTTATATACACAGTCTTCTCTTCCTATAAAGATTCTCTCATAATAGTTCAAATTATTATGTTCTAAACACTTTCCAAATAAGTCATATTCATAGACACTGTGACTGGAAGGAAAAAAGTCTGAGTTCAGAGGAAATGCATTTGCAAATTTCTTATGACATTCACTGACTTTTTCTTCAGTCAGTGTTTTTGTGAATTTATCTTCAAGTTGTGTCAAAAGTCTGTCCTGAATTTTCAGCTGCTCATCCATCCCCCATATTTCTCCTAAAAGAAATTGCAAATAAATGTCACTTGTAAAATTTACCAAAATTATACATAATTAAAACCAAAAAAATACATGTATGAGATTCTTAGCTTATAGCCTCATTTCCTATTAAGAAAATTCTAGGCTTATATATAGCTCCTATTTCCTAAGCTTCAGTAAATCCCAGGAAAGGAAATATGAGTAGAGGCAGGTATTAATGAAATACAAATAGCTTTGATTGCTTAATGGAATCTGAAATAAAAAATATAAAACTATTGGATAAATAAGAGGGAGAATTCAGAATATACAAATGACAAAACATCAATAGAGAAAAAGGTAAAACAGGTAGCTAAAAAACCATAAAAGTATTTTATAAGATTCTATGGAAATAAACTTTCATTCATAAATGGCTTGATAGAAATAATTTCTGGAAAATATAAATTACCTAAACTGACTCTATAAGATGTAGAAAAAAAAGACCATTTTCAACAAATAAATTTATGAAAAGAAATCCCCCCAAACAAAACAAATAGACAAGGCCCATAGATATTTGCATGGGAATTTAAACAACTATTTAAAGGACAGCTGTTAAGCATGTGCTATACAAAATATTATGAAAGAAAAAAGAATTCTTTTTTGTATATGAGACAAATATAATACCAATACCGGATAAAGATGACAACCCAAAAAGCAAACTATACATCAACTTCATTTTTGAATATCAGTGCAAAAACTCTATATTCAAAATGACCTAGAAGGAAAAGAAAGTGACTCAGAAGCATATTAAATATAAGACATACATATATTGGTTTTTTCCATGAATAGAAGTATGTTTCAATATTAGAGAAATCTATAAGTAAATAGTAGTAATAGTAAATAGGTCAAAAGTGAAAAGTCAAGTAATCATTTCCAAAGATATTAAAAACATATTAAAAATTTAACACCCATTTTTCCATAAAAATAACTTTATAAAATGGAAACATATTTAACTAGAGAAAAATCACAGTACAACTTAAACCTTGGTACCATTCCTAATGGGAAAAATCCCAAAGCAGTCACATTAAAGTCAGGAAAAAAAAAAAAGATGAGTACTATAACAACTGTTATTATAGTACAGCGTAGAGCATTAAATAAGAGAAAGAAATGAGGTATAAAAACTTGGAAAGGGTGACTTTCCTAGCAGTCCAGTGGTTGAGACTGCTCTCCCAATGAAGAGGGCATGGGTTTGATCCCTGGTTGGGGAACTAGGGACCCATGTGTTGCACAGCATGGGTCACCCTCCCACATACACACAAACAACTTAGAAAGGAAAAATTCACATTATTTGTCAATATTAAAACTCTTTCTTTGCAAAATCAAGAGTTACCTGAAAATTTATAGAAAGTTCATTAAATTCACTATAGCAAATTAATACTCAGTTTTAGTAACCTTCATATATACAAATAGCTGTTTAGAAAAGATAACAAAAGACTACATTTATAATAAAAATACAAAAGAATGGGAATATATTTAATTAGAAAGTTCCACAAATTATAAAACTTTACATGCACACACAGATTTGAACACATGAAACAGTGTTATGGGTTGAATTGTGTGTCCCACCTTTAAAATATGTTTAAGTCCTAATGCCCAGTACCTCAGAACATGAAGTTATTTGAAAATAAGGTAACTGCAGATGTAATTAGTTAAGATGAGGTCACACTGGAGTAGGGTAAGCCCCTAATCTGACTGGTGTTCTTAAAAGAAGATCGCCACATGAAGAGACAGAAACACAGGGAAACATTATGTGACGTTAAAGACACAGATTGGAGTTATGCTGTCACAAGCCAAGGAACATCTGGGGATAAAAGAAGCTGAAAGATGCAAGGAATCTTCTATAGATTTCAGTAGGAACATGAGCCCTACTTACACCCTGATTTTGTATTTCTAGCCTCTACTTTGTTACAGCAGCCCTAGGAAACTAAGACAAAAGGCATCTCACATTCTTGGAAAAGAACATTCAACAGCAGAGATGATAGTTATTCACAAGTTAACCTATCAACTTAAAGTGGTTTCAATAAAAATGCTTGAAAATATAAACAAGTAATAGCTTAAAGGAAAATGATACTACAGGTTGCCAGCATAGAGGAAGACATGGGTAAGTGAAGAAAATTTAGTTTTCAATATGTATCCTTTTGTACTTTAAAAATCTGTACTGTAAGCACATACTACATATTTTTTAAAAATTCACCTGAACACTACAGTAATTAATAAAATGAGAGCAAACAACAGGAAGGTAAAAATAGGATAAAAGAATCAGAATATAAAAGCAGAAAAGCCGACCTAGCATGACTGAAAAGGGAGTAAGTACTGAGCAAAAGGGGGCTTTCCCAGGTGGCTGAGTGGTAAAGAATCTGCCTGCCAGTGCAAGAGACACAGGTTAGATCCCTGGGTCACGAAGATCCCCTAGAGAAGGAAATGGCAACCCACTCCAGCATTCTTGCCTGGGAAATCCCATGGACAGAGGAGCCTGGCAGGCTATAGTACATGGGGTTGCAACAGAGTCAGACATGACTTAGCGACTAAACAACAACTGACCAAAAGGGAAAACAAAGAATGAGAAATTAAATATGGCCTAATTGACATATGAATTTATCTCTGATCCTACCCAAAACCACATGAAAATGAGGCAAAGTATAAAAATGGTATAAACTAATGAAGACAAAGACTACTCTTCCATCCTAGAGAATATGTGAGGTTACTCTCTTGAGAAAGATAAGCAGAATAGCTCTACATCAAGGACACCAGGCAGAGAAATTCAGAGATAAGGAACTGGCTCAAACAGAATAAATGAAAATCTACATACCAAAGGGTAAGACTTCCAGTCCCCAGTGGCTGCTTAGCTCAAAAATAGGGAGGAAAAAATAATCTCTATTTTCCTCTCTGCCAGACTGAGAATAAAGGAAATGAAAGATTCTTGTGAAAGCAGGAAGTTAGAGACTTGGTAGAAAACAGTATACTGAGCTTAGGCTTTTGAGTCACCTCAGTTTAGGGAAACAGAAAAGCTCAATTAAACAAAAGAGGTCGAGGGAGAAGGCAAGATCAGGTCTTTAAGGTAGTGCCCAAGTAGAAGTGACAAATTCCAGGAGCAAGATCAAAATACCAAATGTGACAGAAAAGACTCCATGTTTTAAGATGGTAGAATGAAAAACTATCTGATCTCTTTTCCCGTATACAAACAAGAATTGAAACGTCGATGCTTCAGTGATCTTAGGTGGTGGCTATAACCCCAATTATAATGAGTTAATGTTGACAAATACAGTGAAGGGTGGAACAGGGGAAAAAGGATTCTAAGAGAAGATAATCGTTCATGCCGATTGTGGGCAGAGCAAACAGCTGACACTGTCAAAATGGACACCGTACCTTGAAGAGAAGAATTAATTAACCCATGTTTACAACATGGAAATTTGGGAGTGCAGACTGACTACAGGAGACTTGACATCCCTAAGTATGTCAAGGAAACCAGGACTGAGCAAGGAAACACTGTGAAATACTATCTTTTTAGGAAGACGTCCTGGGATGAGAGTATAAGATTCAGAGTTATGAGACTTGTAGCCACAGTTCCTTTTTGGATGAGAAGAAATAAAGCCTAAACATACTTATATTCACACAACCATGCAGAATAAAAGGCTTTAGTATGAAGCACAGATGTACTCCTATACATCAAGAGTAGGCAAACTTTTTCTTAAATAAGATCAGATTGCAAATATTTTAGGCTTCATGGGTCATATGGGCTTCCCTGGTGGCTCAGATGGTAAAGAGCCTGCCTGCAGTGTGGGAGATTGGGGTTTGATCCCTGGGTCAGGAAGATCCCCTGGAGAAGGAAACGGCAACCCACTTCAGTATTCTTGCCTGGAAAATCCCACAGATGGAGGAGCCTGGCAGCCTACAGTCCATGGGGTTGCAAAGAGTCAGACATGACTAAGTGACTTCACTTTCTTTCACTTTCATGGGTCATGTAGTCTTTGACATGACTATTCAACCTTGCCTCTGTAATAGTAACAGTCAAAATGTAAACGACTTGGTATGAATGTATTCCAATAAAACTTTATTTACAAAAACAAGTGGCTGGCCAACAGGTTTGTGCTCTAAATCTGAGAACTTTCTTCCTCAGAAAAGAAAGTTTGCAGTTTTGTTAGCAGTTTAGTTTCCAGATTTGTGCTCTAGATCTGAGAACTGCTTTTCCTTCCCTAACATTATACTTCTTTAAAAATCAGGTTAAGAAGGAACTATCCTCACTCAAAAATGAGAAGGTATTGAAATCATATCTCTTAAAAAATGTAAGAGAAAAGAAAAAAAGAAACATGATATAAAGAAAGCAGACAAAAATTCAAGCTAAAGAAAATTATGACATACAGAATGAAATCTTGACTGAATATTGCCATGAATGAAAAAACTTAGTGAAAATACCAGGTATAAATCAAGAGCTAGAAATATAGAAAGATATTTATAGAAATACAAATGCATGAGGAAGAAACAATGAGAAAACAAAAAGGGCTAAAACAAGATTAACCAGCAGAACCAAGAAAGAAATAAAGAGAAAAATAAAATCACCCAAAACAAAAAACACCATGAAAGTCAGGGGAATAAAAGAGAGAGATTACATACGGATTTTTAACATTGAAATTACAATAGGGTAACCTCATTTGCAAAATTAGACAGTGGATAAAGCTGAAATTTTGAAGCACTACTGGGCTTATAGGAAGTAGCCTAAATCTCCAAGAACAGTCTCCAACAACCTGAGCACTATACACACACAAAAAGTGAACAAAACAAAATCAAGTATTAGCCAAAACCATGACTAAGAGAGCAGAACTGAAAGCAGCCTGAAGATGGATCTGACTTGAGTATCTATGCAAAGCCTTATTAAGTAAAATATAAGGCTCTTGGGCTATCAATAAAGAAGAAAAGTTCAATTGAGGTTCCTACCAAAAGCCAGGACCTTCAAAGAACTGATCCTTACCTGGAAACACCTCTTGGTGCCCACCAGAAACACATGTAAATCATCTTCAGAAGAAAGCAACTCAATTTAGGACAAGAAGATTATCATAAATTAAGATTTTAAAAAACTCAAATTGGAATCAGCTATCATCAAGCACATGAAGAACCAAAACACACTGAGTCGTCAAAAGTAGGACATTCAAACCTGAAGACAATACAAAAGAGCTATGTACAGTATTTTTAAAGAAGCAAAAATTAAAACACAAATCTGAAGAAGCCACAGAAATTATTAGGAAGAATCAGAAAGATGTGAGAATTTTTTGCAAAAACAAAAGGAATTTCTAAAAATACAAAATACTTATACTAAAAGTTTTTTTCAAAAGTGGATGAGTTACGCTTCTCTGATGGCTCAGTAGTAAAGAATCCACCTGCCAGTGCGGGAAACATGCATTCAATCCCTGGTCCAGGAAGATCCCACATGCTGCAGAGCAAATAAAGCTGTGTGGCACAATACTAATAAGCCCAAGCTCTAGAGCCCCAGAGCCACAACTACTGAGCCCACGTGCCTCAACTACTTAAGCCTGTGCACTTAGAACCTGTTCTCTGCAACAAGAGAAGCCACTGCAATAAGAAACCTGCACCCACAACTAGAGTAGCCCCTGCTCGCTGCAGATAGAGAAAGCCCATGTGTAGCAACAAAGAACCAGCAAAGCCAAAAGTAAATAATTGTGTAAAAAGGTGGATGAGTTAAAAATAAAATAAACACAATTGAAGAGAGAATTAGTAAACTGAAAGATATATTTAAAGTAATTACTGAGAAGACAACAGAGAGCTACAAAGGAAGAAAACAGGAGATTTAAAAATATGGAGGAAAAAATAAAAAGGTCTAGGATCTATCTGAGTTTCAGTGGTAGAATGTTAAGACAATGAATGAGAGCTAATATTTGATGATGCTGAGAATGCTGTAGAATTAACGGAAGATATAAATAACACAATGAGTAATTTTATACAGATTGTGAAGAATGTGAAGGAAAGTTTCTAAATCTTATGAAACCAGTGTACCACTGACTTCAAAGCTTGACAGAGTTAGGATATTTAAATTCACAACAAAAATGTGAATTTTCAAAAAAAGTTTCAAAAATGACATCTTACATATATAAAAAATTCACACCAATTGTCAGTATGGAATTCTATGGCCTTAAAAAAATATACCTTTGGAATATTTCAGAGGGATCAAGAACTTACATATTAGCTTTTAAAGGGCCTTGGCCCTTCCTCACCTCTATGGTTCCCTCTCACTAACCTGGACAATGTTTCTTTAACACTTCTTCCTCCATGACCCATGGTTCTTCTTCTTGCTCCAACTTGAAAATCACATCAGGTTTGGTGAATGGACATCCTGTGAAAGGGAAGGGATGTAAGATTTGGGCATAAATAGTAGGAAAAAAGAATCATTCAAGAATTGAGGCTAGCCCAAGGCCTTCTGAAGGATAAGAAAAGCATTGTTTCTAGGGATGCTGCCCCCTGAAACATAACCATAGATGACATTTTGCTTTGAAAGCTGCAGCATGCATGTGCATGTGAGCAAAGGCATCTAAAGACCAAACTCAGTCTAACATTTTAAGGTTGGACCCATTTCAGAAACACTGGGGGAAGAAGGGAACTGTACTCCCAGAATTTGAGTTATATAGGAAACTACCCTTACCTACTGTGATTAAGTTGTTATAGTTTTCTAGCATCACATTCCGGTACAGGTTCCTTTGAGCTGGATCCAATTGCTGCCACTCTTCCTGAGTGAAGTCAATAGCCACATCTTTGAATGTCACCGTGTCCTGTAACAACATACTCCCACTCACTCTGAAGTCATCCACCTTATATGTTGCTCAACAAAACATATTGAAACTTGTTCAGGTAATACACAAAGGTAAGAGACTATAAAATAAATTTTATGTTTTTGTTACTGTCTGAAAGAAAAAAATCATTTTAGCAATATCCTGTCAGTTTGTGTTCATTCATTGATTTAGCAAGCACATATCTTTAATAACTACTGTGGGTTAGAGATCTTGGGTACCGATTTATACTGACTGTAAAAACTGGGGGAATATAAAACTTCACTCGAAGTTAACTGGTTTGGGAACTCACTAGATCCCTGTGATTCACTAACACATGAAAATATGATTTGGATAGAAGCAGAAAAGGGGGAGAAAATGGTATCAAACTTTGAAGCATAGTAGGACATCCAACTGGAGATATTCATTGATTTAGCAGTTGCACATATTGTTCATTAGGCCAGAAAAAAATCTAAATTGAAAATGAAGATTTATTGTTCATAAGCCTACAATATGTGTCTGCAGCCATGAAAACTGCAGAGTTCACATATACTGAAAAAAGAATGCCACAAACAGAATCCTACAAATACAAAAAGATATAGAAAAAAAGATTTGTTAATGAAGTTTTTTAAAATGGATTTAAATTTTAGAATTCTAAATCTGAATTACAACCAGAGCTATGAAAAAATAGTACAAAGAAAGATTTAAAGTGTCAGAAATGAGGAATGGTAACAAATTTCTTCAAAGCAGTGTGATTTAGACACAGAAATCAAATGCACTTTTTCTAGTTAAAAACCAAAATATCCCAAAAATATAAAATAAGAAAAAGAGCACTGGAACAAAGGGAGCTGTCCATATTTCCTATACTTTCAGGAATTTCTGTGACAGATGGGGTAAGATAAAAGGAAATCCCCAGGAGCAAACTCACAAAAAATGTTTCTGATTATTAATTTCTAGGTCCTAAAAGGACTCTATGAACATAAACATTCACTAAGGTTCAGAGTACGCTGTGAGAATAATGGAAACTCCTCTTTTGGAGCCCTTCCTACTGAAGAGCAAGGACTTGTAAATAATCAGGCTTAAGAAACCAAAGGCAATCATGGCTACATAAGACATCCCTCATTCAGTCCCCACTGCAAAAATAATAATTTGACATCCATCCATGGACAAAAGTGCCCTTATGGGAACTGCGGGATTCAGCACCATATGCAAGGGACTCAGAAGGAGTCTTGCCTACCCAAATGTTGAAAAATAAGCATAAAGACCACAGTTCTTCCTGTAGACCCCTGAGAGGCATGTGAACTGACTGTAGCCTCTTTTGGCCACTGTTCAGGAGCCCCCAGAAAATGCCTGTCTGAGACAAGCACCCAACAAAAGACAGACTTTGTGAAAGTGCAAGTCTCCAACAAAGATTTCCAGTGCACCAATGGAGCAAAACACACAAGTTTGGACTCATCAGAAAGGGTAAGAGGAACAGTGTGACTTTTACCTACATCACTCCTCCATCAAGGCAACATAGCTTAGGGCCAAGAGAAATCCTGGCCCATGATTTCATTCGCAAAGAAAAGTAAAAATGTGTGAGTACCCTGTTTTCTCAGCTATATGGTATGGTGCAAAAGAGGCTCATTTTTCTCTCATCATATCCAGCATACTGAATTTTGAGCTTCATGACTGAAAAGTCTGAGAGAGCAGCAGATAACATTCTCAGAGGACATTACAGAGAAGCAGATCGTACTAACTGTGCTAAGGACACCATCAAGAAGAAAAGGAGGAGTCTAATAAATAAAATGAAAGAGGGGGCATGTGATATCTGAAAGATACCACTGATACAATGACCATGAGAGACTATTATGAACAGTTATATGGTAACAAAGTGGATAACCTAGAACAAATGGATAAATCCTAGAAACATACAACCTACCAAGATTGAACCATGAAATAGATCAGAACAGATATAATGAGTAAGGAGCTGAATCAGTAATTAAAATCTTCCAGTAAAGAAAATCCTCCTCTCCCTCCAAAAAAGAAAAGCCAAAAACTAGATGGCTTCCCTGATGAGTTTTATCAATCATTTATAGATGAATAGATGCCAATCTTTCTCAAACTTTCACACAAAAAAATAAGTTGAACTGAAAGGAACACCCTCAAGCTCATTTTACAAGACCAACATTACCCTGATACTAAAGGGAGACAGGACACTGCAAAGAAAACTATAGGCCAGTGTCTCTAATGAATGTAGCTGCAGAAATTTTCAACAAAATATAGGCAAACTAAATTCAACAGCATGTTAAAACACCATGATCAAGAAGGATTTAATCCTGGGATGCAAAGATAGTTCAACACATGCAAATCTATACATGTGATATATTAATAAAAAGACAAATTATTATGTCTGATCATTTCAAAAGAGGCAGAAAAAGCACTTGACAAAATACAATATCCTTTTGTGATAAAAACTCTCAACAAATTGAGTATAGAAGGAATGTAGCTCAACATAAGTCAGGCAATATATGATAAGCCAATAACTAACATCATACCCAATGGTAAAAGGTTGAAAACTTTTCCTTTAAGACCAGAACAAGACCAAGGTACTTTCATCAATCCTATTCAGTATAGTATGAGTAATCCTAACCAGAGCAGTCAGGCAAGGAAAAAAAAAATATATCCAAAGAGGAAAGAAAGGAGAAGTCTTTTTAAGATGATATGCTCTTATATACAGAAAATCCTAAAATCACCACCAAAAAACTGTTAGAACAAATCAAAAAATTCAGTAAAGTTTCAGGATACAAAATCAATAGACAGAAATCAGCTCTGTTTGTATACACTAACAACAAAATATTTGAATAAGAAATAAAAACAATCCCATTCACAATAGTGAACAGGAGACATAAGAGATGCGAGTTCGATCCCTGGGTCAGGAAGATCCCCTGGAGGAGGAAATGCCAACCCACTCCAGTATTCTTGCCTGGAGAATCCCATGGACAGAGGAGCCTGATAGGCTACAGTCCATGTGGTCGGGAAGAGTCAAACATGACTTGACACGCACACATGCACGCATTCACAAAAGTATCACAAACATCAAAAATACTTAGCAATAAATTTAACCAAGGAAATGAAAGAAACTGAAGAGAATACAAATAAGTGAAAAGATATTCCATGTTCATGGATCAAAAGAATTAATATTGTTGGGGCTCCCCCTGGTGGCTCAGTCGTAAAGAATCTGCCTGCCAATACAGGAGACATGGGTTCCGTCCCTGATCCAGGAAGACCTACATGCCGTGCCTCACAGTAACTAAACCCATGTGCCACAACTATTAAGCCTGTGCTCTAGAGCCCAGGAGCTGCAACTATTAAGCCCATGTGCCACAACTAATGAAGCCTGCACACTCTAGAGCCTGTGCTCTGCAACAAGAGAAACCACCACAATGAGAAGCCCACACACTGCAACTAGAGAGTAGCCACCACTTGTCATAACTAGAGAAAAGTTCATGCAGCAATGAAGACCCAGCATAGCCAAAAATTACTTTCAGAAATTATTAAAAAAAAATAAAAGAACGAATACTGACCACCTTACCTGCCTCCTGAGAAACCTGTATGCAGATCAAAATGCAACAGTTAGAATCGGACATGGAACAATGAACTGGTTCAAAATTGGGGAAGGAGTATGTCAAAGCTGTATATTGTCACCCTGCTTATTTAACTTATAGGAAGAGTACCATGTGAAATGCTGGGGTGGATGAAGCTCAAGCTGGAATCAAGATTGCTGGGAGAAATATCAATAACCTCAGATATGCAAATGACACCACCTTTATGGTAGAAAGTGAAGAGGTACTAAAGAGCCTCTTGATGAAAGTGAAAGAGGAGAGTGAAAAAGCTGGCTTAAAACTCAACATTCATAAAATGAAGCTCATGGCATCTGATCCCATCACTACATGCCAAATAGATGGGAAAACAGTGGAAACAGTGACAGACTTTATTTTCTTGGGCTCCAAAATCATTGCAGACAGTAACTGCAGCCATGAAATTAAAAGACACTTGCTACTTGGAATAAAAGCTATTGACTAGCCTAAAGAGTGTATTAAAAAGCAGAGACAGGGTATGAAAAAGCAGAGACCAAAAAGCAGATGAATGCATACAGAAGAGGTAATACATACATATACAATGGAATATTACTCTGCCATGAGAAAGATGGGATGCTGCAATTGGCAACCCCATGGATAGGCATGTCAGGGCATGTCAGATGAAGAAAGAAAACACTATGATATCCCTTATAGAAACAGTGGAAACAGTGTCAGACTTTACTTTTTGGGGCTCCAAAATCACTGCAGATGGTGACTGCAGCCATGAAATTAAAAGATGCTTACTCCTTGGAAGGAAAGTTATGACCAACCTAGATAGCATATTCAAAAGCAGAGACATTACTTTGCCAACAAAGTTTCGTCTAGTCAAGGCTATGGTTTTTCCTGTGGTCATGTATGGATGTGAGAGTTGGACTGTGAAGAAGGCTGAGCGCCGAAGAATTGATGCTTTTGAACTGGGGTGTTGGAGAAGACTCTTGAGAGTCCCTTGGACTTCAAGGAGATCCAACCAGTCCATTCTGAAGGAGATCAGCCCTGGGGTTTCTTTGGAGGGAATGATGCTGAAGCTGAAACTCCAGTACTTTGGCCACCTCATGTGAAGAGCTGACTCACTGGAAAAGACTCTGATGCTGGGAGGGATTGGGGGCAGGAGGAGAAGGGGACAGCAGAGGATGAGATGGCTGGATGGCATCACTGACTCGATGGACATGAGTCTGGGTGAACTCCGGGAGTTGGTGATGGACAGGGAGGCCTGGCGTGCTGCGATTCATGGGGTCACAAAGAGTCGGACACGACTGAGCGACTGAACTGAACTGAGCTGAATTCCTACAAAGACAAAATTCTGCCCTGTTTAAGCAACTGTTATGTAAGATTTCTGTCAGAGACAGTCAATAACACTAGGTTAATCTATTAAGACAGATAAATGCTCATGCCAGAAAGAGAACTTTTCAAAGTGCGATTTTTCTGGCAGCCATGAAAATATGCTCCTAGATCCCCTTCAGGAGAACCAGCTATGAGAAGCATCATCGATGAACAATCTCCAGCTTCTCTATCTTTAGTTCTACTACTGCATTCATGCTGAGACCATCCTATTTTCAAGCCACTACTGGCTATTTTTCCAGCTTAAGTATGGTTAGGGTATTAGGGCCTGAACCATGATCTTAAATTCTGTCTTTCTTGATCCTAAGTTCCTTATGCTAGTTTTAAAACTTCCATGTGGAAATGTTTTCTTTCTGAAGTTTTATCATTAACTTCCTATGTAATTGCATTGTGGAAAACATACAGTTTGTACTTTGAAATTTATTGAATTTGGGCCTAATATATGGTCAGTCTTTTAGTTTTTCCATATCTAAAAAGGGGATATTAATTGTTTCCAGGCTATAAGCTATGACAATCAATTAGCTCTATCAAATTATTATTGGTAGTTGTTCATTTTGTTGTCTGTGTCTATCATGAGCTAAGACAGATCAATAAATGTTTCCTACTGATATGTTTCTTATTTTTCACAGTATTCCTTATAATAAATTTTCTGCAGTTTGATGCAGAAGTAGTCCTAACCATTTATCTTTATTATCTAATGTACTAGTTGGCATTTTAAAGTAACATTCTTTTTGTTTCTTTAAAGCTTACTGTCTTGGATGAGTGGATGGAAGATATGGTACACAGTCAATGGAATACTACTCATCCATAAAAAAGAACAAAATAATGCCATTTGCACCACCATGGATGCAACTAGAGATTATCATACTAAGTCAGAAAGAGAAAGGCAAATACCATATGATGTCACTTATACATGGAATCTAAAATATGGCGCAAACGAACTTATCTACAAAACAGAAACAGACACACTGATAGAGAACAGACCTGTGGTTGTCAACGGGTAGCAGGGGAGGAAGAGGGATGGACAAAGAGTTTGGGGATAGCAGATGCAAACTATTACACTTAGAATGGATAAACAGCAAGATCCTACTATATACAGCACAGGAAACTATATCCAATCTCCTGCGATAAACCATAATGGAAAATAATATTTTAAAAATAATGTATATGAAGAAGCAAATGGCAACCCAATCCAGTATTCTTGTCTGGAAAATTCCGTGGACAGAGGAGCCTGGAGGGCTATAGTGTCGATGGGGTCGCAGAGTCAGACACAACTGAGCATGCACACACAGTGTCTCATGTATGGAGTTTTCATCCAAAGAAAATCATGAGATTCTTTCACGAATCCTGGATTTTATGACACACTGTAAAAATAATCTTTTCTAACAGAAAATTTTGCTTTTCTCATTATCATGTTTATTTACTACTTAGAATCCAGTTAGGAATTTGCCATCAATAGTTCACTATTTCAGGTAACATATACCTATTCCGTATTAGGTTTGTGAGGAGTAATATAATACTCAGCAGTTTTTGCCATTAACTTTCTTACCTTTCTTAATAACAACACCAACCCCCTTTTTCCAAAAATGGAACTGTAGCATGTATTTTGATTCATAACTCTTCTACAACACCTAGGTACAATGTATCAACAAGTTCATTTGATTCAGTCTCTGCAATACCACTGAAATCTCAGCTCTTCTATTTCTTCTATATGTTAAAGTAGTAGAACCAGAGAATTAAACAATTGAACCTTTTTTGTTTTTGTTTTTTGATAGCTCAGAGACTATTTGAGGGTCTCATAGTAGTTGAGGTTTTCATTATGAGTATTAACTGCCACTAAAGAGAATGAGAAAATAATTCATATTTGAGCCCTAGAGTTATAGTTTTTTATTCAGTAAGTTACTGAGTTACTAGATATGCCCAGCACTGGTTTAGAGTCCAAGGATATAGCTGGAAGATAGATATAAGTTCTTGTCCTCCTGGAACTTACATACTAGTTGAGGGAAATAAATGAAAACATAAACAAATAGGAAAGAGAGACGCTTTTGAAAACTATATAAGGTAATCCATGTAAAACTTTGATTAACAATAGATATTATTTACAGTTTTTACAGGGCATTTGTTCTTTTTTATTTTTTCAATTGTGGATTTTTTTTCATGTATTATATGCAGTTTTCTATTGGATTTTAATTTAGTTTGTAAATATTTAAATACCAGATTTGGTCTGCCATATGTATTACTAAAATTATTGTTAGGTTTTGCCAATTTACTTTATTTATGGTGATTGTATCAACAGGAGAATGTAATTTTTATGTACTCAAATTTAGTTGAGCTTCTGTTTTACTATCTATGAGTTTGATATTATACCAAAAAACAAGCTAGTGACCACAGAAAATACACTCAAGATGTTGTTGTCTTGGAATAACTGAGAACTCTCATACAAGAGTATAATTTTGGACAACCACTTTGGAAAACCGTTTGGCAGTATTAATAAAAGGTAATCTTACACATAACTTATGACTCAGCAATTCTGCTTTGGTAGAAAGAGATATGCACATATGTGCAACAAAAATCTAACCGAAAGTTAACACGAACAATACTTTAATTATTCCCAAATAAAAATTACCTAAATGCCAATCAATAATAGAATGGATATATAAAATTATGGTTTATTCATATAATTGAATAATATACAGTAATAAAGTTGAGTGAACTACAGCTTACATGCAGCAATTCAATATAAATCTGAAAAAATATTAAACAAAAGAAGTCAGACGCTAAGTATATAGGTTACATAAAGTTTAAAAATATGCAGAAATAATCTATAGTGATATACACTAAACAGTGGTTACCCCTGGAGTAGGGGTAATAACTTGGAAAGGTACAGAAGGAGTCCAATGGGTGTCAGGGTAATATTCTATGTCTTTATCCAGTGCTCATGCTGGCTACACACGTGTGTTCACTTTGAAAATTAACTGAGGGAAAAACCAGACAGAGAAGCTATGAGATAGGGGCACCTGGTCAAAGAAAGGTATGTTTCAGTAAAGCAAATCTTTGAGCTGAGAGTGAAAAGGCAGTAAATTGAAATATGTTTAGTAGCTAAGAGTACAGGATAAAATCTCAAAGAGAAAGATTCCAAAGGAAGTTTGAAGAAAAAGGATGAAGTTCTGAGGAAATGTCCTTGAAGAGGAAACAGACATTACTTACTCTAAGAGTAAAATGAAGAAATAAGGAACCATGGATTCATTACAACCACATTCACAAAAACCAAGTATACCAAGCATTGTTCTAGGGGCTGTAGATACAGCAGTAAACCAAATAAAACTTTTACTCTGTTCACATTCTAGTAGATTGAAAGTAAAAGAATTTACCATAAATGATTACTTTAGATCGTGGCCAAATCACAGCAAACATACATGGAAAAAGATAATTATATAGGGTCATTTGAAAGGCACATCCCATCTATTTCTTCAGATAGTCTGTTTTTTATTTTTAAATGAGGTATGACATACATAGAATAATGTGGTAAAATGCACTAATCTTAAATGTACAAACTGAGACATTCTTATATATTTACATATTCATGTACCCATCACTCAGATCAAAATATAGAACATTTTCAGCATACTAGAAGATTCCCTCATATCCCGTCCCAGTAAATATCTGCTCAGTAACCACTATTCTCTAACGCTGAGACTAGTTTTCTCAGTTTTCAAACTTCATATAAATGGTACCACATGTTTGTGAGATTATCCATATTGTAAGTTGCAGTACTCTGTTTTGGTGTGTGTGTGTGTACACTATCCTATTGCATGAAGAGAGAGAGAGAGAATGTGTATGTGTGTGTGTGTGTGTGTGTGTGTGTGTGTGTGTGTGTGTGTGTCTACTATCCCACTGCATGAAATACTATCTCTTTTTCTGTTGATGTTGATTTGTGTTATTTCCAATGCTGGGATATTTTAACATATATTCTTTGCTTTATCCCTGATCAAAACAGACCACCTCCCTGGTGGTAGTAGTTAGGATTCAGCACTTTCACTGCTGTGGCCTGGGTTCAACCCCTGGTCAGGGAACTGAGATCCTGCAAGCCATGTAGCACAGCCAAGATTTTTTTTTTAATTATAAAGAAAACCCCGGACTATCAGAAAAGCTGTTTTACCAACTACAGAAAGTCTCCCTATATATATTATAAGATATTCATTGACCTAGGTGCCAATGAAAAACTTACTTAAATATATAATGAATTTCTGCTCTTGTTTACCTATAGTAATGAAATTCAAAACTGAAGCCCAACTTTAATCTCTCTAAATGAATACATTTCTGCATAATCATATTTTAACTTTCCTCATCTTAATCTTCCAACTCTGTTTCCTCTGAAAATATGTTTTATCTATATAGGATTTTCCAGTTTAGTGTATGGATTACTACAATTCCTTTAAACTGCTCTGGAACAAATATGCTATTTAAAATTTACCTGGAATTCATTCATTTCCTCTTCTTTCTGGGAATGGACTGAGCCTGAGAAGGCAGAGCTGAAAAAGAGAATAAAAGAGAATAAAAACCTTAGACAAGGTTTGCTTTGTGGTTTGAGAAACCTGTACCCACAAGGCAGATTAAAGGTCACTCTGTAGCAAAATGATACTTGGAGCCATCAGAAAGGCCAAGAATATACATTCCCCAAAGATGCTGATAGCTATAAAGATGAGTACTACATCATGGAGAGCTTAAGCACATTCGGTGAACAAGAACAGGAGTGCATATGTAGGAGATGCCCCGTGAACTTATCAATAGCTCTGTATCAGAGAAGGGGCTTCCCAGGTGGCACTAGTAGTGAAGAACCTGCCTGCCAATCCAAGAGATGTAAGAGACTCAGGTTTGATCCCTGGATCAGGACACTACCCTGGAGGAGGGCATGGCAACATACTCCAGTGTTCTTGCCTGGAGAATCTCATGGGCAGAGGAGGCTGGCGGCCTATGGTCCATAGGGTCGCAAAGAGTTGGACATGACTGAAGCAACTTAGCAGGCATGCATGCATAGATACACAAGCATACTTTACATCAGCTACTACAATTATTGACTTAACTATTTACACAGAAAACAACAAATTCTTATAAATGCTAACTGTATCTTAAACTAATCAGAATTGATGACAGACATTTTTTCCTTAGGAAAATATTTCAGCTAGTAAATAAAGAAAGAATGATAGGATTTGAATATCACCATTTTGTAATCCCTACTGAAATATAACTAACAATATTCCACATTTTCTAAAACAAATAGGTGATAAAAAGAGGGATTGTCCTATTTTGAACATTTGGCAACTACAGGGAAAAATATCCTTGTCTTTCCACCTTACTTCCTCTTGCATTTCAACTCAACCACTTTTCACCACCATCAGGAACTTCCATTCCTTCATTCTACAGTTTTTCATTTTCCCTCACCCTCTTCCCACCACTTTTCTACTTACCTGGCCTTGAACCCACGGTCAATTAGTATAATTAATTCTTGCTAACTTAGACTCCCTTGCCCCTTTCTTATTTCATGAAACCAACAACTTCGGTTAAATTTTACTCTCCCCTCTCCTATCTGTGGCGACAACCATGCATATGAACAGTACAGGAGGGGAAAAACCAACCAACCACGTGGAACAGGCTCAATTTAAATTCATGAAAACTAACAGCAAGTGGGTCTTCAATGCTGTCTGGAGATCATATTATATTTCTCTATTCTTTGTCCCACTCTCCTAAGTGATTATTTTATTCTTTTCCTTTATCCTCAGACCCTAACATTTGTTCTTCCATTTAAGGACATGTCTATAGCATTTCTCCCCTTTCCTCCTTTATCAAGTTTCTCTCTCTGTTGAATCACTTCACTCAGTATATGAACAGGGTTATTATTTACCTCTTAACTCCACCTACCACTTCATTTCACTCCTTCCATTAAGAGAAAAAACTTAAAGGGTTGTTTATACCTGTTATCACCAATTTATCTTGTCCAGTTTTCTCTATAGGTCCTTATTCTACTGAAACTGCTTTGCAGGGTGACCAACAATTTTCATGTTGCTAAATTCAACATTACTGTCTCAGTCCTCTTTTTCTTGGGCTATCAGCAGCATCTGACACAATTTTCATTGAAACACATTCTTCCCTCGGTTTCCAGGATATCACCAAGTTCTCTCTCAATCATTCTAGCTGGTCCCTTTCGGTCTCTTTTGCTGATTCCTCCTCATTTCCCAGACTTTGTCATGTTGAAGTGACCCA
The DNA here is from genome assembly GCF_019923935.1 of Bubalus bubalis. Taxonomy (NCBI): domain Eukaryota; kingdom Metazoa; phylum Chordata; class Mammalia; order Artiodactyla; family Bovidae; genus Bubalus; species Bubalus bubalis. The sequence goes on from NC_059174.1 coordinate 47,104,257, forward strand.
AAGATTAGTCCTTTACCTCTATCATTTTCCATCTACCCTACAACGTGATCTCATCCAGTCTGGTTGTAAATATCACCTAAAAGGGGTTCCCAGGTGGTGTAGTGCCTGGGAATCTGCCTGCCAATGCAAGAGCAGCAGGAGTTCAATTCCTGGGTCAGGAATAGCCTCAAAAGTAGGAAATTGCAACCCACTCCAGCATTCTTGCCTAGAAAATTCCATGGACAAAGGAGCCTGGCGGGTTATAGTCCATGGGGTCACAAAGAGCTGGAGATGACTGAGCACACATGCATGCACGTGTGCATCATCTACATGCTAATAACTGCCAAGTGTATGTCTCCAACCTGAGACCTTTCTTTGGAACTGCAGACTTGTATATCCCACTGCCAACTTAATATTTCCACCTAAATACCCAATGGGCACCTCATACTTCACATACAATATTCCAAACTGAAATCTCACTATTTCCCTATGTCCCAGGTTTTTCCTACCCTCTGTCCCTTCTCAGGTAATAACTCCAATCTTCAAGTTGCTCATATTAAAAAATACTGTGTCATCCTGTCATACTTATACACCACATCAGTTCTATCAGCAAATTGCCATACATGACTACTTCTCACCATTTTTACTACTCTCATCCAGGTCACCAACATCTTTTCCCTTGATTAATGCAACAGTTTCCTAATTAGTCTTTCCACTTCTTCCCTTGTCCTTGTCTTCTTCCCCTAATCCTCTCATCAGACCAACCAAAGCAATCCTCTTAAATCATAAGCAGATAAAATCACATGTTCAAAACTCTCCCACAGCTTCCCACCTCATTCTGAGTAAAAGTCAAGATCATTAACATGGCCCACAAGGACCAACCTGATGTGGCCTCCGGCCCTTCAATTACTTTTCTTCTCTCATTTCTCACTGCTGCTGCTGCTGCTGCTAAGTCGCTTCAGTTGTGTCCGACTCTGTGCGACCCCATAGACAGCAGCCCACCAGGCTCCCCCGTCCCTGGGATTCTCCAGGCAAGAACACTGGAATGGGTTGCCATTTCCTTCTCCACTACTCTCCCTTTTATCTGCTCTATTTCAACCACCCTAGCCTCTTGGTACAGAGAAGGCAATGGCAACCCACTCCAGTACTCTTGCCTGGAAAATCCAATGGACAGAGGAGCCTGGTAGGCTGCAGTCCATGGGGTCGCTAGGAGTTGGACATAACTGAGCAACTTCACTTTCATGCACTGGAGAAGGAAATGGCAACCCACTCCAGTGTTCTTGCCTGGAGAATCCCAGGGATGGGGGAGCCTAGTGGGCTGCTGTCTCTGGGGTCGCACAGAGTCGGACACGACTGAAGCTACTTAGCAGCAGCAGCAGCAGCAGTAGCAGCAGCCTCTTGGTAACAGGCATATTTCCACCTGGGCTTTTCTGGTGTTCCCTCTTCCCTTAATTATATGCATGTACTGTGCATAATTAGCTCCTAATTTCCTTCATATCTTTATTATTACATTTTCAGGATGCATTTCTAGCTACCCCATCTAAAAGTCCTATCCCTGATTCTATATATTCTCCTTCTTTACTTCTGAGAATTTTTCACTATGTAATGTATGTTATATTAAATTTACTTACCTCACTTATTATCTGACCCACAACAATTTAAGTACCATGATAGCAGAGTCTGTCTACTTTGTTCAATGCTATATCCCAAGCATCTTTTAACTCCTGTCACATGCAGCATTCAATAAATGGTGAGTAGATGAATGAATAAATCCATAATGCCTGAAGAACCTGGAAAAGAAATTTGAAAATAGAACACTGCTTTAGAAAAATAACTTAGAAAACACATAATTCACAAAAAATTATATTTAAAATGGTTGACTTCAATAGTAATCAAATAACTGCAAATTAAGGGAATTATTTTACATTTATGAGGTTAACAAAGATTACTAATATTAATGACAACCATTGTTATCAAGAGTGTATAAATATAGGCAATCTCATACTATGCCAATAATACTGTAGATTAGATGGAACCTTACCAGAGAATAATTGGATAGAATTAGGGAGTTTTTCGGAGAAGGCAATGGCACCCCACTCCAGTACTCTTGCCTGGAAAATCCCATGGACGGAGGAGCCTGGTAGGCTGCAGTCCATGGGGTCGCTAGGAGTCGGACACAACTGAGCGACTTCACTTTCACTTTTCACTTTCATGCATTGGAGAAGGAAATGGCAACCCACTCCAGTGTTCTTGCCTGGAGAATCCCAGGGACGGGGGAGCCTGGTGGGCTGCCCGTCTGTGGGGTCGCACAGAGTTGGACACGACTGAAGCGACTTAGCAGCAGCAGCAGCAGCAGGGAGTCTTTGCATTTCCCAGGTGTCGTTAGTGGTAAAGAATCCACCAACCAATGCAGGTAGAGCTAAGAGACACAGGTTCGATCCCCAGGTTGGGAAGACCCACTGGAGGAGGGCATGGTAACCCACTCAAGTATTCTTGCCTGGAGAATCCATGGACAGAAGAGCCTGACAGGCTGCAGTCCAAAGGATTGCACAGAGTCAGGAAATGACTGAAGCGACTTAGCACAAACGCAGGTAGTCTTTAATAAACACATACACTTCAACTGATCAGTTCCACTTCTAAGAGCCTGCCCCCTGTCCCCCTGAAAATTAACAAAGTGCATCATAACATGTGCCAAACAGTTGCTAATAAACACGTTCTTTACAATGGCAAGAAGTTGAAAAGAACCAAATTACCCACCAACAAGAGTAAATGCATTAACATGTATACCATAAAAAACCTGTTAAATGATCACATAGATGTGTAATTGTTTAAATGAAAAAATATTAATTGCACATTGTTAAATGCCATAGGTAGACTACACAATTGTATGTACAGTGTGATTCCAACTTTCAAACTACTGTTCATATATATATAATATATTCACGGGGAATGAAAAGATGGGAAATAAAATTTGATAGTGGCTGGCAGAAGTATGAATGATTCTTGTTTTCTTGGAGCTTTTCTTTATTTTGTGAATTGGGGCTGGGAGTCGGGGGCAAGGAGCATGAAGTTATTAAGCACACAAAATATGGCAAATACACGAAAATACAATTTGAAACAAATACTAAAACAACGTGTTGGGGCTACTTATGTCTAATAGAAAAACATATTTACAATGACCAGAACCAAAGAAAAGAAGCACTGGTACAGTCTCACAAATCACACACAGGCTTCGTAGTTCGAAGCCACATTCATATGGAAGTAGAAAAGGAAAAAACACATCCACAAAATCTGCCTACCCACACGACTCCAGGGCCACATGAGTCACGGACAAATGTCTGGAAAATAAAGTCCTATCGAGTCACGCGCTCAGTTTTTCACCCTCCACTCCCACGGCCTCAGGGAACCCGCCGCCCCTGCCCGGCGTCCTCCTCCAACAACACAGGAACCCAGTGGGCCGCAGGCCCCTGAACCACCTAGCACAAAGAGTCCCGGATTCTGAGCTCGCGGCTTCCCGAAGACTCACCGGCGAGCCCGCAGACACAGGCCACAGTTCCACACCTCAACACCGCCCGAGTGGCACAGCCGGTGCGGCCCGAGGGAGGGGTGCCACTCAGGTCAGCGCCGACTGTGGCTGTAGGCAGCACCAGCCCAGGTCCGTTAGATGCAGCTAACTCTTCCCAGAGGCCCCCGCGGCTCGCGGAGGAGGGACTGGCCCTCCCGCTGTCGGGGTAACCGGAGTGACCCACCGCACCGTGGAGGGGCTCTCAGATCTGCCGAGGGACCTCAGCTGAGTTTTGCAGCAGCTGCCTCCCATGAGTCTGGCACTCGGAGCCTGGGAGTGCTACTTGGTGCTAAGGAGAATCAGAAAAGGTCCGCGGTTTTGCTGCCCAGAACTACATTTCCCAGAGGCCTCCTCGGTCCAAATCTATTTTCTGCAAAAAGTCTCTTGCTCCGTGCAGTTGGTTGTATCTTCGGGTTCTCGGCGTTATGGTATCTGGTCCGTGAAGGAAGCACCGCTGAGTCGGTTTAGTTCCATTTGATCCCAGCCCCACCTGGGACTGGACTTCAGTGGGGTGAAGGTGGGAAAAGATCTGGGCACCGTGACGAGGAGATGGGCCAGCCTGAGCCTCAAGCTCCGGGCGGCAGTCAGAGAAGGAGGAGTGCCCTTGGGTGATCGAGTGTGAAAGATTTCTGCGGTGGGATTTGTGGTTGCCTAGCGGGTCGAGAGACTCTGAGGTCCAGTGATTTTGGAGTCGTGCGAATTTGATTCGTGTGACCATGGTCGCGTCGTCTGTTCTAGGGACCTCTTGATTCTGACCCTGCAGTTTTTGAGAGACAGTGTGCTTGTGTTCATTGTGTTTCTGTTTTTCTGACGGGCACCTAGTAAAATATTAAATGGAAAAATATCGTAGTTTTGTGAATGTGTATTGCTGGAAACACCCTTACTTTTTTTTTACACTGTGTTATTCCACATCCATGTGTGTTTTATGGACAAAGGTGATACAGGTAATTTAGAAAGATGTTGTTGAAGAAGGCAAAGACATTGAGTCATCAAATGAAAGGGCATGTCAAAAATTCAAAGTAGCCTCGACATCAGGAGTGAAAAGTGTAGGTGGAAAAGCAGAGAAGTAACCAGGTGCAAAAACCTAAGAATCTAGCAAACCAGACTTTAATGTCACTCTTGCCATAAAGACCTGATTTTTTTCAACATTTCATTTGAGTTCCACTCTGATTTAAGAATTTTAAAAGTTTTCAATGAAAGTTGAAGACTCACTACAATAATTTTGCAGTAGAGACTAAAATGGAGAAAATCTCTATGAAAACACGACGCTTTTATGCAATAGTATGTTGGCAAAGAGAACAGAATACTGCGGGCTACAGCATGCTAAATATGAGGAACTTGAAGTTGTTGAAGGTATCAGAGAGGCTTCTAGCTCATAAGCTTACTGTAAAGCTATACAAAGCCACAAAACTAAAGAACTATGTTATCTCTAGGAAGCAGAAAAAAATAATCTTCCTTTCACAGGCTTCATTTCACTAGATGATAACCAGCACTGTTTCAGAATAGTGTGAATCTCTTTCTGGATAGGGTAAAGTGAAAGAAAAGTGAAGTCGTTCAGTCTTGTCCGACTCTTTGCGACCCCCCATGGACTGCAGCCTACCAGGCTCCTCCTTCCATGGGATTTTCCAGGCAAGAATATTGGAGTGGGTTGCCATTTCCTTCTCCAGGGGATCTTCCCAACCCTGGGATTGAATCCAGGTCTCCCACATTGCAGGCAGACACTTTAACCTCTGAGCCACCAGGGAAGCCCCAGATAGGGTAAAGAGACTCCTAAACACTGCATAGAGAGAACATGTCCTCTAAATAAGTCTTCATTATTTGTCTCAAGTGTGTTTACCAGCAGTATATTTCTTCTGTCACATGTAAGAGTTATTTTTTGCTAATTATTTTGTTAAAAGATGAGGAGAGAACAGAGCTGGTTCTATGTCCATCTAGCTTCCTGATTTCATTTTTTATACTTGTAGATTTGTCCATTTCTCCTTTTATTTCTGTAAAGCTTTGCTTTATATATTTTAAAGCTCTCTTGTTGATGATACATATTTAGAGTTGTACTAGCTTCCTGTTAAATTGATCCAATAAGAAAGTATGTAATTTGTGACTTCCCTGGTGGTCCAGTGGGTAGGATACTGTGCTCCCAATGCAGGGGACCTGGGTTCGATCCCTGGTCAGAGAACTAGCTCCTACATGCCTCAACAAAGATCCAGCATTGCCAAATAAATATAAATACTTTTTAAAAAGAAATAATGCAATTTACCCTTTATTTATAATATTGGTTTTTGTCTTAGTCTGTTTTGATATTACTATAGCTTCACCATGCTTCTTTTGGCTAGTGCATTATCTTTTTCTATACTTTTTCTTTTAACTGTTTTATTTTTGAAGTATGTCTCATTAAATAATATTTATTTTTAAAATAAATGACAGTCTTACTCTTTGACATATTTAGTAAATTTACATTTATAAAGCAGTTGGGTTTTGTTCTACCACCTTAGAATTTGTTTTCTTTTGGCCTAACTTTCTTAAATTTTAACTTTTTGTTTGGAAGTAATTCTGGATTCTTGTGTGTGTGTGTGTGTGTGCGCGCACGCACGCACGCACTCAGTTGTGTCCAGCTCTTTTGTGACCCCATGGACTATAGCCCCCTCAGGCTCCTCTCTCCATAGGATTCTTCAGGCAAGAATATTTCCCAGGTGGCGCAGTGGTAAAGAATCCACCTGCCAATGCAAGAGATTGTTAGAGTTAGATCCCTGGGTCAGGAAGATCCCCTGGAGGAGGAAATGGCAACGCACTCCAGTATTCTGGATTCTCATGTAGTTTTAAGAAATAATTCAGGGAGATCCCATATACCTTTTATCCAATTTCCCCCAGTGGTAACATCTTGCAATACTATATACAGAATCAGAACATTGACATTGATACTCTCAACATACTTCCATCATCATAAGAATCTTTCATGTTGTCCTTCTGTAGCCACATCCACTTCTCTCTTTCCCGAAACCCTCTCCTTAAGGCCTGGCAACCCTAATCTGTTCTCCGTTTCTGTAATTTTACCTTTCAAGAATGTTACATAAGTGACATTATACATTATGTATTATATAATGTATGAGTGAGTGAGTTAAGTCGCTCAGTCGTGTCCGACTCTTTGTGACTCCATGGACTGTAGTCTACCAGGCTCCTCCCTCCATGGGATTCTCCAGGCAAGAGTACTGGAGTGGGTTGCCATTTCCTTCTCCAGGGGATCTTCCCGACCCAGGGATCGAACCCTGGTCTCCCGCATTGCAGGCAGACGCTTTAACCTCTGAGCCACTAGGGAAGCCCGATATAATGTATATATACATTATATATTGTATATACATTATAAAGTATGTAATTGGAGTACTGACTTTTTCACTCAGCATGATTCCCTGGAGATTCATACATGTTGTTATATGTGTAATTCATTCCTTTTTATTGCTGAGTAGAATTCCATGTGAACATACTACAGTTTGTTTAGCCATTCACTCATGGAAGGACATATGGGCTTTTCCAACTTTTGTCTGTTATAACTAAAGCTGCTATATACATTCATATACAATTTTTTTTTTTTATTTCAAACACCAAGAAGAGTTTTAGAAGGAATTTGTTCATTCACTAAAAAATCTATCTGGCATTTTCACTGAGATTATATTCAGTATATAGATAAATTGGGGAGAACTGACATCTTTATAATGGTGAATCTCATAACTATGCAACACAATATGAACATAATATATCTCTTCTTAAATTCCTCTCAGTAATGTTTTGTATTTTTAATGTACAGGTAACAAAATCTTTTGTCAGGTGTACCCCTAAGTATTTCAGAGTTTCTGATGCATTTTAATTGGTATTTTTTCAAATTTCAATTTCCAACTGTATATAAGAAATAAAATTGATTTTTGTAACTTGTAGCTTGATACCTTGCTAAACTCACTTAGTATTTCTACTAGAGTATTTAGAGGTTCCATTGCATTTTCTACGGAGATGATCATGTCACCTGTGAAAAAAGACATTGGTGTCTATTCCTATTAAAATCGGCAAATACAGAATGGACCCCAACCCCAAATTTGGTTAGGATATTGAGACAGATGAGGCTGCACACAAACACCAAGAAGAAATGAACATTTTCTCACTTACACAATGAAGCTTTCTAGGAAAAGCAAAGCAGGCATCCCAAGAAAGTCTGCAAATGGCTTGTGAAAGCAAGGAAAGGAAACTGACTTGGAGTGTTTATGGCAGAGGCTTGTGTAGTTTAAATCTCCTGCTAGTGTCAAAGGAGAGAGCACCTGAGTTTGCCCAGCTTGGGAATATAAGAAAAATAAGAAGGAGTGAAGCTCAAAGCTATGAGCAGCTTCTGCTGCTTCTCCTGTTGCCGCTTGTGTGTGTGTTTGGTGTGGATCCAGTGAAGCAGCAGCTGAGGAGATTAGTTCTCGCCATGGCTGACAAAAAGGCCAAGTAGGGAGTCAAGGCTGAGAACAATGATCATAGTAATTTGAAAGTGGCAGGTGGTGCACTTTAAGAAGCATAGGGACTTCCCTGGTGGTCCAGTGGTTAAGAATCTGCCTTGCAATGGAAAGGATGAAGGTTTGATCCCTGGTGAGGGAACTAAGATCCCACATGCTGTGGAGCAACTAAGCCCGCTAGCCACAACTAAGAAGTTCATTTGCCCACAACTAAATCCTGATGCAGCCAAATAAACAGATAAGTATTTTTTTTTAAAGGATTAAGAGGCATACAACCACTTAGTAAACTAATGAAAGTCTACAGTGAATGACTGAGTTTGTCAATAAGGCAGATCAGAATACGATTTGATGGGCAGCCAATCAATGAGACATACTCACTTACACAGTTGGAAATGAAGGATGAAGATATAATTGATATGTTCCAGCAACAGAGAGGTGTCTACTAAAACAGAATCCTGCTACTTTACTCCAAAATTCTGCTCCTACCTACCAAGAGGACATTCTCAATTAGAAAACTGCAATTTGGTTCTACTGTATCCTAACTACTGCAGTACAGTAGGAAAATGAAAGACTAGAGAAAACTGCACTGCAGTCGTCAGGATGCAGTAGATCATTGCTCTCAGCCTTGACTCCCCACCTGGCCTTTTTGTCAGCCATGGCGAGAACTAATCTCCTCAGCTGCTGCTTCACTGGATCCACACCAAACACACACACAAGCGGCAACAGGAGCAGCAGCAGCAGCTGCTCGTAGCTTTGAGCTTCTATATCTGTTAATTTATGTATTAAGAATATATAAAACCGTGACTACATTGTCTTTATTTTTGCTTAAATAGTAGTTTGCATTTTGGCAAGAATTAAATAATAAAATACTGGGACTTCTCTGGTAGTCCAGTGGCTAAGACTCTGAGATCCCAAGGCAGGGGTGAGGGTTCAATTCCAGGTCAGGGAACTAGATCCCACATGCCATAACAAAAACATGGGGCATCCTAAATAAATAAATATTAAAAAAGAAAATAGTATTATGTGTTAACCCTGTAGTTCCCATCTTTGGTGCTCTTCACTGTTTTGTGTTGATCCAGATATCTGTTTGTTATCTAAATACACATATAATAGGCCTCTTGAATTTGCCCTTCTACTCTGATTTTTGATTTTCCATTTTTAAAGCTAATTTTTCTTCTAGGTCTATCCCAGTACAACATACAGCAACAGCATCTGGCACACAGTAGGTGCTCTCTAATCACATACCACCGAGCAGAATTCCTTGCACAAACCTACATCCATTAGCCTAGTCCTCACCATTTTTCATGCACTATCATACCACACCCTTCCTCCACTCTCCACCAGTCACTTTCTATTATAGCACATTCGCACAGCATCACAAATGTCACACACAATAACACAATCACACACATGGTCACAGAAATGCACCATGTTCACTGCCGGGAGCCATCTCCCGGCATATTCCATATTGAGTGCAGCACTTTCACAGCATAATCTTTCAGGATCTGGAATAGCTCAACTGGAAGTCTATCACTGCCAGGAGCCAGCATGAGGAACTCCACCCGTGGCAATGGTCATGAGGAAGGAGGCTCGGCATACGCAAAGGCGGGATCGAGCCTCAGGAGTCCCCCTGGAAATTCTCGAGCATCTACCCCCAAAACCAGAGTCTGCCTACTTTCTGCTTTGTGCTCTCACCTACACCTCTGACTTTACGGGGGGCTGTCCCCCACTACCTCTCTCTAAAAAAAGAGTTAACTTACAGCTCCAGTTAATAAAGTTCCTGGGTGTGACAGTGTTTCAACCTACAAACTCCTTTGGAAATCCTCTAGCCTGCCTGAATAGGTTTTTCCGGCCACATGTGATTGCTCAGAGCCTCCCAACTGTGAGAGGCATGAGATGTTCTAAACTGTCTAAATACAGATTCCTTTGAGCAGTTAAAAGATTGATTAGAAATTGTATTGGTGAAGGGTTTTTCACTTGTTGGGCCAATGTTTGCTGCTAAGTCTCCATATCCCTTACCTGCTGTGTCCCTGGCAGTGTTTGTAACCTTGGACCCTTGAGTTAATTCTTTTTCTTGTTGTAGCCCACCACACCTTTGCCCTATAGGAATGCAACTTTAATGCTTTTGGAGGGTGGCGCCTGCCTAATCACCTTTAGAGAAAAATATGTTTTCTGAAGAAAGGGTCTTAAAATGTTAACAGGCCTCCAGGCCAGAAGATGATGCAAATCACCTAAACTTTTGCATATGATAAGTTTGCAGGAAGAAAGCCTGGCTTACTGCATGACTCTACCCCTTCCCCCATTATCCTTTATGCATAACTTAAGGTATAAAAACTACTTTGAAAAATAAAGTGCGGGCCTTGTTCACCGAAACTTGGTCTCCCCATGTTGTTCTTTCTCTCACCTTCTGGCTGAATTATTTCAGCCTCTTTTCTCTGCTGAATTTCCTCAATGAGCTATCCTTATTTAACCACTCTTTATATCTTTAATTAACGCTTAATTGATCAATTGTTTCCTGATGATCTCGGATGCCGTTTCTCCTTCAAATACCCTGGATCAGCCGGGGCTGGACCCCGGCAGTTCACCCCCCCACACACAGTTTTGCATCTTTGTCAACAAAGGTCCGTCTAGTCAAGGCTATGGTTTTTCTAGTAGTCATGTATAGATGAGAGAGTTGGACTATAAAGAAGACTGAGCGCCAAAGAATTGATGTTTTTGAACTGTGGTGTTGGAGAAGGCTCTTGAGAGTCCCTTGGACTGCAAAGAGATCCAACCAGTCCATCCTAAAGGAGATCAGTCCTGAGTGTTCATTGGAAGGACTGATGTTGAAGCTGAAACTCCAATGCTTTGGCCACCTGATGCAAAGAGCTGACTCATTTGAAAAGACCCTGATGCTGGGAAAGATTGAGGGTAGGAGGAGAAGGGGACGACAGGGTATAAGATGGTTGGATGGCATCACCGACTCAATGGACCTGGGTTTGGGTAGACTCCGGCAGTTGGTGATGAACTGGGAGGCCTGGCGTGCTGTGGTTCATGGGGTCGCAAAGAGTTGGACATGACTGAGCGACTGAACTGACTGACTCTCACTCTGAAACACACGGTGACAGAATCAAAGGGTAGTGCACCCACAAAGTCACAGTCAGTTGACAGGAACTTAAACAAAAACTTAAAATATAGGGACTTCCCTGGTGGGCCAGTGGTAAAGAATCCACCTTCCAATGAAGGAGCTGCAGGTTGGGTCATCAAAAAAGCAAGAGAGTTCCAGAAAAATATCTACTTTTGCTTTATTAACTACGCCAAAGCCTTTGACTTTGTGGATCACAAAAAAATGTGGAAAATTCTTAAAGAGATGGGAATACCAGACCACCTGACCTACCTCCTAAGAAATCTGTATGAAGGTCAACAGTTAGAACTGGATATGGAACAACAGACTGGTTCCAAATCAGGAAAGGAGTACATCAAGGCTGTATACTGTCACCCTGCTTATTTAATTTATATGCAGAGTACATCATGTGAAATGCCAGGCTGGATGAAGCACAAGCTGAAATCAAGATTGCCGGGAGAAATATCAATAACCTCAGATATGCAGATGACACCACCCTTATGGCAGAAAGTGAAAAACTAAAGAGCCTCTTGATGAAAGAGGACAGTGAAAAAGTTAGCTTAAAACTCAACATTCAGAAAACTAAGATCATGGCATCCAGTCCCATCACTTCATGGCAATTAGATGGGGAAACAATGGAAACAACGACAGACTTTATTTTGGGGGGCTCCAAAATCACTGCAGATGGTGACTGTAGCCATGAAATTAAAAGACGCTTGCTCCTTGGAAGAAACGCTTTGACCAACCTAGACACCATATTAAAAAGCAGAGACATTACTTTACCAACAAAGGTCCGTCTAGTCAAAGCTATGGTTTTTCCAGTAGTCATGTATGGATGTGAGAGTTGGACTATAAAGAAAGCTGAGCGCCAAAGAATTGATGCTTTTGAACTGTAGTGTTGGAGAAGACTCTTGGGAGTCCCTTGGATTGCAAGGAGATCCAACCAGTCCATCTTAAAGGAGATTAGTCCTGAATATTCATTGGAAGGACTGATGCTGAAGGTGAAACTCCAATACTCTGGCCACCTGATGGGAAAAACCGACTCATTGGTAAAGACCCTGATGCTGGGAAAGATTGAAGGTGGGAGAAGAAGTGGACGACAGAAGATGAGATAGTTGGATGGCATCACCAACACAATAGACATGAGTTTGAGTAGGCTCCAGGAGTTGGTGATGGACAGGGAGGCCTGCCTTGCTGCAGTCTGTGGGGTCAAAAAGAGTAGGACACGACTGAGCAACTGAACTGAACTCAACTGAGGGGAACTGGGATCCCACATCTGTGGGGCACTGGGGCCCCTGCACTGCAGCTGCTGAGCCCTTGCCGCAGCAAAGACCTAGCAGGGCAAAAAAAAAGTAAAAACCTTAAAATACAAACACTGTTGTTTTAAGCAGGTATAGAGTCAGGTTAAGGAGCCCTGGTGGCTCTGACTGCAATTCTGTAACGAATCTGCCTGCAATGCAGGAGACCTAGGTTCAATCCCTGGGTTGGGAAGATCCCCTGGAAAAGGGAATGGCAACCCACTCCAGTATTCTTGCCTCGAGAATTCCATGGACAGAAGAACTTGGCAGGCTACAGTCCATTTGGTCTCAAAGAATGGGACACGACTGAGCGACTAACACAACAACAACAACAACAACAAAGGAGCCGTGAAGTGTCCAGGGGGAGAAGTGTAATCAGATAAGTCCTCTTGAGATAACATTTATATCTGAATGTAGTGGGTAAACAAACTTTGAAGATACCCGACAGAGGAGCCGTTTTAGGAAGCGGGAACACATTCACATCCACCATCACTAAATCACAAACTCAGGAATCTTATGCAAAAGATGACACTCTCTACCCTGACCTCTCCCCTCCTGTCTTCAGGGCAAACCATTCCCTGGGAAAGAACGCCCTAGGGAAGGAGGGACTGGACGAAGCACAACGTACCTGCGCATTCCATTTCCAACTGCCCCATACACACTTTCTTCAGGTCCCCCAGCTCAGAGGAACTCACTTCTCACGCATTTTGTGTAGACGCGCGTGCACTAGAACGCGCCCACTTCGCTGCCCCCGGCCCCGCCCCGGCCCCTGAGGCTAACAAGCGGTTTGTAATTCTCCGACGCGTCGCTAAGGAAGGTGGACCGATCCCTTATGCCTGGGTCCTTCAATCTCGACCGTTTAGGGTGACGCTCGACGCAGTCTCTGTGGTGGACCCAGCCTCAGAGCTGAGAGGAATCGATCGAGACGTGCAGGCTCCTCCTGCAAGTCCAGGGAGAGGTCCGCTTGGCAAAAGCTGGGGCAGAGGAGGTGGTGGTACAAACTCCCAGGGCAGTTGAACTCCAGAGCGCCGAGGCTTCTTCTGGTCAGGACTACATTTCCCAGTGGCCCCCGCGAGCACTGGGCCCGTTGCCCCTTTGTGTCCTCCGGAGGCCGAGTCGCCTCTTTCCGGGCTCGCGGAGGCTGGGTTCCATCAGATTCAGGCCAGGAGGTGGGCCCGAGGGGAGGTTACGCGAGCCTTCCGGGCTGGGACCTGGTCTTCCGGCAGTTCGGTTCTGCAGGTAGGAAGGAAGTGGGTCACCCGGACGTTGGCCCCCTGGCTTTCTGTGTGACTCTTCGTGTGAGACGGTGGTTGTTACCTTACGGTGTGTGAGCCTGTCACCCGCGGTGCCTGTACACATCATATCTATGTGACTATGTGTGTGCGAGTGAGCGATGGTTGGTGCCACAGAGAGTGAGACTGAGTTGAGGCAGAAGGATAGTTTCTGCCTCTCTTGTTCCTCTGTCCTCGGCCTCTTTGTGACTGGAGTGTGTGAGTGAGACCATCATAGTTTTTGCGACTAGGGGCTATGGGTGAGGGTGACGGTGAAACTGCCGGTACCCATGGCTGCTGTGATCTGTGCAAGATGGTGGTTGGCGCTGTAGTTTTTAAGAATCTGTGTGTGTGTGTGTGTGTGTGTGTGTGTGTGTTTAGGAGCGGGGGACCGAATGAGACTCTTCTGCCACCAATATCTATTAAAGCCGGCCAGGTGATGCCAGTGTGCCACCAGGTTTCACAACCCGCTGACCCAGGAATTCCCTGTCGATCCTGTGGTTAGGACTAGGTGCTCTCACTGCCCTGGCCGGGGTTCAATCCCTGGTCAGTGAACTAAGATCTCCCAAACCGCGCAGTGGTGGGGAGACAGAATCACTTACCTACTGGAGAGGAGAAGGAAAGTGGAGTCAGAAAGACCTTTATTTCATTTTAATGCTGTTATTTATTAGCTGTGTCTTTATGCAAAAGGTTGCATCACTTGGAGTTTTTAACTGTAAAATCTGGAACATTTCTTGTTTAAATAATGAATTAGGAAGTTATTTGGGCACAGGTTAAATTGTTTGCAAGCAGATTCCTAGGTCTCCATTATGCTTTCTAGTGGAGGGAAGGGTGCAACAGAGGAAAGAAAAGCAGAAAAATTCTTGGCTGATGATTGTGGATGCTGCAAGGAAAGCCTAGTTTCTCATGTTCTCTTCCCCATCTCACTCATCTAAAGACACTGCCATTCCCCAGGAGAAGAGTCAAGGGAGTAAAGAATGGCTGTTGGACTTCTTAAAGCCATGTACCAGGTGAGTTGGTGTTTTCTTTTTCCTGAAATATTTTCCTCTTTTTTCAAAACAGGCGGACATTAATTTTCCTTCTGCTGAAGCTTCTGGGTAACCAATCATGTCACATTTTAAAACTCTCCAGTGGATTCCCACCTCATTCTGGACAAATGCTGAAGTCTTTGCCTTGACCTGCAAGGCTCTACATAATCTGGTCCCTGGCTATCCCTGTGACCTCATCTAATTTTTCTCACTCTGTCTGTATTTCACTCACTCAGTTGCAGCCATGCTAACTTTTTTGCAGTGAACTGAGTACATTCTGGACTCATGGCCTTGCACTTACTGTTCTCTCTGCCTAAAATGCTGTTCCCCTAGAAACAGAATAACTTCTTCATTCTAGATCCAGAAGTTCATTCATTCCACAAACTTTTTACTAAGTACCTGTTAATTAAGAGGGCTTAGTCCTTCTTTGCTGCTCTATCTACACTCACTCCTTTGTTGATTGCACCCTGTCTTACGGCTTTATATACCATCTATATGCCAACAACTACCAAACTGTATACAGCCCAGAACTCTCTCCAGAAATCCAGACTCATGTATCCAGCTATCCACTCAGCATCTTCATTTGATTGTAGAATGGATACCTCAAATTCAGATTTCTCAAACTGAGTGAAATGAGCCATTGAAAGTTCTGGAGCACAGGAATGGCATGATCTGATTCCCATTTATCACGATCACTCTGGCTGCTATTGAAAAGAAACTGAATGGGACAAGGATAGAAACAGGAAAACCAATTAGAAACTTCTTATATACTTCCCGTCTAAGATGTTCAAACTAAAATCTTCCATCAGGAAATTGTTTGTCGTACCTTGAAAATATATCCAGAACCTGACCTCTTTTTACTATTACCAGTTTCCATTCTGATGTAAACTATCATTCCTCACCTGGATTGTTGCTATGCTCTCTTAACTTGTCCCTCTACTTCCACCCTTACTGTCTTTAGTCTGTTTTCAACAGAGCAGCTACAGTGTTCCTGTTACACATCACATTATGTCATTCCTCTTCAGGACAGGGAGAGAAATAATGAAAACTAGAGACCACTGTTTCACATAGTTTAGCTGTAGGGAAAGAAGAAAAATAGGTGGTAACTGGAGGAAAAACTATAGTCAAAAAGGTTCTTTAAGGACAGGTATGTGTCTGTGGGCTGATTTAAAGATGCAGCAGAAAGGGAAATTGAAGATGAAGAGGAGAGAGGAGGGAATTTCTGGAAGACTGTGCTTGAGTAGCTGAGAGGATTTGTGGCCTAGGATACAAATGGAAGGGTTGACCTTTGCTAGGTAAGTGGGCTGTTCATTTACAGTAATAGGATCAAGTTAGAGTATATGGGCCAGGAACTTCCCTGGCGGTCCAGTGGTTAAGACTTTGCCTTCCAATGCGGGGGGTATGGATTCCATCCCTGATTGGGGCGCTAAGATCCCACATGCCTTGCAGCCAAAAAACCAACACATAAAACAGAAGTAGTAACAAATTCAATAAAGATTAAAAAAAGAGAGATTAAAAAACAGAGTGTATGGCCCACATGCAAGTAAAAGTGTAGATGTTGTGGGAATTTGTGGAAATCCTCTTAAAATGGCTTGTTTTTTGTTTTGTTTTTTTCAGCGAAACAAAGGTAGATTTTTAGCTGAGAGTAAGGATGGAGGGATTGAAGATGTGAGGAGAGGGAAGAAAGTATCAAATGGTCATTTGGGAGGGTAGGGGAAATGAATGGACTAGAGAATTGTATCATGTAGGTAGATAGAAATGTATTATTGTGGTTCACTTGAAGTTAGTGATCATGAATTTAAAATGAGACCAGTTAGAATTATTTCTTAAAAAAAAATTAATGTGTGCAGGGTACAGAAACCAAGTATGCTCAGTGATAGCTGTGGCCCAGATGAGTATAGTTAAGTGAAAAGGGGGCAGAGAAGTTGAGAGTATATGCCTGGGTGTGATTATAACAAATGGTTGTTCTAGGATGTGAGGGTATGTGGGAATGAAGAGCAGTGAAAATGTAAGATTAATGATTTGTAGGTTCTAGTGGGGTCAAAGGATGATCCTAATTAGGGTATGCATACTAGTCACTTCAATCCTGTCCTACTCTTTGCGACCCCAGAGACTATAGCCTACCAGGCTCCTCTGTCCATGGGATTCTCCCGGCAAGAATACTGGAGTGGATTACCATGCCTTCCTCCAGGGGATCTTCCCAACCCAGGGCTTGAACCCATGTCTCATATGTCTCCTGCATTGGTGGGTGGGTTCTTTACCACCAGCGCCACTGGGAAGCCCATCCTAATTAGGGTACCAGGGGGGGGGGGGGGGGGGAATTGCAATATAGGTGGTAAAAGTGAGAGTAGGAGAATTGAGATTATGGTGGGGTTGGTACTAACTGATAATGACAAGGTCTAGGGCATGATCATGAAAGTGACTGTAGAAGTGTGGAGGACAAGCTTATTGGAGAAGGTGGGATCAGAGAACTGAGAGGCCAGGTTGTTGGAAGGGTTATTTTTATGAATATTGAAGTGACCAAAGATTATGTATAACGGGAATAGCATTGGAGAAAGTGACAGTAAGACAAGATACTAAAGTGTTCAAGGAAGGACAAAGAATTGGTATCTACCAGAAACTGGTAGATGATTAAAAGAAGAAGGGATCATATACAGCTACAGCCTGATTTCATGAGATGGAAAACTAGGTATATTTTCGGGAAGAGGGTGGGACAGTGGTCTGAAAGCAAGTATAAGGAGCTAAGAGGTCACTTACCTCAGCTTCATGTGCTATAGTACAAGGGATGTGAGAAATAAGTCAGTCAGTACATGACAAGGCTTCAGGGGAAGTTGTCTTCTCTGCTGAGAACAACGTGTCTGTAAGGCAAAATGGTCAAGGGAACTGTTTCTTCAGATGGGTTTGATTATAATTTTGAATGGAGTTTGAAACCAAGTATTTGGTTGGAGGTCAAATATTTTCAGATGTTCTTTGTTAGAGGTCAGATATTTGAAGGTTAGAATTTAAGCTCCTTGTATTGACACTGTAATTATTTTCATTGACTGTATAAATGAAGGACTCAGTGAAGAATGTGTATATCATATATAAAAAATTTATGTGTTTATTATACATATCTATGTAAGCTAAGGAAAACATTTTTGGAAGCATGTATATGACCAAACCAAACAGGAACATTTCTGCAATATATTAGGGATGTTATTGCTAGGTCAAAGAGGGAGAAATTCACAAACTACTTCATATAATTAAGAAAAAAAGTTGCTGAGTGTTGAAAGACACTTTAAGAATAATTAATTTTCTTGCTCAGTCACTAAGTTGTGTCCAGCTCTTTGTGACCCCATGGGCTGTAGCACACCAGGCTTCTCTGTCCTTCACTATCTCCCAGAGTTTGCTCAAACTTTATTTTGCAGAGAGAGTTTTTTAAACTATGACAAAATTGAATAAAATGTCCAATAAAATAATCTTCTTGGTTTGACAGATTCACCTCTTGTAATTTTGTAAAAAAAAAAACACAAAATAATTTACATGTGTGTATATATCCCCACACACACATTATGTATATTAGTTTTCATTAGATGGTCACATTATGGAAACCTGGAATCAGCTGAATCATAGCATAACTCCAAGTTTTTAAGAACTTTGCTTAGCCACTATAGGCCAAAATACTATTATGAAGGGAAGACTCATTTCTTCACACAAAATTTTAAGTATTCTGGATTAAAGTATTTGCATTTTAATGGAATTGATGATTTGTTTTGCTTGGTATAATACAATTTTGGGAGATACAGTAAGCACTTTATGGTCTCATTTTACATCCTCTTATAGCTTCTTGACTTTTGCAAAACATTCATTCATTAATTCAGTTTATTCAGCAAATATTTAAATAAGCCTCATGTGTGTCAGATACTTTTCTGTAACTGGGATATAGCAGTGACTAAAACAAAAACATACTTTGCCCTCCCAGACTTTATATTTTAGTGGAGGTGGGGAGCAGACAATAAATAACAGAATAATTAAGTACCACGGAGAAAAATAAGCAGGGTTAGGGGAATAGGGAACTGGGATAAGAACATTGCTGTTTTTATACAGAATGATCTGAGAAGTACAAAAGCCCTGGGGGGGAACATTCTCCACATCTGAAGGTATATCTGGGAGCCCCGTGTGCCTGGGGCAGAATGAATGAGGTGAGTATGGGAAGAGATAAGGTTATTTCATTTCATTTCAGGAGTTGGTGACCTTCAGAGATGTGGCTGTAGACTTCTCCCAAGAGGAATGGGATTACCTAAATCCTTCTCAAAGGCATCTGTACAGTAATGTGATGTTGGAGAACTACAGGGTTTTGGTATCACTGGGTAAGAATGTCTTCTTGCAAAACTGAGCTTCTACTCATAAGGGTATCATTGTGATTTTGGGGGTTAGCATCTGTAGTGTTTGGCGGAATGTCTGCTGCCTGTGCCAAAGTAACAGGTTAATATTTGTGACTTGGCAGTGAATGGCTCTGCTATTAATCTGTTGGAAATTTCAGCTTCCCTGTCCGTTGTATGCATGTCCTCATCACATTTTTCTCTGGCTTACTGTAAGCCCCCTCTTCCCCAATGATCAAATAATTGAATGTGAGTTCTCAGATATCTACAGCATGACCAAATTTGGTTTCTTTTCATCTACGCAGGACTTTGCTTTTCTAAACCAAGTGTGATATTATTGTTGGAACAAGGGAAGGAGCCCTGGATGGCGAAGAGAGAGATGACAAAAGACTTGTGCACAGGTAAGTGAAGAGAAAATAGGCACGCAAAAACCTTTGCAGGATACAGCCCAGCTTGACTCAAAGGTAGCACCTCTTCACTCTGTTGTTGGCATGTTCCTCTCAAATGTTCTAGGTCTTAGTAGAAACTTGAGTCCTTTGAGGTTGTTCTCCGAAAGCTGATATTCTGAACTGTCTCTCCTTGCCCACTTTACCCTCCCTTCTCTGAGTCTCCTTCCTTTTTCTAGTTTCATAAGCATCTTCCAGCCTTTCTGTTCTGTTTTGTTTTAATTTTGGCTGAGCTGGGTCTTTGTTGCAGCACACATGCTTTTTCTAGTTTCGGCTCAAGAGCTTCTCTTGTTGCAGTGCAAAGGCTTCTCATTGCGGTGTGCAGGTTTCTCTTGTTTCAGAGCATGGGCCCTAGATCTTGGGGGCCCAGTAGCTGTGGTGCTTAGTTGCTTGGCAGCCTATGGGATCTTTGCATCCATTGAATTGGAATGCAGATTCTTAACCACTGGACCACAAGGGAAGTCCCCTCTTCCAGCCTTTACCAAGCTCAGGTGCACAAGCTTCCCTCAGCCCTGTGTCTGGCCCTTCATCTTCTGTCTGCGTGAAATTTCAAAATAAAGCTTTCAACATCCAAAGGAAAAAAAAAAAGAATCTTTTCCTAATCTGATGACCTTTTGAGCTCTATGCACAGCTGTAACATCAAAGTAAATTTCAAACCCTGACACCCACATGAAGTGAAAATTTGAGAAACTGACTTAATCTCTCCGTGCCTTTGTTTTTCATCTGTAAACTAGGATAATATTTTAAAAGAGCTTTCAACAGTTCCTCTCTCATATTATGAGCTCAAAAGCTGATAGCTACTAGTATTATAATAGTAGTAATATATCTCTGAATGCCTCATTTTTCTCTTAATGGTCAGTTCATTCATTCTTTTAATCAAGATTATTGAATTTGTACTTTAAACAGAGTACTTGCAAGATGCTAAGGTGTTATACAAAAATGTAAAAAATCAAATAATTGATAGGCTTGTAGAAGAAATACAATATAGCTGTAAACAGCATATATAAAAAGAAAGCTGACATAAAGGAAGCTCAGAGAGAGGTGAGAGAGGAATCTGGTTAATTGAGAAAATAGGCTTTAACAAAAACACAGGTTAGAAGCTAGAAAACATCTAAGAGAGAAGAGGTTAAGAGTTTAGCTTTGTGGTGTAGGAATGGTTTTCATACAGACATAGGATGTATTCAGGTAAAATGGAAGATTAAAATTCAGAATAAAATTAGGGTCTCTGTAAATATCTCTGTCAACACTACTCCCCATCTCATTCCACCCCCATCTCGACTACCTCTCCTCAAACTTTTATGTTCTTGTTCAGATTTCTAAGAAAAATTTTTGATGTGGAACTGTAGTGTCAAAGAAGACATGGCTAAATTTTATTAATTATTATTATTAAATAAATTACACACACATAAATATATATTAGCCTAAATATGTAGTTTAAGTAATAATATAACAAAAAATGTACCTACTTCTTAACTTAAGAAATAGAAGATTATCAGTGCCATTTTAGGCCTTTGAGGGTTCCTTTTTAGTGATGTATCGCTCCCTACTTTTGGCCCATCCCTACCCCTCACTAGAGTAACCATTATCCTACAACTTTGCTTATCATTTCTTGACTTTTCTTTGTAGTTTTTCCACATAATCCCTAAGCAAAATATTTATATTTGCATATTTTCAATTTTCTTATGAAAATGGAAATACATTGTGCTGGTAATTCTGACTTTTTCAACTCAAAATTATATTCCTCAGATTCATCTATATTGATTTTAGTCACTATTTTTCATTGAAATTTTTTCCTGGTGAAATGTAATATATTCCACTGTGAAAATCATCATTTATCCACTGAAGGGCATTTGAATTGTTTCAGTCTTCTGTTATTATAAATGTTACTGCTATGAACCTTATTACGTGTGACTGATGGTGCACATATGCTGGAGTTCATGTTGAGAATATAGCCAGGAATTTACTGCATAATGCTATTTTACTTTCCAGATTACTTGTACTAACTTACATTTCTAATAGCTGTGTGTGAGAGTATTCATTGCTCCAGACTGAGAATTAACAAATTTAAAATTTTTTGCAAATTTGACATGTGTGAAATATTTACTTATACTTGTCATCTGAATTTCCTTGATTACTAAAAAATATTTGGGATCTAATTTATAAAAGGCTATTTTGATTTCCTCTTCTGTTAAGTGCCTGCTCAGTCCTTTGTTCAGTTTGAGAGAGATATATATTTTTATGAGGTATTGTTGATATACATATATTTCAGGTATATAACATAGTGATTCAGTATTTTTATAGATTATACTTCATTTAAAGTTATTATAAAATATTGGCTATCCTCCCTGCGCTATACAATATATCCTTGTTGCTTTTATTTATTTATTTATTTGGCCACACTGTGCAACTGGTGGGATCTTAGTTCCCCAATCAGGGTTCAGACCTGGGCCTATGGCAGTGAAAGCACTAAGTCTTACACTCCCAGTATGTCATAGCTTTATCCATTCATCTGTTAATGAACAGTTAGGCTGTTGTAAACAATGCTGCTATGAACACTGAGGTGCCTGTATCTTTTTGAATTGATGTTTTCATTTTCTTTGGATATATACCCAGGAATGGAATTGCTAGATCATACGGTAGTTTTCTGATCATATTTAGTTTTCTGAGGAACCTCTGTACGGTTTTCCACAGTGGCTGTACCAATTTACATCCCTACCTACAGTGTAGGAGGGTTCCATTTCCTTCACATTCTCACCATCATTTGTTATTTCTGGTCTTTTTAATGATGACCATTCTGACAGGTATGAGATGATATCTCATTGTAGTTTTGATTTGTGTAGCCTATGATTTTTCATATTTTAAGAAACCTTTCTGCATTCTGAAGTCATATGGGTATTCTCAAACTGTCCTCTATAGATTCTTCTTTACATTTAGTGCCATAGTCCAAAAATTGATTTTTGAGATTGAAGTATTTAATTTCTACTCCTTATGGAAAACCAAGTGTCTTAGACATTTACTGAAGAAGTGAGCTTTCTTTGCTTATTGTCCTGAATGCTACCTCTTAATATATCAGGTTATATTAGGTTGGCCAAAATCTTCGTTTGGATTTTTAGTAAGATGCCACAGAAAACCCTAATGAACTTTTTGGCCAACGTAATAGTATATTTATTAATCTGATTTTGACCTCTGTTCCATTCCATTGATTCTGTTTCCTTTCGCCAGTACCACACTATCTTTTTAAAAAATTTATTTATTTTTAATTGGAGGATAATTGCTTTATAATATTGCATTGGTTTCTGCCATATATCAGTATGAATCAGCCATAGGTATACGTATGTCCCCCTCTCTTGAAAGTACCACATTATCTTAAAAAAATATTTTAATGTAAAAACTGAATATTTGTTAGAGTAAGTCCCTATACCTTCTTTATGTTCTTCAGAATTTGCCCTTTGGACATCTAACTGAAGTTTTTAGGTCAGCTTGTTAGTTTCCACCAGAAAACAACAAAAAGCTATTGGCTTTTGGTTTAAATTTTATTTATTCTACTTATTGATTTTGGATTTTTTTTTCTATTTGTAAACATAGTTTATCTTTCTGTTTACTTAGATTTTTTTAATTCTTTCAATGTGTTTTAGAATTTTCTCTATAAAGGACACACACATCTTCTATTAGATTAATTTCTAGACATTTAAATTTTGTTCCTGTGTTAAACGTTCTCTGTGTTTTCAGTTTGTTGCTCATACACAGAAATAAAATTAACTTTTATACTTTGACCTTATATCTAGCAACATTGGAAAACTTGTACTACTATTAGTAATTTTTAGATTTCCTTTACTTTTTCTGTGGGTGAGTATGTCTGAATAATGGCAGTTTCTTCACTTTAAATTCTTAATCCTTAATTTCTTTTTTCTATTATCCTTAGATCGCCAATACAGTATGAATCAAAGTAGTGATGGCAGGTATTTTTATCAATTTCTGGCCTCAATTGAAGTGCTTTGTATATGCTAAGTCACTTCAGTCGTGTCTGACTCTTTGCGACCTTATGAACTGTAAGCCCACGAGGCTCCTCTGTCCATGGGGATTCTCCAGGCAAAAATACTGGAGTAGGTTGCCACAGCGTCCTCCAGGGGATCTTCCCGACCCAGGGACTGAACCCACATCTCCTGCATTGTCAGGCAGGTTCTTTACCACTGTGCCACCTAGGAAGTGCTATAATATTTTGTTATTAATAATTCTGATGTTTAAAGGTTTCTGGTAGATACCCTTTCATTACCATTTGTTAAGAGTTTTGATTGTAGAAAGCTTTTGAATTTCAATAAATGTTTTTCTATATCTGTAGGTGATTAGACGATGTTTTCTTTTTTATGTAGTGAATTATGTTTTTAATGTTGAACCAATCTTGTATTCCTGAGACAGACCTATCTTTATCTTTTCCATTCATAGCTAGTTGCTCTGTGCCAATATTTTCTTTAGGTTTTTTGCATCTGTGTCAGTGAGGTTGGCCTTCAATTTTCCTTTCGTGTACTCCTTGTCAGATCTTAGAATCAAAGTTGTCCTAATCTCATAAAATCTTTTTCTTCCTTAGAAGATTTTGGGTAAAATAAAAATGTTTGTTTTTGGATGACTGGTAGAACTTTGTTCATCTTGGCCTGGGATTTTTTATGTATGAAAAGAATTTAATAATTCAATTACTATTATAAGAATGTTTTTTATTTCTTCTATAGTTGTGGAGTTATGGTATTTTTCTAAAGATTTATACTTCTCATGTAAGTTTTCAGATTTATTAAAGTTATTATTTTCTCTTATCTAAAGTTGGTAGTATATGTAATAATCAGAGAAGGCGATGGCACCCCACTCCAGTACTCTTGCCTGGAAAATCCCACGGATGGAGGAGCCTGGTAGGCTGCAGTCCATGGGGTCGCTGAGTCGGACCCGACTGAGCGACTTCACTTTCACTTTTCACTTTCATGCCTTGGAGAAGGAAATGGCAACCCATTCCAGTGCTGTCTATGGGGATGCACAGAGTTGGACATGACTGAAGCGATTCAGCAGCAGCAGCAGCAGTATATGTAATCATGACCTGTTCTTCCTTCTAAAAAGAGAGAAACAAATCTTTCAACTTATTAATGTTTTCAGACATTTTTTACCTCACTGATTATCTCTAATCTATCTTTAAATTTTTGTTAGGTAGTTCTCCTCTATTTTATTCCTCCTACATTTTTATGCTATTTTCTCTCTTTTAAAATATTTATAAAAATTTTGTTTATTTTATTTTTGGTTGTGCTTGGCCTTTGTTGCTGCGTGCAGCCTTTTTCTAATTGGGGTGAGTGGGGGCTACTCTTCATTTTTGTGCCTATAGGCTCCTTGTTGTGGTGGCTTCTCTTGTTGCAGAGCACAGGCTGTAGGCACACAGGCTCAGTAGTCGGAATATGTGGGCTCAGTGTTCGGGCTTTTGGGCCTTAGACCACACTGGCTTCAGTAGTTGTGGTGTGTGGGCTTGGTAGTTGCAGCTCACAGTCTCTAAAGCACTGGCCCAGTAGTTGTGGCACATAGGCTTAGTTGCTCCGAGGCATGTGGAATCTTTCCAGACCAGGGATCAAACCCATGTCCTCTGTATTGGCAGGCAGATTCAAATCCACTATACTACCAGGGTCGTCTTTTTTTTTTTTTTTTTTTTTAGCTTTTAAACTTAGATAATTCAGTGTTTTTGAGGCTTTCTCTTTTCTAAGCGTTTAAGACTATGTTAGGAATATAGTCCACATGTTTTGATATGTAGTCTTTTTGTTATCATGTATATCTTAGCATTTTCTAATTTCCACTGATTTTTTTTTTTCTTGACCATGAATTATTTGGAAGCTTTAAGTTCCAAATTTAAGTTTTTGTTTTAACTACATTACAGGTGGAGGATACGGTCTGTTTAATATGCATGCTTTGAAGTACTTTGAAGCCTATTTTATGTCTAGGGAGTAAATTTTGATAAACTGTGTGTTCTGGAAAATGTCTGCTGCTTGTGTAGTACAGCATTTGATACATGTTCATTGGATTAAGCTCAATAACTGTGCTGGTCAATTCTTCTAAGTCTATTGATTTTTAAAAAAAAATCTCCTTGAGCAGTATTATGGAAGTGTTTTATAATATGTTTTGGGGATTATCTTTCTGGTAATCCCAGAAAGATTATCTTTTGGTGAATTCTTCTATTATTATTACTCTTTAGTGATGATTCTTCCCTTAACTATTTAGCTTGATAGAACTTTATAAAGGCCTTCTTTTGTTACTATTTCTTTAGTGTAGTTTTCTTCACTCCTTTACTCTCTTACTTTCTATGTGTTTCTTTTGTGAACAGTATATAACTAAACATTTTTTTTGTCCAGTCTAATAATCTAATTGTGTTATTGTTGAGTTTTAGCAGTTCTTTATGTATTCTGAATATTAACCTCTTTTCAGATACATAATTGGCAAATATTTTGTCCCATAATCTCTGTGGGTTGCCTTTCACTCTGTTGATTGTGTCCTTTATGCACAGTAAGTCTTTAATTTTCATGAAGTTCAATTTGTCTACTTTGTTCTTTTATTACCTATGCTTTTGGTATCATAACCAATAAATCATTGCTAAATATAATGTCATGAAGATTTTCCCTATGTTTCCTTCTAAGAGTATTTTAGTTTTAAGTTTTAGGTTAAGTCTTTTATCCATTTTGGGTTAATTTTTATGTGTGGTGTAACAACTTCTTTGTTTTACATGTGGATATTTAATTTTTCTAGCATCATTTAAATTTTCTAGCATCTAGCATAAATTTTCTAGCATCTAGCATTTATTGAAAAGCCTGTCCTTTTCCCCATGGAAAGGTCTTGGCACACTCATCAAAAATCATTTGACAATATATATAAGGATTTGTTTCTGAGCTCTCTATTTGCTATACACACACACACACACACACACACACACATATATCTTTATGTCATATCACAGTGTTTTGTGTACTGTAGCTTTGTAATATGTTTTGAAATCAGGAAGTGTGACACTTCCAACTACCTTCCTCCTTTTCAAGATTCTTTTGACTATTCAGAGTCCATTAAGATTACATATGAATTTTAGGATTGGTTTTTCTATTTCTGGAGAAGTCACTGGGATTTTGATAGATATTGCATTGAATCTGTAGATAGCTTTGGGTAGTGTGGACATCTTAACAGTATTAACTTCTAATCCATGAACACAGGATGTCTCCATTTATTTACAGTTATCTTTTAATTTCTTTCACCAATGTTTTATAGTTTTCATTGTATAAGTCTTTCACCTTGATTAATTCTGAAGTATTTTATTCTTTCTGTTGCTGTGGTAAATGGAGTTGTTTCCTTAATTTTCTTTTCAGATTGTTCATTGTTAATGTATAGAAATGCAGTTGATTGGTGTATGTTGACTTTGTTTTCTGACTCTGTGCTGAGTTTGTTGTAACGAGTGTTTGTTTTTCTTTTGTGGAGTGTTAAAAATGTTTATGTGTAAGATCATGTTGTCTACAAACAGAAATGATTTTATTTCCTCTTTTCTAATTTCAGTGCTTTTTATTTGCTTTTCTTGCCTAATTGCTCTGACTGGAGTCATTTCTGACTTCAGTTGAATTGCTCTTTCAGTCTAAAGGTTCATCAGTTTTGTTGATCTTACTGAAAAACAAACTCTTGGTTTAATTGATTCTTTCTATTGCTTTTTAAATTTTCTGTTTGGTTTATCTCTGCTTGAATCTTTATTATTTTTTCTTCTTTCTTCTACATTTGGTTTAGTTTGCTCTTTTTCTAGTTAATATTTATTTGATATTTTTCTTCTTTTGTGATGTAAACCTTCACAGCTATAACTATTTCTGATGCATCCCATAAATTTTGGTATGTTGCACTTTTATTTTCATTTGTTGTAAGATATTTTTAAATTCCTCTGTGATTTCTTCTTTGACCCACTGATTGTGTAAATGTGTGCTGTTTAATTTCCATGTATTTGTGGATTTTCCAGTTTTTATATTGCTATTGATTTATAGTTTCAGTCCATTATGATTAAAAAAGATACTTAGTATGATTTCAATCTTCGAAAATTTATTGAGATTGTTTTATGGGCTAACATATAGTCTATCCTACATTCATGTATATTTTTTGGTGAACTTTAGAATTAAAAAGAATTTTTTTTTTAAGTCACAATATTTTTGTTTTGGCCATACAGTTTGGCTCACAGGATCTTAGTTCCCTGACCAGGGATTGAACCCAGACCCATGGCAGTAAAAGTGTTGAGTGCTAACCTCTGGACCACCAGGGAATTTCTTCAAAAAAAGAAAAAAATTCTTGCAAAGAGTTTGCCAAACTGTAAAATCTGAGAGGACAGCATTCTACAAGGTTGTGCTTATTTCAGACACCAGCTGCAAGTTGGGGCATCCTTAGGGCCACCCTTATTTCTGACCAGCTGGCTGCACATTTGAGAATGCCTACAGTCACCCTCAGGTTTGATAATTCACTAGAATGACTCACAGAACTCAAGTGTATTATTATGATTACACTTTTACTGTAACAAAGACTGCAGATCAGAATTAGCCAAAAGGAGAGGCCCCAAAGGTGGAAGGCCGGGAGAGTTGCAGATGTAAGGTTTCAGTTGTCATAAGGGCCCATCGGGCATCTCAGTATTCAAAAGAATATTACCAGCCAGGGAAGCTCTCTTGAGCTTCAGTGTCCAGAGTTTTTAGTGTTTTTGGGGAGGTGGGGTGGCAGGAGGAGGTTAGTTTTGTTTTGTTTCAGTATGTAGACATGACTGAGTGAATCATTACCCAATGTGACTCAATCTCCAAGCCTTTCTTCCTTTCCCAAAAGTCAGACTGATATGGTGGCTCAAAGCTCCAACCCTCTGATCATATGGTTGGTCTTTCCAACATGGTTTGCCTCCAGCCTGAGTCATCTCCTTAGCAAAAACTACCTAAGGAGTCATCATGAGTCACCTTATTAGTGTTAACTATCAGGTGTAGTCCAAGAGGCTCACCATGAATAACCAAAGACCTCCTTCCAGGAGTTCAGATGACTTAGAGGTAACCTCTTGGGAAACAGGGACAAAGGCCTGCCACATTCTTTATTGCATAGTTCTTTTAAGAAATCACAGTAGGCTTTGACTGTAATTGAATGAACATAATAGGTAAATTTGATGAGACTTTGTGGCTTTACCATGTTGGTTCCTCATATAAAAAGCAAGGTGTGCATCTTCTCCATTTATTCAGTTTTTAGGGGGTGGTCCCTTATTAGAATTGTAAAGTTTTTTTCCTTCTGCTTTCTTCTATTGCTTTTTAAAATTGATTCTAAAATTGCAAGATAATATTCTTATTTGAAAAAAAGAAGTATAAATAGTATAGTACTTTTCCACATAGCTTCTGTGTTCTATTATGTGCCTTTATCTATGTGGTGTTTTGCAAGTACCAATGTATACTTTATATATAAAGAAAGATAATTCTTATTAATGATTACTGTTATTAGCCATTGTTTTATTATTTATGTTCATGACATTTCTTTCATCTTTTTATCTGCTGTGTTTGGTTTCCAAGATTGTAGTTCCCTAACCAGGGATTGAACCCAACCCTCCACAGTGAAAGCATGGAGTCCTAACCCCTGGACAGCCAGAGAATTCCCTTTGTGTCATTTCTTAATAATGTATTCCAAACTGTGTATGTTATTGTGAAAGTGTATTTTATTCTTTTTTGGTATAAATCATTGAACAAGTTGATTTTTATTATAACCTTTAATATCATGTGGTATTAATGTTCTCACCTCTGATTTTTTCTTGCTTACATTTGCCCTTCTTAATATCTTTTGGTTTCTCCTCTTTTCCTGAATATCTTTATGTTGGAGTGCTCTGGGGTTTATTCCTTTGCTCCTTTCTCTTCTATATATGCTCATTCTCTTGATAATACAGACTTGTGAAATACCATCTATATGCTGGCAACTCCCAATTTAAAAATCTCGAATCCAGACTTCTTTTTATTTTGAGGTACAGTTGATTTAGTGTGGGCTTTCCTGATGGTTCCAGGATAAAGAACCTGCCTGCCAATGCAAGAGACACAGTATTGATCCCTGGGTTGGGAAGATCCCCTGGAAAAGGAAATGGCAACCCACTCCAGTATTCTTGCCTAGGAAATCCCATGGACACAGGAGCCTAGCAGGCTACAGTTCATGGAGTCACAAAAAGTTGGACACAACTTAGCAACTGAGCATGCACTCATAGTTCATGATTTAGTGTATTATATTAGTTTAAGATATACAACATAGTGATTCAAAAGTTTTATAAATTATACTCCATTTATAGTAATTATAAAATACTCTCTATATTCTCTGCTCTGTACAATATATTCTTGTAGCTTATTTTATGCATAGCAGTTTGTACCTCTAAATCCTCTGCCCCTATCTTGCATCCCCCTGTGTCCTTCTCCTTATTAATTTGATCTCTGTCAACAGTGTGGGAGGGTTCACTGGCCAATGTTGACGGCTGTTCCATCTTTCCATTGTTCAAACCATAAACTTGGAAGGCATGTTTATCTTATCTCTTTCTGTTACATTCTATATCCAATCTGTAAGGATATCTTCTTGGCCTTTCCAAGAGGAAAAATTAAATAGAATCTGACCACCTCTTTATATCTTCATTGATATCTCTCTGGTCTAAATAATTATTATTTCTCGCATTGATTGCTACAATAGTAGGTCCCTTTTCTTCTCTTCTTGCTCTCCACCTTCCAGTAATTTCATTAAACTGTAACTAGATGTCACTTCTGTACTCATACCACTTCATTGGCTCATACCACTCATACTACTCATACCACTTCAGTGGCTCTCCATCTCACTCAGAGTAAAAGCCAAGTTCCTTAGGAAGCCTATAAAGCTTAAATAATCTTAATTATCCTTTACTTCTGACTTCATCTCACCCCTCTCTAGCCACATTGACCTTCTTGTTATTCCTCAGACAAACCAAACATGCCTTTGCTTTTAGGCTGTTTCTTCTGTCCAGAATGTTCTTTGTCTGAATATCTAAGTGACTAACTTTTTCACTTCCTTCAATTCTTTGCTTCAGTGTTAACTTATTTATGATTCCCTCCTTTGACTTCACCATCACTCCTGATCTCTTTTACCCTGCTTTTCTTTTTCCATAGCACTTAGTACCTTCTAACATACAATAAAATTTACTTATTTAGCATTTATTTCTGGTCTCCCTAAGAGTGTAAGATCCATGAAGGTAAGGATCTTCATTTCTTTCTGAAATGAAACTGAAAGCATATAGAATAGTACCTGGCACAAGGTTCAATGAATGTTCTTGAAAGAAGTAACCATAAGAGTGGAGATTATTTCAGTTCCTGTATTATTCATACATGCATAAAATTATAACCAGGTCCAACCACCTACACAAATCCTTATTGACCTATGATTTACTGTATTGATTTCCTTATAATTCTAATCATTCCTCCTCGAGTTTGTTGTTGTGGTTCAGCCACTCGGTCGTGTCCAACTCTTTGTGACACCATGGACAACAGCACAGAAGACCTCCCTGTCCATCATCATCTCCTGGAATTTGCTCAAACTCATGTCCATTGAGTCAGTGATGCCATCCAACCATCTCATCCTCTGTTGCCCCCTTCTCCTCATGCCCTCAATCTTTCCCAGTATCAGGGTCTTTTCCAGTGAGTCAGCTCTCACATCAGATGGCCAAAGTATTGGAGCTTCAGTATCAGTTTTCCAATGAATATTCAGGGTTGATTTCCTTTAGGACTGACTGGTTTGACCTCCTTGCAGTCCAAGGGACTTTCAGGAGTCTTCTCCACTCTTCTCCTCCAGTTACTCCATGACTTATTTTCAGTTATTGTCTTTGTACTCTTCAGAACTACAAAAACCAGTGTTCTTATTTGCTGTTAAATTCACACACTTTATAGATGCACTTTTATAAATGTACCCTCTGGTACTTAATAGAGAATTTTTTTTTATTATTATTTTTCAGACTGGGAATCTATGTGTGAGACTGAAGAATTAACCTCAAAGCAGGACATTTATGAACCACAATCATCTCAGAAGGTAATAGAAAAACTTACAAGCTATGGCCTTGAGTACTCCAGCTTGAAAGAAGAATGGAAATGTGAGGGCCATCTTGAAGGGCAACCAATGAATCAGAAAGCATGTTTCAAGGAAGAGACAATCACTCATGAAGAAGCCCCTGTTAATGAAAGAGGACAAGAATATAACAAAACTTGGAGAAGTTTCCATCCCAACACACTACTTCATACACAACAGATAATCCCCAAAGAGGAGAAAATACATAAACATAACACACATAAAAGCTTAAAAAAAAAATTAATTGCCATTAAGCCCAAGAGTATCTATACAGAGAAGAAACTTTTGAAATGTAATGACT
Source organism: Bubalus bubalis (assembly GCF_019923935.1). Taxonomy (NCBI): domain Eukaryota; kingdom Metazoa; phylum Chordata; class Mammalia; order Artiodactyla; family Bovidae; genus Bubalus; species Bubalus bubalis. The sequence goes on from NC_059174.1 coordinate 47,136,189, forward strand.
GTGAAAAAGTCTTCAGCCAGAGCTCATCCCTTACTCTTCATCAAAGAATTCATACTGGAGAGAAACCCTATAAATGTGTAGAATGTGGGAAAGCATTCAGCCAGAGATCAAATCTTGTTCAACATCAGAGGATTCATACTGGAGAAAAACCTTATGAGTGTAAGGAATGTAGGAAAGCCTTCAGTCAGAATGCACACCTTGTTCAACACCTGAGAGTTCATACTGGAGAAAAACCTTATGAATGCAAGGTGTGTAGGAAAGCCTTCAGCCAGTTTGCTTACCTTGCTCAACATCAAAGAGTCCATACTGGAGAGAAACCCTATGAATGTATTGAATGTGGGAAAGCATTTAGCAATAGATCATCTATTGCTCAACACCAGAGAGTTCATACTGGTGAGAAACCTTATGAATGTAACGTCTGTGGGAAAGCATTTAGCCTTCGTGCATACCTTACTGTACATCAGAGAATACATACTGGAGAGAGACCCTATGAATGTAAGGAATGTGGGAAGGCTTTCAGCCAGAATTCACACCTTGCTCAACATCAGAGAATTCATACTGGAGAAAAGCCTTACAAATGTCAGCAATGTAGGAAAGCATTCAGCCAGATTGCCTACCTTGCTCAACATCAGAGAGTTCATACTGGAGAGAAACCCTATGAATGTATTAAATGTGGGAAGGCTTTTAGCAATGATTCATCCCTTACTCAACATCAGAGAGTTCATACTGGAGAGAAGCCTTATGAATGTAATGTTTGTGGAAAGGCTTTTAGTTACTGTGGATCCCTTGCCCAACACCAGAGAATTCATACTGGAGAGAGACCCTATGAATGTAAGGAATGCAAGAAAACTTTCAGGCAGCATGCACACCTTGCTCATCATCAGAGAATCCATCTTGGGGAGTCACTCTCACCACCCAATCCAGTCAATCACCAAGTCCTGTAGACTATTTCATAAATACTTTTGGAATTTATACTCTTTTCTCTATCTCTAATATTGCCATCCTAGTTTAAGACCTCATCTCACATGGATCACTCTATAGCTCTCTTTTTAAAAAAATTTTTAAATTATCAAAGTATGACAACACATTTAAAGGAGACTTGGAAAATACAAAACAAAGTTATATAGTTCCACTATATATTACAATTATTTTTTTAAGTAGATAAATTAAGACTTTTAGTTGGAGTTTCAATATCAAACTCTCAAAAATTAATAGAGTGAATAGGCAGAAAAGTAGAAGGATATAGTAGAATAGAAAAGCACTATTTATGAACCATTTCAACATAATTAAGATTTATATAATTTTCACACAACAGTAGGGTATAAGTTCTATTGAAGTTCCCATAGACTATAAACCAAGAGACTCTGTAACATATCCAGGGATGTAAAATGAGGTGCAAATGTTTCATGGTCTAAAAGTATTTAAATCATACAGAGTCTGTTCTCTTATCACTGTGGAATTATGTTAGGAATCAGTATGAAAAGATATTTGAAAATAACCTACACATTTTCAAGTGCAATGTGACATTTACCAAGAGAGATCTTTGACTTAGCCATCAAAAGCCTCAATGAAGTTAAAAGACTGGAAAAGCACAGAGGGTGAGTGCACAGAAGAAAGCATGTAAATGAGAAATTAATATCAAAATTAGAAATTAATATCAAGGATACTTTAAAAAACCCATGTATTAGGAAATTAAATGTCCACTTTTAAATGATGGGTGTATCTAAGAAACCATAACAAGGAAAATTAGAAAACATTTGTAACAATAAAAATGAAAAGAGAATTTATCAGAATTTGTTTCATGCCCAATGCAGCTAAATACAGTGTGGAATCTTGAGTAAGATATGAAGACTAATAATGGACTCTAGCATAAAATTTTGTGAAATTTGAACCAAATCTATAGTTACTGTATCACATGTTAATTTCTTGTTTTTTTTTTTAACAACATAGTATTTCTTTATATTCTCGGAATTGAAGTTTCAAGCATCATTCAAAAAAAATTTTTTTTTAATCACTTCTAGACTTTTACCAGTAATACTAGATGCCAGAATAAGTGGGACTATATCAAAGTTTTGAGTGAATATAAATTAGAAATCTAGCATTCTATTCATACTTAGTCAAACAAGTGGAGCCAAAATGTCATAAATTTTTTCGCTAAGCAAAAATTCATATTTTAAAAATATATATATTATAATATTATATATGTATGTATGTATACAAAAGCTTTTCTACTACACTTGATAAAGGCTTGAGAAAGAACAACAAAAAATGAGACAGAGATTGGAAAACCAAGTAAATGAAATGGGAGAACTGAATATGAAATAGAAAAAGTGAAACTAGATAAAAGTAAAAGATCATCATGTAGTCCAGTTGTTTTTAAACATGGCTGCTCATTAGAATCACATCTGGGGTTTTAGGGGGAAAAGTAATAACCTGGGCATTTGTGTTTTTTTAAAATTTCCAAGCTATTTCTAATGTGCATCTGGATTTTCAAAAGTGATTACTAAATGGTAGTTTCAGCTATAGAATTCTATTAGTTTCTGTTGACCAATCATGAGGATCACTCTATAGCTTTCTAACAGATCTTCCTGTATCAATTTTTGGTCCCCTTAAATTCATTTCCCACCATGCACTCAAAATGAACATTTTCAAGTATAATAATACATCACTGCCTTGCTGTTGTTCTTTAACATCTACAGTCTTTAAAACTGTCTATGAGGAACTTCATTATCTAGTTCTTATATACCTTTCAGCCTTATTTTATTTGTTTCTTTCTCAGATCTAGGCACTTACCAGGACTAAGAGCTTAGATTCTGGAAAATCATAGCTCTCCTACTATTCTGGCATTGTGTGAATTTGAGTAATTTGCTTGACTTATCTGAAACTCAGGGTTTTCTTTAATTCTTAAAATAGGGATAATAAAGGACACTGTAGTGTAGAAATGTGAATATTAAATGAAATAGTGTCTGTTGTAGATTGGTGCATATTAAGTAAGAAATTTGCATGCAAAGTACTTCACCTAGTGCATCAAATATAGCAGATCTTCAATTAAATAATAATAGCTAACATGTATTGAGTGCCTACTATGCACCAGGCACTATTCTACATACTCAACATATATTAACTCATTTAATCCTTACAGCTAAAACAAGATTCCTTAGTAGACAAAGAAGAACATCCATGGAAAGCAGCAGGTCACAACTGAGACAACCTAAAAACTTTAGAATATATGTAGGAGTGTTTTTACTATAGGCAAGTAATAGAAGTAGAACTATATAACACAGCTGGTTTTAGGAGGTTTCTAAAGAGAAAGAATTAGATAAAGTAATTAAAGAAAATGAAGGTTCACTGAGAAAAATACAGAACTTCTATTTAGATCAAGCACAGAGAGTATTGCAGTTAACTCCAAAACCTCAAGAAATTCATACTGCAGCATAAAAAGACATCAGTCCCAAGTAATAGTATGGGTTAATCTAGGTGATTTCATCTAAACTGTTTGATACAACAGAAAAAAATACAAAGTTTATAAATTTTTATCAGGTGATTATAAAACTGAAATCAAAAGGGGATTGAGAGAAAATTACAAACTACACACACACACACATATATATACACAGTTTCATTCATTCAGTGAATATTGAGTAGCTGCTGTTTGCCACACACCGATTTAGACAGGAGGAGACAACATGATCGATACAAAGACCAGATCCTCAAGGAGTTAAAACAATAGATTTTCTAGGTCCAGAAAACTGAAGAAGAATAAAATAAATCAAAAGGTATTATGTAGCCTAGGCTGAAGAGACTCAAGATAATAAAGTTATCCATTATTTCTGATTAACAAATTCACTGCAATTCCAACAAAATTCCTCAATAGGCCTTTTTGCCCTTTAATTTCACATAAAATCTTTTTTTTTTATTCCCTGCCCCCCCCACATAAAATCTTAAAACTTAAAATGAATCTATGAAGTGTGACTTCTAAAGAACAGCAATAAAATTATTGAATCAAATCTATTTGTAGAAAATTTGCATATGATAAAGATGGTTTAAATACCAGTAGAGAAAGAATGGATTTGGGAGTAGTAAAAGAATTGACAATATACATCATGGCAGTGAGGGAAACAAAATCACAATGAACTATTTCAAAAGCATCATAGTACTAATTACTGGAAAGATGTGGGGCAATAGAAATAATCATACAATGCAGTTGAAAATACAGTAAGTCCGCTACATACAAACCTTCAAGTTGCAAGCTTTCAAAGATGTGTATGTGCATTTACATGTCCAGTCATGTAAGTTAGTTTACATGTCTGGCGTACCTTGTGACATGCGTCCATCCTCTACAAGTAGCTGTGCTTTTGTGTACTTCACAGTATAGAGCATGGTAGTACAGTATCTTTGTTTCCAGTCCAGGATGTCCAGAAGCAAGCGTAAAAGCAGGCAGTGATGTAGCTGATATCTTCTATTGCTGACAATCCTTCAGTTCTACCATATCCTATTTCCCTCCTTCAGTCAGTAAGTCTTGCCTGTTCCCTTGATGCCAGGCCCTGTATGCCAGCTGTTTTACTGTACTACTGTACTTTTCAAGGTACTGTACTATAAGATTTAAAATGTGTTCTTTATTTTTTGCTTTTTATGTGTTATTTGTGTGAAAAGTCCACAGAATTCTCGAGGCAAGAATACTGGAGTGGGTTGCCATTCATTCCCTTCTCCAGGGAAAGCTATTTCAGTAGAGTTCTATATAGCCAATTGTGTCAGTTGGGTACCCAGGCTAACAGTTGGGCTTGGAAAAATTGGACTTACAAACATTCTCTTGGAACAGAACTCATTCCTGTGTAGGGGACTTACTGTAGTTTTTTAAAAAGAATTTGTCAATATCTAGTAAAGTTGAAGATATGGATATTCTTTGACCCAGAAATTCAACTTAAACCTCCACAGAGCCTCTCGTGTTCAGGGAGATGTACATGAAGACCCATTTCAGTGTTTGTAGAAATGAAAAGTTTTAGGGAATCAAAAAAATTATTGGGGTTTAAATGTTAGACTTGAAATGAAGGAACTAGAGATATTTCTGTCAACATGGATACATCTGAGAATACTGAAATTGAACTAGGGGGTATTTTGTATGATATAGTTCTACTTATTTATATAAAGTTTGAAAACATGCAAATCAAAATTATGTATTTTTTTCATGGCTGAATACCATATGAAAATAGTGTAATAACATTTATGGAAATAATTATCAAATTGTGATGACCTCTGGAAAGGGAGAAAAATGAGAAATCATTTGTTGAAAAAATACCAATTCTTCTAAAATAATAAAGCTGGTTGTGGGGTTTTATTCTCTGTATCTTTCTGTATATTTAAACTATTTCATAATAAAAAAACATTTAATGTTTGCTTTTGTCAGTTATTTCTTCACTGTACCTCAGACATGCCATATTCACCATTCATTCAACCCATAGTCACCATTTTCTTCAGAAAGAAGTTTGTATACAATCGACTTCCAAATGCAATCACTGTTAATCTGGTGACTTTTCCTCTAGGGATCAGTGTTTTGAGCATGACTGTATTTTTATGCTGAGAGTTTTTATAGCCTACTTACTACACAATTTTTTCCCCATCATTCTTTTTTCCCCCAGCTTTACTGAGGTATGACTGAAAAAATTATACATATTTAAAATGTACAATGTAATGTTTTGGTATATTTAGAAAGAAAAAGAAAAGAAACTAAAGTCACTCAGTCATGTTGAACTCTTTACGACCCCATGGACTGTAGCCTACCAGGCTTCTCCGTCCATGGGATTTTCCAGGCAAGGGTACTGGAGTGGGTTGCTATTTCCTTCTCCAGGGGATCTTCCTGACCCAGGAATCGAACCTAGGTCTCCCGCATTGCAGGCAGACGCTTTACCCTCTGAGCCACCAGAGAAGCCCACTTGGTATATTTATACACTATGAAATGATTACCTCCCAAAGGCTGCACCTTCCAGTTGTGGGTTAGGATTTCAACATATGCATACTCAGTCCCTAACAATGGGGTTCTTTTTATTGTTGAACTATCAGTGTTTCATGTACTCTACATACAAGTTCTGCTATGGTCTGAATGTTTGTGTCCCCCCCACCCCCACAAATAAAAATCCACATGTCAAACCCTACTGACAAATGTAAAGGTATCTGCAGGCGGGGCATTCAGAGGACAGTTATGTCATAAAAGCAGAGCCCTCACAAATGGGAGTAGTGCCCTTATCAAAGAGCCCAAAGAGCTCACTTGCTCCTTCTGCCATGTTAGCACACAGTGAAAAGATATCCACCTATGAAACAAAGTAGACCCTCACCAGACATGGAATCTCCCAGCACCTTCATCTTGAATTTTCCAGCCTCAAGAACTGTGACACATTTCTGTTGTGGATAAGCCATTCAGCTATGGTATTCCTTACAGCAAAAGGACTCAGACAAGTCACTTATCAGATATGTTATTTATAAACATTATCCCATTTTTGTAGGTTCTCTCTTTACTTTCTTGGCAGTGCCCTTTGAAGCAAAACAGTTTTTAATTTTGATAAATTCCAATTTGTCTATTTCTTTCCTTTGGAATCATATCTAAGAAACCATTAATCCAAGGTCACAAAGATTTACACCTATATTTTGTCCTAAGAGTTTTATAGTTTTAATTTAGACATATTTCTGCACCTGTTGATATGATTATTTAGATTTTTCCTCTTTATTTTATAAATGTAGCACATTACATTGGTTTCCTATGTTGAAACACCCTCACAGGACCTGGATAAATTCCACTTGGCCACAATGTTAATGTTAAAAAATTAGAGATACCAAGGGAACATTTCATGCAAAGATGGGCTCGATAAAGGACAGAAATGGTATGGACCTAACAGAAGCAGAAGATATTAAGAAAAGATGGCAAGAATACACAGAAGAACTGTATAAAAAAGATCTTCATGACCCAGATAATCACAATGGTGTGATCACTGACCTAGAGCCAGACATCCTGGAATGTGAAGTCAAGTGGGCCTTAGAAAGCATCACTACGAACAAAGCTAGTGGAGGTGATGGAATTCCAGTTGAGCTATTTCAAATCCTGAAAGATGATGCTGTGAAAGTGCTGCACTCAATATGCCAGCAAATTTGGAGAACTCAGCAGTGGCCACAGGACTGGAAAAGGTCAGTTTTCATTCCAATCCCAAAGAAAGGCAATGCCAAAGAATGCTCAAACTATCGCACAATTGCACTCTTATCACATGCTAGTAGAGTAATGCTCAAAATTGTCCAAGCCAGGCTTCAGCAATATGTGAACCGTGAACTTCCTGATGTTCAAGCTGGTTTTAGAAAAGGCAGAGGAACCAGAGATCAAATTGCCAACATCCGCTGGATCATGGAAAAAGCAAGAGAGTTCCAGAAAAACATCTATTTCTGCTGTATTGACTATGCCAAAGCCTTTGACTGTGTGGATCACAATAAACTGTGAAAAATTCTTCAAGAGATGGGAATACCAGACCACCTGATCTGCCTCTTGAGAAATTTGTATGCAGGTCAGGAAGCAACAGTTAGAACAAGACATGGAACAACAGACTGGTTCCAAATAGGAAAAGGAGTACGACAAGGCTGTATATTGTCACCCTGCTTATTTAACTTATATGCAGAGTACATCATGAGAAATGCTGGACTGGAAGAAACACAAGCTGGAATCAAGATTGCCAGGAGAAATATCAATAACCTCAGATATGCAGATGACGCCACCCTTATGGCAGAAAGTGAAGAGGAACTAAAAAGCCTCTTGATGAAAGTGAAAGTGGAGAGTGAAAAAGTTGTCTTAAAGCTCAACATTCAGAAAACGAAGATCATGGCATCCGGTCCCATCACTTCATGGGAAATAGATGGGGAAACAGTGGAAATAGTATCAGACTTTATTTTTTTGGGCTCCAAAATCACCGCAGATGGTGACTGCAGCCATGAAATTAAAAGACGCTTACTCCTTGGAAGAAAGTTATTACCAACCTAGATAGCATATTGAAAAGCAGACTCATTACTTTGCCAACAAAGGTCCGTCTAGTCAAGGCTATGGTTTTTCCTGTGGTCATGTATGGATGTGAGAATTGGACTGTGAAGAAGGCTGAGCGCCGAAGAATTGATGCTTTTGAACTGTGGTGTTGGAGAAGACTCTTGAGAGTCCCTTGGACTGCAAGGAGATCCAACCAGTCCATTCTGAAGATCAGCCCTGGGATTTCTTTGGAAGGAATGATGCTAAAGCTGAAACTCCAGTACTTTGGCCACCTCATGCGAAGAGTTGACTCATTGGAAAAGACTCTGATGCTGGGAGGGATTGGGGGCAGGAGGAGAAGGGGATGACAGAGGATGAGATGGCATCACTGATTCGATGGACATGAGTCTGGGTGAACTCCGAGAGTTGGTGATGGACAGGGAGGCCTGGCGTGCTGCGATTCATGGGGTGGCAAAGAGTCGGACAGGACTGAGTGACTGAACTGAACAATGTTAATCCTTTCAGTAGCTGGATGAATTCACTAGCATATTATTATTGCCAGTACTGTTTTGAGGCTATGTGCATCCTATTCATTAGGGTTACTGGCTTTCAGGTTTTTTTTTTTCCCCAGTAGATTTTTTGGTTTTGTTTTTTTGTTGTTTTGTTTTGGCTTTGAAATCAAGGTAATGTTGACCTCTTAGGATGAGTTTGTTAGTTTTCTATTTAATTCAGTTTGTGGGAAGAGTTTAAGAAGTATTGGTGTTATTCTAAAATTCACCAGTTAAGCCATCTTGTCCTGAGCTTTTCTTTATTGGGAGGTTTGTGATTACTGATTTAATTGCCTTTTTTGTTGTTGTTACAGACCTATTTGTTTTTGTTTTTCAGTTGCTCAGTCATGTCCGACTTTTTGTGACCCTATGGATTGCAGCACACCAGGTTTCCCTGTTCTTCACTATCTCCTGGAGTTCACTCAAAGTCATGTCCATTGAGTCAACAATGCCATCCAACCATCTTATCCTTTGAAGGGAGCCCTCAGGAGAAGGCCTCCCTTCTCCTGCCTCGATCTTTCCCAGCATCAATATTTATTTCTTCTTGAACTGTTTTTTGTAGTTCATGTGTTTCTAGAAGATTGCCTATTTCATCAATGTTGGGGATTTTTCCCCTGGGACTTGGAAGCGACGAACCTGAAAGAAGGACACTCAGACAGTCTCTTGCAAGGACTGACAAATTTATTTCTGCAGTCAAGCCTTTTTATAGAAGCAGGAACAAAGATCTTAGAGTATACAGCCAGCAGAGCGCGTACGGGGTTAACACCTAATCAGTAAAAATATTTCAAGGACAGCGTGCTCTAAGTGACCCATGTGCTTATCCCATAACCCGTTTTCTCAAGCAACATCCTTAATATTTATTGTTAAATCTTGGCGCCAGGCATAACCAAAGGCAAGAGATGTTTTTCTGCCCGAGCACACCAAGCCTGTGTATTTCTGGCCCTTCGCCATTTTTCCAAGGACTTCCTCCAACCAGCTATTTTGTACTGGGCTTCCCAACAATCAAGATTATCAGTATGTTCGTCTACAACTGTTTATAGTATTTCTTTCACTTCTGATTTTAGTGATTTAAGTCTTCTATCTCTGTCTATATATATAGTCATAGAGAAAGATTTGCTGATTTTGCAGTTATTTTCAAAAAACCAGCTTCTGGGTTTATTATTATTTTTATATAGAATTCTCAGTTTCAGTTCAGTCACCCAGTCATGTCCGACTCTTTGCAACCCCATGGACTGCAACACACCAGGCTTCCCTGTCCATCACCGACTCCTGGAGCTTGCTCAAACTCATGTGCATCGAGTCGGTGATGCCATGCAACCGTCTTATCCTCTGCCATCCCCTTCTCCTCTGCCTTCAATCTTTCCCAGCATCAGGGTCTTTTCCAATGAGTCAGTCCTTTGCATCAGGTAGCCAAAGTATTGGAGCTTCAGCTTCAGGATCAGTTCTTCCAATGAATATTCAGGACTGATTTCCTTGAGGATTGACTGGTTTGATCTTCTTGCAGTCCAAGGGACTCTCAACAGTCTTTTCCAACACCATAGTTCAAAAGCATCCATGCTTTGGTCCTCAGCTTTCTTTATGGTCCAACTCTCACATCCATACATGACTACTGGAAAAACCATAGCTTTGATTAGACGGACCTCTGTCAGCAAAGTACTGTCTCTACTTTTTAATATGCTATCTAGGTTGGTCATAACTTTTCTTCCAAGGAGCATGCATCTTTTAATTTCATGGCTGCAGTCACCATCTGCAGTGATTTTGTAGCCCCCAAAAATATAGTCTACCACTGTTTCTCCATCTATTTGCCATGAAGTGATGGGACTGGATGCCATGATCTTAGTTTTCTGAATGTTGAGTTTTAAGCCAGCTTTTTCACTCTTTCACTTTCATCAAGAGGCTCTTTCATTCCTCTTCGCTTTCTGCCATAAGGGTGGTGTCATCTGCATATCTGAGGTTATGATTATTTCTCCCAGCAATCTTGATTCTAGCTCCTGCTTCATCCAGCCAGGCATTTTGCATGATGTACTCTGCATATAAGTTAAATAAGCAGGGTGACAATATACAGCCTTGATGTACTCCTTTCCCAATTTGGAACCAGTCCATTGTTCCATGTCCAGTTCTACCTGTGGCTTCTTGACCTGCATACAGATTTCTCAGGAGGCAGGTCAGGTGGTCTGGTATTCCCATCGTTGGAAGAATTTTCCAGTTTGTTATGATTCACACAGTCAAAGGCTTTGGCATAGTCAACAAAGCAGATGTTTTCTGGAACTCTCTTGCTTTTTCTATGATCCAACAGATGTTGGCAATTTGATCCCTGGTTCCTCTGCCTTTTCTAAATCCAGCTTGAACATCTGGAAATTCATGGTTCACATACTATTGAAGCCTTGCTTGGAGAATTTTGAGCATTACTTTGCTAGCATGTGAAATGAATGCAATTGTGTGGTAGTTTGAACATTCTTTGGCATTGCCTTTCTTTGGGACTGGAATGAAAACTGACCTTTTCCAGTCCTGTGGCCACTGCTGAGTTTTCCAAATTTGCTAGCATATGGCGTGCAGCACTTTAAAAGCATCATCTTTTAGGATTTTAATTCTATCACCTCCACTAGCTTTGTTCATTATAATGCTTCCTAAGGCCCACTTGACTTCACACTCCAGAATGTCTGGCTCTAGGTGAGTCACCACACCATCGTGGTTATCTGGGTCATTAAGACCTTTTTTGTACAGTTCTTCTATATATTCTTGCCACCTCTTCTTAATATCTTCTGCTTCTGTTAGGTCCATACCATTTCTGTCCTTTATTGTACTCATCTTTGCATGAAATGCTCCCTTGGTTATCTCTAATTTTCTTGAAGAGATCTCTAGCCTTTCCCATTCTATTGTATTTCTCTATTTCTCTGCATTGATCATTTAAGAAGGCTTTCTTATCTCTTCTTGCTAGTCTTTGGAACTCTGCATTCAGATGGGTATCTTTCCTTTTCTCCTTTGCCTGTAGCTTCTCTTCTTTTCTCAGCTATTTGTAAGGCCTCGTCAGACAACCATTTTGCCTTTTTGCATTTCTTTTTCTTGGGACTGGTCTTGATCACTGCCTCCTGTACAATGTCATGAACCTCTGTCCATAGTTCTTCAGGCACTCTGTCTTATCAAATCTAATCCCATGAATCTATTTGTCGGTTTATATCTGCTCTAATCTTTAGTATTTCTATTCTGATAGCTTTGGGTTTAGCTTGTTCTTTTTTTAGTTTCATATGTTGTAAAGTCAGGTTATTGGTTTGAGCTCTTTTTTTAATGTAAATGTTATAGCTATAAATTCCCCTCTGATTTGGATGCATCCCATATCTTTGTGTCTTGTGTTTTTATTTCAATTTGTCTCAAGATATTTTCTAATTTCCCTTGTGATTTCTTATCTGATATATTGGTTAAGAGTACGTTCAATTTCCACATTTTTTTGAGGATTTCCCTCTTTCCTACCGCTACTGTTATTTCTAATAGTTTCATTCCATTCTGATTGGCAACTCTACAGCCCAAACAAAGCCAACAAACTTCCTTCCTGATGTACATAATGTGAACTGTAGTCCTTGGGCTACAGCAGCTTTAGGTGCCCACACATGAGCTGTCAGTCATTTATGCCCTGGCAATTTTCCATGTCCCTTTCAATGCAGACACTCTTTTCTAAACCGTGTACCCACACCTCAACTCTACCAGCTGCAATTCAATTGGGTCCCAAAGGTTTGTCTCCTGCTTGCTCAGTGACTATAGATCAGCTCTGGCCCTGGAAACCCACCAAAATTCTCCACCATCCAGTGGGGCTGAAACCACACCTTCTGTGAAATTTGAACTGAGCCCCAGAGTTAAAAGATGGGACTTGCCTTCAAAATTTATCTTTCCTTTGATATTCTCCCTCAGCCTCTAGGTATTCTTCAGAGTTCTTTTGGGCTTCCCTTGCCTCAGTGGTAAAGAATCTGCTTGGTAATACAAGAGATGCTAGAGACGTGGGTTCAATTCCTGGGTCGGGAAGATACCCTGGAGAAGGAAATGGCAACCAACTCTAGTATTCTTGCCTGGGAAATCTCATGGACAGAGAAGCCTGGTGGGCTACAGTCCATGGGGTTGCAAAAGAGTTGGACACAACTTAGCAACTAAAACAACAGTGTTTTTATATCTTATAGTTACTTTTCTACCATAGTTTAACAATTCTTTATACTCCATCTTGGTCCAGAACCAGAAGTAAAATGTATCCTTTAAGAGCCACATTAAATATTTATCTTAACTGGAATTAATGATGCATTTGGATTTATTTCTATACCCATGGAAATTACTCTCTGAGCAAATGAGAGGGGAACTGTGTATCACTTCTGATGACATTTCACTTAGTCACAGGACCATAACTGGTAGGGGAGAATGGAAAATTTGGTACAGGGCTTGGTAGCCAGGTTCCCAGGAAGAAAATGAGAATTTTGGAATTCTGCCAAAGTGCACCAACAAAATAATAATATACAGCTATAATAATAATATACCACCATAAACACAAAGAAACTCTTCATATCTGAATCTCCTGGACAAAATATATTTTCCAAGAATGCTACTAAAATATATCCCATCTTATATGCTTTCTTAAAACATGACACCATCCCATTAAGATGTATCTGCCTGGTACAATCTCTCACACTGGTCTTAGCAATACTTTTTCTGATCTGTCTCCTCATGCAAGGGAAACAAAGGGCAAAATAAAACAAATGCTACTACATTCAACTCAAAAGCTTTTGCACAGTGAAAGTAAAAACTATCAACAAAAAGGCAGACTACTGATGCAAGAAAATATTTGCAAATGATATCTCCAATAAGGGGTAAAAATCCAAAATATACAGGGAACCCATACAACTCAACATCAAAAAAAAAAAAAAAATCAACCTAATTAAAAAATGGACAGAGGACCCAAAGAGACATTTTTCCAAAGAAGACATACAGATGGCCAGCAAACATATGAAAAGATGCTCAACATCACTAATAAGGGAAATGCAAATTAATACTGCAAGGAGATACCACCTCACACCTGCCAGAATAGCTGTCATCAAAAAGGTAGCAAATGGCAAGTTTCAGCAAAAATGTGGAGGAAAGGGGACACTTGCACATTGTTGATGGGATTGTAAACTGATGAAGCTACTATGGAAAATATTATGGGAGGTCCTCCAAAAATTAAAAATAGAACTGCCATATGACCCAGAAATTTCACTTCTGGGTATTTACCCATAGAAAAAACCACTAATTAAAAAAAAATATATGCTCCCCAATGTTCACTGCAGCATTATTTACAAGCCAAGATGTGGAAGCAACCTAAGTGTCTAGTAATAGGTGAATGGATAAAGAATATGTGGTATGTATGTGTGTGTATGTATGTGTGTGTGTGTGTGTGTGTGTGTGTATATATATATATTCAACTCAGTATATATACTCAATGGAATTACTCATTTCATAAAAATGAAATTTTGCATTTTAATAACGTATGCATCTAGAGGGTATTATGCTAAGTAAAATAAAGGCAAATACTATATGATTTCACTTATATGTAGAGTCTAAAAAACAAACAAAATGAAAACACTCATAGAAAACAAATGGGTGGCTGCCAAAGGGAAGAATGGGTATTTTGGGGCAGGGAATAGGTGAAGGGGATAAAGAGATACAAATCGCCAGTTATAAAATAAATAAGCCATGGGAATACAATACACATCATAAGGAATACTGTCAATAATACTGTAGTAACATTGTATGGGGACAGATGTTACTAGATTTATCATGGTGATCATTTAGCAAATACAAAATCATTATGTAATATACCTGAAATTTAATAAAATTATATCAATTATATTTAAATAATAAAAATGAGTGCTTCAGAAATTTTTTTGAGGGACTTCCCTTAGTGGTTCATTGGGTAAGACTCCAAGCTCCCAGTGCAGGGGGCCTGGGTTTGATCCCTGGTCAGGGAACTAGATCCCACATACCGCAACTAAAGATCTCCTGTGCCACAACTAAGACCTGGTGCAGCCATTTTTTTTTAAGAAATTAAAAAAAAAAAAAAAACTGCTTAAAGCAATGGAGAATGGCAGAAGTGAGATTATGTGACTTCCAAAGTTACGTATGGAAGCATCTTTGTGGCATACTGTATTTTCCAAATATAGCACAATATATCTTATCCTACAAGCTCTTTTTACTTTATGATACTTCATTGAGTTAAAACTGCCTCAACCAAAGGAGTATGATACAATGATGTTATGTGATTTCTGAGGCTAGATAATAATAATTGTATGCACTTCCACCTTCTTTGGGATACACTCTTGGAACTCAAGTCACAGGTTAGGCGGCCACATAGAGACATCACATGAAGGTACTGTGGCCAACTATTCTGCGGTTCAGTGGACAACCAGAATCAAATGCCAGGCACGTGAGTGAGTCTTTTGGTGATTCTAGCCTTTAGCCATCAGATGACTCCCAGCTTTCAAGTTATTCCACTTGAGATATCACTGCCAAGTCTTGACAAATTTTTGTAGATGTGTGAGTTAAACAAATGATTGTTGTTTTTTAAGCCAAGTTTGGGGCAGTTGTTAATGCAGCAACAGAAAATTTGAACTGCCAAAATAAGTGAAAAAGCAAAGCACATTAAAAAAAAATATGTAATAGTTTATTTATTTTGAAAAGCAAATGAACAAAGACCACATGAGGTATAGATGTAAATTTTTTTTCTTACATAGTTTCCTATGGAGAATTTACATAAATGGATAATTTCCTGATGGGTTTGTATCATAGTATGAGGACTGTTTGAGGGGTTTGAGTCAGACTGTGGCAGGCTACAACTGGGTTTAATTAGCAGAACAATTTCCTCAAAAACAGGAACCTTTCAAACTATTTTCAAACTACTGTTTAATGGCAATTACCACCTCATGCGAAGAGTTGACTCATTGGAAAAGACTCTGATGCTGGGAGGGATTGGGGGCAGGAGGAAAAGGGGACGACAGAGGATGAGATGGCTGGATGGCATCACCGACTCGATGGACATGAACTCCGGGAGTTTGTGATGGACAGGGAGGCCTGGCGTACTGCGATTCATGGGGTCAAAAAGAGTCGGACACGACTGAGCGACTGAACTGAACTGAATGGCAATTCCAAAGGTCTTGTGTTAACATAGTTTTAAGCTTTATGATTCTTTTTACTAGCCCGTTTGTCTTTTAATATACCTAATTATACAGTACATTAAGTATCTCATTTTAGTGACTATTTCATATCTCTCTTCTTTTAAATCTCAAACTTATCTCTCATACTTCCAGCTAACCTTGCTTACAACTTCATGAATGCACTGAAGGGAGCAGAAGAACACTTCTGAAGCCTTCTACATCATTACTCACTTCGCAGTATCTGCACTCTATATTCTGCCATTTTATTGCCAGGAATAAGTCTCCCATGGTATCACCTAAATTAATCCTCCCATCCTCTAATTTTATTCCCTCTCACCTACACAAGGTCTTTGCTCCAGTAAGTCTTTCTTCTTTGTCTTAAATCATCCATCCTTGTCCCTTACTGGATTATTCCAATCAGCATACAAAATTGCTATTACTTTCCCATCCTGAAAACAAAACACTCCCATTCCTACTGCTACACTAATTATTAACTAATTATTATTTGTTTTCTTTTGCAGAACAACACCTCCAAACAGTTATCTCTATACTGTCTCCAATTTCTATTCTCTTATCAGGCTTTCATTTCACTCCAAAACAGAGACATCAGAAATAACCCTGCTCTTTTCAAGGTCAACAGTAACATCTAAATCCAATAGTCAATTCTCAAGCCTTACACAATTATGTAACTTGCCAAAGTTAACTGTATGTTTGATTATCCTTTCTTTGACTCACTTTCATTTGGCTTCTGTAATGTCAGTCTCGGTTTTCCTTCCATCTCACTGGTCTTCCTTAGCATCTTTTATTGGTCTGTGCTTTTACCCATGAACTCTTTAATGTTGGAACACACTGTGGATCAGTCTTTGCTATTCTTCCATTTACATGTAGGTCCTTAATAATCTTAGCCTGCCTCCTTAATTTAAATATACATAGGCAATGACTACTAAATTAATATAACCTCTAGACTAGTACAAGCTAGAATATCCAAGTGGTTACTCAATAAAACTGATGGAACTGTAGCTTTCTGCATCTCAACAGATGGGAACATATCTTGCCAGTTGCTTGGAACCAAAACCTTTGAGGTAATGTCACCTTGGGTTTTTCTCTTCCTCTCACAACTGACATCCTTTCCCTACACAGATTTTGCCTGCTCCATCATATTTAACATGTATCTATAATCCAATCACTTCTCACCATTGTTATCACCCTGGTCTGAGCCACCATCATTTATCTGAATTAATACCATAGTCTTGTACCAAGTTTTGTTTTTTTTTTTTTTTAAACACAAAAGCAACATGACAAATTATGTCCTCCATTCAAAACTCTCCAAGGACTGTCCATTTCCCTCAGAATAAAATCCAAAATGCTTACGATGACTTACAAGATACGGCCCTGTTACCTGACCTCCTCTATCAATCACCCCTTTACACAGACCTCTACTATAGCTTCCCCCATATTCCTCAAATACACCAGCAGAGTTCCACTGTGAGGCCTTTGCTCTGACTTTTTCTGTCTAGTATGCTCTTTCCTTAGATAACCAGAGTTACTCCCTCACACCTTCAAATCTTGATTCAGATCTTTCCTTCTCCATGGTCTACTCTGGTCATTCTATTTCATATAGCAACAAATATTATCATATTCCTCCCAACTCCTTTTGAAAGACCCCCCCCCAATACCATTTATGTTCTAACATACTCTACAATTTATTATTCCATCTCCTTCTGCTAGAATTCTCATTAATATATCCTAACACCTAAGACAGTAGCTGGAATGTAGTAAATATGAGTAGTTTTAAAGTGACAGGCTTGGGTGGGGAAAATACTTTAAAGTCTTTGAAGGAGACCCAGTGTCTTTCCATGGATGGGGTAATGGTCTCATTTTTTTGTTCAGACTGCTATTGAAGACCACTCTAAAGTGGCTTCAGTTAGGAGTAGAGAATCAATTTTGTTATTTTGAATCCCACAAGTTCCAAAATTAAGAAGGTACCATTAAACTGGATTGAGCACCTGCAGCCCTGAGACAGCATCTCTTAATAAAGCAATATTGCTTTCAATCTCTGCTAGCAGGCTCTCTCTAGCTAATTCTACACTAAGTTTATGTCTTTCACAGGATATTACTGAAAGAAAGCAGCAAAAAAATATTCAACACACACACTCTGAGTCACTTCTACCATTTCTTCTAACATTAAAGCCTTAATTGGTACAGGACCTTTCTTGTAAGATGACTGCTCATTTCAGTTCTCTAGCCAGAATTGAGCATATATCCTCATTCCCCATCACCCTAAGTTAATGCCATATTTGAGATTTCTTTTACCCACAGCATTCCACTTTCAGGTACAAACTTTTATATCCATTGTAATTTTTAGTGTCAATAACAAAATGACAACAGCATCAACGAACAAGTTTAATTTTATATAAAGAAATACAGAAGGCAGGCAGACCCCAAATGGTATGGCTGTTCCATAAAATCAACATAAGTGGAGACATGTTCTGTAATCCTGCTCCATCATCCTTAATACTCAGATACCATTCTCAAAGTTCCTACAGAATTGCCAGAGCTGCAGATTTAAATATCCGCATTGCAGGCAGTGAAACAAAAAAGTGCAAAAAAGGAAATTATTTCTTAAATGTCCTATTCATACAAACACTTCTTCCAGCTTATAGATCTTCAAGGGAGGCTGAGAAAGTTTTTCAGCCAAGAATTCTATTACTGAAGAAAAAAGAATGAATTCAGGGTGGGGAAATAGTCTCTGATACAGATTCACATCATTTTATTTGCAAAATAGCCTACAATATCAATTTTTTTAGTTTAACTCAAAAGCTGTGCATTCAAATTTTTAAAAATTTCTTAGTAGAAAGATTTATTTTGGCTATCCATTTTTTTTTTTTTTCCTTTCTAAGTAACACTTGTACCTAGTGGTCAGACATGGCAGAAAATAAGAGCTTTTGGACTTTGTTACAATTCAAATCTCTTCAACGATTCACTGATTATATCTACAGGGTTCTTTTTTACATTATGAATTTCCTCTTACAGCATATGTGACAAGATGTGAATGAAAGCATTCTCATATTCATTACAGCACACAGTGCCCTCCTCTCAAATAATCAAGGTTCAGGGCTAATGAAAGATTTCTCAATATTCATTATACTCATAAATGTCTTCTCGTGCAAATTCTCTAAAATAACACGAGTAATAATGATAGCTAATATTTGCAAAATGCTATGTTGAAGGCACTGGTCTAAGAACCTTACATTTAATAACTTATATAATACTTCTGAGAATCTTATAAGGAAGGTATTCTTCTTAGGTCTATCTGATAACTGAGTAAACCAAAGCAGCAGTTAATTATCATGTTAAATGTCACAAAGGAAAGCAACTGAAAGAGTCAAGATAATTTTGAAAAAGACATATGTCTATGGCTAAAAGTCTTCCTATATTTACATGAACAGAATTATTGTCTATTATAATTTCTTAAATTTGAGTAGGTTTCCAGTAATGACAGGTTTTTCTACATGGATTACATTAGCATTATCTTTCCCCCATACAAATTCACTGATTCTGAACTTTATGAAGCAAATGTGTTTACATGTTCACATTTTAAGAATTCTTTGATAATGAATTAATGACCAGAGAAGGCTCTCTATATTAATTACAAGCATCAGGTAATTCATATATAAACTTGTGAGTCATGACTGAAGTCTATCCGACATTCCTTATATTCAAAAGATTTCTCACTGATATGAATTCTTTGATGTTGAGTTAGTTGTGAACCACGAGTAAAGGCCTTCCCACATTCCCGACACTGATATGGTTTCTCACCAGTATGAACTCTCTGATGTCGAGAAAGATGTGAGCTTTGAGTAAAGGCTTTTCTACACTCTTTGCATTCATAGGGTTTCTCACCAGTATGGATTCTCTGATGTAGAGTAAGTTGAGAACCGTGACTAAAGGCCTTCCCACATTCCTTGCATCCATAGGGTTTTTCTCCAGTGTGAATTCGTTGATGTTGAGTAAGTTGTGAACCACGAATGAAGGCCTTCCCACATTCCTTGCACTGATACGGTTTCTCACCTGTATGAATTCTCTGGTGCTGTATAAGTAGTAAGCCACGAGCAAAGGCCTTCCCACATTCATTACATACATAGGGTTTCTCACCGGTATGAAGTCTCTGATGCTGAGAAAGATGTGAACTCTGTGTAAAGGCCATTCTACATTCTTTACATTCATAGGGCTTCTCACCAGTATGAATTCTCTGATGTTGTGTAAGCTGTGAGCCACGAATAAAAGACTTCCCACATTCCTTACACTCATAGGGCTTCTCACCAGTGTGAATTCTCTCATGCTGAGTAAGTTCTGAGCCACGACTAAAGGTCTTTCCACATTCCTTACACTCATAGGGTTTTTCACCAGTGTGAATCCTTTGATGTCGGGTAAGGAGGGAGCCACGATTAAAGGCCTTTCCACACTCCTTACACTGATAGGGTTTCTCACCAGTATGAATTCTCTGATGTTGAGTAAGTTGCGAGCCATGACTAAAGGTCTTTCCACATTCCTTACATTCATAGGGTTTCTCATTAGTATGAATTCTCTGGTGTTGAGTAAGTTGTGAGCCACGGATAAAGGCCTTCCCACATTCTTCACATTTATAGGGTTTTTCACCAGTATGAATCCTCTGATGTTGCATAAGTAACGAGCCACGAATAAAGGCCTTTCCACACTCCTGACATTCATATGGCTTTTCCCCATTATGTATTTTCTGATGTTGAGAAAGCTGTGAGCCACAAATAAAAGCTTTGCCACATTCCTTACATTCATAGGGTTTTTCACCAGTATGAATTCTCTTATGAAGAATAAGTTGTGAGAGTTGTGTAAAGACCTTCCTACATTCTTTACATTCATAGAGTTTCTCACCAGTATGAAGTCTCTGGTGCAGGGTAAGTTGTGAGTTCTGAGTAAAGGCCTTCCCACATTCTTTACATTCATAAGGTTTCTCCCCAGTATGGACTTTTTGATGTCGGGTGAGTTGTGAGCTTCGAATAAAGGCTTTCCCACATTCTTCGCATTTATATGGTTTTTCACCAGTATGAATTCTATGATGTAAAATAAGTTGGGAGCTCTGAGTAAAGGCCTTCCCACATTCCTTACATGCATAGGGTTTCTCACCAGTATGAAGTCTCTGATGAAGACTGAGCTGTGAATCACGACTAAAGGCCTTCCCACATTGCTTACATTCATAGGGTTTTTCACCAGTATGAATACTCTGATGTTGAGTAAGGTGTGAGGCTCGTCTAAAGGCCTTCCCACATTCCTTACATTTATAGGGTTTCTCAGTAGAATGACACCTGGGATGTTGAGATAAATAAGCATGCTGGTTGAAAATAGACATTTTGTCATATATGATCATTCCTTGACTGAAATATGCCTGATTTTCTTGTTGCTTTTCCAATGTGCCTTTGACTTCCAAATAATCTCTGGAACTAGAGTTCTCAAGATCACAGTTTTCAAGTCCGGCACTCATTTCCCATTGGGATAATTCTGTTTCATAAATGTCTTTTTTTGGAGATAAGAGCTTGTTTGCCCCCCTTGAGGGCAAGTCTGAAAGGTAAGAGGAAAATTTCTGTTGTCATTTCAAAAGAACTTCCATAGTAGAAAAGACTGTATATGAAAAAATATATATGGAAATAATATCCATAGGAAATAACCTCAGTGTTTTCCAAACATTGTGTACTACTTACCTTTCACATCAGAACCTGATATATATTTAGTTTTATAAAACAATGCCTATTCTGTTTTCTATTTTAATCTACACTACACTATTTTAGTCATCTTTTTCCCCTCCACTCCATCTTCTCTCACACACAGAGTCAAAAACCACTAAACTGATTTCATGCCACAGTGACGTGTTGCTGGAGTTTCCCTAATGGCCCAGTGGTAAAGAACCCACCTGCCAATGCAGGAGATGTGGGTTCCATCCCTGGGTCAGGAAGATCCCCTGGAAGTTGAATTAATTACAAATGGCCAGTGAGTTCATCAATCATGCCTATGTAATGAAGCCTTCATGAAAAGCCCTAACAGAAGGGATTCAGAGAGCTTCTGAGTCAGTGAATACACTGAAGTGCTAAAAGAGTGGTATACCTGGAGAGGGTATGGAAGCTCTGCAACTCTTCTCCATACATTCCTATGGTATAAGCCTTACAGTTGGTGTGTTTTGTTTTTTTTCTTTTTCTTTTCTGTAATGCAAGAGTATGAGTTAAACTTTGATTGTCAAGGCATTCATTTCAAGCATGTCTGGACCAATAAACATGCTGCCAGCCACACAACTAGGTAGAGGCAGGCTGATTCAGGCTGCATCCCCACAGTAAGCTCCTTTGTTTTAGAGACCTTAGTTGATTTCAATAAACTGGGCCACTTGTTTTTTATCTTCCCACGCTTTAGACTCCCAATTCCACGTTTTAAATTCACTAATGAGTGGGCCTGTGAAATCCTCAATCCCAGTTAAAGCAGAACCCCAGGCTCACACATGCCTGTGTACTGGCTCTCTTTTTCTCTCCTGCATTCTCTCTTCCCTAACAACCTCACTGTATGGCCTCAGATGTGCTGTGTAATTTCCAGGTCCTGTAAGTTAATAAACTTCTATTTTCTCAAAGTTTTCCTGATACATACTACTGATACATACTTGCAATCATCATAAGAACTACAAGGGCTGGTCTGGCCACAGTATTGATTATTGATAGGATGATTCCAGCATAAACAGTAAAAACTACGCATTTCTTTCATTTAGCTGCTCCTGAGTTGTATCCTTGATAATAAACTGTTAAGTGTCAATGTTTCTCTAACATCTGTGAACCATTCTAGCAAATTATTGAACCTGAGATTTATAGCCACTGAGAAATCCTGATTTATAGCCAGTCAGTCAGAAGTACCTGTGACAACTTGGAACTTGGAATTGTCATCTGATGTGGTGGTCAATCTTATTGGACTGAGTCCTTAACTTGTGGTGTCTGTACTACTCTGGGGAGTCAGTGTCAGAACTGAGTTAAACTGTAGAATACCCAGTTGGTGTCCACCAAAAACCAGAGAATTGCTTGTTATGGGAAAATCCACACATCTAGGATCAAAAGTGTTGTGTAAGTAGAAGGAAACAGTACCTTACCCCCTTTTAGGAACTAATATAAACAGACAAGAAATAAAGACAGAGAGACTGGAACATAAGATGGGTAGATGGGTAAAACTGATGACATGTTAACACATTACAATAAAATTAGAAATTACAAAAGCATGCAAAAAATATATAATGTAATTAAGATACTTCCATATAATGATTATCATAAAAGGAAAATGACAGAAAAGTAAAACCCACAATTTAAAACTAAATACCAAGAGCAACCTTGTGGGAAATCCCATGAGATTCAGCTAATGTACCACAGAAAACTTATAGCCTTAACTCCATTTATTAGAAAACAAGAAATAATTAAAAACAAGAGAATTAAGGTTCAACTCAAGAAGGAGAGAAATAAAACAATTAGCTATCTAAAAATCAATAAACAAGTAAACTAGAATGCAGAAAGAAAAGAAATGGCTAGCAAAACTACAAGTTAATTATTTGCAAACACCAATACATGATACAGAACTTTGACATGTAGGAAAAAAATCAGATTGGGCACAAATCCAAAACACTGGAAAAGAAAAGACTTAAGTCCCCCAAATCCAAAGGAATTAAAAAGTGCTTATGACAAAAAAAACTATATATAACTCAATAGTAAATTATAAAAATGCTGAAATGGATGAAAATAATTTTTAAAATGACCCATGAAGATAGAAAATCTGAATATACATCAATAACCACATTAGAATTTAAAATTTGAGTTCAATGTCTATGCTTCTAAAAGGCAATAGATACTGATGACTGACAGTATTATTGGCAAGATCACATATAACTGTTCTTGAACATATAAAAATATAGAAATCCATCCAAGTCATTTTACAAAATTAAATGAACTCAGGTAACAAAACTGGACAAAGAAAGCTCAGGAAAACCAATCCAATTTCACAAACAAACATAGGTAAATTTTTAAAAGTAAAATATTAGCAACAGAGAATCTAGCTGTGTATTTAAGGACTAATACATCATTATCAAATAAGGTTTATCCTACAAACACAGAAATAGTTCAACATCAGAAAATGTATTTTAAGACTGTATTTAAAACTCTAAGACCAAATGGCTCTTCCTTAACCTAATTAAGGGTATTAACCAGAAACCTACATAAACATATTTAATAGAAAATTTTTAAATTAAACATTAGAAGCACCCCCAATTAGTTTGAAAAACAAAAATAACTGCTTTCAAAATGTGATATACTCAAATACTCAGCTCATTCTACTGATTAGTTTTCTTTTAATGGTACATATAGAAAAGAAAAGGATCATACAATATATGTGGAGAGCAAATTATCAACCTAGAAATCCAAAATGATCCACTGAAAAACTATTAGATATTTCTGTAAGGTTATTATCAATTTACAGAGATGAATATTTCACTCTATCTATGTATGTGTATTTATATCTATGAATTTTTTCACAGAACAAAATATTCCTATTTATAATATGAACAAAATTTATGAAGTACTAAGGAAATTACTTACCAAGAAATGTGCAAGATCTTTTAAAAAGGCAATGAAACTTTACAGAGGACATAAAAAGAAAAGTAGATATAGTATGTTCAAAGGTAGAAGGATTCAATACTGCAAGTAGATGAACAGTGGTCAGATTTCCCCAAAACACCAAGAAATGCTAGGTAATATATGACAAAGTATTACAAGTATTCTTTTTACAAGTATTCCACAGTTAAAAAAAAGTAAAGTGAAAGTGAAGTCGTTCAGTCGCGTCCAACTCTTTGCGACCCCATGGACTGTAGCCTACCAGGCTCCTCTGTCCATGGGATTTTCCAGGCAATAGTACTGGAGTGGATTGCCATCTCCTTCTCCAGGGGATCTTCCCTACCCAGGGATCGAACCTGGGTATCCTGCATTGTAGACAGACGCTTTACCATCTGAGCCACCAGGGAAGTCCTCGGAAAAAAAAAAAAACTAAAGCAGATCCAAATGGGGCAAAATGAAGAGATCATCAGAAGCCAGAGGTTAGCATGCTCTGAAGTCACAGCTACCCTTGGGACATTTGCTGACTTCACTTGCCTAAATGTCTGTATCTTAACGGTATAGAAAAAACCCAAGAGACAAAAAGGTCAAGGATTGGCACTGCTTCTCTTCACAAAATCAGAACTGTCCAAGGCCTACAGAGAAAGGAAAGGAAAAAGAAAAAGGAAAAAGATCCAGATGACCTCAAAGGAAAATGACAAGGAACATTTTTATCTTGCCCTAGAATCTCTATCAAATGAAGAAAAAGTGCTATGGATAATTCATCATTACACAAGAGCCCCCATGCTTGCAAGAAACTGAAGAATTAGACTGGTTTCCCAGGAACTGTAATTACTGAATGATACATGTAATATAAATGCTTGAAATATATGAAAATATAAAATCAAAACGAGAGGAAATATAGAAGAAATGAAAACATCTAAAGGAGAGGGAAAATAACAAAGTTCTAGAAATAAAGAAAACAATATGATCAATTATATTAAGATCTTAAGAAAATATCTTAAAACAGAGAAAATACAGATTACTTACAAAAGGAACAACAATGAGACAGATGGCAGACTTCTCAAGAGCAACAACAGAAGCCAGAAGACAGTGGAATAATATCTTCAGAGCACTGAGAAAAAAATAATTGTCAGCATAGAATTCTATACCCACTTAAATCATCAGGTTAAAAATAAAGGTGAAGCAAAAAATATAAAATGAAGAGTATTTACTAAAAATTGGTCTTGCCTAATGTATTTCAATCCCAGTAGGAAGGTATGGTGGAAGAGGAACAGTGTGCAAATAAAAAGATAATCATGCAAATAAATCTACAACCAAATACTACCACTATAAAACAAAATTAACGCCCACTGTGGGGGGTTAAAGGAAACAATTAAAATATTAGTCAAAAATAACATATCAGATTGGAAAGATTAATCAAAATGAAAGTATTCTAACATTCTTTATTGTCCTGGGAGAAGGGAGATATTGTCTTTTCTTAAGGATGTGTTTGTTAAGTGACACAAACAATAATGGTAATGATTAAATGACCAAAATAGACAGAAATACTCCTAAAATATTTAAACTCATGTCATTCAATTTTTTATCTACAAATTGACACGTATTTTTATGTAATGATTATCCAATGTTCATCAAAGTGTAGAAAAAGAGTATAGTCACACACTGCTGGTACAATCCTGATAAGAATTTTGTGAAAATGAAGTGTGTATTTGACATAGACATGTCAATTTCACATCTTTTATAAATCTCTACTCACTGCCACAGCAGCCACCAATTCATTTCAAGGTAGATAGCAAACACCCTCTTCCAACAACACAAGAGAAGACTCTACACACGGACATGGCCAGATGGTCAACATCGAAATCAGACTGATTATATTCTTTGAAGCCAAAGATGGAGAAGCTCTATACAGTCAGCAAAAACAAGACCAGGAGCTGACTGTGGCTCACATCATGAACTCCTTACTGCCAAATTCAGACTAAAATTGAAGAAACTGGGGAAAACCACTACCATTCAGGTATGACCTAAATCAAATCCCTTTTGATTATACAGTAGAAGTGAGAAATAGATTTAAGGAACTAGATCTAATAGACAAGAGTGCCTGATGAACTATGGACAGAGGTTCATGACATTATACAGGAGACAGGAATCAAGACCATCCTCAAGAATAAGAAATGCAAAAAAGCAAAATGGCTGTCTGGGGAGGCCTTACCAATAGCTGTGAAAAGAAGAGAAGTGAAAAGCAAAGGAGAAAAGGAAAGATGTACCCATTTGAATGCAGAGTTCCAAAGAATAGAAAGGAGAGATAAGAAAGCCTTCCTCAGTGATTAATGCAAAGAAATAGAGGAAAACAAAAGAATGGGAAAGACTAGAGATCTCTTCAAGAAAATTAGAGATACCAAGGGAACATTTCATACAAAGATGGGCTCAATAAAGGACAGAAATGGTATGGACCTAACAGAAGCAGAAGATACTAAGAAGAGGTGGCAAGAATACACAGAAGAACTATACAAAAAAGATCTTCATGACCCAGATAATCACAATGGTGTGATCACTCACCTAGAGCCACACATCCTGGAATGTGAAGTCAAGTGGGTCTTAGAAGTATCACTACAAACAAAGCTAGTGGAGGTGATGGAATTCCAGCTGAGGTATTTAAAATCCTAAAAGATGATGCTTTTAAAGGGCTGCACTCCATATGCTAGCAAATTTGGAAAACTCAGCAGTGGCCACAGGACTGGAAAAGGTCAGTTTTTATTCCAATCCCAAAGAAAGGCAATGCCAAAGAATGCTCCAGCTACCGCACAACTGCATTCATCTCACACGCTAGTAAGGTAATACTCAAAATTCTCCAAGCCAGGTTTCAACAATACGTGAACCGTTAACTTCCAGATGTTCAAGATAGATTTAGAAAAGGCAGAGGAACCAGAGATCAAATTGCCAACATTCATTGGATCATCAAAAAAGCAAGAGTTCCAGAAAAACATCTATTTCTGCTTTACTAACTGTGCCAAAGCCTTTGGCTGTGTGGATCACCACAAACTGTGGAAAATTCTGAAAGAGATGGAAATACCAGACCACCTGACCTGCCTCTTGAGAAACCTGTATGCAGGTCAGGAAGCAAAAGTTAGAACTGGACATGGAACAACAGACTGGTTCCAAATAGGAAAAGGAGTATGTCAAGGATGTATACTGTCACCCTGCTTATTTAACTTATATGCAGAGTACATCATGAGAAATTCTGGGCTGGAAGAAGCACAAGCTGGAATCAAGATTGCTGGGAGAAATATCAATAACCTCAGATATGCAGATGACACCACCCTTATGGCAGAAAATGAAGATGAACTAAAGAGCCATTTGATGAACATCAAAGAGGAGTGTGAAAAAGTGGGCTTAAAGCTCAACATTCAGAAAACGAAGATCATGGCATCCGGTCCCATCACTTAATGGCAATTAGATGGGGAAACAGTGGCTGACTTTATTTTTTGGGGCTCCAAAATCACTGCAGATGGTGACTGCACTCATGAAATTAAAAGACACTTACTTCTTGGAAGGAAAGTTATGACCAACCTAGACCGCATATTAAAAAGCAGAGACATTACTTTGTCAACAAAGGTCTGTCTAGTCAATGCTATGGTTTTTCCAGTATTCATTTCTAGATGTGATAGTTGGACTGTAAAGAAAGCTGAGCACCGAAGAACTGATGCTTTTGAACTGGAGAAGACTCTTGAGAGTCCCTTGGACTGCAAGGAGATCCAACTAGTCCATCCTAAAGGAAATCAGTCCTGGGTGTTCATTGGAAGGACTGATGTTGAAGCTGAAACTCCAATATTTTGGCCACCTCATGTGAAGAGCTGACTCATTTGAAAAGACCCTGAAGCTGGGAAAGATTGAAGGTGTGAGGAGAAGGGAATGACAGAGGATGAGATGGTTGCATAGCATCACCGACTTGATGGACATGAGTTTTGGTAAACTCCAGGAATTGGTGATGGATAGGGAGGCTGGGCATGCTGTGGTTCATGGGGTTGCAAAAAGTCAGACACGACTGAGCAACTGAACTGAACTGAACAATCCTTTATATCTGTGGTTTTTAATTGTTGCCCCTGAAATCCTAGGTATGAGAGTGAGGCATATAGTTTATCACAAGACCTCTGCAAAGCAGTATTCAAACCAAATATTATATGTGGAAAGAATATGTTTTATTATTAATTAAAACAGTTAATATCTAGTAAAATATTTAACTTCCATTAAAATGTAAAATTTTTCAAATATTACAATTACTGAAAACTACAAAACTGCATTGCATTAAAATGAATAAAGTGCATGTGATAAAAAATTAAAGATAACCAGTAAGAGCATATAAATGGTATATGTCTTCCAAACTAAACAAGGGAGGAAATGGACCTAAAAAAAATAACTCTACCCATCCCAATTAAGGAAAGATTTTAAAAGGAATCAAAGAAGATCAAGAGAGTAAGCCAAGGGAATTCCCTGGTAGTCCAGTGGTTAAAACTCTGTGCTCTCACTGTAGAGGGCACAGGTTTAATCCCTGCTGGAAAACTAAGACCTTGCATGCCACACACTCAAAAAAAAAAAAAAAAAAAAAAAAGAGTAAACCTAAAGCATTAAAACAGGAGAGAAATAAATCCAAACATATTCATATTGACAATAACAGTTAAATTTAAAAGATAAATTCTCAGATAATATCATATTACAGTAGTCACCAAACATGTCAGAACATTTATTTGAACCTAAGGAACCTTCAAAAAAATAATATCAGTGTCCTGTACTCATTGATTTAATTGGTCTGGGGTGTGGCTTTGGACCTTTTTAGAAATTTTAAATTTCCAAATTTAAATAATAATAACAATAATAAATTGGAAATTTTGGAAATTTTAAAAGGAACCCTGCTATTTCCAAAGTGTATATAAGTTTGGAAATAATTTCTAAATATTTTTCCATAGTGGTTATGCCAATTGATACCAATGTCAGTAAGGTATAGAACTCTTAAAAGAAACAGATCTACTCATGTATAATTCATATACCTACAGATCATTCATTTAGCATACATGCAACTCAACAGTTTTTACTATATTCACAGAGTTGTGTGTGCAACAATCATCACAATCAAATTTTATAACATTTTTATCACTTCAATAAGAAACCCCATATCGATTAGCAGCCATTTTCAACTTCCCCATTTTCATTTTTCTATCCACCCTCACCTCCCAGCCCCCACCCCAGGGCTGGGCAACCACGAATACACTTTCTTTCTCTATGGATTTGTCTATTGTGGACATTTCATTTAACGGGAATCATATAAATAGTCTTTGTGTCTGGCTTCTTTCAGTTAGCCTATTTTCAAGGTTCATCCATGTTGTATGTATCACAACTTCATTCTTTTTTAATTGCTGACTAATATTCCATTATAAGGATATATCAGTTTTATTCATCCATTCAGCTGACAGACATTTGGGTCATTTCCATTTTTTTGCTATTGTGAATAATAAGGTATATAATACTTCTGCCTTAAATAGTTGTAAACGCTTGATACTGTCATACTTCTTAATTTCTGCCAATCTAGTGTGTGTGAGACAATTATCTCACTGGTTTTAATTTGCATTTCTGGACTGCTAATGAGGTTAAAGTTTTTCATGATTATTGGCTATTTGCATTCCCTTTTCCTTGAACTGTCTATAATGTCTTTTACCTTTTTCTTAACCATCTATAGAAGATTTTTATATTCCACATACTAATTTAATTCTTCTGAATATGCATTGCAAGTTTCTTCACCAAATTCAAGGCTTATCTTTTATGTCTTTTTCTAAAGAGAATAATTTCCATGCAGTCAAATTATCAATCTTAGAATGATTATTAATATTTTTTAAAAGAACTAAACAGAACCTTTAGAAATATTCAATTTGGTTCTCCTCCAAATCTGTTCCTTTATAAAAACCTTTTATTGCTTGTCATTTTTGTGATTCAGTTTATTTCTTCAAATATTTCACCACTAGTTTATACTTACATTTGAAAATTCCAATATGTGAAATCATTTGCCACATAATCTGTTGTTTCCTTAGATTATCTATCACTCACCTGTGACCTGTTTCCTTGTGAGTTTGATGATATTTGTGAGCTCATCTTTTGTTGATCTTAATTTGTGAGAATTTTAAAGCCCTCTTACTTTGCTTCAGAGACAATATGCATTTGCTTCGGCCAGGATTCAGAGGGCATCACCTTAGAGAATAAAATGTCAACTCTTTTTTTTCTATTCTTTAACTATATTTCTTATTACTCTGTCATTCACTTGTCTTTAGATAAAATGTTTTCCTATTTTTCCTACAAAGTTAATGCCCACCCCAAGCCCTTTATACTTACTATTTACTCCATCTACTTGGAATACTGTTCCCTCTGACTCATGCCCTTATTCAGGTAAAGTCTTTCTTCAAGTATTACCTTCTTAGAGAGGTTTTTCCAAAATTTACCTAAAATAATGCACCCCTCCATTTGCCATTTAGTTATTTGCCTATTCTACTTTACCTTTATTCATACTCTTTATTGCTACCTGCAATTGCTATATTTATTAAATAAATATATGTACACATACATGCACACACATACACACATATTTTTGTTTCCTTATTTTTTTGTATTTCTCCCACAAGAATGTAAGTTTCAGCAGAATAGGATCCTTGTTTAGATCATTATTTCTCCAGTGCCTACTACAATCATTGGCAGAGAATAGTCTTCCCAATAAATAAATATATTTTGAATAAACAAACATAGTTTTTGAAATGGAGGCAATAAATCTAAATATAGACAAGTCTGGAAAGTAACTGACCCTCAAATTTATATAAAAGGGTTGTTATGGGGCGGGAGAAGGGGAGGGAAGAGGCAAGAGACAATTATATGCTAGTGACTTGAAGAGTCCAAGGACTAAAGTCATTATTTAGGTAGGAAAATCACTTATTAAAGTTCTCATTGATATAGGCTCTGTTCCTTATTTTGCTATAGGAAAAAAATCAACTTTCTTCGACAATCACAGATTCTTCCTGAGCTAATTTCCAATAAAAGGCAGTTCTAGCATATTCATTCTTTGTAAAATACGCAGTTCTTAAAATATGATATTCAACTACAGAACACAAATAAGAGAATTTTTTTGTAATGAACTGTGTTCACTTGAATAGTTAGTAAAATACATTGATCCTCTGTCTCACTATATTAATTATAAGCTCTTCTGTTGTCAGAAAAACCATACATTTCTGCACCTATTTAAAAAATATTTAGAGTTGCTTTGGTAGATCTAACTTCTAACAATGAATCATAGCTTGCTTTTTCTGGCAATACTACAAGTGTCCCAGAATTCATTTCTCTCCCCTGATCATCAAGGAAGACAGGAAGGAAGACAGAAGGAAGATAAGCAATTATATTTAAACGATAGAGGAGATAAATATACCCAATGAACTATGGATGGAGGTTCATGACATTGTACAGGAGACAGCGATCAAGACCATCCCCAAGAAAAAGAAATCCAAAAAAGCAAAATGGCCGTCTGAGGAGGCCTTATAAATATCTGTGAAAAGAGAAGCGAAAAGCAAAGGAGAAAAGGAAAGATATACTCACTTGAATGCAGAGTTCCAACTCACTTGAATGCAGAGTTCCAAAGAATAGCAAGGAGAGATAAGAAAGCCTTTCTCAGTAATCAGTGCAAAGAAATAGAGGAAAACCATAGAATGGGAAAGACTAGAGATCTCTTCAAGAAAATTAGATACCAAGGGAACAATTCATGCAAAGATGGGTTCGATAAAGGACAGAAATGGTATGGACCTAACAGAAGCAGAAGATATTAAGAAGAGATGGCAAGAATACACAGAAGAACTATACAAAAAAGATCTTCATGACCCAGATAATCACAATGGTGTGATCACTCACCTAGAGTCATTATATTAATATCCTGGAATGTGAAGTCAAGTGGGCCTTAGAAAGCATCACTACAAACAAAGCTAGTGAAGGTGATGGAATTCCAGTTGAGCTATTTCAAATCCTAAAAGATGATGCTGTGAAAGTGCTGCACTCAATATGTCAGCAAATTTGGAAAACTGAGCAGTGGCTACAGGACTGGAAAAGGTCAGTTTTCATTCCAACCCCAAAGAAAGGCAATGCCAAAGAATGCTCAAGCTACCTCACAACTGCACTCATCTCACACGCTAGTAAAGTAATGCTCAAAATTCTCCAAGCCAGGCTTCAACAATACGTGAACGATGAACTTCCAGATGTTCAAGATGGATTTAGAAAAGGCAGAGGAATCAGAGATCAAATTGCCAACATCTGCTGGATCATCAAAAAAGCAAGAGAGTTCCAGAAAAACATCTACTTCTGCTTTACTGACTATGCCAAAGCCTTTCACCGTGTAGATCACCACAAACTGTGGAAAATTCTGAAAGAGACAGCAATACCAGACCACCTGACCTGCCTCTTGAGAAACCTGTATGCAGGTCAGGAAGCAACAGTTAGAACTGGACATGGAACAACAGACTGGTTCCAAATAGGAAAAGGAGTACGTCAAGGATGTATATTGTCACCCTGCTTATTTAACTTATATGCAGAGTACATCATGAGAAACGCTGGGCTTGTTGAAGCACAAGCTGGAATCAAGATTGCTGGGAGAAATATCAATAACCTCAGATATGCAGATAACACCACCCTTATGGTAGAACGTGAAAAAGAAGTAAAGAGCCTCTTGATGAACATCAAAGAGGAGAGTGAAAAAGTTGGCTTAAAGCTCAACATTCAGAAAACGAAGATCATGGCAGCCGGTCCCATCACTTTATGGCAATTAGATGGGGAAACAGTGGAAACAGTGGCTGACTTTATTTTTGGGGGCTCCAAAAATCACTGCTGATGGTGACTGCAGCCATGAAATTAAAAGACTCATGGTCCTTGGAAGAAAAGTTATGACCAACCTAGACACCATATTAAAAAGAAGAGACATTACTTTGCCAACAAAGGTCTGTCTAGTCAAGGCAATGGTTTTTCCAGTCGTCATGTATGGATGTGAGAGTTGGACGATAAAGAAAGCTGAGGGCCAAAGAATTGATGCTTTTGAACTGTGGTGTTGGAGAAGGCTCTTGAGAGTCCCTTGGACTGCAAGGAGATCCAACCAGACCATCCTAAAGGAAATCAGTCCTGAATATTCATTGGAAGGACTGATGCTGTAGCTGAAACTCTAATACTTTGGCCACCTGATGTGAAGAGCTGACTCATTGGAAAAGACCCTGATGCTGGGAATGATTGAAAGCAGGAGGAGAAGAGGATGACAGAAGATGAGATGGTTGGATGGCATCACCGACATGATGGACATGAGTTTGAGTAAACTCCAGGAGTTGGTGATGGACAGGGAGGCCTGGCATGCTGCAGTCCATGGGGTCGCAAAGTGTCGGACACAACTGAGCGACTGAACTGAACTGACTGCAACTATCCATTCTACTTCTAGCAATTTAAAACTATTCCTTTGAGAATAATACAAAATGCAGTTAATTACTTAAAAACAACCTTGAAATAATGGAAACGAAAACAGCCATTCCAAAGATAGATCCTGAAATACTAGGGGTAGATGTTCTTACCTAGTGACACTAAGTTACTATAGTTCTCCAACATCACATCTCTATACAAATCCCTTTGAGCTGAGTTCAGGCAATCCCACTCTTCCTGAGAGAAGTCAATGGCAACATCCCTGAACATCACTGATCTCTGAAACAGAAACATAATAGTAGTTGTGAAAATAAAGAAAATACTTTTTCAATGGAAGGGGAGATGATGGAGAGAGCTCTCTACAAAGAGGGGAACACAGCAATTTAACTGGGCAGTCTTTTACATGGATGAGACACTAAACAAATTGGTGCTGATTCTCAAGTTTCTTTTCATGCTTCTCGCTGTAGATAGATTATCCATCTATGTTGCTGCATATAGAATATCTCATTATACACATAAATCTGGAAATTCATAAAGTAAATGCAACATCCCAATTAAAAGAAATAGCACACAAAGTACCCTGTACAATATGTATCTTATATACCATACATGCTCAATAAATGTGAGTTTCTCTTTCTTCTCCATTTAAGAAAGAAAAACATTTGGTAAATATTTCTGTAAAATCTTATAAAATCTCTATAAGATTTGTATAAAATGAAAGAATTTACTGAAACCTCAGGTTCATTATATTAATATCAGAACATTACATCAAAAAAAAAAAAAAAAGAACATTACATCATAAGCATTTTCCTATTACCAACAACTTAATAAATACTTAAAATAGGCTATACAATAGTTCCATATAATGAATATATCTAACTTATTAAGTATGCATCATCAAACACTTTAGGTTATATAAAAACCTTGTAAGCATTTCTTACTTTTGGGAGTTTATAATTCTCAACAGCATCATCATATGAATAATGATCTTTCTTGTTACTATTCATCACTTAAAAAACTCACCTTTTTCCTTATTCAAAGCAACAGAAAGGTGGTATGGATAATCTAAACTTACACATTCAAGATTAGCCCAACATGCTGAATCTCAAAATGATCCATGTTATTGGTACTGGTCAATCATGGATTCCCAGGGTAGATCCCTGATCCCTCTGTATTCAATCCCTAATCATGCTAATAATCTTAAAAGCTCACAAAGCATGAGGTCTTGCTATGTACGGACACTAAGCCCAGTAAAGAGCAAATCCTACCTTGTCTAACCAGGAAACTTAGGTCTAAAGAGAATTTCAAAGTTTTCTCCTGTGTTGTGTGTAAACATCTCTGTGTCTCTGCTTTTGTTATATCAGTGCTCCCAGTCAAAGATGCTCATTGGATTTTTGCCTAAGCATGTGAGTATAAACTAGATTAGAAAGGCATACTTAGGGAAAACACTATCACTTATAACAATGGAACAAACCAGAAAGCTCATTTCTGAGTGGGGTGAGTCAGAAAGGAAGTTTTCAGAATAAGCAATACAAATATGCACATATTCTGTAAAAAAGTGATTATTTAAAGAGGGTACTGGTTTACCTGAGCCATGGTTTTTAGAGCTGCGAGACATGATTGATCATCTTCTAGATTCCTATTTTAGAGAAGCAGAGTCTGGAAAAGGTAGTGCTGGGGAGGAAAAAACAAAACCATGAGCCCATGCTTTGTACAAAGCTCCATATGGATAAGTCAGAGTTATCTTTGTTGTTTTCCTCTTCCTATCTCTTTCTACTATCCACAAAATACACACTAAGCAGGGGAGAAAGAGGTAGGTGATGGCTGTTACCCTGGTCAAACTCAATGCTCTCTCAATATACAAAAGAAAATATTTACAACTTCTCTGTTTCTAAAATGAAACTTGTAGGCAATAAGACACATTTATATACAGTACAGGAAATGGCAACCCACTTCAGTACTCTTGCCTGGAAAATCCCATGGACAGAGGAGCCTGGTAGGTTACAGTCCATGGGGTCGCAAAGAGTCGGACACGAGTGAGCAACTTCACTCACTCATACCAAAAATAAGAGAGAATGCCCACCTGTTACATTTTAATATGTTAATGATCATACACAACAACACAGAAGGCACAAACAGTTAAATACTTATGCTTACAACCACAGAAAACATGTTGTTGACATCACTTATAGTTGACATTTTAAAATAAAGGCCATATGTGTGTGTGTGTGTGTGTCTGTGTCTGTAGAATCAAGGAGACGCGTTAAGTGCACGTAGAGATCTAAGTCTGAGATAACTGGAGTCAAATATCACAAGCAGTGTTGCCGCCAGTGCTGTAACTTTTTTAAATGGTTTTTAAAAACTCAGTAAATTTCTGAATAAAACAAAGTACAATCTTTTATCAAACCATGATAGCATTCCTGGAAGATTTAGCTAATAGTAAAACTATGCAATTAATAGTAAAAGAGAAAAATATATGAAAAGTATATGAGAGATTCTAGACCCAAATAAAAAAAAAACACATTCCACCCCGCCCCCAGCTGTGGTCCTCATTTTGCGGGTCACTGAACAATTTTTTTTGTTGTGCACTGCAGGACATCTAGATCGGAAGTTGGACAAATACTGCCCACCAACTATCTTTTAAAATAAAGCTTTACTGAAATACATCTATACTCTATACTCATTCATTTATATACTGTCTTTGGTGACTTCCACACTATAATGGCAGAGTTGAGAGCTGCAAGAGACCATGTGGCCCATTAAGCCTAAAATATGTACCGTCTAGCCCTATACAGAAAAGCTGTCAAACCTATGATCTAGATTCATGGTTTGCTTCAGTCTTTCAAAAGCCAGAAGCCTTCACCCTCAGTTCAGCTATCTTAACATTGACAAGCACCCAGTTATATTTC
Organism: Bubalus bubalis; assembly: GCF_019923935.1. NCBI lineage: Eukaryota > Metazoa > Chordata > Mammalia > Artiodactyla > Bovidae > Bubalus > Bubalus bubalis. The sequence goes on from NC_059174.1 coordinate 47,172,927, forward strand.
TAAAACATCCCTGTAGAAGTCACTGCCTCTACAGAGAATCACTGATACAGGTGCTCAACAAATAATTAGAAACTCCACTTCTTCCAGCTGCAATAGGTAACTATGCCCATCATAACAATAAAAGAGAATTCAGGTGAAATGAAAATCACAATTAAAAATTCATCACAGAGCTAAAGATACAAATTTAAGTGAACTAATTAAACTCCAAACAGTGCCAAGTTTTTCTTAAAAAACATATGTGGATGCTCCCATTCATGGCAGTTTTAAACTAAATTTTACTTACCTTAAAGGTAAATAATCCAATTATTTCAATAAAAGGACAATATCAAAACAAGACAAAAAGCAAATTCCAACTACATGCTGTCTATAAGAAACACACTTTAAATACAAAGACACAGATAGGTTAAAAGTTAAATGGAGAAATATATATCATACAAACGCTAAGTATAAGAAAGCTTGTATACTCATATTAATATAAGGCAAAATAGATTTCAAGACAAAGAGTAATACTGGAAATAAATGATAAATTTATCAAGAAAACATAGCCATCCTAAATGTGTAGAGACTTAACAAAAAAATATCAAATACTGAAAGCAAAACTTGACAGAACTAAAAGAAGAAACAGACAAATCCATAATCAGATTTGGAAATTTTAACATCTTTCTCTCAGTAACTGATACAACAAAAATTTTTAAAAATTAGTAACAAGATAGAGGATTTATTCAAAACTATCAAGCACTGTGATATAATTGCTATCATACCCAACTGTCAAGAACATCACACTCAACTGTCAAAAGCTGAGATGTGCTAGAGCGAGCTGAGCTGCCAGTTGTTAGAAAAGCTGATGAAGACAACAGCCAAAATAAAGTACCAGTCAAGCCCTTAATCTTTAATCACTTACTAATCAGCCAGTATAAGCAAGAGGCTAGCCAAGAGAAAGTGCTGACTCCCCTACTGATCCATTTTCCCCCATGAAACAGCACCTAAAGAGGGTCAGAAGGATAAATACAGATGCGTGGAATCATCTCACTGTCAAAGGAGTACCAAAAAAAGAGGCCCCTCCCATTTCATGGAGAGGGAGATAGAGGAAGGGCTAGGAGTAGAAAAGTATTGAGTACCAAGTCACAGTGGAGACAAAGTATCAAGGTTTGCCTCCCTATCCATGATAAGGAACTCTTGGCAGAGGTGCCTGATAAAGAGGTATTGAAGGACTTCCCTGGTGGTACAGTGGATAAAAATCTGCCCGCCTGTGCACAGGACAAAGGTTCAATCCCTGGTCTGGGAAGATTCCCAAATGTCACAGAGCAACTAAGCACAGCGCCACAACTAAAGCTCTCTGCAACTAGAGAAAACCTGTGTACAGCAACAACCAAATAAGTAAATAAATGTATTCTTTAAAAAGAAAGAGAGAGTATAATGGAGGCACTTGGGTTAGAAAGGCAGATGTGCATTAAGAGCATGACTGGCGAGGGGGCCTGAATCCTTGACTGCAACTCCCTTAGGATAACCACAACCAAAGTACTAAAAATATTTTAAGTTTGAGTCATTCAGAGTATATTTTCTGGTCTTGGTTCACACACAATTAAATTAGAAATAACAATAAGAGTTTTAGTAGAAACTTCAAATATCTGCAAATTAAACATATTTCTAAATAACCCATAAGAAGAAATCACAGGAGATTAGAAAATAGATTGAACTGAATGACTATGAAAACACAACTTATTGGAACTTCCCTGGAAGTCCAGTGGTTAGGACTCCACAGTTCTCTTGCAGGGGGCATGGATTCAATCTCAGGTCAGGGAATTAAGATTCCACAAGCTGCAAATTACCAAATTTTGTGGGCTGTAGCAAAACCAGTATTTAAAGGAAAATTTATAGCTTTAAATGATAGGTAAAAAGAGAGAGATACCATCAGTGATTTAGGTTCCCATGTTCAGGAGCTGGCCAAAGAACAAATGAAGCTCAAAGTAAGAGGAAAAGAAATAAAGAAATAAACACAAAATCCACAATGGATTCAAAATGGATCCATTAAAATCCAAAATGGATTAACAGGGAATCAACAAAGTAAAAAATGTGTTTTTTCAAAAGATTAATACAATTGATAAGCTTCTAGCAAGTCTATGGAGAAAAAGAAATTACCAATATGGAGAATACACTACAGACTTCATAGGCATTAAAAGGATGATGCAACTCTATGCCAATAAACTTGACAACATGAATGATATGGACAAATACCTTAAAAGACAAATTATTAAAAGTCACAGAAGAAGAAACAAAAAATAAACTGCCCCACAGATATTACAGAAATTGAATTTTCAGTAAAAAACAAAACACCCTGTCCACAGAGAGGACTCAGATGACTTCACCAGTAAATTCCACCAACATTTAAGGCTGATATAGTACTATTCTTTCATAAACTTTTTCAGAAAGTAGGAAAAAGAGTAAACATTCTTTTTTTACATTTTGAGGCAAAAAACCCATAATACCAAACTTGACAAAAATATTACAAGAAAAATTATAGTTCAATATCTCTCATTAACACAGACACACAAAAAATTGTAAGGTAATATCAAATAGACTCCATTTGACTTTGGAACTGTGTTTCATATAAGGCAAAAATTAAATCAAACCAGAAAAAAAAATCCCTAAGAACCAAAAGCAAATTGAAACAAACTTATCTGTTCATAATACTAGCAGGGTAAACACAGAAAGGAAGTGTTTATTTCAAGGAACTTTAAAATATATACATTTGACATTAGATTCCTAGTGCAATATAACCTACAGACAAAAGAAATATAAACTGTTTTTCAGCAGCTATACTGTTATTAATTATATTGGCATTGTTATTCTAAAACATTCACATTCTGAAATAATAACATCAGGTACACATATATCAATGAAAATGAAGCAAATATGTAGTTATCTTAATGTTATTAAGAATAAAGATTTCCAGAGTACAAAAAGAGATACAAATGTAAAAATTAAGAAAAACTATAACCTTTAAATTCATTGGAAATATCAGTATAAACTCAGGATCTATTTTTCTCCTTCTAAAAAATACATATGTAACCAGCTCTATAAAAACCTACAAGCAATAACAACCAGAAGCAATGAAAACTATCACCCTAATTGTGGCTTTTTAAAACAGTTTAGCACTAAAAGGAACCACAGCTCCATATAGAAGTGGTTGATTTCATATTTAACACAGGAAAATATGGGCTTAGAACATCCTGTCACACCAGAAAGTCTGGAATCTACCAAAGACTCCAAAAGCCATCATAAGGAATTCAAAAGGAGCCAAGTCAGAAGTAGTAAAGTAGTAAAGAGGATCCCACTGGTAAAAGATAATTTAAGTTTTAATAAGAATAATAACTGCTACAGACTGAACATACCAAACATATTTGAATCAACAAGTTCTTAATGGTAATTTAAAAGAAAAACATAGGATAAATTTTGAAAGATACTGAAAAATAATGAGATGTAAAATCAAGCTTTCATCCTACTTTTTTTTTTTTTTTGCCATATTTTAGTTCTCCCACCAGGGACTAACCCTGGGCCTGGGCAGTAAGATCACCGAGTGCTAACACTGGACCACCAGGGAATTCCCTATTCTACTTTTTTTGCATAAGCTATACTTCAGAGTAACTAAGACACTGATGAGAGGATGGTTCCCTTTGTAGAAGTATCCCAGCTAATAAATGCAGAAGAAATTATAGAATTAAATAATATTCTGTAACTTCTGATAAAATAATGGATTCTAAAGGAAAGATTATCAACGGCTGCTAACATCATATAAAGGAAAACAACCAAATGTTATTCACTACTTCATATACATACAAACACATACACTTATACATATATATCAATTGAAAGAGAAGTAGAAGAATAAAGGCAAGTACAGGGAGTTATCTACAGAGGGAAGAAACAAGGTGAAAGGGACAGGAATGGATGCTAGACTTCTCTAAATTCACCTTGTTCTATAGTTTTGATTTTAGAAATATGTAAATATTTTATGTGATTTTAAAACAAAATTAAATCAAAGTGGTAGGAAGACAATCCCTAAAAGTAGAAAGCAAGGTGAAACAAAGGAGCCTGTGTCTCTCAAGTTGATGGTTTATCTATAAGAAAGGTTATTATAGGTGACTTTAAAAACATAGAATTTGATTACAGATCCTTTAGTGGGTTATGTCCTATTGAACTGCATGAAGTCTGGGCTGTTTTCTGTATTTATAAGATTAGCAAAAATGTTGGCCTTGTAATTTTGAAACTCTTCCTCTCAATCCAAAAGGAAGCAGAAAAAAATGGAAAAAGAAAGAACAGATAAAACAAATATAAATGGCAAGATGATAGATTTGACCCAAACTGTACCATTAACCACACTAAATACAAATAGTAAAAACACTCCAATTAAAAAATGGATATTGTTAAACTGGATAAAAACACAAGATCCAACGAACTGCTGCCTACAAGAAATGTACTTTATCAGAACACAAATAGGTTAAAAGTATAGAAAAAGACTGGACCTTAAAGAAAGCTAAGTGTCAAAGAATTGATGCCTTTGGGGAACTGTGCTGGAGAAGACTCTTGAGAGTCCCCTGGACTGTAAGGAGATCAAATAGTCAATCCTAAGGAAATCAACCATGAATATTCATTGGAAGGACTGATGCTGAAGCTCCAATACTTTGGCCACCTGATGTGAAGAGCTGACTCACTGGAAAAGACCCTAATGCTGGGAAAGATTGAAGGCAAAAGGAGAAGCGGGCGGTAGAGGACGAGATGGCTAGATAGCATCACCGATTCAATGGACATGAATCTGAGCAAACTCCAGGAGGCAGTGAAGGACAGGGAGGCCTAGCATGCTGCAGTCCATGGGGTCTCAAAGACTCAGACACAACTTAGCACCTGAACAGTAACAACGTAGAAAAAGATATACCATGCTAACATTAATGAAAAAAAGCTGAAGTTGCTATATTAAATATCAGATAAATTAAATGTTCGAGCAAAGAATATTACCAGAGGAAACCATTTCAGAATGATAAAGGGGTCAATTCAACATCTGGACATATAGTCTGAAATATTTATGTAACTAATAATACAGCTTTCAAATAAATGAAACAGAAACTGATAGAAATTACAGAGAAAGGTAAATCCAACTCACTCAATAAGAGTACAGAAGATTTAAGGGGGCTTTCTTGGTGGCTCAGGGGTAAAGAATCTACCTGCAATGCAGGAGATATGGGTTCGATCCCTGGGTTGGGAAGATCCCCTGGAGGAGGGCATGGCAACCCACCCCAGTATTCTTGCCTGGAGAATCCCATGGACAGAGGAGCCTGGCAGGCTCAGGTCCATAGGGTTGCAAAGAGTTGGACACAACTGAAGCGACTGAGCACAGCACACAGAAGATTTAAACACTACCAATCCATCTGTCTCAGCAAGTATTCACAGAACATTCCGCCCAACAGTGGCAGAAGACAGTCTTTTCAGTGCACACCAAACATTTATAGGAGAGCCCACACGTTCTGGGTCATAAAATAAATGTTCATAAATTTAAAACGATTCAAGTCATATGAAGTATATTCTCTGAACATAATGGAATGAAATTAGAAATCAGTAGCAGAAAAACATCTGGAAGATCCTTAAAATGTTTGAAAACTAAATAAAGTGTTGCTAAATAACCCCATAACGACAAAGAAGAAATCCAAAGGCAAATTAGGAGGGATTATGAACTGAAGGCAGAATAACTGAAATAAGATTACCAAGTGATAACTTTTAAGGTGGGCATGTGATAGTTCATTACACTTTTGTGTATCTCTGAAAAAAAAAAAAAAGTTAAAACAGAATGCTGCTATGTCAGAAATAACACAACAGAGCTCTTCCTTTTTAAATTTATGGATCTCAAGGTCCTTCTTCCTCAATTTAACCATGACTAGGAAGCATCCGGGAGAAGGCAATGGCACCCCACTCCAGTACTCTTGCCTGGAAAATCCCATGGACGGAGGAGCCTGGTAGGCTGCAGTCCATGGGGTCACTAGGAGTCGGACACGACTGAGCGACTTCACTTTCACTTTTCACTTTCATGCATTGGAGAAGGAAATGGCAACCCACTCCAGTGTTCTTGCCTGGAGCATCCCAGGGACAGGGGAGCCTGGTGGGCTGCCGTCTATGGGGTCGCATAGAGTCGGGCACAACTGAAGTGACTTAGCAGTAGCAAGAAGCATCTACAGAGAAGGCAATGGCACCCCACTCCAGTACTCTTGCCTGGAAAATCCCATGGACAGAGGAGCCTGGTGGGCTGCAGTCCATGGTGTTGCTAGAGTCGGACACGACTGAGTGACTTCACTTTCACTTTTCACTTTCATGCATTGGAGAAGGAAATGGCAACCCACTCCAGTGTTCTTGCCTGGAGCATCTCAGGGACAGGGGAGCCTGGTGGGCTGCCGTCTATAGGGGTCGCACAGAGTCGGACATGACTAAAGCAACGCAGCAGCAGCAGCAGGAAGCATCTATCACAATTAACTGCACATAAATTCCTTGCTCCCAGTCTACAGAAAATTGCCTGGCCCCTCCATCATTTGAGAAGGCTTAGGTGGGACATTTCAAAAAGAAAAGATTCTTACATCCTGAAAAAACAAAATCATTTCATGAAACAAAGAGGAAACATATACACACCTTGAAGCTTGCTTCTGACTGTACAACAGTCATTCTTCCTTCCTCTGGGTGCTACTCTCAGAGGGGGGGGAAAAAAGAACCATGAGATACTGGCCCTTTCTGAGGGTATACTCTAAATTAGAACCCCCACCCCATTAATCTACCCTTCATTTAATACAGAGGAAAATCAGAAGGAAACTAGAACAGTTCTGCACTTTCTGTATTAGAAAGAAGGGCCAAGATCACAGCCATCTTGGGCTAGAATCTGTTTCTGAATTCAAAGCTGTCTGTTGGAGACAAGCTGCAGTGGAGTGTACAGTTTCCCAAGTCTCTGACTGACTCTTCTAGCACACTTTCTGGAAGTATTTCCACTCCTGGAATTCCATTACATTTCCCAGTGACCTGTCTTGAAGGTGCCATCAGTTCTAAAATTCTCATCTCAAGAATCTGTGCTTTAGAAATAACTAATATTCTTGAATCAGGACTTCAAATTTCTGACTTATTCCTTCCTGTCACTTTTCTGCATTCAAAACCCTGAAGGTTATAAGGTAAGAGGGCACCAGCAAGCAGTAGGGAAGTTACATCTTAAATTCCACAGCAAACTAAGGATATATATGAAAAATGAAGCACCACAGCCAATGTGTGAAAAGAGGGGAAATGAATCACTGTGATCAAAAGAGAAAGAAGTCATCCTCAGAGGACCACATGGGATTCTTTTTTTTTTTTTTTTTTAATATTTATTTATTTGGCTGTTCCAGATCTTAGTTGCAGCATGAAGGATCTTTAGTTGCAGCATGTGGGATCTAATTCCCAAACCAGGGATGGAACCCAGGCCCCCTGGATCCAAAGCAGGGCACCTTAGCTACTGGATCACCAGGGAGGTACCCACATGGGATTCTTGATCCATAGGCAGACTCAGCCCCAGAATGAATCCAGAAATACCAAGATGCAATTTTACCTCTGTATCCAGATAAACTTCCATAAGGTCACAGGCTATGAAACATACAAATGACTTACAGAGTCACATACAATCACATTTCCACAGTCTCACGGCCAGTCACAATCACCAAGTTAACACTTCACTGTCTGACCATCTAGTCTGAAAATCCAATCCTACACCGAACATACACATCACTCAAGCACATACAAGCACCCTGCTGGGGACACACAAAGCCCAAAAGAACCTTTCACAACAACACTTTTACTCTTTTCACAGTCATTCAATCAGATAGTCAGAAAAACACAACCAAGTGCCAGTTCAAGGAAACAGGCAATCACAAACATCGTGTTACAGAAACACGATCATAACACCTCAAAGTCACAGGCAAACCCCAGTAACACACACACAACCTCAAAGTAACACAAGCATTTCCAAACAGCCTGTCACAAAAACACTGTCGCACGCCGCTGTCTTGAACAAACGGTCCACACACAATTATGCTGTCACATAAGCACATTTCCAATCAGGGAAGCAAGCGGTCAGGAACACAGTCAAAGCAGAACTACCACATCCTCAGAGTCACAAACAACTCACACTCACACAAACGCTTACACACAAAACCACAGTAGTACACGCCCATTCGCCGATACGGTAACCAATACCAGGTTGCCTGACACACACACACACACACACACACACACACACACACGCACGCACACACCCCGACGCTTCCTCGGAGCGTTTCCGCCCTGGCGTTCCGGACATACCTCGATAGAGGGTGCAGTTCAGGGCCCAGGATCTGGTGCCCGGAGTCCCTGCCCGGTTTCGGGTTCGCCCGCCCTGCGGGAGCCAGGCCAAACTCCTCCAGGGACGCAGCCCTCTCCCCATGCGACGTCCCCAAATCACGCGAAAAAAACGGAAATGAAGCCGCTTCGGGACGCGGTGGCTCTGGGAAATGTAGTCCAACTCCGGGCAGGCTGTGGCTGCCGGCCAGGACGCTAGGAGACCTAGTTCACCAACTCCCGGCGGGCTTCGTGGACCCCACTGCTGCTACAACCAGTAAGCTCCAACTGCCGCGCCCCGGAGATTTCTGGGAGAGCCCGCCTGCGCTCATTGCGCAGGCGTGGGACGCGCTTGGCTCTAGCTTTTGGGGCAAAGACTGCGCTGCTGTTGAGTGGTCTTGGCCGGTCAGGACAAAGTGGGACAGGCAGATAGGGCAGGTGCAGGGAATCAGTTTGAGCGTCAGATTGACACGAGACCCTGTGTGTCCCTTTGGTGCAGGTGAATATGTGCGAGACATTGCGAGATATTTTCGGGTGGACTAGGAGTCCCTCAGTGACCGGGTGTAGGATTGTGTTTCTGCCTGTGTGTGATTCTATGTGCTGTTGGGTGTCAGGTGATTCGTACTAGAAGCTGCATAGTAATAGCATTTTATAACTGTGTGGGATTGTCTGAGAGATTACGGGGCCTCTGCCTTTGTAGTTTGTTTTGTGTCCATAATTGAGAGTGGTTGTGTGACTGGTGATGATTTCTTATATAAATGCACTTTTATCATGCCTACATCTGAACGCCTGTAGGAGTGTGACTAGCAAAAGAACATATATGTGATTGTGAAAAAAGATGGATGGTCAAATTATTTCTTCCTTGAACACCAATTTGATAATCTGGAAGAGGTCATCAGTTCATTTGGCAAATAATTTAGGCCTGATTTTTCTACTGGATCAAATACATGTAATTATGGGGAAGAATGCAAAATCAACTTAGTCGGCTGTTTTTTTTTTTTAAGAAGCATATTTTCAAAGGCAGCCTTAGGGTAACCGCTTTTTCCTCCACCACAGCCCTTCAAAGTAGGCATTCATTCTTTTCTACTATTAAGGGGACTTTGTTGGGTAAGGTTGAGAGGCATCCAGTTAATAAAACAATAAAATAACTTTATACATAAGAAGAGTAAATTTCAGTAGAGTCCAGCATTAGTCAGATTTCCTGAATTCTAGGTCAAACCCTGTTTCCCTTTTCTATGAGCATGTGTGAGTTAGTTGCTTAGTCATGTCCAACTCTGCAACCCCATAGACCGCAGCCCACCAGGCCCCTCCATCCATGGGATTCTCCAGGCAAGAACACTGGAGTGGGTCACCATTTACTTCTCCAAAAGAAAGAAAGAAAGTGAAGTTGCTCAGTCATGTCCAACTCTTTGTCACCCCATGGACTGTAGCCTACCAGGCTCCTCCATCCATGGAATTTTTCAGGCAAGAGTACTGGAGTGGGTTGCCATTTATTTCCTTCTCCATTCTATGAGCATACCTTGACTCAAAGAGAGAAAAGAACTTAATGTAGGTCTGTTGATAAGCCTGAGCTTGTCTTCACTTACTTCATGACCTCCTGTTCTTAAAAAAAAAAAAAATCATAAACTTGTGAACGTCCAGCCCAAAAGAGATGGAGCTGTCGTTTCATCACTGCTTAGGGGGCAGAAGATCAAGAACTGATAAAGCTTATCTGATTTTTAGGACCATTTACCAAATACTTGGGAGAAGGCGATGGCACCCCACTCCAGTACTTTTGCCTAGAAAATCCCATGGAAGGAGGAGCCTGGTAGGCTGCAGTCCATGGGGTCGATAGGGTCGGACACGACTGAGCGACTTCACTTTCACTTTTCACTTTCATGTACTGGAGAAGGAAATGGCAACCCACTCCAGTGTTCTTGCCTGGAGAATCCCAGGGATGGGGAAGCCTGGTGGGCTGCCGTCTATGGGGTCGCACAGAGTCGGACACGACTGAAGCAACTTAGCAGCAGCAGCAGCACCAAATACTTTGATTTCTTCCCAATTTTGTGGAGTAGCAAGTTTGGTGACCAAGATTGTTGAGTGAATGAACCTGTGTGCTTGATCCAGTATAGCTATGTGAAATAGAGATAGTCAAATCGCTCTGACTTAGAGTGGGTCAGAATGTCAGAGTGGACCAAAATTTTTTCAAGAGGATACATAGGAAATGTAGTTTGTTTTTTTAAGAGGTGACACATTCTGGTTTCAAGTTAGACAGACGTGCATAGGTCTCAAGCCACATCTTGATTGTCTGTTGTCTCTTTTGGCTTTTGAATAGTTGTGATGATTGCTTGCAAGAGAAAAGAGGTTATTGTTTAAAAAACAGGAATTACTAACCTGAGATGAATAGATTCCATGTAGATGGGTTTCTTATTGTATATTAAACTTATGACATTTTGTATGTGTATAAATGTGATTTTTCTTTTCCAGAGAAAGTAGAGGCACCTTTATCAGATTCACAGAGGTACTTTGACCCCCCCCAGAACTAAAGACCTTTAGAAATAAAGATCACAGAAGCTGAAGAGGATCTTTTTCCAGCATACTATATGATATATTTAATATAAAAAACAGTATATATTTTTGGAAGGATATGCCCCTCTGTCAATAGTAAACTTTGAGGCGAGAAGCGAGGACTTATTGTAAAGGGGGAGAGTGTCAAAGAGGACTTAAGGTATTAATGATAATCTCTCTTTTTTTCCTTACAAGAAAAACATATTACTCATGTATGTAAATTTTAATCTTAAAATTCAAAGAAAATAGAGATGTTGAAGATTTTGGAGCAAGAAATGAGTCAAGGAACCTAAATTCTGTGGAAGAAGATAAAATCCAGAAAAACCATGGAGAAAACTACAAAGGGGAAAGAATACACAGGCAATAATTTTTCATAAGAACCAGGTTCCCTGTTTATTAGCGGGCAGTTTCAGATTTACATTATGGCCCAGACCCTCAAGGATTAGTTATCGCTTGAGCCCAGCAACTAGAGCCCATGGTAGTGGTTGCCCATGAACATTACTGGTAAATATATTCTTTTTCCTGGCATCGGGTCATTTTCTTTAAGACTCTTTATCAATGCTGGCAATAGATTAGATTTATACCAGTACATATGAGTCAGGCATTTATTCAGTGATCTCAGGTTCTCAAGTATTTTTATAATTATTTTTCACTGTTTTTATTTTTAAAAATTTAAGCTATAGGAAAAGCAAAAGAATATTGTAATGATGTATACTCTATGTCCTTTACCTAGATTCACCAGTTTTTAACATTTTGTACCATTCTCTTAATCTGTCTATGCTTATTTACATATTTTTGTTTGTTTTTTGCTCTATTTATAAGTGCAATATTATGAGTATTCAACACCATGAATATACATAAGAAATTTAACATTGATTCATAATATCATCTAATATATAATCTGCTTTTACATTGTCCCAGTTGTTCCCAGATACCCTATATATGCATTTTAAAAACTGATACATACTCCAGATCAAAGTCACACGTTGCAGTGGACCGGCTTTCGTCTCACAGTTCTAGAAGCTGGGAAGTCCAAGATCAAGATACAGGCAGATTTTGTTCCTTCTGAGAGCCTTTCCTGGTTTACAGATGGCCACCATCTTGCTGTTTTCTCACATGGTGAAAAAAGGGCCTATCTTTTTAATGTAGAGCAGTATTCCCTTCCGTAGAAGACAATGGCAACCCACTCCAGGACTCTTGCCTGGAGAATCCCAGGGACGGCAGAGCCTGGTGGGCTGCCATCTATGGGGTCCCACAGTCGGACATGACTGAAGCGACTTAGCAACAGCAGCAGCAGCATTCCCTTCACTTGTTTTGTGTTTCACAATGACATTTTAAAGAATTAAAGAGGCTAGAATGTTGAGCCTAACATTCTGAATTTTCTTGTTTCGTCATGACTAGGTTACATTTAAATATATTTGACAAGAATACTAGAGGCACTGCTGTATGCATCCTAGTATATCACATCAGTTCAGTTCAGTTGCTCAGTCGTGTCTTACTCTTTATGACCCCATGGACTGCAGCACACCAGGCTTCTCTGTCCATTGCCAACTCCTGGAGTTTACTCAAACTCATGTTCATTGAGTTGGGGATGCCATCCAACCATCTCATCCTCTGTTATCCCCTTCTTCTCTAGCCTTCAATCTTGCCCAGCATCAAGGTCTTTTCCAATGAGTCAGTTCTTTGCATCAGGTGGACAAAGTATTGAGAGTTTCAGCTTCAGCATCATTCCTTCCAGTGAATATTCAGGACTGATTTCCTTTAGGATTGACTGGATTGATCTTCTTGCAGTCCAAGGGTCTCTCAAGTGTCTTCTCCAACAGCACAGTTCAAAAGCATCAATTCTTCAACGCTTAGCTTTCTTTATAGTCCAACTCTCACATCTATACATGACTACTGGAAAAACCGTAGCTTTGACTAAATGGACCTTTGTTGGCAAAGTAATGTCTCTGCTTTTTAATATGCTATCTAGGTTGGTCATAGCTTTCTTCCAAGAAGCAAGCATCTTTTAATTTCATGGCTGCAGTCATCATCTGCAGTGATTTTGGAGCCCCAAACAATAAAGTCTGTCACAGTTTCCACTGTTTCCCCATCTATTTCCCATGAAGTGATGGGACCAGATGCTGTGATCTTAGTTTTCTGAGTGTTGAGTTTTAAGCCAACTTTTTCACTCTCCTCTTTCACTTTCATCAAGAGGCTCTTTAGTTCTTCTTCACTTCCTGCCATAAGCGTGGTGTCATCTGCATATCTGATGTTATTGATATTTCTCCCGGCAATCTTGATTCCAGCTTGTGCTTCATCCAGCCTGGCATTTTGCATGATGTACTCTGCATATAAGTTAAACAAGCAGGGTGACAATATACAGCCTTGACGTACTCCTTTCCTGATTTGGAACCAGTCTGTTGTTCCATGTCCAGTTCTAACTGTTGTTTCCTGACCTGCATACAGATTTCTCAAGAGGCAGGTCAGGTGGTCTGGTATTTCCATCTCTTTCAGAATTTTCCAGTTTGTTGTGATCCACACAGTCAAAGGCTTTGGCATAGTCAATAAAACAGAAGTAGATGTTTTTCTAGAACTCTTGCTTTTTCGATGATCCAATGGATGTTGGCAATTTGATCTCTCTCTGGTTCCTCTGCCTTTTCTAAATCCAGCTTGAACATCTGGAAGTTCTCAGTTCACGTACTGTTAAAGCCTGGCTTGGAGAATTTTGAGCATTACTTTAACTGGCATGTGAGATGAGTGCAGTTGTGTGGTAGACTCCAAGGCAAATTTGGCCTTGGAGTACAGAATGAAGTGGGGCAAAGGCTAATAGAGTTTTGCCAAGAGAATGCACTGGTCATACCAAACACCCTCTTCCAACAACACAAGAGAAGACTCTATACATGGACATCACCAGATGGTCAACACCAAAATCAGATTGATTATATTCTTTGCAGCCAAAGATGGAGAAGTTCTATACAGTCAGCAAAAACAAGACTGGGAGCTGATTGTGGCACAGACCATGAACTCCTTATTGTCGAATTCAGACTTAAATTGAAGAAAGTAGGGAAAACCACTGGACCATCCAGGTATGACCTAAATCAAATCCCTTACAATTATACAATGGAAGTGACAAATAGATTCAAGGGAGTAGATCTGATAGAGTGCCTGAGAACTAAGGACGGAGGTTTGTGACATCGTACAGGAGGCAGGGATCAAGACCATCCCCAAGAAAAAGAAATGCAAAAAGGCAAAATGGTTGTCTGAGGAGGCCTTACAAATATCTGAGAAAAGAAGAGAAGGGAAAAGCAAAGGAGAAAAGGAAAGATAAACCCACTTGAATGCAGAGTTCCAAAGAATAGCAAAGAGAGATAAGTAAGCCTACCTCAGTGATCAGTGCAAAGAAATAGAGGCAAAGAATAGAATGGGAAAGACTAGAGATCTCTTCAAGAAAATTAGAGATACCAAGGGAACATTTCATGCAAAGATGAGCACAATAAAGGACAACTACTGAGCCCATGTGCAGCAGTTAATGAAGCCTGTGCACCCTATAGCCTGTGCTCCACAAGAGAAGCCACTCCATGAGAAGCCTGTGCACCACAGCTAAAGAGCAGCCCCTGCCCACCACAGCTAGAGAAAAGCCTGCACAGCAATGAAGACCCAGCACATCCAAAAAAAAATAAATAAAAATTATATGTATAAAATGAATGAGTGTAACTGTGTTCCAATCAAACTTTATTTACAGAAACAGGCAGTGGCAGGATTTAGCTGGGGAGGGGGGTGGCTATAGTTTGCCAGCCTTTGTTCTAGGATGTATATTATGAATGTTGTATCACTGAACATAGGGTATTTGGAACATGCAAATATTATCACCTTTACTAGACAATGCAGTATTTTCCAAAGGAGATTTTTCAACTTTTATTCCTTACTAACATTTTAAATTGTCAGAATTTTAAGTTTAGATCAATCTGGTAGATGGATATGAGACGAAATCTCATTTTGGTTTTACTTTGCATTTCTCTAATTAAGGTTAAGGTTTTATCTGGAAATATTTACTGGCCATTTGTCTAATATGAAATGCATATTAAAGTTATGTGCTCATTTTTTTCTTAAATTGTCTTACAGAATTTTATTAAAAATATTCTGGATGTTTATCTTGTGTTAGTCATATGTGTTGAAAGCTTGTCTTTTCATTCTCTAGGGAATCTTTCAATAAGTAGAAGTTCTCTAATGTCAGATTTATTAAAAAAAAATTTAAGACTTGTTCTTTTTTTGTGTTTTAAGAAATCAATATATTACACCAAGGTCTTAAATTTAGTCTCCTACATTATCTTCTTAAAGGTTTATTGTTTTGCCTTCTACATTTTTGGTTGTTATAAAATCTTTTGGAATCAATCTGTTTCTGAAAGATAAAAGAGTACAATTTATGTGTGTGTACACCAATTGTTCCAGAACATGAAAAGGCCATCATTTCCCTTCTTATTGACAGTCATAAATTAGATTAACGCATATGTATGGAACTGATGGGGGAGGGTCTTTATTCAATCTGTTGATTAATTTATTATTTCCTGTAATATGTACATGATCTTGACTGTTGTAGTTCAGTCACTCAGTCGTGTCCAACTCTTTGTGACCCCCATGGACTGCAATATACCAGGCTTACCTGTCCTTCAGCATCTCCTGGAGTTTGCTCAAACTCATGTCCATTGAGTCAATGATGCCATCCAACCATCTCATCCTCTGTCGTCCCCTTCTCCTCCTGCCTTCAATCTTTCCCAGCATCAGGGTCTTTTCTAATGAGTCAGCTCTTCACATCAGGTGGCTAAAGTATTGGAGCTTCAGCTTCAGCATCAGTCCTTCTAATGAATATTCAGGATTGATTTCTTGATTAACATAGTTTTTGGTATATGATAACACAAAGACCTATTTGGGACCTTGTTAATCTTCTCCAGTATATAGGTTTATTTTTTAGTCTTATCTTTATTATTCCCTTGTTTGTACTTTCTTTTGGTTTATTGCCATTTTCTTCCCCACATTTTAAGTTGGATAATTAGGCAATTAATTTTTATGCTTTTTTAAAAAAGTTTTAAGTATAGTTGATTTAAAATATTGTGTTGATTTCTGCTGTACAATAGTGATTCAGTTATATGTATCTTCTTTCTTTCTTGTTAGTTGCTCAATCATGCCCAACTCTGTGTGACCCCATGGACTATAGCCTGCTGCTGCTGCTGCTAAGTCACTTCAGTCGTGTCCGACTCTGTGCGACCCCATAGATGGCAGCCCACCAGGCCCCCCCGTCCCTGGGATTCTTCAGGCAAGAACACTGGAGTGGGTTGCCATTTCCTTCTCCAGTGCGTGAAAGTGAAAAGTGAAAGTGAAGCCGCTCAGTCGTGTCCGACCCTCAGTGACCCCATGGACTGCAGCCTACTAGGCTCCTCCGTCCATGGGATTTTCCAGGCAAGAGTACTGGAATGGGGTGCCATTGCCTTCTCCAATAGCCTGCTGGGATCCTCTATCCATGGGATTTCCCAGACAAGAATACTGGAGTGGGTAGCCATTCCCTTCTCCAGGGAATACTCCTGACCCAGGGATCGAACCCGGGTCTCCTGCATCGCAGGCAGATTCTTTACCATCTGAACCACCAGGGAAGCCCTAATTATATGTCTCCATATATTCTTTCTCATATTCTTTTCCATTATGGCTTATTACTGGATATTGTTAATTTTTTGGCAGCACCGTGCAGCTTGCCGTATCTTGGTTCCACGACCAGGACTCAAACCTGTGCCCCTGCAGCAGAAGCATGGAATCCTAACCACTGGAGTGCTGGATAATTCCCTTTTACAGGATATTTAATACAGTTCTCTTTGCTATACAGAAGGACCATTTTGTTTATCCACTCTATATATAATAGTTTGCATCTGCTAATCCCAAACTCCCACTCCATCTTCCTCTATCCCCCTCCCCCTTGGTAACCACAAATCTGTTCTCTCTGAGTCTGTTTGGTTTGTATATCATTTGTATCATATTTTAGATTCCATGTATAAGAGATATCACATAGTATTTGTCTTTCTCTTTCTGACCTACTTATTATGATAATTTTTGGGTCCATCAATGTTGCTGCAAATGGCATTGTCATCTCTCTTTATGGCTGAGTTGTATTCCATTGTATACATGTACCACCTCTTCTTTATGTATTCATCTGTCAGTGAACATTTAGGTTGCTTTCATGTCTTGGTTATTGTAAACATTTCTGCTATGAACATTGGGGTGCATGTATCCTTTTGAATTAGAGCTTTCTTGGGATATGTGCCCAGGAATGGGATTGCTGGATCATATGGTAGCTCTGTTTTTAGTTCTTTTTAACAAACCACCATACTGTTCTCTCTAGTGGCTGCACCAATTTACATCCCACCAATATAGGAGGGTTCCCTTTTCCCACAATTTCTCCATCTAGTGACAGATGTTAACTAGACTTACTTTGGTGATCATTTTGAAATATATGCAAGTATTGAATAAACATGTCATACACCTGAAACTAAAATAGCACTTATGTCAATTATATCTAAAAAGAAAATAAAGAGTTCCTACCTCAAGGAAAAAACCCTCAAATTTAATGATGAAAAAAACTTTGCATTTAACAAAATCTATCAAAAAAAGAAAAAATTTCTCAGATTTTTTGTATACCAGAATTGTTTTTGTGTGCATTTGTCTTAAGCCAAGTATTAAGCATTCAGTCAAATGTGGTTTCAATGAACTTCTCCAAGAAACAGTATTATTTGAAATATTAATTAAAATTTTTTTCATACTGGAAATAACATGTAAAATGTATTTCTTTATTTGGGTCACCCTCAAAGAAGCTTGAAAAACATATCAAATTCCAAAACCACACATTAAGATAAAGAAAATGACTTGAGGCTGTGTCAAGTCAATTTGCCATCATAAACATTTCTTGGAAAGATAATTCCTAAACTCTGGAATTAATCTAGAAAAGTTAAATCTTAAGACATTCTGGAAAGTGGTATTCCTTTGTATTCTTTTAATTGTATGTTAGATGTTATTTATATTTTAACCTAGAGTATTTATTATCATTTACAGCAAAAATCTATTATTATCTGCTCCTGTTTGACTTTGAAACTACGGCTATGCTACCAGCCTCACAGAATGAACTTCAAAATTTTTATTAGGGGAATGGTGTTGAAAAATTTCAAGTGTAGAACTAATTGTACTAAATTTCTCAAAACACACAAACTACTAAGAAAGAGGTCTACTGGCTAGGATTTGGTGCTTTCGCTGCCATGGCCTAGATTCAATTGCTGGTTAGGAAACAGACCCTGCAAACCTTGTGGCAGGGAAAAAACAAAACAAACAAAAACTCCCCAAAACAAAGACAAAAACCCACAGGCTACTAAATCTCAACTAAAATGAAACTTATCCCAAATAACCATTAAAGAAATTGAATTTGTATCATAAAGCTCCCCCAAAAGAAATCCTTGGGCCCAGGTGTCTCCACTGGAAGTTTTTCAAAAACATTTGAAGAAAGAACACAAATTTTACACGACTTCTTCCAGAAAATATAACACTTCCCGACTCATTTTTCGAGGCCATTATTATACTGATTCCCAAATGAAACAAAGACTAGGGGGAAAAACTCATAATTTTTGACACAAAAATCATCAACAAAATGTTAGCAAATCAAATACAGCAAGGAAGTTATATAACATGACTGAGTGGGATTTACTATAGGTATACAAGACAGGTTTGGCATTTTAAGTAATAAATGTAATCCACCATATTAACAGGTTGAAGAGGAAAAATACTATGATTAACTGCCTCAGAAAAAGTTCAATTGCTGCAGAAAAAGCATTTGATAATATCCAACATCCAATCGTGATTAAAAAAAAACATAATACCTCAGGAAGTTAGGAACAGAGGGGAATTCCTTCTATTTAAAAAAGAGCACTTACACAAAACCTATAGCTAACATAATACTTAATGGTGAAAGACTGAATGTTTCCTCCTATGCTTACACCACTTTTTACTCAACATAGCACTGGAAGTAATAGCCACCAAAATAAGGCAAGAAAAGAAAAAAGGCATATAGACTAGAAGAAAAAAAACTGTCCCCACTTATAGCCGACATGATTTGTCTATGTAGAAAATTCCAAGGAATGTACTAAAAAAACAAGCTTTTTTTTTTTTTTAAAACAAGCTTTTAAGAACTAATTAATGAGTTCTGCAGCAAGATCATAGATTACAAGATCAATATACAAATTATTTGTAATCCATATACAAATTATATTGAAATTATAATCTATGACTTTGCTGTAGAACTAATTATATTAATAATTTGTATATTGATTTGTATATATGTATATGTACACACACAATTTGTAAGTACTAGTGATGAATAGGTAAAAACAAAAACACCATTGATAACTTTTCCAAAGAAAATGAAACACTTATACACTGATAAATCATGTATGAGATGTGTATGCCCAAAATTGCAAATCCTAATAAGAGAAATCAATGACTATATTAGTTTCCTAAGGCTCCATAACAAATTACCACAAATTTAGCTTAAAACAACTAAACTTTATTTTCGCACAGTCTAAAATCAAGGTATTGGCAGGGCCATGCTTTCTCTAAAAACCCTGGGGGATAATTCTTTCTTGCCCCTTCCAGCTTCTGCTGGTATTAGTAATCCAAGGTGTTCCTTGGCTTATAGATGCATCATTCCAACCTTGCCTTTCATTCCACATGGCTTTCCCTATGTGTTTGTGGTCACACTTCCCTTTTATAAGAATACTGGTCATTAGAATTGTGCCTACTCTAATCCAATACAATCGCACCTTAATTTGATTGTATCTGCAAAGTCTCTATTTTCAAATAAGGTTGCATTCACTGGTACTGAGAGTTAAGATTTGAATATTTTGGGGAACACAATTAAACCCACAATAAAGACCTAAAAATGGAGAGACATGTTCATGGATTGGAAGACTCAGATAGTGAATGACATCAATTATCCCCAAATTGAAATTCTATTAAAAGTCAGCAAGCTTTTTTTTTTTTGGTAGATATAGGTTAGTTTATTCTAGAATTTATATGAAAAGACCTAGAATAGTTAAGTCAATTTAAAAAAGGTAAAGTGGGATGAGGATGAGCCACTCTACCCAATATTGTTATCCTATAGAATGACAATAAACAAGACAGGGTGGTATTGGCAGAGGGATTGGCATATAGATCAAGAGAAAGGAATAGACAATCCAGAAGTAGACATAAAACAAACATAAAGGCACAAAATCAATTCAATAAAGATAGCCTTTATATAACAAATAGTGCTAGAACAACTGTGTAGTCCTAATGGTCTGGGGGCAAGCGATAAGAATGAAGACAGAACACGAAATCTGGTGCAATGGGGTGAGGGGACCTGCAGCCTCTATTAGACTGAGGTGCAGAGTCCACTCTGAGTCCAGCTTTTATTTCTAATTGCAGACTACAAGACTTTCTCAGATCTTATCTTTCTCAAGACACGTGCTGTGTTAATCACGTACTCCTAAATGTCACGGACCACACTGACATAGTCCAGATCTCCTTGTGTTTACCCCAGGCCGTTCCCTTCTGGGCTAGTCTTAGGAACAATTATCGTTCATGCCTGGTGCCGAGCTGATGTTCCAAGGTCCACGCTTTCATGAACCCAGTCATACTCCCTTCTGGGTCTGGCCTTGGGGTTTATAACAAGGTGATTATTCTTAAAACATGAAAGATAATCATTAACACAGTTTCTAACACGCTGTGTTTCCAGGTGCTGTTTCTGTGAAATTTCTCAAGGCTGTGAAAGTACATTATTAGGAATTCCCACTACATCTTCCCCTTTTTGTTTCTGCAGGAGTAGATATGCCATCCAAGCAACGTCTTTCTTCATCAGTTCTTGGATGGTTTCTCTCATGCATCTGAGGACTAGACACAAAACAGTTAAAAATATACATCCTGATATTATAGTACCAAGCAATCCTCCTCCTAAAGTTTTAATCCACATCATGGGGTTAAGTTATGTAAGCTTTCCTCAATTTCTTCAAATAAGTCAGTTTCTGGGAGTAATTATAAGTGAGCATTCTGCACATTAGAAATAGTAGCCTGTAATTGGGAAATATATAAGGATGGACTATTACGAACAGGTCCTCTCGAATGTTTAGGTAATTGATACCAAGTATATGCACTTTGATTATATTTATGAGGTGTGACACAAAATGAAGAGATATTCCAATCACACTTGAGATGAATTTGTAGTTTTAAATTTTGTACTTCGTCCTCTAGTAGGAGAACTGCATTTTCTAAATCAATCAATCGTTCATTAATTTCTTGGTCTATGTGGGTTTGATTTCCCCAGGCAGAACTTGCATTTGGTGCCACTGCTGTACAAATGTAGCTGGTTGTCTAGTTTCATGCAGTGCCATCCTAGCTACTGCTGTGCATAGAGCAATAATTCCCACAACAGCTGCTATAAAGAGTTCAATAAGCCTTTTGGAACATTGTAGTACTTTCTTTATAACCTTTAAAAGAGCATGTGTTTCATGGGAGTCTTCCCAAGGTCTGGTTTGATTTACTGGAAGCCATATTCCCAATCTCCTTTTTAATATAACAAATGCATGATTAGAGTTATAAAGTGAAGAATTTAAGCAAGTATATAATTTGCAATCCTGGCAAGAAAGTTCTTGTACACCTTCATTGATAGAAATTGTTTCTTTCAAGAGTACATAAGGATCTCTCATGAAAACCTGAATATAAAATGTCTAGTTTGTACTGGTATTAAATGTCAATGAATAGTTTTATTGGAATAATGTCCATCCCAGATTTGGAATTTTTTAAGACTTAAAGCCAATTTCCAAGTTTCTCCTTGCCCTCTTCCTTGATCCAACTGTGGGAAGGGAGGTGATGTTCCATTACCATGCCATATAATTGGATGATCTGAATCAGTGGTAATATTAGTATGGTCAAAGACTCTATGCACCTGCCAACGCAGCCTTTTGTGAGGACTGCAGAACTGCTTTTGATGAGAGCAGTTAGAGACTGCATACCCCTTAGGGGTATTAAAAAGCAGAGACATTACTTTACCAACAAAGGTCTGTCTAGTCAAGGCTATGGTTTTTCCAGTAGTCATGTGTGGATGTGAGAGTTGGACTATAAAGAAAGCTGATTTTGCCATATATCAAAATGAATCCACCACAAGTATACATGTGTTCCCCATCCTGAACCCTCCTCCCTCCTCCCTCCCCATACCATCCCTCTGGGTCGTCCAAGTGCACCAGCCCCAAGCATCCAGTATTGTGCATCGAACCTGGACTGGCGACTCGTTTCATATATGATGTTATACATGTTTCAATGCCATACTCCCAAATCATCCCACCCTCTCCCTCTCCCACAGAGTCCAAAAGACTGTTCTATACATCAGTGTCTCTTTTGCTGTCTCGTATACAGGGTTATTGTTACCATCTTTCTAAATTCCATATATATGCGTTAGTATACTGTATTGGTGTTTTTCTTTCTGGCTTACTTCACTCTGTATAATCGGCTCCAGTTTCATCCACCTCATTAGAACTGATTCAAATGTATTCTTTTTAATGGCTGAGTAATACTCCATTGTGTATATGTACCACAGCTTTCTTATCCATTCATCTGCTGATGGACATAAAATATGGCAATTTTTCTATCTTTCTGATTTTAACACCTTTTTTCCCTCTTGATTTATTGCATGTTGCAAGAACTGCAAAATAATGTGAATTATTTTTGTGATAGCAGATGTCCCTGTTTTTTGGCAGACCCAAATAAAGAGTGTTTCTAATATTAAAAAAGAAAGAAAGAAAGAAAGCTGAGCACTGAAGAACTAATGCTTTTGAACTGTGCTGTTGGAGAAGACTCTTGAGAGTCCCTTGGACTGCAAGGAGATCCAACCAGTCCATCCTAAAGGAGATCAGTCCTGAGTGTTCACTGGAAGGACTGATGTTGAAGCTGAAACTCCAATGCTTTGGCCACCTGATGTGAAGAACTGACTCATTTGAAAAGACCCTGATGCTGGGAAAGACTGAAGGCAGGAGGAGAAGGGGACAACAGAGGATGAGATGATTGGATGGCATCACTGACTCAATGGACATGAGCTTAGGTAAACTCTGGGAGTTGATGATGGACAGGGAGGCCTGGTGTGCTGCGGTCGCAAAGAGTCTGACACAACTGAGCGACTGAACCAACTGACTCACTGACTCCTTAGAGGACCAGTCCCATATAATTCCATAGGAACCCTTAATCAAAATTACTCCCTCAGTCCTGTGGCAATTATCCCACTAATATAATCTTGTTTTTCAGTCCACAGCTTGTGATGCTTGCATAAAGGTCTGTCTGATTTGGTGTCATTATTGGGTTCTGAGTTGTTATAAGCAAAACTCAGACCAGAGAGAAGATGTAACTGAACCTTAGTATAGTTGCTATTTAAAGAATTAGTGGACAGCCAGGCTTGCATAGATAATTTAAGACATCCTGTAGCCTACACAAATTGGCCAGGATTCATACCTATAAGTAACATTGAAGGGAGCCCCTTCCTCTTGTTTAAAAAGAGCAAGGTGTGTATCTTCAGGTCCTGGTATCCAGGAAGAATCATTAATATAAATGGGGATCATAGAATCCCCCCAACCAATGGGTTTTAGTAATGGGGGGTTAGGTGTGTATGCCCAATAAGTATAATTTTTAGATTCAGCTGTTGCTAAGGGTATACTCACTGTGGTGGTGCTAAGAGCAAACATGGCAACAGCCAGATTGTTAGGAGTGACCGCTTTCCCTTGATTTTCTAAGATCTCCTCTGAATTCTGTGTTAATCTTTTAATCTGTCCCCAAGTGGGGATCTTGTTCCAATTTGTCGACGGGAGGGGAATCGTTATGTTTGTTTCAGACTCAGATCCTTGAAACTCATTACTGGGGGGCTCTACGTCCTATGCGAAGCATCCTTCTGTGGGAGTTCACTCATGATATGGTTTCAGATGACACGAGGGAATCCAAACAGGTGTTTCTGAATCCCTGGCGAAACACAAGTGAAACCCCTTCCCCAGGTTATCAGATTCCCCTATGCCATGTGTGTGTTACTGGATCATACCACCAAACAGGTGGTTTGGGGCGAATTTCTTTTTGTTCCTTCGTAAAATGTCATTCTTCTGCAGTGAAATCATTATCTTGAAGCAAAAAATTTAGAGTGAATAATGCTTTATATAACTTTTGCTGTGGGGGAAGTGACATTCCATCTCTCCCTTTTTGTTTTTGTAACATTTCTTTAAGATATATTATAGCTCATTCTACAATAGCTTGTCCTTGGAGATTATAGGAGATTCTTGTATGATATTTTATAGACCAAGCCTTAAAAAATCCCTAAAAGCAGAACTAGTCTAAGCCAGGCCATTGTTTGTTTTTATATTTTGTGACAGGCCCATAGTAGCAAAGTAGCTACACAAATGTGAAATAACATGTCTTGTAGATTCTCCAGAGCAAACAGTTGCCCAGATAAATTTCGAGTTAGTATCAACCATGACATACACATAAGCAAGCTTTCCAGAGGATGGAATGTGAGTTACGTTCCTCTGCCAGATCTGATGTGGCTTCAGGCCACAGGGATTAACTCCCCCGGCTTCTGTTGGAGAGGTGATTATCACAACCATCTGACACTTAGGACAAGTCTGCACAATGTTAAGTTTGAGCCAAAGTGATAAGAAACTTGGTTTTTAAACATTTTGAATTACGATGTGTCAGGTCATAAAAGGCTGATGCCTCTGTAAAGATTGGAAGTAAAAGGGCATAGGCTTGAGTATTTCTTTCTGTTAAAGGCCCTGGTAAATTAGTACTAGCCCAAATATGAGTAATGTAGAATGGAAACTGTCAGTGTCTAATCATCTGTTGTAAATTTGTAAAAAGTGTATACAATGTGGATGGGATAGTATCCTTAATAGTTGCTGTTTCTGTATGTTTAGTGACATGTACAGAGTATTGAAAATCAGATAAGATATTAACTGCTGCTGCTGCTAGGTCACTTCAGTCATGTCTGACTCTGTGCAACCCCAAGACGGCAGCCCACTAGGCTCCTCTGGGACTCTTGCCTGGGACTCTCCAGGCAAGAATGAAGTGGGTTGCCATTTCCTTCTCCAATGCATGAAAGCGAAAAGTGAAAGTGAAGTCGCTCAGTCGTTCCCGACTCTTAGCGACCCCATGGACTGCAGCCTACCAGGCTCCTCCATCCATGGGATTTTCCAGGCAAGAGTACTGGAGTGGGGTGCCATTGCCTTCTCCATATTAACTGCTAGGGGAATATTTTGTAATGCGTGCGTAACAGCCAGAATTTCTGCTTGTTGTGCAGAATATTCAGGTGTTTCAATAACTAGCATAAATGCGCCTGTATATCCTGCTTTTCCTCGGCTGGCGCCATCTGTAAAAATGAGAGGAGTGGACGGAACAGGGTTGATACTAGTAATTCTAGGCAAAATCCATCTTGTTTGTTTTAAAAACTGCAAGATAAGCAAATCAGGATAGTGGTTGTCAATTTGTCCAACATAGTCAGCTAAAGCTAGTTGCCAAGATAATGAATTTTGAAGAGAATGTTTTAATTCTTTGGAGGTTAGTGTAGTGCAAATAAGGCAGGGATCCTGTCCAGTAAGCTGTTGAACACACTTTCTTCCTTTTAGAATTATAGTGGCTATCACATCTAAATAAGGGGTAACAGATTTTGTTTGTGAATTACCTAAGAATATCCATTCACGTATTAAAGGAGTTTGCATAATCAACCCAGTAGGGGAATGAGGGGTAGGAAAGAAACAACTGGAAAGGCTCTAAAGGGTCTATTCTGTCTATTTGGCATTTTTGTACCGTTTGTTCTATAATTGTTAGTTCTTTCTCAGCCTCAGGAGTTAGCTGTCAGGAGCTATTAAGCTCTGGATTTCCTCTTAATAGAATAAATGGGATAAAGAATAGGTTGGAATCCTAAGTTAGGTCAAATCCAGTTAATATCTCTTAGTAATTTTTTTAAGTCATTTAGAGTTTTAATTGAGTCTCTGCATACTTGCACCTTTCGTGGTTTGATTGTAGTACAGGTGACTATATTTCCTAAGTACTGAAAAGGTTCAGTGTATTGAAATTTATCAGGAGCTATATACAAGCCAGCACATTCCAAGCATTCCTTTAGCTTTAAAAAATATTCCTGCAGGTTATCAATTTCAGGTAAGGCACATAGTATATCATCCATATAATGAATGACATATGCATGAGGGAATTGCTGTGGCGCTGGATGTAAAGCCTTGGCTACAAAATTTTGACAAATAGTGGGACTGTTAAGCATACCTTGAGGTAATACACTCCATTGAAATCTTTTATGTGGCTCTTTTAAATTAATGGAAGGAACTAAAAAGGCAAATCTAGATTGATCATCAGGGTATAAAGCAATAGTGAAAAAACAATCTTTGAGGTCAATAACAAACAAATGCCAATTTTTTGGAATCATACTAGGATTAGGTAGGCCAGGCTGTAAAGCACCCATTAGAACAATAACAGCATTAACAGTTCTCAGATCAGTAAGCATTCTTCATTTACCAGATTTCTTTTGTATAATGAACACTGGAGAATTCCAAAGGATAAAGGATTCAATAATATGTCCCTTGTTAAGTTGTTCATTAATTAATTCATGTAAATCTTCCAATTTTTCTTGTTTTAGGGGTCACTGCTCTATCCACACAGGTTGATCAGTTTTCCAATTAAGAGGTATAGGTGAGGGTGTAGGTGAAGGAAGATTAATATGAGCAGTGGCCACTAGTGAAAATGGGGAAGCTTAAAATCTTGAGCAGCCAAAGGATAAACTCTTCCTTATTGATTTTTGCCCAGTCCCAATCCTGGTATATAACCTTGATTGAACATAATTTGGCCACTGACCTCGCTATATTGATTTGGAGGAATATGTATCTCAGCATGCCATTGTTCCAAAAGATCACAACCCCATATATTGATAGGTATATCAGCAATATAAGGTTAGATAGTAGCTGGTTGTTTATCAGGCCCTGAACAAGACAATACCATAGCGCTTTTAGTCCTTGTGCCTGTCCCAGACCTACAATAGATATTGGAGCAGGCCTAGTTGGCCATGCTTTAGCCCAATGTTGAGAGCAGATGATAGAAACATTGGTTCCAGTATCTATTAAACCTTGAAAGTTTTTGTCACTTACATTGACTTGACAAGTGGGTCTGATTCCAAAATCTTTTCAGTGAGAAAAATAACAGCCTGGCCTATGCTTCCAAATCCCTCGGAGCCCCACTTTTTGTTTGAATGTCCTATACCCACATAAGGTAGAATTAAAAGCTGAGCAATCCTATCCCCTTTAGAAACCTTCCAGGGAAGAATGATAGAGACCATAACCTTCAATTTTCCTTCATAATCATTGTCTATAACTCCAGGATGAATTTGAACTCCCTGGGAAATCAGTGCCGATCTTCCTAACAATAATCCAACTGTCCCCTGTGGAAGTGGTCCAAATATTCCTGTTGAAATAATAGTTGGTGTCTCTCCAGGAGTAACAATAAAATCCTGACTACTACTTATATCAAGGGCTGTTTCCTTGGGTTGCTGAGGATAATTCCATGACATGGCATGGTAATTCTGACTATTGTTGCTGGTGGGAGTAGTTGGGAGACATTTGCGGAGCCTGAACAGAATAGGCTCCCTTGTTTGTCAGGGCTGGGAGCTTGCCCCAGAGTCCGTTTCCCAAAAGTGGGGAGCCATCCTTATGAAATTTAGAATGCCATTGATTTGCCCAGTGATTTCCTTTTTTACATTCTGGGCAGAGGCCAGGGACATTCCCCTTTTGTTAATTGCCTTTTTGAAAGTTCCCTTTTTGAACTTACATTCAACTCTTGTATGTCCAGGTTTCCCACAATTAAAGCCAGTGCTGGGGGAATTTAGAAAGCCATAATCCAGTGATAGCCTGAGCTAATAAATCAGCTTTAAAGGATTCAGTTCCCACTCCCTGGCATAGCTTAACATAATCATTCAAACTAGCAATTCCTTTAAAAGGGTTCAGTGTTAGCATTATCATAAGCCATAATATGACATCTGCCACCTTGCATTTGTAACTTGCCATTGGATTGCCTCATGTAATCAGGCAATAAATTCAGTATAGGGCTCCTTAGGCCCCTGGAGAATTTTTTGAAAGGAAACAGAAGTCTGGCTTTTTGACTCTATTTTTTCCCAGGCCCTCAAGCAACACCTTCACAATTGTTCTATGGCTTGATCATTCATAAGTATTTGATCTTGCACTCTCCCCTGTGGACCTATCCCCATAAGTTGTTACAACGAAATAGGCATACTATGAGTCTGATTATGTGTAGCCAGAGTCTCAGCATGATCCTGCCACCAAGTTCTAAATTGAAGAAATTCCCCTGGGGCTAACAGTGTTTTTGCTAATGTCAACCAATCTGCTGGAATGAGGCAATTGCCCTCTGCCACACCCTTAACTATTCCCACCGTGAATGGAGGATTTACACCATAATTTTGCACTGCTTGTTTTAATTCCTTTAGGATTTTAAAAGGAAAAGGTTCATAAATAACCTCGTAGACTCCATTAGGGTTGTTAGGATCAACACCAGGAGCTCCCATAATAGTCACGGGAATGGCAATACGAAAAGCCTTCAAATCTCCTTCCCGTTGTACTGGCAAAATTCCTTTCTGTATGGATGAAAGATGAGGAGTGGGCATAGACTCTGGACTGAAGATGTTCCCTGCAAAAGCAGGTGGGTGGTGGAGGACAAGGGGAAGGAGGCAGAGGAAAAAAATCCTTCATCATCCTCCTTGGGAGCTGAAGGAACAAGCTTTTGCAGATGACTTGCCATTTCCCTCAGACTCCACATATTCTGGACTTTGAGGTTTTTCAAGAGTCATCATCACCTTCATCAAAAGAATCAGAAGTCTGCATAGGTTCCAGTACTGACTTAATTAACACCCACATACTCCAAATAGAAACAAGCAGCAGAGTTCCTTTTGCATGTTCTTTAACTTGGCTCCAAACTTTTCCCAGACTTTCAAATCTAAGGTCCCTATTGATGGGAGCCAGCAGCAATATTTATCCACTGCTTACAACAATTCTAATAATTGCCCTTCACTAACAGAAGCTCCTCCCACCTTTAAGAGCTGTCTTAATAAACAAATATACAGGTGACAGTGTTCTGCACTCTAAACATTTCCCATTTTAACCCTGATTAAATGCCTGAAGGACTTACCAGCGGGAATTTTCAGAGGCCTCTCAACAGTCCCAGGTTCTGCATCACTGTAGTTTCTTTCTCTGGTAGCAGTCTTTCGCTCCAGCCCCATGTTGGGTGCCAATTGTTGTCCTAATGGTCTGGGAGCGAGTGATGAGAATGCAGACAGAACATGAAATCTGGTGCAATGGGTCGGGGGTCCCTGCAGCCTCTATTGGGCTGAGGTGGTGCAGAGTCCACTCTGAATCCAGCTTTTATTCCTAATTGCAGACTACAAGACTTTCTCAGATCTTATCTTTCTCAAGACAAACACTGTGTTAATCACATACTTCTAAATGTCATGGACTACACTGACATAGTACAGATCTCCTTGTTTTTACTCCAGGCCATTCCCTTCTGGGCTAGTCTTGGGAACAATTGGCAAGTGCTTAAGCAGCAATCATGCCTGATGCCAACCCAGTGTTGCAAGGTCCATGCTTTCATGATCCCAGTCATACTCCCTTCTGGGTCTGACCTTGGGGTTTGTAACAAGGGGATTATTCTTAAGAAAAACATGAAAGATAATCATTAACACAGTTTCTTAATATATGCTGTGTTTCCAGGTGCTGTTTCTGTGATTTCTCAAATTTCTCAAGGCTTTGAAAGTATATTATTAGGAATTCCCACTACACAACTGGACACCCATAAGCCAAAACAAACAAGAACATGAAGCTAAAGCTTATAATATATGCAAATATTAACTCAAAATGGATCACTTAACTGCAAAACATAAAACCATGAAAACTTTAGGAAAACATAAAAGAAGATCTCTGAAATCTGGAGCTAGACAAGGAGTCCTTAGATTTGACACCAAAACCAAGATCCCTAAAAGTAAAAAGTAATAAGCCCAGACCTTTCAAAATTAAAAACTTTTGCTCTTCAAAAGACCTTGCTAAAAGGATGAAAAGATAAGGTATGCACTGGGAAAATTTTTTGCAAACTACATATTTAACAAAGGACTAGTATCATCTAGAATAAAGAAAGCACACTCACAATCCCAACAGTTGTTTTTTTTTTAAATATTCAACTAAAAAATGAAGGAGTAAAAGACAAAGTCATATCACCACAATGGGTAGAGATGGCAAAAAAGCACATCATCATGAACCACTAGGGAAATGGAAATTACAACCACAAAGAGATTATCACTATACACCTATCAGAATGACTAAGATAAAAAGTGAAAAAGTCAAATGCTGGTAGAGCTACAGAGAAAAACTGGGTCACTCATGTTCCTGATGGAAATATAAAATGGAAAAGCCACTTTGGAAAATGATTTGTCCATTTCTTGTAAGAGAAGCATTCATTTAAACCTACTCTCTTAAATGTTTATACCAGAGAAATGGAAATTTAAGTTCATGCAAAAACTTATACAAAAATGTTCAAAAGCAGCTTTATTTTTAAGAGCAAAATATTTTTCTCCCCTTAGGGTTCCCTTTTAGTAAGAATTTTGATTCAGAACGAAGTATAATTGCACATTAATTATACTAGAATGTTTTGTTCCAAAATGATTATCTGACACTTAATAAAAGTGATGAAAGATTTACCTTGTGTATTGTATTTGTCTCTGGTGGCCCTGATGGTAAAGAATCTGCCTGCAATGTGGGAGATCTGGGTTTGGTCCCTGGGTTGGGAAGATCCCCCAGAGAAGGGAATGGCAACCCACTCCAGTATTCATGCCTGGAGAATTCCATGGACTGAGGAGCCTGGAAAGCTATCGTCCATGGGGTTGCAAAGAGTCATACACTACTGAATAACTAACACTTCACTCTCACTGTATTTGTAAAGTCTCCTTCTCTTTTGAATTCTGTAATATGATTAAAACACAAAATAAAAGTAATCTTTACAATAAAAGGTAACATTTACTAAGCATTAACTATGTAGTACACATTTCTATAGGCTCTATATGTATTTACTCCTTTAAACTGCAGAAAACCATGATGAAATTTGTGATATCAATGTATTAGTAAGGAGGAAACTAAAACAAACAGGGGTTAAGTAACTTTCCCAAAGAAACACCCAGACAGGTGGAGCTCAAATGATGCTGAACAAGAGAATGATGCTGAACGAGAGAACCCTACCTTTTAGGATTGAGCTCTCATATGAATCATTGTCTAGCAAAGATTGAAATATGATGGAAAGTAATTCTGCACTTATATTAATCTAGCCTTTTTATTTTTTTTAGCCTTTTTAAACTATGAATTCTCTGAAGGTGATTTACTCATGAGTTTATATAAAAAAGGATACTCATATTCATGATTTGAATTTTCTGATATTCCCAAGTCAAATGTTATGGATAAGCATGGAAAGGATTTACTAAATTAATTTTTCACACAGTCTTTCTCCATTATGAGATTTCTGATGTTGAGTAAGGTATGAATGACATCTAAAGTTCTTACCATATGCATTACATTTATAAGGCTTCCCACCAGAATGAATTCTCTGATGTTAAGTTGTGATACACAATTAAAGGCCTTCCCACATTAGTTACATTTGTATGTTTCTCAGCAGTATGAACTCTCTGATAGTAAGTTAGCTGTGAGCTATAAATAAAAGTCTTACCACATTCCTTACATTCATATGGTCCAGTATGAAAAATCTGATGTAGCTTAAGTTGCGAGGCACAAAATAAAGATCTTCCCACACAGCTTACATTCCTAGGGATTCTCACCTGTATGAATTTTCTGATGTTGAGACAGTTGTGAGCCATAAGCAAAGACCTTTCCACATTCTTTACATTCATAGGGTTTTTCACCAGTATGAATTCTCTGATGCTGAGTAAGATGTGAGCCACGAATAAAGGTTTTCCCACATTCCTTACATTCGAAGGGTTTTTCACCAGTGTGAGTTCTTTGATGTTCAGTAAGGTGTGAACCACAAATAAATGATTTCCCACATTTTTCACATTCATACAGTTTCTCACCAGTATGAGTCCTCTGATGTCGAATAAGCTGTGAGTCATAGTTAAAGGCCTTTCCACACCGCTTACATTCATGTGGCTTCTTACCTGTATGGATCCTTTGATGTTCAGTAAGTTGTGAGCCAAGGATAAAAAATATCTCACAATCTTTACATTTATAAGGCTTTTCACCAGTATGAAATCTATAATGTGGAGAAAGCTGTGAACCATAACAAAAGGCTCTCCCACATTTATTACACACATAGTTTCTCACCAGTATGAATTCTCTGATGTTCAGTAAGTTGAAAGCCATAAATAAAGGACTTTGCACATTCATTACATATGTAGGGTTTCTCACCAGTATGAAGTCTCTGATGTTGAGAAAGATGTGAACTCTGTGTAAAGGCCATTCTACATTCTTTACATACATACGGCTTTTCGCCAGTATGAATTCTCTGATGCTGAGTAAGATGTGAGCCACGAATAAAGGCTTTCCCATATTTCTTACATTCAAAGGGTTTTTCACCAGTGTGAATTCTTAGATGTTCAGTAAGGTGTGAACCACAAATAAATGATTTCCCACATTCTTCACATTCATATGGTTTCTCACCAGTATGAGTCCTCTGATGTCAAATAAGCTGTGAGCCATAGTTAAAGGCTTTTCCACACCGCTTACATTCATGTGGCTTCTTACCTGTATGGATCCTCTGATGTTCAGTAAGTTGTGAGCCAAGGATAAAGGACATCTCACAATCTTTACATTTATAAGGCTTTTCACCAGTATGAAATCTATAATGTGGAGAAAGCTGTGAACTATAATGAAAGGTTTTCCCACATTCATTGCATACATAGGGTTTCTCACCAGTATGAATTCTCTGATGTCTGGTAAGTTGAAAGCCATGAATAAAGGACTTTCCACATTCACTACATATGCAGGGTTTCTCACCAGTGTGACATCTCTGCTGTTGCGAAAGATGTGAAGGCCATTCTACATTCTTTACACACATACAGCTTTTCACCAGTATGAATTCTCTGATGGTGAGTAAGCTGTGAACCACGAATAAAGGACTTTCCACATTCCTTACACTCATAGTGTTTCTTACCAGTGTGAATTCTCTCATGCTGAGTAAGTTCTGAGTCACAAATAAAAGTCTTTCCACATTCTTTACATTCAAAGGAATGGGGAAATTTTTCCAAACCATAACTTGATAAAAAAAAAAAAAAAAGACCACATTAGAGTTAAAAAAAAAAAAAAGCTAGCATGTCAAAAATACATTAAGGAAAATAAAATGACAAGCCGGGAAAAAATAGATAAGTAAAGATATCTATACTTATGTTAAATCTATCTCAAAATTGCACCAGCAGGACTTCCTTGGCAGCCCAGTGATTATGACTGCACTTTCACTTGAGGGGGCACAGGTTCAAATGCTGGTCAGGGGACCAAGATCCTGCATGCTGCATAGCATGGCCAAAAACCAAAAAATAATTTAAAAAAAATTTTTTTATTGCACTAACAAAAGAACTCTGATGCATAAAGTCTTTATTGAAGCATAATTTGTTACATAAAAAGAGTAAAATAGCCCAGCTGTCGATCACTAGGTGACTGATTGAAATAATTCATGGTATAGCCACATCATGGAATACTATGAAGCAGTTAAAAAGGAATATCTCTTCATATTAATATGGAGTGGTGATTGAAATACACTGTTAATTGTAAAAGAAATGTCAAAAAAAGTATGTATAGTTATGCTCTTTGTTTGTTTTTTTTTAGCTATGGTCTTTTTATCTTAGGAAGGAGAGAAAGTGGAAGAAGTATAAATGTAAAATACACATTTACTTATTTTAAAAAGGGGGGAGGAGTAAACCCCATAGTTACAGGGTGGGAAATGTGAAGAAGCCAAGGATAGAAGTCAGATTTCTTTGA
Organism: Bubalus bubalis; assembly: GCF_019923935.1. Taxonomy (NCBI): domain Eukaryota; kingdom Metazoa; phylum Chordata; class Mammalia; order Artiodactyla; family Bovidae; genus Bubalus; species Bubalus bubalis. The sequence goes on from NC_059174.1 coordinate 47,206,946, forward strand.
ATATAACCTGTTTTGGACATTAGACTTTGATAGTACATAATTATATTGCATAATTATAAAACAAAATTAAATTACAAGAAAGCATAGCTTAAAAATTCAAAACAGCAACAAAAAAATAAAACCCATATTTACAATTGGTAGCATAACCATACAAGGAAACTACTTCACATAACTTTAAAACATAGCTATTTGACTGTGAGATATACCCTATGAAGGGAATAGAAAACGGGCAAAACAATTATCTCAAATTGTTTTGAGTAATCATATTATTACTGGTAGTGTAGATTTTATTTTAGAGGCTTCCTGTATAATGTGGGATAGAGTGGGTAATCATGTGATATTCTAAATCCCACTATTCTTAGTGTCCATGGTAACTGGGACTCTTGGCATGAAAGAAAATAGATGCAGCTGTTAAGATTTTAAAAAGGGTTAAATAAAAAGCCTATAATTTAGATTAGAATTGAATTGGTATGAACTCATGCTATAGTTTATCTTTTGTTTTTAAATTAAGACTTTATTTCTTAGAGTAGTTTTAAGCTTACAGAAAAACCGAACAAAGCCCGGAGAGTTCCCACATACCCTCTTTCTTTGCCCCTCCAGTTTCCCTTATTAGTAATAACTTAATATTTTGTATTGGTTCAGTATGTTAGTTAAAACTGATGAATCTATATTGATACATTACTTTATTTCTGTTCTCGCTAACTCACCTTAGCCACACTTGCTTATCTGTTGATCCTCAAAAGCATCAAACTCATTCCTACCTCTGACTTCCTCTACTATTGCTAGTCTCTCTGCCTTAAACTAGTCTTCATGGGAATTTCATGGCAGTCCTGGGGTTAGGACTCTGCACTTTCACTGCCATGGGCCTGTGTTCAGACCCTGGGGAACCAAGATCCCACAAGTCTCAAGGTATGGCCAGAAAACAAACAAAACCCAGAAAACTAAACAAAATAAAAAACTGCTCCTTTCCTAGAATTTGCATGGCTTACTTTCAGTTCAGTTCAGTCCCTCAGTTGTGTCCAACTCTTTGCGACTCCATGAATCACAGCATGCCAGGCCTCCCTGTCCATCACCAACTCCTGGAGTTCACTCAAACTCACGTCCATCGAGTCAGTGATGCCATCCAGCCATCTCATCCTCTGTTGTCCCCTTCTCCTCCTGCCCCCAATCCCTCCCAGCATCAGAGTTTTTTCCAATGAGTCAACTCTTCGCATGAGGTGGCCAAAGTACTGGAGTTTCAGCTTTAGCATAATTCCTTCCAAAGAAATCCCAGGGCTGATCTCCTTCAGAATGGACTGGTTGGATCTCCTTGTAGTCCGAGGGACTCTCAAGAGTCTTCTCCAACACCACAGTTCAAAAGCATCAATTCTTCGGCACTCAGCCTTCTTCACAGTCCAACTCTCACATCCATACATGACCATTGGAAAAACCATAGCCTTGACTAGATGAACCTTTGTTGGCAAAGTAATGTGTCTGCTTTTCAATATGTTATCTAGGTTGGTCATAACTTTTCTTCCAAGGAGTAAGCGTCTTTTAATTTCATGGCTGCAGTCACCATCTGTAGTGATTTTGGAACCCAAAAAATAAAGTCTGACACTGTTTCCACATTTCCCCATCTATTTCCCATGAGGTGATGGGACCAGATGCCATGATCTTTGTTTTCTGAATGTACTTTATTCATATCTCCCCTCAAATGTGAGCATCTCAGAGAGTCATCCTTAACCACTCTCTCTAAAAGAACACCCACCCCATTACTTTGTGATTTTTCTCTGCTTTTTGTTTTGCTTCATAAAAATCATCATTCTTTGTATGTTTTTATTTGCTACTATTATATTTCTTCTGCTATATCAATGGGGATAGAGAATTTTTCTTGTTTACTGCTACACTCTCAATACTTAAAATACAGAGGGTATTTAAAAATATTTGCAGGATAGACTCTCATACAGGTGTCACTGGATCAGAAATATAAAATAGTAAAATGATTACTATTGGAAAAGGAAGGCAATCTCTTGTTTGAAAATACAGGAGAAAATGAAAGAAAATCAGGAAAGTGGTAAATGGAACAAAACTGGAAAGGGGGCATGTGGGAACTCTCTGGGCTTTGTTCAGTTTTTCTGTAAGCCTAAAATTACCTTAGGGTATCACTCTGCTCATTTAACTTATATGCAGAGTACATCATGAGAAATTCTGGGCTGGAAGAAGCACAAGCTGGAATCAAGATTGCTGGGAGAAATATCAATAACCTCAGATATGCAGATGACACCACCCTTATGGCAGAAAGTGAAGAGGAACTAAAAAGCCTCTTGATGAAGGTGAAAGAGGAGAGTGAAAAAGTTGGCTTAAAACTCAACATTCAGAAAACGAAGATCATGGCATCCGGTCCCATCACTTCATGGGAAATAGATGGGAACAGTGGAAACAGTGTCAGACTTTATTTTTTGCGGCTCCAAAATCAATGCAGATGGTGACTGCAGCCATGAAATTAAAAGACGCTTACTTCTTGGAAGGAAAGTTATGACCAACCTAGATAGCATATTGAAAAGCAGACACATTACTTTGCCAACAAAGGTTTGTCTAGTCAAGGCTATAGTTTTTCCAGTGGTCATGTATGGATGTGAGAGTTGGACTGTGAAGAAGGCTGAGCACCGAAGAATTGATGCTTTTGAACTGTGGTGTTGGAGAAGACTCTTGAGAGTCCCTCGGACTACAAGGAGATCCAACCAGTCCATTCTGAAGGAGATCAGCCCTGGGATTTCTTTGGAAGGACTGATGCTAAAGCTGAAACTCCAGTACTTTGGCCACCTCATGAGAAGAGTTGACTCATTGGAAAACACTCTGATGCTGGGAGGGGTTGGGGGCAGGAGGAGAAGGGGACGACAGAGGATGAGATGGCTGGATGGCATCACTGACTCGATGGACGTGAGTCTGAGTGAACTCCGGGAGTTGATGATGGACAGGGGGGCCTGGCATGCTGCGATTCAAGGGGTCGCAAAGAGTCGGACACAACTGAGCGACTGGACTGAACTGAACTGATTCCTTAGGTAAACAGTTTTGTCCTCCTGGGCTCAGGATTTTTACTTCACAGGCCTAGAGGAAAAGGCATTAGTTGGGTCTTTGAGAACTTTTAAGCTAATAACTCAAAGATGTGGCCAATTAATAGTTAAACTGGCCAAAAATAGTTAAAATTAAGCAATTTTAACAATGGCCTCCCTTTGGCATATCATCAACTACTCACCTGGGCTGAGATATCTTGTCACATCCTGTACAACCTTCCAAGGCTCTTTTCCTTGCTCCAATAAGAAGAGCACATCTGGCTTAGAAATGGAAACTCCTGTTTATAAGCAGAAACGGATATGGTTACACTCTGCTTAAAATGGAGCACGTTGTTCAGCAAGTAACAAGGTCAATTGTAGAAAGATTAAGACGAAGGACCTATGAAGAATACAAAAGATACAGATGCCCAATGGAGCTGTCCATTTCTAAGTCTATAAAGCACAAAAAAATTTATTTGGGACTAGAGGTCTGAAATGCAGCTAGGCACTTGGAAACTTTTCTAAATTTTACAAAGACAGGTTGAATTATTAGGAGCAGACAAGCTTACCCAGTGAGACCAGGTTGCTGTAGTTCTCCAGCATCACATCTCTGTACAGATCCTTCTGTTCCAAGTCCAGGTATGCCCATTTCTACTGTGAGAAGTCTATGGCCACATCCTTGAACAATACTAACCTCTAAGATGACAAACCCAGTGTTAATGGTAAAACAAAAAAATATTTTCTAGAAGTAATGAGAGAAGAAAAGTATTACATAAAGTGGCCAAAAGAGAAAAAAGTTTGCAATAAGGTTAAGTAATGGAAAGGAAATTATGTGATAAATGTAGAGCACCTACATAGTTTCTAAACATTCCTATTACTCTGTTACAGCTTCTCATGAACAGTTATAGGAATGAACAAAAGCCAGGTGAGTAGAGTTCTCTGATTAAATGAAATACTCTGTGCGAGCCCATGCATGAGTGCTCAGTCACTTCAGTCATATCTGATTCACTACAACCCTATGTACTGTAGCCCACTGGGCTCCTCTATCCATGGGATTCTCCAGGCAAGAATACTGGAGTGGGTTGCCATGCTCTCCTCCGGGGGTTTTACCAACCCAGGGCTCGAACCCGCATCTCTTACGTCTCCTGCATTTGTTAGGTGGGTTCTTTACCACAAGCACTACCTGAAAAGCCTATGTAAGCACGTAACACATGCAAATTCCCAAATAAGTTGCAAGTTCCTTCCTCCCCTCTACCCTTTAAAGAATTGAAAATAAGTAAGAGAAAGAATGGAAGGGATGGAAGAAGGAGAGGATGGAAGAAAGAAGGAAGGGAGAAAAAAGAAAAACAAACCTGATAGGCCCATCCAAATATCTTTTAAAATATTTATCTTAGAAAATAAGATTTCTATATAATTTAAGGGTTTATTTCCAACTTAAGTCTCAGAATAACTTAGCAATAATTTTCTCCCTTGTCCTGGCAAATCCTTTCATAGTCATCATTTTTACAAGGTATATGTACTCCTGCCTGGAAAATCCCATGGACGGAGGAGCCTGGTAGGCTGCAGTCCACGGGGTCGCTGAGGGTCGGACATGACTGAGTAACTTCACTTTCACTTTTCACTTTTATGCACTGGAGAAGGATATGGCAACCCACTCCAGTGTTCTTGCCTGGAGCATCTCAGGGACAGGGGAGCCTGGTGGGCTGCCGTCTATGGGGTCACACAGAGTCGGACACGACTAAAGTGACTGAGCAGCAGCAGCATATGATATAATATATCATATTATGATTGTAATCATTGTCTTTCCTTTTTAAAAAACACTTTATTTTTGGCTACACTGGACTTTTGTTGCTGCACTCAGGCTTTCTCTAGTTGTGGAGAATGGGAGCTACTCTCCCTTGTGGTGTGTGGGCTTCTCATTGTGGTGGCTTCTCTTGTTGCAGAGTACAGGCTCTAGTCAGGTGGGCTTCAGTAGTTCTCAAACATGGGCTCAGTAGTTGTGGCTCGCGGGTTCCAGAGCTCAAGCTCAGAAGTTGCGGTGCATGGGCTTAATTGCCCTGTGGTATGTGGGAATCTTCCCAGACCAGGGCATGAACCAGTGTTCCCTGTATTGTAAGGTGGCTTCCCAACCACTGGACCACAATGGAAGCCCTGTAATCATTTTCTTTTCCTTCCTTTCCCTCCTCCCACCCCATGCAATGTACAGCTAATGGGATCTTAAGTGCCCTACCAGAGACTGAACCCCAGCCCTCAGCAGTGAAAGTGCAGAGTTCTAACCACTGGACAACCAGGGAATTTCCTGCAATCATTTTCGTATTTTTTGGTATTTAGCTTGTATTCCTTTTCTAATGTCAGCTCTGTTTCTAAAATTCTCAACAACCTAAATTTCTGGGTCTGTTACCATTCATCATTGCTCACTGTACACATCACTTATTCTGAGCAACAGAAAGAAAGCCAATGAAAGATGACCTAAACTCACATAGACGTGGTCCTTGACTTATACATGTTATTCAGATTCAAAACAGACCTTGTCACTGGTATTCACCTCTGAGATATTCACCGACATGATACTCTCTTTGTTCTCAGTCCTGCATTTGATCACATTTCAATCTTAAAAGCCTCACAGACCAAAGATCTCACCACATTCTGAGATAAACAGCAATTTCTATCCTAATCATCCAGAAAATAGAGTCAATGACACAGACTGAATTTTGCATATGTAGTCCCATCTCAAACCACAATGACAGGAGAGGTTCTACTTTTTCCTTAATACGTTTCCTGATTTGCAGAATGGACCCCAAATATGGCTAGAGAAGAGAGGGCTGGGGCTTAGTAAGGCAGAAAATCTGGAGGTAAGAATATTGAGCATTCATATCCTAGAAAACAAGACTATTTGATAAAGGGAAGAAAAAACATCAACTCACATGGGGCATGGCTTAGAATGGCAAATTATTAGTTCTCCTCTGGCTTCTTCTTGTGGAAAAGTGCAGAGTCCTGAGAAGAGAGAGTCAAGGAAGTAAAAGGAACCATGAGAACAGGCTTGCTTTTAAATGACTAAGTTAAGATAAATATTTCCTTCCCTTTTCATGGCACCTGGTCCCTTCCATGCCCCAATACACATACCGAGATTTGCAGAAATCTAAAAAATCAAATGCCTTCTTCAACACCAAAAAACACAGATATCAAATTAATTTATGCTAAAGCAGTACCCAATTCCTATGATGTTCTTAGGGTTCTCTGACCTGTCCTGAGTGGTTCACCTTTTCAGACTAGGGGGCCCTGATCCAAAACATACCCAAGTCATGCCTGCTTCAAGGGTACTGATGGGGCCCTCAGGCCTAGAAGTGCACTATATCCATGTAGGCCAAATCCTGGAACAAACACTTCAAACAACTAAGATCTGTGTTTTTTCCCCAGTTCCAACACACTACATACCAGAGAGTGCCTCCCTGACTTGTTCTCATGTTCCAGGTGCAAGAAGTATTTTGAGTCCAAAGTTTCATCCAGGCCACATGAAGTCACACTAGACTCATCCACTAACCAAGGAACAAACCCAAAGCATTCTTTTTTTTTTTTTAATTGGAGGATAATTGCTTTACAATGTTGTGTTGGTTTCTGCCATACAACAATGTGAGTCAACCATAAGTATACATATATCCCCTCCATCTTGACCTTTATTTTTAATTGTACTTATTTATTTTGGTCATGTGGCTTGTAGGATCTTAGGTCCCCAACCAGGGACTGAAACCCGGGCCCTTGGGTGTGGAAGTGGGGAACAGCCTTTAACAGAAAACTGCCTGGGGACTTCCCTAGTGATGCAGTGGTTAAGACTTTGTGCTTTCACCATAGGAGGAACAGATTCAATCCCTGGTGAGGGAGCCAAGATCAGGCATCCGGCATGACTCGGCCAAAGAAAAAAAAACAAACTGGATATTTGTCTTTTTATTGTTGAGTTGTAATAATTCCTCACACACTCTAAAAAATCCAATTCCTTCTTGAACATGTAATTTTCAAATTTTGGATCCTACTTTGTAGGCTATCAGAGAAGGCAATGGCACCCCACTCCAGTTCTCTTGCCTGGAAAATCCCATGGATGGAGGAGCCTGGAAGGCTGCAGTCCATGGGGTCGCTGAGGGTCGAACATGACTGAGCGACTTCACTTTTCACTTTTATGCATTGGAGAAGGAAATGGCAACCCACTCCAGTGTTCTTGCCTGGAGAATCCCAGGGATGGGGAAGCCTGGTGGGCTGCCGTCTATGGGGTCACACAGAGTCAGACATGACTGAAGCGACTTAGCAATAGCAATTGTAGGCTATACACCTGGAGCTTCCCAGGTGGCACTAATGGTAAAGAACCTGCCTGCCAATGCAGGAGACATAAGAGACGGGGGTTGGATCCCTGGGTCAGGAAGATCTCCTGGAGAAGGGAATAGCAACCCACTCTAGTATTGTTGCCTGGAGAATCCCTTGAACAGAGCAGCCTAGCAGGGTTGCAAAGAGTCAGATACAACTGTAGTGCCTAGGGTACATGCATTGTGGGCTACATTTTCACTTTGTTTCCTTTGAAGCTGGTAAGTTTTTAATTTTGAGGAAGTCCAATTTATGTATTTTTTTCCCTTTGGCTGCTTATACTCTTACATTTAGGCTGATGGTGCATTTTGAATAAATTTTTGTGTGTGGCATGAGGTACAATGAGCCTGTGCTATCTTGACTCAACACTGATGTTATGGCTAAAAACTCTCAATTCCTCTTCACAGGAAGTTGGCTAAACACGTTCCTTATATGCTTCTCTTATCAAGGTCTAACACAATATAGCTTTGCTGGGCTACCCACGGATACCTCAGTAGCCTTGCCATTGTAATCTTAACTACATCCACCTTCTTCCACAAGCACAGGTATGACATTATATGGATGACCTCCTCCTCCATAAATGGAGATTCATTTAACATGCTCATTAAGGACACAAAAATACTCACAAAAGAGCTTACAAAAAGAGTCATAGGCTATTGCCTCATGCGTAATGTAAAGCCCTGACACTGTGGTGAAATTCCTGACAAGTATTGGTAAAACTGGACAGCTCTATCCCAGACACTGTCCATAAACTGCTGTGGAATCTCTCAGGGCCCATAAAGTCAAGTCTTATTCTGGAAGCAACATATCTCCTTACTGACAAAATTTTAATCTCACTGATGCTGTTACTTACAAACCATCCCACCGTGAAAAGGAATTCATCCAACAAAAGGCTCCACAATTTCTTCAAATTAAAATCAGCAGTCACTTCCTGTTAGTGGCCTCAGAGATGGGCTCTTTGTAGAGGCCACAGCAACCTCTCATGCCTCTGAACCAACTATGGTGTCCACCTACAAGCTAATGATGCAAGAAACTGCCCCCTTCATTAGAGTGACTAAGTGTACATCATTAAGTGACTAGTGCTGGCTAGATGCTAAGATCTCTTGGAAATAAAGGCTTTCAAAGACCCTAAGCCTGGGAATCTCTGAACCGAGATGCCCATTATGCCTTGGATCGTGGAAGCAGCACTCTCACAAGCTCAGCGCAAGTACTGAGGCCTCCTTGATACATCCTGTAGGTGTAGCCAAATTCTGGCCCTCTAGAATATTCCATTTACAGGAGGGACTGGTCTTCCCTATCCCTAGTCCCTTGCTGGATGTAATGGTGCTAGAGGAAGTCACCCCTCCCCCAGAGTCCTTGACTAGGAATCCGCCTGGGATTAACTGAGTAGACAACAATGGGAGTTCACAGACTTTCTGGACAGCACCACCACCATCAAAAGTGATGGAGGTCAGTGGAATGTTGCTGCTTTCCATCCCTTAACTAGGATGTTCCCCATAAAGGACAGGACCCAAGGGGCAGAACAAGTGGTCAAACTTTAGGAAGTCATCTTTGCACAAATGTCCTGACCAACAAATGGTTCTATCTGCATATTTTTACAAACTCTTGGGACACTGCTTTAGAGTTTCCCCTTTAAGTGTACAGAAATCTGGGAATCTCTTATCTTACAGATACTGAAACATAAATCAAAGTCACACATCTCTGGATATACAATGCCGGACAATCCTGATTCCCTTCTGAGTTCCAGACATTACTGACAGTGACCAAGGCACACATTTAACTTCTCATAATACACAATGCTGGGCCCCTGGGAAAGGCATTCAATGGAACTTTCATTTCCCAATAGGTCCCAGGCAGCTGGTTTAATTAAGAGACCTAATGGTCTCTTTAAACAGCTCCCTTTTAAATGGCAGTGTGTAAAAGGACCACCTACATGTGTCTCTCTCTTACCCCAAGCCTTAATCTCTCTAATTTAAGGCCCATTGGCTCACTCACATCTCAAAGAAACTTTAGGAAACTTCCTTATCACTATTTTCTATATATAGAGGGGAATATGTCTCACCGTCCACACACATGAAGATATCACATATGAGCTCTTTTAATAATAAAGTCTCCCTCTATCTTTATGGATTTTTCAATACTGCTGTCATTTCATCAGGGCTGGAAGTCAGATAGAGGGCACATACTCTCTTCAGACTTGTTAACTGTCCCATGGGAGAAGCATCTGTCCACCTAGTATGTGATCCATTTGAGCCTAACTTTCCCTCCCCAGGAAACCTTCCCCAATATTTGGATTATAAGGGGTTGAAAATTAATCTGAGCTCTCTTTCTGATCCCTTCCAGGAAATTCAAATTAGTGCTGCTAGGTTAAGCCTCTTAATCTACAGGAAATACAGAAAAACATGTTAATGATACAGTGGGAAACTATATGGAACAAATTATCCAGTTTCTTCAACAAATACATTGCAAGTAGAGAGAGACAAAGAATGAGAACAAGAAATCATGGTTTCTAAAAAAGACTTTATTAGGAGAGTTATAAATGATTCACAAAACATGGGTCTTATCTGAACCCAGATTCAAAGAAACCTCAAAATTTTTTAAAGTTATTTGCACTGTTCAGTTCAGTTCAGTCACTCAGTCATGTCTGACTCTTTGCAACCCCATGGACTGCAGCACACCAGGCCTCCCTGTCCATCACCTACTCCCAGAGTTTACTCAAACCCATGTCCATTGAGTCGGTGATGCCATCCAACCATCTCATCCTCTGTCATTCCCTTCTCCTCCTGCCTTCAATCTTTCCCAACATCAGGGTCTTTGCAAATGAGTCAGCTCTTCACAGCAGGTGGCCAAAGTATTGGAGTTTCAGCTTCAACATCAGTCCTTCCAATGAATATTCAGGACTGATCTCCTTTAGGATGGACTGGTTGGATCTCTTTGCAGTCCAAGGGACTCTCAAGAGTCTTCTCAAACAGCACAGTTCAAAAGCATCCATTCTTTGGCACTCAGCTTTCTTTACAGTTCAACTCTCACATCCATACATGACTACTGGAAAAACCACAGCCTTGACTAGACAGACCTTTGTTGGCAAAGTAATGTCTCTGCTTTTTTATATACTATCTAGATTGGTCCTAACTTTCCTTCTAAGAAGTAAGCGTCTTTTAATTTCATGGCTGCAGTCACCATCTGCATTGATTTTGGAGCCCCCCAAAATCTCTGACTTGAAGACAATTTCTTTACCTGGTCATTCGCGCAACGTCACACAACCGCACTGATGGCTGAAGACACAATTACCACTCTCGCAAGTGTTCACACACAAAATCATGCAGTCTCCTAGGCTCATCACGTTACACACACACACACACACACACACACACACACACACACACACACACACACAGTGGCGCGCTAAGGCCTGAGACTCTAGACACGGCCTGTCTCTGCACCGCGGCTCAGACAGCACCAAACCTTCAGCTTCCCCGGAGTCCTGCAGGGTCCTAGCGGACAAGGTAGTTTCACACTCCACCCTCCTCACGCCGCAGGGCCGCTCAACTGGTTTAAATACAGCAGCGCTGAAAACGTGGTAGGAAGTGACGTAACATCCGCAGGTTTCTGGAAAATGTAGTCCAACACCGAGAGACCCGAGAGAGCCTGAGCCCTCTTCGAGCCCTCCTCCGTACCGTAATCCTGCGAGGGTATCAGGCCCTCCGTTGACTCCCGGGGTGGAGGAGGGTGGGGGAGAATCACTCCGCTAGACTGTAGCTCAGACTGTGAAGAGGACCCTCCACGGGCATTCTGGAGGGAAGATTATTTCCGCCATGGGGACTTCTGGGACTTGTAGTGTGTTTAAGAGCCCCAGCTCCGGGAGTTGGTGATGGACAGGGAAGCCTGGCGTGCGACAGTCCATGGGGTCACAAAGAGTCGGACTTGACTGAGAGACTGAGCCCTAGAACTAAGAGCCCCAGAGGGCACAGTGGCATCGTCCAGTTCTCAGTCCCAGCTTGGGCGGGGCTGCGATGGATGCCGCCGAGGAGAACTAGAGTCCGAAGGTCCTGGCAGGTGGAGGGGAAGATAGAGCAGATTCTGAGGAAACTGAAGGAGAGGAATCCCCAGGCACTAACCGCAGCGTGGCCTGTTGTCGGAGGGCATGAGAAGAGAGACCCTTCACTGCTGGTGTGAGTGCATTTGCTTCAGTTTGTGACCTTCGGTGGAGGGGGGTTGGTGGTTGTGTAGCTGTTCCTGAGACAGTTTTTTTTTTTTTTTTTTTTTTTAATTGGAGGATAATTGCTTTATAATATTGTGTGGGTTTCTTCCATACATCAACACAAATCAACCCTAAGTATATATATGTCCCCTTCTTCTTAACTCTCCTTACCCCACCCCCTCCCCATCCTACCTGTTTGGGTTGTCACAGAGCACCAGGTTGAGCTCCCTGCCATCCTAAGCAAATTTCACTGGTTATCTAATTTTACATATGGGTAATGTGTATGTTTCAATGCTACTCTCTCAATTCATCCCACCTTCTCCTTCCCCTGCCTGAGAAAGTTTTTATGATTTTTTTTTAAGTGTTTAAATACTTTTTGAACATAATATGCAAAAAAAGTGCCCAAATCATTAGAGTAGAGCTGGGTGAATTTTCTTGCATTTCTTTTCCTTTTTGGATGGTTTTGTTCACTGCCTCCTGTAGACTGTTATGAACCTCTGTCCATAGTTTTCAGGGACTCTAACTACCAGATCTAATCCCTTGAATCTGTCACCTCACTGTATAATCATAAGGGATTTGATTTAGGTCATAGCTGAATGGCCTAGTGATTTTCCCCACTTACTTTAGTTTAAGACTGAATTTTGCTATAAGAAACTGATGATCTAAGCCACAGCCAGCTCCAGGTCTTGTTTTTGCTTAAATCAAATCCCTTATGATTATACAGTGGAAGTGACAAATAGATTCAAGGGATTAGATCTGATAGACAGAGTGCCTGAATAACTATGGTTGGAGGTTCATGACAATGTACAGGAGGCATTGATCAAGACCATCCTCAAGAAAAAGAAATGCAAAAAGGCAAAATGGTTGTCTGACAAGGCCTTAAAAATAGCTGAGAAAAAAGAAGCTAAAGGCAAAGGAGAAAAGGAAAGATATACCCACTTGGATGCAGAATTCCAAAGACTAGCAAGGAGAGATAAGAAAGCCTTCCTCAGAGATCAATGCAAAGAAATAGAGGAAGACAACAGAATGGGAAAGACTAGAGATCTCTTCAAGAAAAGTAGAGATACCAAGGGAACATTTCATGCAAAGATGAGCACAATAAAGGATAGAAATTCTATGGACCTAACAGAAGCAGAAGATATTAAGAAGAGGTGGCAAGAATACATGGAACGATGATACAAAAAAGATCTTCATGACCCAGATAACTACAATGCTCTAGGTGATCACTCACCTAGAGCCAAACATCCTGGAATGCAAAGTCAAGTGGGCATTAGGAAGCATCACTATGAACAAAGCTAGTGGAGGTGATGGAATTCCAGTTGAGCTATTTCAAATCCTAAAAGATGATGCTGTGAAAGTGCTGCACTCAATATGCCAGCAAATCTGGAAAACTCAACAGTGGCCCCAGGACTGGAAAAGGTCAGTTTTCATTCCAATCCCAAGGAAAGGCAGTGCCAAATGTTCAAACATTTGGCAGCAGAATGTTCAAACTACTGCACAATCACACTCATCTCACATGCTAGCAAAGTAATGCTCAAAATTTTCCAAGCCAGGCTTCAGCAATATGTGAATCGTGAACTTCCAGATGTTCAAGCTGGTTTTAGAAAGGGCAGAGGAACCAGAGATCAAATTGCCAAGAGAGTTCCAGAAAAACATCTACTTCTTCTTTATTGACAATGCCAAAGCCTTTGACTGTGTGGATCACAACAAACCGTGGACAATTCTGAAAGAGACAGAAATACCAGACCACCTGATCTGCCTCTTGAGAAACCTATGTGCAGGTCAGGAAGCAACAGTTAGAACTGGACATGAAACAACAGACTGGTTCCAAATCAGGAAAGGAGTATGTCAAGGTTGTATATTGTCACCCTGCTTATTTAGCTTACATGCAGAGTACATCATGCAAAATGCTGGGCTGGATGAAGCACAAGCTGGAATCAAGATTTCCAGAAGAAATAGCAACAACCTCAGATATGCAGATGACACCACCCTTATGGCAGAAAGTAAAGAAGAACTAAAAAGCCTCTTGATGAAAGTGAAAGAGGAGAGTGAAAAAGTTGGCTTAAAGCTCAACATTCAGAAAACGAAGATCATGGCATGTGGTCCCATCACTTCATGGGAAATAGATGGGGAAACAGTGGAAACAGTGTCAGACTTTATTTTTGGGGGCTCCAAAATCACTGCAGATGGTGACTCCAGTCATGAAATTAAAAGACGCTTACTTCTTGGAAAGAAAGTTATGACCAACATAGAGAGTATATAAAAAAGCAGAGACATTACTTTGCCAACAAAGGTCCGTCTACTCAAGGCTGTCGTTTTTCCAGTAGTCATGTATGGATGTGAGAGTTGGACTATAAAGAAAGCCGAGTGCCAAAGAATGGATGCTTTTGAACTGTGCTGTTGGAGAAGACTCTCGAGAGTCTTGGACTGCAAGGAGATCCAACCAGTCCATCCTAAAGGAAATCAGTCCTGAATATTCATTGGAAGGACTGATGTTGAAGCTGAAACTCCAATACTTTGGCCACCTGATGTGAAGAGCTGACTCATTTGCAAAGACCCTGATGTTGGGAGAGATTGAAGGCAGGAGAAGAAGGGGATGACAGAGGATGAGATGGTTGGATGGCATCATTGACTCAATGGACATGAGTTAGAGTAAACTCTGGGAGTTGGTGATGGACCGGGAGGCCTGGTGTGCTGCAGTCCATGGGGTTGCAAAGAGTCAGACATGACTGAGCGACTGAACTGAACTGATACGATAGAGCCTTCCATCTTCAGTTGCAAAGAATGTAATCAATCTGATTTTGGTATTGACCATTTGGTGACATGAATGTGTAGGGTTATCTCTTGTATTGTTGGAAAAGGGTGCTTGCGCTGGTTTGTATGACTAGTGCGTTCTCTTGGCAAAACTCTGTTAGCCTTTGCCCTGCTTCATTTTTTACTCCAAGGCCAAACTTGCCTGTTACTCCAGGTATCTTTGGACATCCTACTTGGACAAGCTCCCAAGATGAAAGGTTGTTGCTGAGCTGTTGCCTTCATTTCAGATTCTTGGCCTCTGGAGGAGAGGAATTCAATCCGGGGCCAGTCATGAGGCTTGATGGCTCAGAGCTTTTGAGTGACGAAGTTTTATTAAAGTATAAAAGAGAGGGAGAAAGCTTCTGTTGTAGACATCAGAAGGGGGCAGGAAGATTGCCCCCCTGCTAGTCTTTGGCAGGAAGTTATATAGCCAGTAGCAGGCTGCTAATTAGAGAAAAGAAATGTCTCAAAACTCAGAGAGCGGCACCATGTCCCTCACCCACAACATACATTTTGAGATAACATTGGCACAAGGTGAGTCATCCCGGGCCATAAAATGATTGGCATGAATCTTGAAGAAAGGCAGGTTTCCAAGCAAATACACAGTCTCATTAACATAGCTTAAGAGAACATTTCCATGAGTAAAACATACTGGTTTGTCAAGTACGTTCTGAGACTTAGGTGAACGGACTTGAAGAAAGATAGAGTTTAGGGTAAATACATAGTTCATTAACAAAGCTTAAGAAAAACTTTCCCATAAGAAAAACACGTTGGTTAGATCAAGGTTTGAGAAAAGTTAAGTTCAGGTGGAACCAGGTGTCATCATGGCAACAAAGAATTTTAAAAGAAACCTCCTTTTACATTTGTATAGAGAAGGGAAATGATCTGACACTTGTAGTTTGTTTCCTCCTGCTGCTTAAGAGAGAGATAAAAAATGTCTGACACTTGCAGCCTATTTCCTCCGGTTGGAGACCCCTACCTTTCCTGCCTGTTACTCTCTCATGTTTTAGGGAGTGTTCTCATTTCATTCTTTTACATGTAGCTGTCCAGTTTCCCCAGCACCACTTATAGAAGAGACTGCCTGATGCTGGGAAGGATTGAAGGCAAAAGGAGAAGGGGGTGTCAGAGGATGAGATGGTTAGATAGCATCTCTGATTCAATGGACGTGAATTTGAGCAAACTCTAGGAGATAGTGGAAAACAGAGGAGCCTCGAGTGCCACAGTCCATGGGATCTCAAAGAGTTCAACACAACTTAGTGACTAAACAACAACTTTCCTCCATTATATATTCTTGCCTTCATTGTCATAGATTAGGTGGCCACAGATGTGTAGCTTTATCTCCAGGCTTGCTATCCAGTTCCATTGATCTATATTTTTGTTTTCGTGCCAGTACTATACTGTTTGATCACCGTAGCTTTGCAGTATAGTCTGAAGCCAAGGAGCCTGCTTCCTCCAGCGCTGTTATTCTTAAGACTGCTTTCACTATTTGGGGTCTTTTGTGTTTCCATGTAAAATGTTAAATTTCTTTTAATTCTGTGAAGAATGCCCTTGGTAATTTGTTGGGGACTGCATTGAATCTGTAGATTGCTTTGGATAGCAGAGTCATTTTCATAATAGTCATTCTTTCAATCCAAGAACATGGTATGTCTCTCTATCTATTCTTGTCATCTTTGACTTCTTTCGTCAATATCTTAGTTTTCTGAGTATAGGTCTTTTACCTCCTTAGGTAGGTTTCCTCCTACATTATTTTATTCTTTTCGATGTGACGGTAAACGGGACTGTTCCCTTAATCTCTCTGATCTTTTGTTGTTAGTGTATAGGAATACATCTCTTGCTTTTTCAATTGAAATCAGTCCCTCTGACTTCATTTTGCTTAACTTTCTCTGCCTCTATAAATATAGATAAAAGTTACCTATTGCAGCCTTGAAGGGATGTTCTTACGTGAGTACCCCTAGAGACTCTGCAGGTACCCAATGCCTTTGTTTGGAGAGTTGGATTTATCATGGACACAAGTAATATTTTTCTTTAGGGTGTGCTGACAGTTATCACTTTGGTAGGAGGTGGGGTTAGAGATGGAGGGGCTAGAGCTGGGGTCGGGAGTGAGGTGTCCTTTGCTCAAGAGCTGTCACTGCCCTACTCAGGGCAGAATTTGATCCCAGGTTGTTGGAGCAGAAGTCCTGAGGGTCAGACCCAAGCTAGTTCTGTTTTATGAACCATGCCCCTCGCTTCAGGCTGGGGGCCCTGGAGCAAGGGGGCCCTGCAAGGGGGCCCATGTCAGCTACAGAGGTCTGAGCTGTCTCCAATGTGCCGCCCATGCACACACCAGCAATTGCTTCTCTTGCTCTGTTTAGATAAAGTCCTGAGGGCTGGCAAAGTTCATCTTAGTCTTTCCAATGCAGTCAAAGGTTTTTGGGATTTTTTTTTTTTCCTTTTCCCCTTCCCTATTTCTTCAACAGAGTGCTGTAATCTCTCCTCAGGAAATCTGAACATCTACAAAGTGTCTCTCACCTGTGGGTGTCTGCTGAAGTCAGCACTCTCCAGGTTTACCTTAAGTGCAGCCAAGAAGGACTGGGGCCAGTTTATAGACTCCTGCTGGTTCAACAGCCCATATACCAAGAACTATCTGCCTATTACATGATATACACAGGTGGGTGAGACTCCTCTCAAGTCCACTGGCCTATAGTGCTGGATCCCACAGCAACCTCAGAGGCAATTTGTTTGTGGATATATGCCAGGTTTACTTGTGGGCATCTTATGCCACTATGAGGCTGTTATTTTTCAGTGTTCAGATTTTTATGAAAGAGCTATCCTATTTTTTAAAGTTTTATGATTTATTTTTGCCTTCTTAAATTTACATTCTTTATTCTTCATTAAGATAGATTATTCTTGTTCAATAAGGGATACATGTTGGTCAAACTTTTCCTATGTTCACTTACATAAATGTCTTTTCCTCATAATGTCTTTGATGTTGAGTAAGGTAGAGATCACAGTTAAAACTTTTGCCATAAATAACAAAGACTGAGAAGATAACAATGATGATGGCTAAATTAACCAAGTGTTTATTATGTGATAGGCACATTGTAGAATCCCCATAATTTGCTTCAGAACCACACTAATTATGCCCACAGTACCATAAACACATCACATATGCACATAAAAGGATCTGGAAGAATAAGCAAGTTAGTTAATGCTGGGGAAGTAACTAAGTTCAGGGATGTTAGCCAAAGGGAAGTAAGATTTTACGGATGATGTATAAATCATGTAAAGCAGAGGAGATCCACACATTATCTTTTAAAATGAACAACAAATAAAGCAGACACATTCAAAAGGGGCCAACAAAGTAACTCTTTATGATTAAAAATTTTTTCTGTATTTGACAAAAATAAGGGTTTGATAAAAACAGGTAAATACTTTAATGCCAGTGGAATTGTAATAATATATTTACAGAGAAAGAATATTAAAAGCTGGTTATAGCATGATCACATTTCTTCCAAAAGCAATGCCAGATATAATCTTAAAGGATTTGTTCCAAAAATTTGACAGTGATTATCTATGACTGGTAAGATTACAGATAACTATATCTATCTTTAACTCATATTTACATTTTTATGTAGGAAAATTGTTCTGCAAAAAGAACAGTATAAAGTTTATAAAGAAAAATAAAACAACCTTCCAAAACAAAAAGTACACATCCATAAGACATTAAAGGATATGTAAAAGTAACCATAACTTAACACAAACAGGGTGAAAAACAGATATAAACACAGATATGCAAATTTGAAAACAAATACTGAAGTGATATTTAAGCTTTATATGTATAAAAATATACTATCAAACAACAAAAATATAAAAATAGATATGGTTATTGGATAAATGATATTAGTATGAGAAATGGGAGAGAAAAAGGGTAAATTTAGACCCTCAGTAATAATTTAAAATAATTTTGAAATGGATCAGTAATTCTGTATAATACACAAAAAAATAAGAACATTAAAAAGAAAGTAGCAAGGTTAGCCCCTGAATAAATTTCAATGTTTAAAATAAAGGCAATGTACAATAAAAGATTTTTCCATTTTTAATATTAACAAGTGTGAATTTTCTGAAAATAGTGAAGGAATGAATTTAGATAAAAATCTTCTATTTTATTCAGATTGGTTTAAAAAAAAATTTTATGTATGAATTTTCTTAGACTGACTAACTGGTAAAGTAAGGTATATGTACTTTAATTACATTTGTGGGGATTCTCACTAGTATGAATTTTTTTCTTGTATGCTTAACTATATAATTCCAACGTTATGGAGTTTCCAATTCACAGAGCTTCTCACCAGCATGATTTTTCTTATGTTGCTGAATTTCTGAACCCCTCCCCAAAGCTTTCCCACATGCCTTACATTCATAAAGCTTCTCAGCAGTATGCATTCTCTGGTGCTGAGTAAGGGTTGAGCCAGTACCAAAAGTCTTCCCACATTCCTTACATTCATAGGGTTTCTGACCAGTGTGTATTCTCTGGTGCCGATTAAGAGCTGAGCCACTACTAAAGGACTTTCTACATTCTCTACATTCATAGGGTTTTTCACCAGTGTGAATTAGCTGGTGTTGGATAAGTTTTGAGCCACTAGCGAAAGCCTTCCCACATTCCTTACATTCATAAGGTTTCTCACCAGTATGAATTCTCTGATGTTGAGTGAGGTCTGAACCACTACTAAAGGCCTTCCCACATTCCTTACACTCGTAGGGTTTCTCACCAGTGTGCATTCTTTGATGCTGAATAAGTTTTGAACCACTTCTAAAGGCTTTCTCACATTCCTTACACTCATAAGGTTTCTCACCAGTGTGAATTCTCTGATGTTGCGTGAGATCTGAGCCACTATTGAAAGCCTTCCCACATTCCTTACACACATAAGGTTTCTCACCAGTGTGAATTCTTTGATGTCGAGTAAGGGCTGATCCAAAACTAAATGCTTTCCCACATTCATTACATATATATGGTTTCTCACCCGTATGAATTCTCTGATGCCGAGTAAGGGCTGAACCACTACTAAAGGCCATTCCACATCCTTTACATTCATAAGGTTTCTCACCAGTGTGAACTCTTCGATGCTGAGTAAGGTTGGAGCCACTGCCAAAGGCTTTTCCACAATCCTTACATTCATAAGGTTTCTCACCTGTGTGGATTCTGTGATGCCGAGTAAGGGCTGATTCAAAACTAAAGGACTTCCCACATACCTTACACTCATAAGGCTTTTCACCACTGTGAATTATCTGATGTCGAATAAGGCCTGATCCAAAACTAAAGGCTTTCCCACATTCCTTACATTCATATGGTTTCTCTCCAGTGTGAATTCGCTGATGGTGAGTAAGGTTTGAGCCACTACCAAAGGCCTTCCCACATTCGTTACATTCATAAGGTTTTTCACCAGTATGAATTCTTTGATGGTAAGCAAGATTTGCACCACTACCAAAGGCCTTGCCACATTCTTTACATTCATAAGGTTTCTCACCAGTATGAATTCGCTGATGTCGAATAAGGACTGATACAAAACTAAAATCCTTCCCACATTCCTTACATTCAAGGAGTTTCTCATCAGTATGAATTCTCTGATGCTGGGTATTGAAAGTGGGCATGTCTTCAGGAGTAAATATCATTTGACTTAAATGTCCTTCCTGAGATTCCTGTTTTCTCTCAAACTGGCTTTTACATTCCCAATCACCTCTGAAACGTGAGTACGCAATGCTGTTTTTTATAAGTCTTTCCATTATCTCCCACCAGGATGATTCTATTCCATAAATATCCTTTTTCAGAAATAATTCTTGGTCTCAACTTTGATTCACAGTCTGAAAGAAAATATAAAAACATTCACTCTTTTTGTGTGTGTTCTGGGAGAATTAAACTTTTATGATAGATATGAAAAGACTTAAACTCATTTTCATAAAAAGTAAGTGGCTTATACAGTTCTCATTTATGATTGGACATATTGACAAACAGATAAGGAAACAGAATGAGAAGAAACACTAGAAGGTGAAAGACTTATTTAGGAATACAGATTAAGTCAATCATTTCTAAATAGTGATTTAGATAAAAACATTCTAAAGAAGTAGGAAGCTCAATAATTATAAATATGTCCAGGTCCCATCCCAATTTTATTATAGGATAAAACTAGTGTCATATACATTTAAAAATGAGCATAATTGTCATTTAACTCATTTCTTAGGGTTGTTTAGAGCTTTAAGTAACTATACTAGGAATGAAAATTCTAGGATAGATGGTCATAAATTGCATCCCTGAAGGAGATAGAAGAGAAAGTTACTCCAAGAAGAAAAAAACAAAAAAAAAAAAAGAAGAGAAAGTTACTCTAGATATAGCAGCATCTTGATGAAAGATTAATGAACTGAATAAGTCTGGAATTAGCAATAAAGAGGGAAGATTCTTTTGTGGTTAGAATATAGTTTGTTTATGCCATTTGATAAAATCCATGTTTACTTAGGAAGTCTATGAGGTTAATCTTGGGAGAACAAAAAAGGGGACTTGCAAAGGCCACAGCAGAGTAATTGAGAGTTTAGTTCTAAAGTCACAGAAAAGGAATGATAAGATAGGAAGTAATGGGATACTTGTGGAAAATTACAAGAAGGATGCAGATAGATGAGTTCTCTGAACATCAATGGTTATTGAAATGATTCTGAAATCACATATAATATATTTACACAGTTGTATAAAATAATGCTACCGTGTTTGGTAGCTATCATTTTGGAAGACCTAAAAGTGACTGGAAAAGGATTCAGAGACATCAATTAAGACCTTGAACAAATAACTCAAGTTCCCAGAGGTAAAAATATTTCAGCTTCAGTCTTTTTCTGCATTACTCAAACAACAAGCTTGTTTAGGCTAGGTCTAAATATGTCTTGGGGCTTCTCAGGTGGCACAGTGGTAAACAACCAGGCTGCCAATGCAGGAGATGTAAGAGACATGGGTTTGATTCCTAGGTTGGGAAGATCCCCTGGAGGAGGGCACGGCAACGTACTCCAGCATTCTTGCCTGGAAAATCCCATGTACAGAGGAGCCTGGTGGGCTACAGTCCATAGGGTTGCGAAAGGTCAGACACAACTTTAGTGACTTAGCATACACGCATGCAGTCCTCACTGGGGAGTTAGAGCTTCAACATGTGAATTAGGGAAGAGGGGACACAATTCAGCACATAATATTCACTAAAGCAAGGGTCATAGAAGCAGAGTGATACTGCTCTAACTGGAATCATGTTCATATAATCAAATCAACAAGAATGGGTTAAAATTAATTTTAACAATCAAACAGATTACAAACAGCAACAAATGAACCTAAAAGTATTTCAAATGAATAACACAGCCACACTGAAGGAGGGGATTAAGAAATGAATTCAAATAAATTTGAACACAGTATTTTAACTATGTACCTTTATTCTGAAGACAAAGAGAACTATAAACAAATACTGAGCTCCACTTAGTAGGTTTGATAGTTACTATAGTATACGTTAGGAAATCTTAAACTATTTTTGTTATATTATAGAATTGAACAAAATTAGTAAATATAATGAGAGTCAGGTTTTTAACGACTGGTGAAGGGAGATACAAATCTGGAACAGGATTAAGACCAGACTGAATACTGTAGTCCTATCACCCAGATCTTGGTTTCTAAATATTCTTTACAGCAAGAAATCAGGCTGTTTAGAGAAATTATTTACTTCAGGCTTGAGCCAGGAGAATAATTAGAAATAAGCCTGTAACATCTTGGGCCAGAAAGAGAGGAAATGCTCAAAGAATCATGGGGAAAATCAAAAGTACACAGAAGCCAGCCTGAATTGGCCAAATCTGGGACAACTTGAGTATCAAAATAAATGGTAACGCATCATATAACACACTGAATAAATGAAAATCTACAAATACATACTGATATAACAAATGAACAAATAAGTGAGTGATAAGGGAATGCTCTCCTTCACAGTCGAATACCAACTAATTAATACAGACAAAATCATGGAGATTTTAAAATTCTATCCAGACAATAATGGATAAAGGATCCCACACATCAATGGATGCTAAAAGCTGTGGGTAAAAGTTTGGTGATGAGGTATTTACATAGTTTCAACATATCTCTCTGCTATTAATTATAAATTAATTAGCTGTTAATTACAAAGAGACAACTACTGCCTTTACAGTGAAGACACATAGTAGATACCACCATAACCAGCCATCAAAGTTAATATGGGACAAGTCAATATCACATACTCCCTTCTATGATGTCCTGAGATGGATACAATCACTTTTGTGGTATTCCTGCCACAAAATTCATAACCTGAAAGTTAATTATGAGGAGCCATAAGACAAATCCTAACTAAGTGACATTTTACAAAATAAATGGCCTATCCTCTTCAAAAACGTCAACATCATGAAATGCAGTCATCTTTAATCTTCCAGGTTAAAGATTAGAGAGAGACATGTTAAGTAAATTCAATGTGTGATCCTGGTCAGTGAATCAGGGAGAAAGGGTGAGGGATGAGGGTAGGATGAACTGCTACAAAGAATATTATTGGGACTACCAAAAAAATTTGTATATTGACTATAATGCACTGTTAAAATCTCTGATTTTAGTGACTATATTGTGGTTATGTAAAAGAATACTCTTGTCCCTAGGAAACAACACAGTGAAGTGTTTAAGGGTAAAGGGGCAAATTCTACAACTTATTCTTAAATAGTTCAGATAAAATGTGTGTATTGTGTATTTGTGAGTGTGCATGCATGCATATATAGAGACAGAGAACACCTGCAAATGCACACAGGAATGATAATACAAATGGAATAAAATGTAAACTACTGGTGATTCTGAGCAAAGAGTACCCAAGAATACTTTGTATTATTCTTGTAACTTTTCTGCAATTAAGTTACCCAAAACAAAGTAAGACACAGTCCTAAGTAATTCTCATGTTAAATGTGAGCCTAAATAGAAATATAGAATACCTAGAAATAAAGTGAAAAGGAGAGTAATACATATAAAAAACCTGGACACAGGAAAACTACCCCCCTCAAAAGAAAATTTAATAACATTAAACTCCTTTAAAAAAAACTGATTTGAATTCAACACTGCAAGAAACTCAAAAAAAAGGCAGGAAAAAATTAATGAAGATTAAAACAATATAAAAATGTTAAAATACGTAAGATTCAGAAAACTCAAACCTTGCTTTTGAAAAGAATATGAAGACTGCTGATTAAACATATATGTATGTCATTTCCTTTAGATATTGTCCCAAAACACCATTAAAAGGACCAAACAATGATAGTTTCATAAAGTTAACTGCTGGCAAGAGTACAGGTATGACAGATATTACTGATTGCCTCCTTCAACATCATCCCTGTCCTACTTTGCTACAAGAATTTTTTTCCATCAGTTCCAGAAAATGAATCATGCCTTGTCTAAGCCAGTGGTTATGACTTCTGATTGCTATTAGAATCAACTGGATAGCTTTAAAGAAAATGTTCTAAAACTTGAACCCCACTCCAGACCAATTAAATCTTAATGTTTGTCTAGTCATCTTGTATGAGCTTGAGTCATTGTCAACTGTGACAGCACACTAGAATTATCTGATGATCTTTTATTTAAAAAATCTTTTTAATTTATTTTTTGGCTGCACTGGGTCTTTGTTGCTGTGTGCCAGCTTTCCGTAGTTGTGCTGAGCAAGGGCTACTCTCTAGTTGCAATGCATAGGCTTCTCACTGCAGTGGCTTCCCTCGTTGTGCAGCAGAGGCTCTAGTCAAGTGGGCTTTAGTAGCTGCAGCACAACAGCTCAGTAGCTGCAGCTTGTGGGTCCTAGAGTGTAGGCTCGGTAGTTGTGGGCACAGGCTTAGTTGCTCCATGGCATATAGGATCTTCCCAGACCAGGGATCGAACCTGTCTCCTGCACTGGAAGGTGGATTCTTAACCACTGGACCACCATGGAAGTCCCTGGTGATCTTTATTTTTTTATTGGATAATTGGAGGATAATTGCTTTACAGTGTGTGGGTTTGCTGGTTTCTACTGTGGTGGTGGTTTAGTCTCTAAGTCGTGTCTGACTCTTGCAACTCCATGGACCATAGCCTGCCAGGCTCCTCTGTCTGTGGGATTTCCCAGGCAAGAACACTGGAGTGAGTTGCTATTTCCTTCTCCACCTGGTGATCTTTTAAAATTGATGATTTCCAAGCTCTATCCCAAACCAGTTTAATCAGAATTGCTAGAGGTGGGACCCAGACAGGAGTAACAAAAGTTAATAACCAGCTTAAGTTAAATGAAATAATTAACCCTCTATTCTCTTTGTTGCAATTGTGTCTTTCTGCCTTATGGAGCCAAAAGTAACCTAAATGGCAGTAGAAAAACAGGGCTGACAAAGAGAGTTGGGTATACTGTGAAGTGAATAAGCCACTGTGAAGTTTAACTTAGAAATGTTTACTGAAGTCTAAAGTATGTGTTTCCTGGGCTAAAGTATGGGCTTCCCTGGTGGTTCAGTCGGTAAAGAATCTGCCTGCAATGTGGGAGACCTGGGTTTGATCCCTGGGTTGGGAAGATCCCCTGGAGAAGGGCATGGCAACCCACTCCAGTATTCTTGCCTGGAGAATCCCCATGGACAGAGGAACCTGGAGGGCTGCAGTCCACAGGGTCGCAAAGAGTCGGACACAACTGAGCACACGGAGCACACACAAAGTATGTGTACTTTTTATCTCCAGAATTTCACTATTAGTATATACCTTAGAGAACACATGTACATAGATGTTCACTGGAGCACTGTTTGCCGCAGTGATTTAACTATGTAAAATCTAAATCTCTAAAAACCATAAAATCAAAAATAAAATAAAATAAAAACCATAAAATCATTAAACATACCACAGTATTATAAAATTTGGCCTTACATGAAGTAATTTAAGTGAGCTCTATACTTAAATGAACAATTCTCCACAAAGAATAAAAAAGTAAGCTTCAGTACAGTAACAATAACTGTTGTTGTTTAGTCGCTAAGTTTTGTCTGACTCTTTGTGACCCCATGGACTGTAGCAATCCAGGCTCCTCTGCCCTCCACTACCTCCTGGAGTTTGCTCAGATTCATGTCCATTGAGTTGATGATGTTATCTAGCCATCTCATCCTCCGCTGCCCCCTTCTCCTGTTGCCTTCACTCTTTTCCAACATCAGGGTCTTTACCAATGAGTCAGCTCTTCACATCAGGTGGCCAGAGTATTGGAGTTTCAGCTTCAGCGTCTGTCCTTTCAATGAATATTCAGGGTTGATGTCCTTAAGGATTGACTGGTTTGATCTACTTGCAGTCCAATCCAAGGAACTCTCATGAGTCTTCTTTAGCACCACAGTTTGAAAGCATCAGTTCTTTGACACTCAGCCTACTTTATGGTCCAACTCTCATATCTGTACATGACTACTGGAAAAACCATAGCTTTGACTTTATGGACCTTTGTTGGCAAAGTGATGTCTCTTTTTAATATGCTGTCTAGGTTTTTCATAGGTTTCCTAACTACTAAATGACACTAAGTAAGTGGTTAGGCCCTGTTTTTAAGGGTTTTACATGAACCAACTCAATCCTTGGACCAATCTTATAATGCAGTTACTTTCCACATTTTGCAGGATGTACTTACAATTCTTTTTATACAGAAATATTTTTCAATGAAAAATAGTACCACATACACATTTACATGTGTATGCATTTTTGGGGGGGACATGCCTCAAGGCATGTGGGATCTTAGTTCCTCAACCAGGGATCAACCTAGATGCCCTGCAGTGATTAGGAAGTTTAGAGTCCTAATGACTGGACCACAAAGGAATTACCCATGTATATGCATTTTTTAATAGGATAAATAATTAATCGATAACAGTGACTACCTTTGGGTACTTCGGGTAGATACCTCAGTAAAGTCTCTCAGTCATTGTCTGACTCTTTGTGACCCCATGGGCTGCAGCACACCAGGCTTCCCTGTCCATCACCAACTCCCAGAGTTTACTCAAACTCATGTGCATCGAGTTGGTGATGCCATCCAACCATTTCATCCTCGTTGTCCCCTTCTCCTCAATCTTTCCCAGCATCAGGGTCTTTTCCAATGAGTCAGCTCTTCGCATCAAGTGGCCAAAGTATTGGGAGTTTCAGCTTCAGCATCAGTCCTTCAAATGAATATTCAGGACTGATTTCCTTTAAGATTGACTGGTTGGATCTCCTTGCAGTCCAAGGGACTCTCAAGCATCTTCTCCAACACCCACAGTTCAAAAGCATCGATGCTTCGGCGCTCAGCTTTCTTTATAGTCCAACTCTCACATCCATACATGACTACTGAAAAAACCAAAGCTTTGACTAGACGGACTTTTGTTGGCTAATGTCTCTGCTTTTTAATACATTGTATAGGTTGGTCATAGCTTTTCTTCCAAGGAGCAAGCATCTTTTAATTTCATGGCTGCAGTCACCATTTGCAGTGATGAGCCTGGGTAGGTTCCTAGGATTGGGGATTGTAGTTACATGGGTATGAACCCCTTCATAACACAAAAATTTTTATAACAAAATTATTAGTTATATATATAATTATAATTTAACTAAAAATAAAATTTAAAAAGGAAAACACTAGCATTCAGCCTAAGAGCTGCTCATTGTTTATAATGGCAATAATTTGTAAGCAAACCATGTTTAAAAAAGGGAGCTGGGTAAAATGGTAACATGATGAAGCCATTACAACTCATGGTAAAGATAAACGTATAACAACATGGACAGTTGTTCACATTGTATTTTGGCATGATAAAGATGGGTTACAAGTCAGTAGCCAGAATATGATCACATTTAGAAAACAATTCTAAGTGTTGACAGCAGTTGTCTTTAATTGACAGGATTACAGATAACTTCTGTTACTTGTTTGTGCTTCTCTGTAGTTTTCAAATTTGTTGTAATATTTTTTTGTAATGAAAGGAATAGCGAATACAGCTATCTTCAGAACACTGATATATTTTAGCAGGTATTCAAAGATTTAAAAGAAAAGAAGTGATCAAAACATGGCACAAGTAAAGCACAAAGACATAAATTTAAAAAATTCAAATAGACAGGGACTTCCCTGGTGGTCCAGTGGTTATGATTCCACCTTGTAGTGCAGGGGACTTGGATTCAATCCCTGGTCGGGGAACTAAGATGTCACATGCCGCAACTACCAAGTGCTCTGGAGCCCATACGCCACAACTAAAGAGCCCATGTGCTGCAACTGCTGGACAACTGAGCCCACACACCACAACCGGACACCACGAGCTGTAACTGGAGAGTCTGTGTGCTGCAAGGAAAGATCCTGCACAATGCAGTGAAGATCCTGCATGCTGCAACTGAGACCCAACGTAGCCAGATAAATACATTAAAAAAAAATTCAAATTGATAATACAAACTATTTAAATAGTTTAACAACAAGTAGGCAATGCACAATGTAATGTACCACTATTATGCTAAGTGAAGTAAGGAGGACAGAGAAAGAAAAATACTGTATGAGCTCACTTATATGTAGAATTTAAACAAATAAACAAAAACCAAGTTCATAGATATAGAGAACACACTGTTGGTTGCCAGAGACGGGGTCGGGAGTGGAATGGGTAAAGGAAGTCAAAAAGTACAAACTTCCAGTTATGAAATAAGTCTTGGTGATACAATGTATAGCATGGTATATAGTTAATAATACTGTATTGCATATTTGAAAATTGCTGAGAGAAAATCTTAAAAGTCATAAGAAAACACAATTTTTTTACTATGTATACTGATGGATATTAGACTCACTGTGATGATGACTTTATAATACAGTTGACCCTTGAATAGCATGGGTCTGAACTGACTAGTTCCACTTATATGTGGTGTTTTTTTCAGTAGTAAATACTACAGTGCTACAGGATCAGAGTCCCTTGGACTGCAAGGAAAGCCAACCAGTCCATCCTAAAGGAAATCAGTCCTGAATATTCATTGGAAGGACTGATGCTGAAGCTGAAACTCCAATACTTTGGCCACCTGATGCGAAGAACTGACTCATTGGAAAAGACCCTGATACTGGGAAAGATTGAAGGCGGTAGGAGGAGACAACAGAGGATGAGATGGCTGGATGGCATCACCGACTCGATGGACATGAGTTTGAGTAAACCCTGGGAGTTGGTGAAGGACAGGGAGGCCTGGCGTGCTGCAGTCCGTGGTGTTGCAAAGAGTCAGACACGACTGAGCAACGGAACTGAACTGAACAGGACCTGTGGTGGATTAAATCTGAGAATGCAGATACAAAGGAACCATGGATATGGAGGACCAACTATAAGTTATATGAAGATTTTTTAATGCAGAGTCAGTGCTCCTAACCCCCACATTAAGGATCAACTGTATATACAAATATTGAATCATTATGTTGTACACCGGAAACAAATATAATGTTATATGTTGATTAAACCTCAACAATAAAAAAAAAAATCCTTCAAGACCTACCCAAAGACTTTTAGGCAACCACTTTATACCATAATTGATTTAGAGATCCCAAGAATGGGAAATAAAGGAAAGGGAAGCTAATATTTACTGAATTTCTGATGTGTACCAAGTGTACCAGTGGCATCACTGACTCAATGGACATGAGTGTGAGCAAACTCTGGGAGATGGTGAAGACAGGGAAGCCTGGCATGCTGCAGTCCATGGGGTCGCAAAAAGTCAGATACGACTTAGCAACTGAACGACAACCAAGTGTTTTACACATCTTTCATTCTCAACCTTGAGAATGAGAACCTCTCATTCACAGGTTAAACAGCTCACAGGTGGTGTAGCTGAGATCAGAGACCACATTTGACACTAGAGCCCATAATTTTTACACCATGTTACAGAGATTAGTGTAAGTAAAAAAAAAAACCCTAGGGATGGTTTGTTTCTTTTTTTCTGACATAGTCTATATTTAAACTAAAGTGATATTGAGAATAGATGGCAAAGAGGCAAAGGCAGAAATTAACTGATGGAGGATAGTTGTGTGGGGGGGAAGGTTTTGAGGAGATTGGGAAAGAAAAGTGGAAAGGGTATTTAAAAAAGAAATATAACATAGGGAGAACAGTAAAAGGAACCATGCACAACAGACTTGATTGGACCTGAATGTTATTAAAATAAAAATATTAAACAATACATATCTGATTCTAAGTCTATATCTCCTTTTTATATCCCTCACTTCAAAAATGTATTTGAGGAGGCTAATAATAAGAGAAAAAAATAAATCATACACAAAGGTCATATATCATAGGTACTCAATATCAAATCTCAGGCTAAGATGTGCTATAATTGATCACGTGTGAAGAGCTCAAATTCCTGGCAGTCAATGCAGAAGGAAAATACTATATACAATGGATTAAATTCTTCCTCTTTGCCAAGTACTATTTTAGGAGATAAGCAAGACCTTGCTGAAAAACATGTAGAAGACATAATATCAATTGAAAGGTTAATGTTATTATTAGAAGATTTCTCAAATTTATACTCACATGATTATAGATACAATGCAATCCAATCAAATCCCAAAAGATGTTTGAGTGGAACCAAGCTATTTCAAAAATTTATATGGATATGAAAAGAACACAAACAGCCAAGATAGTCTTAAGAAACAAGAAGATAAGAGGATTTGCTCCAAATATTATTCCAAAGTCACAGTGAATATGACTTAATATTCTATCTTAATAGCATAGTATTGTTGTGAGGGGAGACAAACAGAGCAATAGAACAAAATATAAAGTCCAGAAACAAGACGTAGCCATAATGTGTGCTAAGTCGCTTCAGTCGTGTCCTACTCTTTGCGACCCTATGGACTGTAGCCCACCAGGCTCCTTTGTCCATGGGATTCTCCAGGCAAAGAGTACTGGAGTGAGTTCCCATACCCTCTTCCAGAGGGTCTTCCCAACCCAAGGATAGAACCCACATCTCTTATGTCTCCTGCATTGGCAGGCAGGTTCCTTACCTCTAGCACCACCTCTGTAACTAGAATGGTACTGCAGCTCAGTGTAAAAAAGATGAACTTTTCAACAAATGATATTGGAGCAACTGGATACCCACTTGGGGGATAAAATGAAATTGAATCCCTACCCTACACTAATCAATTCCAGTTAGTGTAAAGAGAGAAATGTTAAGGCAAAAATCTAGGGAACTTTTAGAAGCAAACACAAGAAAATCTTCATTACCTCAAGGTAGCACAAAATTTCTTTAAAAAGCACTAACTACCGAAAAAGATTTCATCACATTGAAATCCAAAACCTCTACTCACCAGAAGGCATTAGAGTGAAAAACCAAGCCAGAGCAGAAGATAATTTTTGTCACATATGCAACTGCCAGTAAATTAAAATATGCACGCACACATGTGCGCCCAGTGACTTCAGTCATGTCCAACTCTTTTGCAGCCTCATGGACTGCAGCCTGTCAGGCTCCTCTGTCCATGGGTTTATCCCAGAAAAAATATTGGAGTGGGCTGCCATTTCCTCCTTCAGGGGATCTTCCCAAATCAGAGATCGAACCCACATCTCCTGCATCGGAAGATGAATTCTTTACCACTGAGCCACAAGGGAAGCCCAAACTAAAATAAATACAGATGATACATAATATATGTATTATGTATATAGATTACACACACATACACACACACACACACACACACATATATTCAAATGCTATAAATCAGTCAGAGAAAAACAACCCAATTAAAAATTGGCAAAATATCTGAACAAATATTTTGCAAAAGGGGTATCTCCTGTAGCTCATACAATAAAGAACCTGTCTGCAGTGCAGGAGACCTGTGTTAATCCCTGGGTCAGGAAGATCCTTTAGAGAAGGGAATGGCATCCCACTCCAGTATTCTTGCCTGGAGAATCCCATGGACAGAGGAGCCTGGTGGGCTACAGGCTATGGGCTTGCAAAGAGTTGGACATGACTGAGCGACTAAGCACACAGGTGGGCAAGAATTGATTTTCAATTTCACTGATAATACAGGCATATCAATGAAATGTGGTAATACTAGATATTTAATTGGCAAAAGTTTTAAAGTGTGACAATGCCAAGAGCTGGCATGACTATAAACAAAAGGAATCTTTGTACTGCTGATACAAGTAAAAAACTTGCACAGTATCATTAGAGACCAGTTTGGCATTGTCCAGTAAAACTGAAGATGTACAAACCCTAGCCCTCAACAACTGAATTACAATTTTATTACATATTAAAGAAATACAAGCACACATGTACCAAAATATCTGCACAAAATATTCACAGTCACATTGCTTATAACACTCAAAAACTGTAAGCAAGTCAATTGTCCATGAAGAATAAAAACAGATTAGTAAATCGATACTATTATACAATGAGACAGTATGTATAGAGCAATGGAAAAAATGAACTATAGTTATGGGAAATATGAATGAAGCTCACAAATATTTTTAATGAAAAAAGAAATAAAAGAATGTCTGTTCATACAAAGATAGAAAATGGACAAAAACTAACTTATGTGATTCTGGAATTCATATCAAAGCTCTAAGTGAAAGACAAAGAAATGATCGCAGTGGTTATCACCAGAAGAGCATAATTGTTTATGACTGCGGAGGAGTACATAAGAGGCTGCTTTACAGATGGCTGTATTCTTTTTCTTGATTCCTTACATGGGTCTTTATAATTATTTGCACAAATGGGTGTTAAATGCCATTTCTATATTTAATTTGAAAGAATGAAGACATAGGCATTCAAATAAATATGCATCTCTAAAAACGTTTCAAATATTAAATTATGTGGGAAGATACTGAGAGGGTAACAGGCAGGAAGGCTAGGGACCCCCAAGTGGAGGATACAGACTGCAAGTGTCAGATATTTTTTTCCTTCTTTATACAAAATTAAAGGGAGGTTTCTTTTAAAATTTTGTGTTGCCATGATGACACCTGGTTCCACATGAACTTAACTTTTCTCAAACCTTGAGCTAACCAATGTGTTTTTATTATGGAAATGTTTTTCTTAAGCTATGTTTAATGAACTATGTATTTACATTAGACTCTGTCTGTCTTCAAGTCGTTTCCACGTAAGACTCAGAACCTATAATGGCTCAACAAACCAGTATGTTTTACTTATGGAAAAGTTCTCTTAAGCTATGTTAATGAGACTGTATTTGCTTGGAAACCTGCCTTTTTTCAAGATTCATGTCAAATGTTTGACATCTTGGGGGCTCGTCCGGGATTCTTCAGGACAAGGTAAGGGTGCTTGGAGCTCTAGATCTTTGTCCTCCTAGCAAACACGTTTTCTGCTGTACTTTACTAACTCTATGGTATGCTTGTGTGTGTGACTGATTGAAAGAGACACACATGTAACCAAGAGCTGTGTCCTAATCTGCAGTTCCACAGTGACCTCACACGGCTTATGGCAGAAACCCTGTTGGGGGATTATACCGACCTGCTAATGTCAAGAGGCACCCAACGTCTCCTCTGGGGGAGCAGCCAGAGATGGATGAAGCGTGTAGACCAAACTCTCCTTTCTCAGTCAAACTTTCCAGTCTCTTTGACCATTTCATAAATTCCTGAGAATTAGAACTACTAACCTAATCTGTTGGATCATAGGTTCAAGAGATTTGTGATCTATGCTGTTACTGTGTACTGTTCCATAGGTCCCACACGTGAAGAGACCCGAAGATGGAAGGTTGTTGCTATAAGCCGTGAATGATGCCGGGATTCTTGGTCTCCAGAGGACAGGAATTCGATCTGGGACCAGTGACAAGGCTTGATCGCTCAGAGCTTTTGTGTAATAAAGTTTCATTAAAGTATAAAACAGATAGAGAAAGCTTTTGACATAGACATCAGAAGGGGGCAGAGAGAGTGCCCCCCTTATATACCTATTAGCAAGCTGCTCTTTAGAGAAAGGAAATCTCAAAACTCTGAGAGTGCACCAGACCATTCACACACCACATGAATTTTTGAGACAGTATTGGCACAGGGTGAGTCATCCCGGGCCATAAAATGATTGACATGAATCTTGAAGAAAGGCAGGTTTCCAAGCAAATACATAGTCTCATTAACATAGCTTAAGAGAACATGTCCATGAGTAAAACATACTGGTTTGTTGAGCCACCATCGGTTCTGAGTCTTAGGTGGAACCAGCTTGAAAAAAGACAGAGTCTACGGTAAATACATAGTTCATTAATATAGCTTAAGAAAAACATTTCCATAATAAAAACACATTGGTTAGCTCAAGGTTTGAGAAAAGTTAAGTTCAGGTGGAAACAGGTGTCATGGCAACACAGAATTTTAAAAGAAACATCCTTTTAATTTTGTATAGAGAAGGAAAAAAAAGGTCTGACATTTGCAGTCTATTTCCTCCGCTTGGGGGATCCTAGCCTTCCTGCCTGTTACCCTCTCAATACTTAAATATAATTTTATGTTAAAATGTATACTACAAATGGTAAATACTGAATAAATTCAATTTTTAAAACCACATTTTATATGTGTACATAAAACATACTAGGGAGAAACTATCAAAAAGGTAGCATTGGTTTTAACTGGAAATTTAATTTTCTTCATTGAGGATAGCTGTATGTTTGTAATTAAAGATAATTTCACTTTTATAATAAAAAAGGTTTTTTAAGACAGCTTAAAGAAAAATTAAATCATTTGACAAATTAGGAAGAGAAAGTCATGTGTGTGGATTGGGGTTTAGAGCAAATCACATTTCTCAAAGGAAAAAAATTCCATGGATCAGGTCACCTGACAGGCAAGAAATTTTCAAGAGAAGGAAAGCAAGTCATATCTTGACAAAGAAAAGAGAATTTCGAGAAAAAAAAAAGAAAAGAGAATTTCGGGAAACAAGGGGAAATGATAAGCTACCTTGGAGGTGCCTTGTGGATGGTCAACAGGCATTCTTTACTTCATTCTGGAAGACTGTGCAAGTAGAGCAGAGCTGGGAAGGGAGAAAGGAGTCAGGAAAAATTAGGTTCTTCTGTGAGTCCAAGTCAATCTACCATCTACAGATATTAGCGTCCTGCTCAATACCAGCATGACAGAAGCGCAGGGTCATTTGCAGTTCTGGGCAGACTCTGCCCCTGGCCTCCAACTCCTGGGAACAGAGCCCTGGAGTCACAAAGACACAGACAAAGGCGCCCCACACCAACAGTGCTATATGGATACATAATCATAGAAACTCACTCATACCACGGGGCACTCAGGCACCCCAGAGGGCCACTCAATCATATACACTCTGGGGACAGTCAGTCACGATCGCAATCAAAGGCACCCCCAGGTACTCGCATTCCCATTGACACCCATCATGGGGACACAGTGACAACAAATTCAGACGCACCCTACCCACCAACAATATCACAAACACACCCCCAAGGGGAAATAGAAATCTCAGTTAAGCCACCCAACGCCCACCGCTCAGCAAATGTTCAGAAACACACACACACAAAGTGGATACACAGCTTTGCAAACGCAGTCAAAGAACTTCACACTCACAAAAAGTGCCACACCCGGTCACAAAGTTAAACTCCATCACACATGCACCATTATAACTGCAAATCAAGCCCGCCTCCCCGCCTTTACAGTTTGGTACAGGGTCACACAGACACAGAGACACAATCACAATAAGACACACACCCCTCACAATCTCCCCTTCCCAGCTGGCTGGCTCCCGTAGAGGCCGGAGGTTCCAGACACGCCCAGCTCCAACCCATCTCACCTACGATTCCTCAGGTCTGTCTGGTCAGCACCGCTCCACTGTACTTGAAACAAATAGAAGAGCCCAGCAGCTCCCACAGCACCCAGAGGCTGTTTGCCCCTACCCGCCAGAAAAACCCGCCCACTCCTCAGGAGAAGGTCGGCTTC
The DNA here is from genome assembly GCF_019923935.1 of Bubalus bubalis. Classification (NCBI taxonomy): domain Eukaryota; kingdom Metazoa; phylum Chordata; class Mammalia; order Artiodactyla; family Bovidae; genus Bubalus; species Bubalus bubalis. The sequence continues at coordinate 47,242,175 of NC_059174.1, forward strand.
TCGCGGGAGGGAGCACCAAGCCTAGAGGCCTCTGGGAGATGTAGTCCAGACAGAGGGAGAGCGAGAGAGAGGCTGCTAAAAGCTATCTCCAATTCATCCTGAGTTCCCCGTGGCGAGGAACCTGGACCTGACAGCGCACCTGAGGCTTCCGCGAGTCTCAGCTGACAAGGATTCCATAAGCACACTTTAGTCAAGCTGACTCCATCACCCTGCCCACTGGCTATAAAACCCGAGCGACTGTTATATACCAAGTTGAGGTAAATCTCTCTTCCTTATTGCAATAGTCTTTAATAACGTTTTCCTTATGTGTTTAACTTGTTTGGTGCAACTTTTCTTCGACACAGCCCAGCCTCAAGTTTCTGTTGCGGCTCTCGCAGGTTTTGGCACTCACCCTGCAACATAGTGAGCCCCACGGCGTCCCGGGAAATGTAGTCCAGGACTTCGCCAACGGCGGGACGGACTCGGCCAAGGTAAACTGCGTTCCCTAGGCTCTGTGGGGCCTGGCCTCAGCTAAATGCACAGGAGGCTGCTCAGGGTTACGCTTTGATCTGGGAGCGCTCAGATGCCCTTGAGACAAGCTGCTGAGGAACGTGTTAGGGAGCCAGAAGAGAGAACCCACAATGCGGGTTCCACAATGTGCAACATGAGTGTCTGGGACCAAAGCAGCCTCGGGAGTTTAAAGGGGAGAAATTCACAAGTCCAGACACATGAGAGAGTGGGCAAAGGAGGGTCCCAGTGTAAGACCATGATGAGATTGCGAGTGTAACTACATTTAGGGGTTAGTTGAATGAAAGAGAGACTGCATGCGGTGAGGGAGAGGTAGCATCAAGATTATGAGTGGTTTTGTGAAGATAGAGGGTCATATTGTGGGCTTGTGTGGTTGGGAGTAAGTGTGTGTGTGTATGTGTGTGTGTGTGAGAGAGAGAGAGATCTCATGATTGTGGGTCACTGTATGGGTGGCTGAGATAGTGGAAAAATTTGAATCCTCTCAGCCTCATTTCCTCTTCAAATGGAGATATTTGATCAAAAACAGAAGTAGTGACATTTGAAGATATTTGGATAAAGAGCACTAAGCAGAGAAAACAACTAAACATAAATGCTGTGGGTTAAACATAAGCCTCTCAATGGACATTTGAGTAAACTTTGGGAGATAGTGAAGGACAGGGAAGCCTGACAGGCTGCTGCTGTTCATGGGGTTGCAAAGAGTCGGACACGACTGAGTGATGAAGAACAACAACAAGCCATAAGCCTGGTATATTAGTGAGCAGCAACTAGGACAGTGTGACAAAGTGGAGATAGTAAATGAGGTGAAACAGCTAATGAGAAGACTGATTATGGAGAATATTTTATGAAGTTTGGTTAGTCTTAGTGAGATGTAAAAGCAATAGTGGGTTTTGAACAGAAGAGTGACATGATCTTATATTTAAAAGAAATCATTTGGAGTGCTGAGTAGAGAGGAGGGTGTAGGGGGACAAAAAAAAGAAGCAGGGAAACTAGCCAATGGGCTGGTGGAATAATCCAGATAAGAGATAATGGTGACTCAGTCTAGGGTGATAGCAGTGGTAGTTATGAGAACTAGTTGGATTCTAGATACATTTTGAAGATAGAGCTAAATGGATTGGGTAATAGATTTGATGCGGGAAATGAGAGAAAAAGATGAACCTAGGCCAATCCACATATGTTTAGATCAAGAAGCCAGAATTGTCATTTACTGAGATAAAACTAGAATGAACAAGTTTTAGTGGGTAGGTCATTGGTCTTTGCTCTGCTAAACCTCTGAGATCAGTAAGGCAAGATGAGAATTCTATGGAAATCTATTAAGATAAAACTAAATATAGTAACAGGTGTTTTGGGATTAAGTGGTGGCATGCTAGAGATATGTCCACATCCTAACTCCCAAGACCTGTGAATGTGACCTTATTTGGGAAAAAAAAAGGGGGGGGGGGGGGTCTTTACAGATGTAATTAAGATAAGGATATCTAGGTGAGATTATCCTGGATTATCTGGATGTGACTTAAATCCACTTACAATAAACAGAAGATGAGAAGACATAGAAAAAGGCCATTATGAGGAAAGAGGCAGAGACTGAAGTTAAGCAGCAACAACCTAAGAACACCTGAAGTATTCCTGATTTTTGCCTTGTGTTTTGGGAATGCCTTGATTTTTCTTGGCTTTTTACATACTTTGTAGTTTTTTGATGCTGTTGAAAGCCATTTGTTTAGGACAGTAGTATGCAGGAAAAGGTTAACATAGCAGAGTTGAGAAAACTTATCCTTTAAAGGCCTGATTGAAGTTTGGCTCTTGATTTACAGCTAGAACTTAAGATTTTGAGAAGATTACCATTATCCTAATTGATAGGAATGGCTCAGTATGTCTACAATGTTTGTTCAAACAATATAGTTTATGCTAAATACTTGCTTTCCTTCTGAGAGTCTGAAATTCTGGTATGTGCCAGGCAGAGCCTGCCTATGCAGCCAGGCCCCAATGAAAATACTAGATACTGAGTTTCTAACGAGCTCCCCTGGTTGTTACCATTTCACATGTACTGTCACAACTCGTTCCTGGGGAATGAATGGCCTTTGTGACTCCACTGGGAAAGGATCCTTGGAAACATGGGGCTGGTTTTTCCTGGTTTGCCCAGTGCATCTTTTCTTTTTGCTGATTTTGCTTTGTATTGTTTTGCTGGAGTTCTCCCAGTGAATCCTTGAACCTTGGAGGGAGGGTTAATCTTGGAGTCTGGCAACGCCATAGAAACTGAGGAAAATAATTTTTATACCTGAATTGGCATATATTTCCTTCTGTAAAGCCTTTAGTGTGGAGTTTTGAGTTAATCTGGTTAGGAGTTTTAACAACTAAGCAAATTCATACAATTTCATTGTATTTATGTAAATTTCAAAGATAGATAAGTGACAAATCAAGGTATTATTATATTAACAAGACAGTGGTCAGTTGGTGTCTTGGGGTCAGAAATGATCACAGGGGGTGGGCATTTCTCCTTGAGGTACCAACAAGGTTACCAACATACCAAGATTCTCCACTTGTATGACGTTACCCTGAACTTACACATTCTATGTACTTTTCTTCAGGTATTTTCGATTTCACAATTAAAATATTTAAAGATTACCTGATGATTTTGAAAATATTGAAAGAATTACTCCTCTATCAGAAAGTTTAGACATACATCTAAATGATAAGCACAGTTCAAGAGGGAGGGGACACATGCATACTTATGGCTGATTCATGTTGTACAGCACAAACCAACAACATTGTGAAGGCATTAACCTCAAATTAAAAATTAAAAAAAAAATGATAATCTAATAAAAAAGGATGCAAGTGAAAAACAGCTGGCAAGTATTATTTTCAGCAAAAATAATAGCTCAGACATGAATAATATTTACAAAATACTAATGTAACCATGAAAATTAATTTAAACCACTTTAAGTGTAATTGGAACAAGGTTAAGTGTTTGCTGTTGTAAAGGATACTGGAGGAGGTGCTCCCATGTCTTCTCAGACAGGGGACACTCCTCCCCCCTCGCCCCAGTTCAATTCAGTTCAGTCACTCAGTCCTGTCCGACTATTTGCGACCCCATGAATTGCAGCATGCCAGGCCTCCCTGTCTGTCCATCACCAACTCCTGGAGTTCACCCAAACTCATGTGCATCGAGTCAGTGATGCCATCCAGCCATCTCATCCTCTGTCGTCCCCTTCTCCTCCTGCCCCCAATCCCTCCCAACATCAGGGTCTTTTCCAACGAGTCAACTCTTCTCATGAGGTGGCCAAAGTATTGGCATTTCAGCCTCAGCATCAGTCCTTCCAATGAACACCCAGGACTGGTCTCCTTTAGGATGGACTGGTTGGCTCTCCTTGCAGTCCAAGGGCCTCTCAAGAGTCTTCTCCAACACCACAGTTCAAAAGCATCAATTCTTTGGTGTTCAGCTTTCTTCACAGTCCAACTCTCACATCCATACATGACCACTTGAAAAACCATAGCCTTGACTAGCTGAACCTTTGTTGGCAAAGTAATATCTCTGCTTTTTAATATGCTATCTAGGTTGGTCATAACTTTCCTTCCAAGGAGTAAGCGTTTTTTAATTTCATGGCTGCAGTCACCATCTGCAGTGATTTTGGAGCCCCCCAAAATAAAGTCAGCCACTGTTTCTACTGTTTCCCCATCTATTTCCCATGAAGTGATGAGACCAGATGCCATGATCTTAGTTTTCTGAATGTTGAGCTTTAAGCCAACTTTTTCACTCTCCTCTTTCACTTTCATCAAGAGGCTTTTTAGTTCCTCTTCACTTTCTGCCATAAGGGTGGTGTCATCTGCATATCTGAGGTTATTGATATTTCTCCCGGCAATCTTGATTCCAGCTTGTGCTTCATCCAGCCCAGGGTTTCTCATGATGTACTCTGCATAGAAGTTAAATAAGTAGGGTGGCAATATACAGCCTTGACGTACTCCTTTTCCTATTTGGAACCAGTCTGTTGTTCCATGTCTAGTTCTAACTGTTGCTTCCTGACCTGCATATAGGTTTCTCAAGAAGCAGATCAGGTGGTCTGGTATTCCCATCTCTTGAAGAATTTTCCAGTTTATTGTGATTCACACAGTCAAAGGCTTTGGCATAGTCAATAAAGCAGAAATAGATGTTTTTCTGGAACTCTCTTGCTTTTTCCATGATCCAGCAGATGTTGGCAATTTGATCTCCTGGTTCCTCTGCCTTTTCTAAAACCAGCTTGAACATCTGGAAGTTCACAGTTCACAAACTGCTGAAGCCTGGCTTGGAGAGTTTTGAGCATTACTTTACTAGCGTGTGAGATGAGTGCAATTGTGTGGTAGTTTGAGCACTCTCTGCCATTGCCTTCCCTGGTGGCTCAGACAGTAAAGCGCATTCCTACAATGTGGGCGACCCGGGTTCAATCCCTGGGTTGGGAAGATCTCCTGGAGAAGGAAATGGTAACCCACTCCAGTATTCTTGCCTGGAAAATCCCGTGGACTGAGAAGCCTGGTATGCTACAGGCCATAGGGTCACAAGAGTTGGACATGACTGAGCAACTTCACTTTCACTTTTCTTTGGGATTGGAATGAAAACTGACCTTTTCCAGTGGTGCCCCATAAATCCTCCCCTTCATCCAACCCTCAAGCCAGGGATTGTGGGATAAGAAGTGTCCTCCCATCCAGGCCGAGACTCAGGACCTTTCTGCCAACCGATGTGTCAGATGCCCAGGAGGCGAGCTTGTGATGAGAATTATACCCTCCTTCCAAACGTATTTCCACAGCTCTGGACTACATTTCCCAGGGGGCATCGCGTTCACGGCTACTTTCTGTCGAAAGATCGCTTGGGCTTGTCCTAGTTCCCACAGAGGGGTACCAGTTTGTGGAGGAAGAGCTGCGTGGAGTCCTAAGTTGAAACTTGGGTTCTAGACGCGGCCTGGAACTGGTTGACGCTTTGCCACAGATATGAGGCAATGTGAGGCCGATGGTCTCTGCCGAGCAAAGGGATAAGGTCCAAGACCAAGGTCTGTGATTTGAGACCTCTGGGCTTTTAAAAGTTTGTCCAGGCTCCGGACTACATTTCCCAGTGTCCACCATACCGGAGGCAACATTCTGTCCGCACACTCGCCGGTTCAGGACCATAGGAGGGATAGCCCGCGAGTCTCTGAGGAATATCCACAGCTTGAGGGAACCTTAAAGTCGGGTGAGTCTAAGACCTGGGAGCGGAGTGAACCCTGAGAGGCCCAGGCCGCGGGGGAGGGCAGTGAGGGGCTAAAGTTTTCAGAGTTTGAGGCTTTACCAGCAATGGGATGTGGGAGGGACGATGGTGGGAAGTTGCGTGTGTGTATCCGTGCGCGCGAGGGATCCTGGCAGCGAACCTTGGGTGCTTGTGTGAAATTGGTGCAGGAGCAAGGTATGGGTACCGTGGAGGGATGTGTGTGTATAGTGCCATGGGGACGAGAGCTGTATGTGATTGTAATGGACCTTTTAGATGTGATTGTGCACATGTATGATTGTGACTGTATCACCAAGTCGTGAACGTGTGTGTAAAGGTGGTAAATGTGGCAGCAGCTGTGGGGCCAGAGACAAGGAATTCAGCATTGCGTTTAGTCACCTTCACAGTCTTTCGTGAAGGTGTGGGGAGTAGTTTCTGTGGGGGCTGCTTGGATTGGAGTAGGATACGGTAAAATGAGGCGAGAGGAATGGGAGACTGTAGACCACGTATTCGAAGAGTTTTTCTGTAAATATGAGTAAAGAAATGGAACAGCTGCTGAGGAGGGAGAAATAACAACCTATCAGTATGGTAGCGGGAATGAGCCATGAGAGAAGGAAAAGTGGTTGTACTGGTAAGGAGTAAGCCAGGCTCATCTGTAGGTGTTCTGAAATTGCAAGAATAAAAGAAGGGTAGTAGCCTATGGGCTCCCCTGGGTAGCTCAGTGGTAAACAATCCTCTTGCCAATGCAAGAGACACGAGTTGGATCCCTGGGTTGGGAAGATCCCCTGGAGAAGAAAATGGTAACCCACTTCAGTATTCTAGCCTGAAAAATCCCGTGGACAGAAGAGCCTGGCGGGCTGCAGGCCCTGGGGTGGCAAAAGAGTCCACTGAACAACAAATCACAATTAGCAACTGAACAAATAGCATTGTACAGGGTAAGCCATGAGCTCAAGTTTTGAAAAAACAAAGGGAAAGAAATACCCTGTACTTGGTAGATGTCAACAACAGTATGGCTGTTATGGGAGTTATGTATGGTCTCTTGGCATGAAATTCAAAGGTAGAGCGTTTGTGGAGGAGAAAGTCTGAAAGTAATAAGAGCAAGGAGAACACCTGCCCCACTTCAGGTCCCAGTGGCAAGAGGCTGTTGGGGGTGGAAAACATTGAGAGGGCTACAGGAGTCCTCTGGAGAAAGCCATGTTTCTCTTAGACCCAGAAAGGTGAAAGGATTGTTCAGGGAAGTGGTTGAAGATAAAAGAGGGGTTTGTTACTCTGAATTCCAGAGGGCATACTGGAAAGTCTCAGGAATTGAGGGATGAGAAAATGGGACGTCCAACTGATGGGGAATATAATATCTGTAAAGAGAGATCACCAAGGAGCCTAGGGCTTATTACAATATGATGGGCATAAACATGGGTACAGGGAATACTGATGCTTATTCTGATTGGATTCACAGCTGTGTTGGAGAGGTAGTATTGGGGTAGAATGAGGTGGACTTTTGAGTATTCCCTTGAAAAGAGGAAAGTCAAGGATGGAACATTTAAGAATGGTTGGAGTAGGCAGAATAATGTCCCTGCAAAGATGTCCCTGTAATGTCCCTGTCCAGACCCTGGGCACCTATGAATATGTTAATTACAAGGCAAAAGGAACTTTGCAAGTGGGATTAAATTAAGGATTTTGAAGTGGGGAGATTATCCTAGACTATCCCTTTGGGCCCAAACTAATCACTTGGATCCTTAAAGTCAGTGGACTTTTTCCAGCTGAATTTAGAGTTGCAGGGAGATGTGATCACAGAAGAATGCTTAGAGAGATACAAAGTTGCTGGTTAGATCAAGGAAGTTAGCCTCAAGCCCAGGAGTGTTGGTGGCCTCTGCTGCTGCTGCTGCTAAGTCGCTTCAGTCATGTCCGACTCTGTGCAACCCCATAGACGGCAGCCCACCAGGCTCCCCCGTCCCTGGGATTCTCCAGGAACGGGGGAGTGGGTTGCATTTGGACACTGGAGTGGGTTGCCATTTCCTTCTCCAATGCATGAAAGTGAAAAGTGAAAGTGAAGTCACTCAGTCATGTCCGACTCCTAGCGACCCCATGGACTGCAGCCCACCAGGCCCCTCTGTCCATGGAATTTACCAGGCAAGAGTACTGGAGTGGGGTGCCATTGCCTTCTGGAACTGGAAAACCTAAGGAAATTAATTCTCCCCTAGAGCCTACAGAAAGGAACACAGCCTTGCCAACACCTTGCTCTTCTTACTTAGCCGAGTGAGAACCATGGCAGACTTCTATCTAACTGTAGGGTGATTAAGTTTGATTGTTTTAAGCCGCTGCATTTATGATTGTTTGTTACTCAGTAGTAGAAAACTAAAGTGAATGGCAACCCACTCCAGTGCTCTTGCCTGGAGAATCCCAGGGACGGTGGAGCCTGGTGGGCTCCCGTCTATGCGGTCGCACAGAGTCGGACACGACTGAAGCGACTTAGCAGCAGCAGCAGCAGCAGCAGTAGAAAACTAATATAGTGGTATAGTTTCTTAGACTCAGCGTCATGGAAGGGTTTGAGCCATGTGTCAAGAGAGGAACTCAACTCTTATTGATAAAATTTAGGACTTTAGGTAAAGCACATAGGCCCACTCTTGTAATGTACTGTTTTGCTGCATTATGATATTGAAATTTAATGAATTTGTCTTTGTGATCTAATATATGATCAGTCTGTAGGTATTTGTTTTGCACTTGATTTATCTTAAATTGAGAAAAATATATTAAAATTAATTTTAATATGAATTATCAATGAAATTAATTATCAGTGAAATTTTATCTTGCATCAACCTGTAACTTCTGCTTTATGAAAGTTCCACTATTAGTTGATATATATTCATAATTATTATATGTTTATTGTGAATTGTAAACTTTAATATTTTAGCATCCTCAAGATCATAGCCCTTGGTTATTTTGTTTGTTTGCATTTGCCTTGTATATATTTCATCATAATTTATAAAGTAAATCTTTTATTGAAGTTTATCATATATATAGACAAGTGTATACACAGTGATGCAAACAACCAATAAAACCAAAATGGTATGCCTTGAATCACCACAAAGGGAACACCCATGTAATAAGCATGCAGATCAAGAAATAAACCATTGCCGGCATTCCAGAAGCCCCTGTTGTGCTCCTGTTCAGTCAGTAGATTCCCGAAAGTAACCACCATACATCAGTTTTGTCTGTTTTTGAACATATATATACATGGAGTCATACAGTATAGAGCCTTTTGTGTTGACTTCTTTGTTCAACATTATGTTTGTGAGATTCATTCATATTGTTTCATGTAAATTTAGCTTACTGTTTGCCTTGCTAAATGCACTGGTATTCCAGTGCATGAATATACCAACTATATTTGTCCATTCAACAGTTGTTATACAGTTGGTTGACATTTGGCCTGTTTCCAGATTTGGACTTTCATGAATAATGATGCTAGAAGCATTCTTCCACTTGTCATTCTCTGTTCATATGTATTTGTTTCTTAGGTCTATTTCTAGAGAAACTTGCTGGATCATAGGGTACGTGAATCTGCTTAAGCAGATACAGTCCGTTTTCCAAAATGCACAAAATCAGTACTCCAATCAACAGTTTATGCAAGTTTCAGTTGCTTCACTCTCTCATTAACACGTGGTATTGTCAGACTGTAAAATTTTTGCCAATATGGTGGATATATATGCAGAGTGGTATTGCGTTGTGGTTTTCTTAACTTATGACTCATGAAGTTGAGTGCTTTTGTTTTAATGTCTCTTGACCATATCCTTCCCAAAGGATATCTTCGTTTGGCAAATGCCTGTTTAAGTCCTTTGGCCTTCCTTTGTGGAGTGTCTGTTCAAGTTTTGGGGAACTTGTCTGCCTTTTTACTGTTAATTCTTTTTTTTTTTTAATAGGTAATTTATATATTTTTATTGTTATTTTTTTTTAATTTTATTTTATTTTTAAACTTTACAAAATTGTATTAGTTATGCCAAATATCATAATGAATCCTAGGAGTTCTTTATTTGGGGTTCTGTAGTTCGGATATGAATCCTCATCAGCTGTGTGTATTGCAAATAATATCCCCCAGTCCATTTTCACTCCTTTTCTGAGAAATTACTTTTTAAAATATAGTCTGAAAAATATATAATCTGAATTATTTTTTCCCTTTGTGGTTTGTGCTCGCTGTACCATGTTAAGAAATCTTAATTCTCTCCTTTGATTTGTATTCCATCTCTAGAGGCTCTGCTTAGTTGCAAGTTGGATCACTTCTCTTTTTTTTAATTAATTTGATTAAAGTGTAGATGATTTCCAGTGCTGTGTTAATTTCTGCTGTACAGCAAAGTGACTCAGTTATACATATATTCTTTTTTACATTCTTTCCCATCATGGCATATCATCGGATATTGAATATAGTTCCCTCTGCTATGCAGTAGGTCCTTGTTCATCCATCCTATATATATAATAGTTTACATCTGCTAATCCCAAACTCCCAATTCTCTCCTACCCTCCCCCACACACACCACCCCTCCTCGCCCCCGCCTTGGCAACTACAAGTCTATTCTTTATGTCTGTGAGTCTGTTTCTATTTTGTTAGATACATTCTTTTGTGTCATATTTTAGATTCCACATATACGTGATACCACATAGTATTTGTCTTTCTATTTCTGACTTACTTCACTTAGTATGATAATGTCTAGGTCCATCCATGTCTTTGCAAATGGCATTTTTTCATTCTTGAAATGGCTGGGTAGTATTTCATTGTATATATATATGTACCACATCTTCTTTATCTATTCATCTGTTGATGGACACTTGCATTTTTTCCCATGTCTTGGCAATTGTAAATAGTGCAGCTATGAATGGGGGGCAGGGATATGTATCTTTTCAAATTATAATTCTGTTTGGATATATGCCCTGGATTGGGATTGCAGGATCATATGGCAACTCTATTTTTAGTTCTTTGAGGAATTTCCATTCTGTTTTCCATAGTGGCTGCACCAGTTTACATTCCCACCAAGAGTGTAAAAGGGACTTTCTTTCTCCACACCCTCTCCAGGATTTATTATTTGTGGCTATTCCAACTAGGGGGCTTCCCAGGTGGCTCAGTGGTAAAGAATCTGCCTGCCAGTGCAGGAGACACTGGAGACGTAAGTTCAATCCCAGCATCAGGAAGATGCCCTGAAGAAGGAAATGGCAAGCCACTCTAATGTTCTTGCTTGGAAAATCCCAAGGACAGGGGAGCCTGGTGGGCTATAGTCCATGGGGTCACAAAGAGTCCGAAGCGACTGAGCATGCGCACGTGCATCCTGGCAAATGTGAGGTGATACCTCATTATAGTTTTGATTTGCATCTCTAATTAATTAGTGATGATGAGCATCTATTCATGTGCCTGTGTCTTCTTTGAAGAAATGTCATTTAGATCATCTGCCCATTTTTCGATTAGATTGGTTGTCTTTGTTGTTGTTATTGAATTGTATTAGCTGTTTGTATATTTTGGAAATTAAGCCTTTGTTGGTTGCATCATTTGCAAATACTTTCTCCCAGTCTGTAGGTTGTCTTTTTTTTTGTTTATGGTTTCCTTGCTGTGCTTTTGCACATATAAGTTTGATTAGGTCTCATTTGTTTATTTTTGCTTTTGTTTCTATTGTCTTGGGGGACTGACCTAAGAAAACATTGGTATGCTTTATGTCAGAGCATGTTTTGCCTATGTTCTCTTCTAGGAGTTTTATGTTGTCTTGTCTTATATTTAAGTCTTTAAGCCATTTTCGATTTATTTTGTGTGTGGTGTAGGGGTGTGTTCTAACTGTGTTGATTTACATGTGGCTCTGCAAGTTGAACCACTCTGACTTTTATTTTTTTCTTTCTATAGTTGTTTCTGTTTCATTTTGTTCCATTTGCTAATGTTTCTATCTCTTGTTCCATGCTGCACTTTCTGTAGTATTTGTCATACCTTTTGCTCTTTGTAGTTTATTTTTCAAGTCTGAAGTGGTTTTGCCTAATATTCTCTTTCATTCTTGAATTCTACTAGCTTTCATATGTGGTCTGCCTATCACTTCCTCCTCTTTCCTGAAACCATTGTACCATTAGTGCATGTAGTCTTGCTTCTGAGCTGTGATTGTACCATATATTCTTAAAATTCATATTGAAATGTTGGGTAATAATTTTAATCTTCTCTGAAATTTTTAGTGAGTTTTCTTTATACATAGGGAATTGGAGCACTCTTCAAACTTTTATCTAACTATATTTTTGGACACAGTGTTTCTAATTTTGTTTTTGGAATGTGATTTTTTTTTTTTTTTTGGTATATTTGTCACTGGCACTTTCCTATGAAAAGATGAATGGGGCAGAGGTTCTGCTCAAGAGTTCCTTCCTCTGTTTCTGCAGTAGGAGATAGTTTCTTTAAAAGCTAGCCCCTCTGAATAGTCAGGCCTTCTTTGCTGTTTACGACCTAACCTGGTTCAGGAAGATTCCTACTATCAGCTCTGAGTTCCACAGTGTCTTCTTTGCTGAAATTAAAAAATATCATCAAGCTCCCAGTTCAATGAAGCTAGCATTACCCTGATTCCAAAACCAAGCAAAGCCTATCTCATATAAATATGATACAAAAATCCTCAATGAAATACTAATAAACCAAATTCAGCAATGTATAAAATGAATTATACAACATGATTGAGTGGAATATATCCCACATATGCAAGGTTATCTGAACATCCAAAAATAAATTAATGTAACAGCTGAAGGACACAGGATTTCTTTTTGAGGTGATGAAAATATTCTGAAATTGACTTGCGGTGGTTGCCCATATGTTAATTTGCTAAAAAAAAAAAAAAACAAAAAACAAAACACTGAACTGCTTACTTTAAATGTGTTAATTGTAGGGTATATGGATTTTATATCAGTTAAGCGGGCAACCCACTCCAGTACTCTAGCCTGGAAAATCCCATGGACGGAAGAGCCTGGTAGGCTGCAGTCCATGGGGTTGTGAAGAGTCAGACATGACTGAGCGACTTCACTTTCACTTTTCATTTTCGTGCACTGGAGAAGGAAATGGCAACCCACTCCAGTGTTCTTGCTTGGAGAATCCCAGGGACAGGGGAGCCTGGTGGGCTGCCGTCTCTGGGGTCGCACAGAGTCGGACATGACTGAAGTGACTTAGCAGCAGCAGCAGCAGCAAGCTGCTTAAAAAATAAAAGAATACAGCCTATGTATTTTGAATTTTTCCACCTTGAATCCCTGTGTCATCTCCATGCCTCTTTTTACTACCTGCACCATCAGTCACCTCCTTTTCATAGCATTTCTGCTTACAGAAACTCTAATTCAGCGTGGTCTACTCCTCATAAGAATGAATATTTCTTAAGTCTTCTTTGAGAAAATGTCTCTTTAGATCCTCTACCCATTTTTTGACTGGGTTTTTTATATTGAGCTGTTTATATATTTTGGAGATCAATCCCATGTTGATTGCATTGTTTGCAAATATTTTTTCCCATTCTGTAGGTTGTCTTTTCATTTTATTTATCATTGCCCTTAGTTTTGTCATGAGAGTGCTTTAGATGAAAATGAGTCAGTAAGCTTTATATACTTTGGTTGGACATGGGGGAGATAAAAGGCCACTGTCCTACAGGGATACACAGGAAGGCCCTGGGCAAACTCACGGGGCTCCCAGATTGGAAAATTCCCCCTGGGGGATGTCTAACTTGGGGTCCTTTTTGTTAAAGGGGCTATTCAGAGCAAGTCAGAATGTCCTTATCTCATATTCTGAATATTCTGATCCTTGTCATGATTTATCATAACTGATTGGACTGAAACTTCATCCTGATATAGTTTAGTGTCTTGGGTTTTGGATAGGGCCAGAATTTCTGCAGATTCCCTCTGACCTTCCTTCAGGGAATAAAATGGTATTCTTAGTCCATTTGAAAGCTCTGAGGAAAGCCTGACCTCTTAGGATTCCTTCCCTCTAGCTCCACTTTTTCAAAACTGCTTCAACTACATGAGAAATCCAGAAGACTGAGTGACTCTTGGAATTTTAAGTTATGGCCCATGTGAGTTGGAATTGCTTCTCTCCAAAAATATAACTATTTATAGTAATAATATAGAGTTTCCCTGCTAGCTCAGATGGTAAAGAATCTGCCTGCAATGCAGGAGACCTAGGTTCGATCCCTGGGTCAGGAAGATCCCCTGGAGATGGGAATAGCTACCCACTCCAGTATCCTTGCCTGGAGACTTCCACAGACAGAGGAGCCTGGCAAACTAAAGTCCACGGGGTCAGACACGACAGACGTGACTTAGCACGCATGCACAGTTATAATAGGATAACCATTTATACTACATCATGCGAATATTTTTATTCCTTATCCTTAAACTGCTTACCTGACTCACTATTCAACATGGTAAGTGATATTTGTGAAACAGTTTAGTGCCTTCTCTGTATGTCCCTCTTCTCTCGAACATGGCATTCAGTACCTCTTGTATCCTAATATTTTGACAGAGCACTGAGGGAGGAGAAATATATTCCCTTAAAGGAAATAGTAGAGACTTTTAAAGATCAAACTGTGGCTCCTGAGTCATTCTGCTGTGTACCTGAAACTATCACAGCATTGTTAATTGACTGTACTCCAGTGTAAAATAAAATGTTAAAAGACAACAACTGTGGTTCATCAAAGTGGGATTGAGTGACTACCAAGGACACACTATATGAAAGCGTTTATTTACCCTGTATCACTTCTCTCATACAATAAATCTGAAGTTAATTATTCCAGGCTGGTGTAGCCTCTTGGTGGTATCAACAAGAACTCATATGATACCTGTTTTTCTGGGCCACCATCCAGTTGTCTTGCTGTTTGTTACAGGAAGGTCAGAACATTGTTGTGACTGACAACAGGAGATTTTAAGCGCATATAGGCACTTGGCTTCAGGGACACTAATTTCCCTGTTGTTTCCCCCTCTACCCTAGAGGCAGCCAACTCCAGTTTTTGCTGAATGTGTATACCTCTTCCTGCAGTGCCCTTTTCCATCTTTTCCCTGCCTATCTAAAAGATTTACTTCACCATTGATGTTTGGGTTTGTCATTTCAGCAGCTGATGATGTTCAGGGATGTAGCTGTAGACTTCTCTCAAGAGGAATGCGAGTGCCTGGACTTAGAACAGAGACATCTGTACAGAGATGTGATGCTGGAGAACTACAGCAACCTGGTCTCGCTGGGTAAGCTTCAGAATTTCACCCCAGAAATCCCTGATTTCTACATTGTGAATTTTTGGATTGTCTTTCAAGTATCTCAGGGGAGATATTTCTGGGGAAATGGTGTGTGCTTTGTACATTTCGCAGTAAGTCATCATCTTTGGGAACCTCCATCTTCCCCATCCTTTATGCCTTTTTCTTGCCCATCCTAGTAACTAAGGAACTTAGGAAACCCTTACCAGGTGGTAATTTCCTATTTCTTATTTTTTGACCAGGACTTTGCATTTATCAGCCAGAAGTATTCTCTTTATTGGAGAAGGGAAGAGAGCCCTGGATGGCTTTGAAGGATGAGACTTGCCCAGGTGAGTGAGGACTGAACAAGGAGGCCATCACTGCAGATAACAGCCCAGATGTTTAGTGAGGCAGCAACATCTCTATAATATTGGTCTAGAGTTTCCTTCTCAGAGGCCAAAAGCCTGTGGATAAAGGCCTGAAACCTAGAAATAAAAGTAACCTTTTCCATGTGAAGTTCTAAATGAATCTTCTCTTCACCTCCAAATACCACTCCATTTCAGTGCTCTCATTTTTCCTTCATGTTACAGAAAGGTAGGTGCCATTGTTTTTCTCCAGTGGTCAATGGTTTAGGGTCAGTTTCTTCCCATTTCTCTGCCCCCCCCCCTCATTTAGATATTTGTAAATTTCTTCACTCACTAAAAAAAAAATTTTTGACTCTATTTTTCATTTTACCTGTTACCTCTTGAATTTCTCTTATTTTGCATAGTTTTTGCTTACTGCTACATTTCCTTCATTAATCTTTCTTTTAAGCAACATTTGTTAATTTTTCTAATTTCATTTTAGGTTAAGAAGGGTTAACAAAGAATCTGTAATCAATTAAGAAATGTGGTATTCTTTTCTGTGACTGGAACAATTTCATTAACTTCTGCAAAGCAGTCTCTATATTAAGGCCTCATAGGCTGCTTTGTTATGATTTCTGGTTACAGTGAAGAGGAAATGGCAAGAGAGAGGTTAGGGCTAATGAAAGACAATAAGCAGAGAATACAGTGTCATAAAAAGCCAGTCCTGCCTGTCAAAAGGAAGCAAGAGGTATATTTGGCAAGAGGATGGTAATTGGTGAATTTTCTATTATAGGCAAGCATCAAATTGAAATAATTTACTCTTGAAGCTTCTTTTTTATTTGAAATATCAAGGAAGGAAATTTAATTCCTTATTGGAGTCATGTAGTGGCTCGGTTGGTAAAGAATCTGCCTGCAATGCAGAAGACCCAGGTTCAATCTGTGGGTCAGGAAGGTACCCTGTAGAAGGGAATAGCAGCCCACTCCAGTATTCTTGCCTGGAGAATTCCATGGACAGAGGAGCTGGTGGGCTACAGTCCATGGGGTCACAAAGAGTTGGACATGCCTGAGTGACTAACTCTTCTAAATTTCTGAACCTATATTGATGTGTTTCTTTAAATTTAATTAATTTATTTATTTTTGGCTG
Organism: Bubalus bubalis; assembly: GCF_019923935.1. Classification (NCBI taxonomy): domain Eukaryota; kingdom Metazoa; phylum Chordata; class Mammalia; order Artiodactyla; family Bovidae; genus Bubalus; species Bubalus bubalis. The sequence continues at coordinate 47,258,559 of NC_059174.1, forward strand.
TGCTGAATCTTCATTGCTGCATGGCCTTTTCACTAGTTGCAGTGAGCAGGGTCTACTCTTCGTTGCAGTGCACAGGCTCCTCATTGCGGTGGCTTCTCTTATTGTGGGTCACAGGTTCTAGGGTGCAGGTTTCAGTAGTTGTGGCTTGTGGGCTAATAGTTGTGATTCCCGGGCTCTACAGCACAGGCTCAGTAGTTGTGGTGCATGGACTTAGTTGCTCTGCAGCATGTGGGATCTTCCTGGATCAGGGATTGAACCTGTGTCTCCTACATTGGCAGGCGGTTTCTTAACTCCTGGACCACCAAGGAAGCTTGAACGTAGTTATTTTTAAACTCTGTCTCATAACTCCAATATTTAGAATCCCTATAGATCTGTTTCTGCTCTCTGTTGTTTCTGTAGTTTCTGCATTCATGTAGTATGGTTATTTTAATTTTGTGCCACACTTATCTGCAAAATGCAAAACTAATGACTAGGTTATCTTCCTTTACAGAGAACTTTGTATGCTGCAAAGTTCTGAAACATTTTTGTTGTTATGTCAATCGATTGCCCTCCTTGGTCACTGGGATAATTTGAAACTGATCTGTAGTTCCTGTGTAGGTCTGCCTCTCTCTTACCCACATTCCTAGGTTATGATCCTTGAGTTATAAGTCAGCATGAGAGATGTTTAGGACACCCACTGTAGACCAACCCTAGATACCAATCTCTATTACTTTAGTCTTGAGAGATGTTGTATGTTCTATCAGTCTCTAAGTCAGTGACCCTGATGCTGGCAGAGATTGAAAGCAAAAGAAGAAGGGGCAGCAGAGGATGAGATGGTTGGATAGCATCATCAACTTAATGGACATAAGTTTGAGCAAATTCCAGGAGATAGTGGAGGACAGAGGAGCCTGGATTGCTACAGTCCATGGGGTCTCAGGGAGTCGGACACAACTGAGTGACTAAGACATGGAATTGCAAAGAGTCCAATATGACTGTGATACTGAACAACAACAAAGCCAAATGCTAATACCAGTACAATTTCAATAATAGAAATTGGATAAGCCCTTCAGCATATTCACCTAGTAGTAGTTGTAGTATTTTCTTGCTTTGTTCTTCTAAAATATTTTACCAGTAAGTTTGATATCCTATGGAGGTTTGGTAAAGGTCATTAAGCATTTTATGCTTGAGGCATAAAATCAAATGGAAGAGCAGTGCTATAAACTCAGGAAATAAACAAAAACACCTTGGTTGGGATCATCTGACAAAATATGACTTGGCTAAGCCCAGTGGAGAAAATGAGCAAGGCAAAGTATTTAAATGTGCAAAGACAAATGAGTAGGTAGGTGTGATTTTCCATTTCTCTGAACTAGCATAGATATGCTTTTGTTTGCTCTTACCTGTACAGAAAGTGATATAGAATTAGGTGTACTCATTTCAGTAGAGATGAAAGGGATTAGACAATGAGGTATATTATCAGTATGTTGTTATCACATCATCCCAATTGTGCTTCCTGGTTCCTGATTTTTTTGGTATTATCCTTTACTCCATCCTTTGGCTCCCTTTGCCCTTCTTTGACCTGTAGTATATATTTTTTTAACAGAATTATTTTTTTAGTGCCTAATGTGCTAAATGTTGATTATACCATACTGGGTAAAGTACTCTTACGTCTTTAAATTGATATCCCATGATTGGTGTAGTACCTGAACAATCTATTTTTATTGTTGAGCTCCTCAGATGAATTTGATCTGAACAAAATTTGTATATCTAATCACCTGCCTTGGCTTTTTTAGTTCTTTTAAATTTCTATTTATTTCTTTCCCTTTTTTCAAATTGTCCAAAATTTATGAATTTGTTAAGCCATTCACATTTCATATGCTGTATTTATTTTAGGATTTATTCCTATATCTACATTGAAAACCTTAATTCTTTCTGAACAGAAAAACAGCATGAATTTATCTTCTTATCTTTCAGACATGCAATCCAGGTGTCAGACCAAGAAGTTATCACCAAAAAATGGCATTTTTGACAGAGAAATACCTCAATGGGAAATAATGGAAATTTGTAAAAAAAACATAGCCCTGAATGTTTATGCTTTAGAGGTGATTGGCAAAGCAAAGGTCAGTTTGAAAGACAACAGGAAAATCAGGAAGAATGTTTGAAGCAAGTTATACTCAATTGTAAAAAAAAGTCCCACTTTTAACCAGAACACAGCTTTTAATCTTCATCAGAGATTTAATACAAGAAAGAAACTGAATGAATTTAAAGAGTGTAGGAAAGCCTTTTGTTCTGACTCAGACTGTATTCAACATCAGTTAATTCACACTGGTGAAAAATTTTGTGAAGATAAGAAATGTGAGAAGACCTTTTATCTTGATTCAGAACTTACTCAATATCAGTTTATACTGCTAAGAAAACATATGACTGTAAAGAATGTGGGAAGGCTTTCAGTTTGTGTTCAAGTCTTACCAGTCATAGGCGAATTCATACTGGTGAAAAACCTTTTAAATGTAAAGAATGTGGGAAGACCTTTAGATTTCATTCACAGTTTAGTGTCCATAAGTGTATTCATACTGGTGAGAAATATTATGAATGTAAGAAATGTGGGAAGGCCTTTAGTTGTGGCTCAGACCTTACTAGACATCAGAGAATTCATACTGGTGAAAACCTCTATGAATGTAATGAATGTGGAAAGGCCTTTAGTCAGCAATCACATCTTACTAAACATCAGAGAATTCACTCTGGTGAAAAACCTTATGAATGTGAGGAGTATGGGAAAGCTATTGCTTTTGGCTCACACTTAATTCAACATCAGAGAATTCATACCAGTGAGAAATCTCATGAATGTAAAGAATGTGGAAAGGCCTTTATTCATGGTTCAAATCTTGCTCAACATCAGAACATTCATGTTGGTAGGAAACCTTTGAATGTGAGAAATGTGGGAAAGCCTATATCTGGAGTTCACACCAGCAAATTCATACTGGTAGGAAGCCTCATGAATGTAAGCAATGTGGGAAGACTTTTATATGGGCCTCATACCTTGCTCAACATGAGAAAATTCATAACGGAAGGAAACCCTATGAATGTAGGGAATGTGGAAAGACCTTTCTTCATGGTTCAGAGTTTAATTGACATCAGAAAATTCATACCAGTGAGAGAAACTATGAATGTAAGGAATGTGGAAAGCCTTTTTTTGTGGTTTAGAACTTAATCGACATCAGAAAATCCATACTGGAAAGAGATCATATGAATGTGAAGAGTGTGGAAAAGCCTTTCTCTGGAGTTCACAACTTACATGACATCAGAGAATACATACTGGTGAGGAACCTTATGTATGTAAAGTCTGTGGGAAATCTTGGGTTCACAGCTAACATGACATAGCAAGATTCATAATGATGCAGAACCCTATAAATGTAAGGAAAGTGGCCAGATCTTTAGTCACCATTCATTTTTTTCTGAACAGAAAATTCACAATGATGAGAATCTCTATCAGTGGAAAGATTATGGGAACACCACTAGTCATGACTGTGACTTAGCTCAACACCAGAATATTTACACTTTTGAGAAATACTGTGATCATAAAGATTTTGAGATGGCATTTTCTCCAATGCAGGTGATTCTGGGGTCGGGAAAATCCTCTGGAGGAGGAAATGGCAACCTACTCCTGTATTCTTGCCTATATTCTTGCCTGGAGAATCCCATGTACAGAAAGCCTGATGGGCTAGAGTCCATGGGATTGCAAAGAGTTGGACACGACTAAGACAACTTAGCACACACATTTAGTTATACATATCTATGCTACATAACTTAGGAGAAAACATTCAGTCTTTCTCCATTTATTATGAAGTGACTTAGCCGCAACAGCAGCCATGATTTTTCATAGATGCCCCTATTTGAAGAAGTTTTTTCTCTATTCTGAGTTTGTTAAGTGTTTTTATCATGAAAGGATAAAGCATATTGTTAAATATTTTTCTTGTGCCATGTGCTTTCTGTCCTTCATTCTATTACCATGATGTATTATATTGATTCATTTTTGCATGTTAAACCAACCTTACATTCCTGGCATAAATCACATTTGGTCATGGTGTATAAAATTTAAAAGTTACTGGATTCAGTTTGTTAGTATTTTGTTGAGGAATTTTGTGTTGTTTGCTATGGTAGGTGCTTTTGTTTTTTTTAAATGATTTATTTAGTTATTTTTGGCTGCACTGGGTCTTCCTTGCTGCATGTAGGCTTTCTCTAGTTGCAGAGAACAGGAGCTACTGTCTCGTTGAGGTGCACTGTGGTGGCTTATGTTGCGGAGAATGGGCTCTAGGTCAAGGGCTTAGCTGCTCCATGGATGGCATGTGGGTCTTCCCAGACTATGGAAAGCATAAGGACAACATGTTGTTCCTAATATAATGTCTATATATGTTAAGTTGGCTAATTATATTAATCTCACGTGCAGAAACAACCCCATCTACATAAGGTACTCATTCAGGCACAATGACATCCAGCTCGCTCAGGGATCCTGCCCCTGACAGTTTTACCACCCAGTTCCAAACCCAACCGCTTGCTCCTGAAGAATCCATCGAGAACATGGACTCCTCTATGCGCCTGCTAGTTTAGCATTCCCTGCAGTCTCTGGAAGGGGCGGGTTGCAGAACCAATGAAAAAAAGCCAGAGTCTACGGACACTTCCTGTAGGGTCCCAGAGGGGAATTAGTCACAACTAAAGGAACATTTCATGCAAAGATGGGCTCGATAAAGGACAGAAATGGTATGGACCTAACAGAAGCAGAAGATATTAAGAAGAGATGGCAAGAATACACAGAAGAACTGTACAAAAAAGATCTTCATGACCCAGATAATCATGATGGTGTGATCACTGACCTAGAGCCAGACATCCTGGAATGTGATGTCAAGTGGGCCTTAGAAACCATCACTACAAACAAAGCTAGTGGAGGTGGTGGAATTCCAGTTGAGCTATTCCAAATCCTAAAAGATGATGCTGTGATAGTGCTGCACTCAATATGCCAGCAAATTTGGAAAACTCAGCAGTGGCCACAGGACTGGAAAAGGTCAGTTTTCATTCCAATCCCAAAGAAAGGCAGTGCCAAAGAATGCTCAAACTACCGCACAATTGCACTCATCTCACACGCTAGTAAAGTAATGCTCAAAATTGTCCAAGCCAGGCTTCAGCAATATGTGAACCGTGAACTTCCTGATGTTCAAGCTGGTTTGAGAAAAGTCAGAGGAACCAGAGATCAAATTGCCAACATCCGCTGGATCATGGAAAAAGCAAGAGAGTTCCAGAAAAGCATCTATTTCTGCTTTATTGACTATGCCAAAGCCTTTGACTGTGTGGATCACAATAAACTGTGGAAAATTCAAGAGATGGGAATACCAGACCACCTGATCTGCCTCTTGAGAAATTTGTATGCAGGTCAGGAAGCAACAGTTAGAACTGGACATGGAACAACAGACTGGTTCCAAATAGGAAAAGGAGTATGTCAAGGCTGTATATTGTCACCCTGCTTACTTAACTTATATGCAGAGTACATCATGAGAAACGCTGGACTGTAAGAAATACAAGCTGGAATCAAGATTGCTGAGAGAAATTTCAGATGACACCACACTTATGGCAGAAAGTGAAGAGGAACTCAAAAGCCTCTTGATGAAAGTGAAAGTGGAGAGTGAAAAAGTGGGCTTAAAGCTCAACATTCAGAAAACGAAGATCATGGCATCCAGTCTCATCACTTCATGGGAAATAGATGGGGAAACAGTGGAAACAGTGTCAGACTTTATTTTTCTGGGCTCCAAAATCACTGCAGATGGTGACTGCAGCCATGAAATTAAAAGATGCTTACTCCTTGGAAGGAAAGTTATGACCAACCTAGATAGCATATTCAAAAGCAGAGACATTACTTTGCCAACAAAGGTCTGTCTAGTCAAGGCTATGGTTTTTCCTGTGGCCATGTGTGGATGTGAGAGTTGGACTGTGAAGAAGGCTGAGCGCCGAAGAATTGATGCTTTTGAACTGTGGTGTTGGAGAAGACTCTTGAGAGTCCCTCGGACTGCAAGGAGATCCAACCAGTCCATTCTGAAGGAGATCAGCCCTGGGATTTCTTTGGAAGGAATGATGCTAAAGCTGAAACTCCAGTACTTTGGCCACCTCATGCGAAGAGTTGACTCATTGGAAAAGACTCTGATGCTGGGAGGGATTGGGGGCAACAGGAGAAGGGGACGACAGAGGATGAGATGGCTGGATGGCATCACTGACTCGATGGACGTGAGTCTCGGTGAACTCCGCGAGTTGGTGATGGACAGGGAGATCTGGCGTGCTGCGATTCATGGGGTCGCAAAGAGTCGGACACGACTGAGCGACTGATCTGATCTGATCTGATCTGTTACTCAAGAGTTCCTCTCCAGTGTTTTGCGATTTCCTTATATCTCGTGGGTCTCTTACGCGCTTTGGGACTGTCGTCTGACAGAAACAGGTGCTTCCTAGAGCCCCAGCGTCACAGCCCTGGGAAAGAGCGGTTCTCCTCGGCTTGTTCTGTTGGAATGTGCTAAGATGGGAACTCGCGCGGCTGCACCTTTTCCCCGAGAACTGTGTTCAGAAGAAGGTAGGCGGCGCCCTGGAGACTCAACTGCGCCTGCGAAGCGGAGGGTTTAGGACGTTTTGGATCAGAGTCTTCCGTTGCTCAGTGTTTTTCCCCCAGGGTTGGTGCTGGGTTGGCCTCGTGTTAGGCTGGACCCCGCCCAGGTCTGCAAGATTTGTAGTTGCCCAGCAGTGCGTTGTAAGAATGAGTCTGGAGACAGCGGTAGAAACATCAAGGGTTTATTGAACAGGGAATCTTTCAAGTCTGAGGCAAAGTTCCTGGGTTGATACCCCGCTGTGTATGGCAGACAGCAGGCAGGACTTACAGAGCAGTGTTCACTCGGGGGGAAGGAGAAGTTACCTATTAGAGGAGGAATGGATGTTGGTGGGCTTATCAGTTTCCAGGGAAACCATTAGAGGAGCACGTCCCTTGCTGACCCTTTGATAAACAACCATCGACAGCATGGTGATCAACTAGCATAGTGGCGCCACTGTGTTCTTGATCTCCGAGAAAGAGCTGTGCGCTGTGGCTTGAAGCAACATCTTAGTTCCCTACCCAGGAATTGGATCTGCATAGCCTGGCTGAAAACCAGGAGTTCTAGCCATTAGACCACCATGGGCTAGAGGCTAGAAGCAAAATTGGGCTGTCTCTTGCCTGGGTTGAAAAATGAATTTCTCAAGGAGGCAAAAACTGTAAAAACAGGTACAAAGTTTATATGATTAGTGACATGGCACAACTAGTGGGCAGGAGGCCTAACTTAGCTTTCCAGCCCCTTGGTGGTGCTCTGTGCAGGGCTCATGGACATGACTGTGCTTTTACTCCCAGCACCTCAGAAATGGCAGTTGGTTTCGTATCCTATTGTTCGTAATTGCCTCAACTGTGCACATGTGCAATTATTTTTAGTCCCTTATAGTTTGTTATTCTGTTGCTCAAGGAGATGTTTGTCCTGGTGCAAGCACTCTGGTAGAGGGATCCAGGTCCCAGCCTACCTTCTGGAGAAACTGAGGCAATGGACAGCCTCAGTGGTGACCAGCGGCAGTGTTAGAACTACTGCATATCCAGAGCTGTGAACCCAGACATCTTGTATTCTACTTTCTTTGTATGTCTTTGAAGGTTAAGGGACCAGGATGGTAGTGGAGACTGGATTTTGACCCATCTTCAAAAACACTAGATGTCTCATGCACCTCTTTCCCTGGCGACTGCCATTCCCCACAGAAGGCATGTGAGAAGGAGAGAATTGCTGCTGTACATGAAAAAATCAAATTGAAGGTGAATTTGTACTTCCTCTTTGTTCCATGAAATGCATTTCGTTTTTCAGTATATGGAAACAGCTGGTGTCCCCTTGAAACATTTTCACTGATTTACCCCTAAGTCTTCCTTCCACAGAGAAAGTCAGAGGTTCTAGGCACAGATCCCATTCCCCAATGCACCCTAATAATTAATTAATCCTTCTAATTAATTATTTACATTGTGTAAATAATTCTTCCTGTTGGCTTTTTGTTAAACATTCTTTGGGTGTAGAAAAGCAAATCTGGAGGATTACAGACTATTATTTCAGACAATCTCTTATTAAGAGAATATACCTGCTTGGAATCACACACTGGATATTCTTAATCTTCTACAAAGGCTTGTGATCAAAAGCAAATATGGTAGGAGATGGTTTGACTCATTTCAATCAGTGACACGGACTTTGCTTTGTGAAACTGTTAAAGAGTAGGAATGCAGTCAGTTGTTTGAGAGGTCTGTTTCAACTAGGGTGGGGAAACCACCACACCTCTAGATCAGAACACCTAACAGGAGTTTTGTAGTACTGACCAGGTCTAATTTCTGGTTTGTCTGCATAACTTTGTTTCAGACTTTCTTTTTGTGTGCTGTGTGAGCAGGATGGTATAATGTGTAAGAGTATAGATCTAATACCTGGATTAAAATTCTAGCACTAACACTTGCTAGGTGTGTGAGCTGCTTTAAGAGAAGTTTTAGGTTTACAATAAAACTGAGAAGAAGATCCTGAGATTTCCCATATACTGCCCACCCCAGTACATACACAGCTTCCCTCATTATTAAAAACCTCCACCAGAGCGCTACATTGTTTTTTAAACCAAGGATTCACCCAAAGGCCATAATTTACCTTGCTGTACATTCTGTGGTTTGGGACAAATGTATAGTGACATATATCCATCATTCCAACCTCATAGAGTATTTTTTTTTCAAAATTTTAATTATTTTTTGGCCACACCATACTGCATGCAGGATCTTCATTCCCCAACCAAGGAGTGGCAGTGTGGAGTCCCAACCACTGGACTGCCAGGGAAGTCCCCATAGAGTACTTTCATTACCCGAAGAATTCTCTATGCTCTGCTTATTCATCTCCACACACCCCTAACAACCACAGATCTTTCTGCTGTCTATAGATTTGCTTTTCTGCAGAATGTCCTATAGTTATAATCAGACACTATGTAATCTTTACGGATTACTTCTTCCACTTGGTATTAGGCATTTAAGTCTCCTTCATGTGTTATCGGAGAAGGCAATGGCAACCCACTCCAGTACTCTTGCCTGGCAAATCCCATGGACGGAGGAGCTGGTAGGCTGCAGTCCATGGGGTCGCGCAGAGTCGGACATGACTGAAGCAACTTAGCAGCAGCAGCAGCAGCACGTGATATCATGGCTTGATAGCTTATTTCTTTTTAGCACTGAATATGCAGGTCAGGAAGCAACAGTTAGAACTGGACATGGAACAACAGACTGGTTCCAAATAGGAAAAGGAGTACATCAAGGCTGTATATTGTCACCCTGCTTATTTAACTTATATGCAGAGTACATCATAAGAAACACTGGACTGTAAGAAACATAAGCTGAAATCAAGATTGCCGGGAGAAATATCAATAACCTCAGATATGCAGATGGCACCACCCTTATGGCAGAGGGTGAAGAGGAACTCAAAAGCCTCTTGATGAAAGTGAAAGTGGAGAGTGAAAAAGTGGGCTTAAAGCTCAACATTCAGAAAACAAAGATCATGGCATCCGGTCCCATCACTTCATGGGAAATAGATGGGGAAACAGTGGAAACAGTGTCAGACTTTATTTTTGGGGGATCCAAAATCACTGCAGATGGTGACTGCAGCCATGAAATTAAAAGACGCTTACTCCTTGGAAGGAAAGTTATGACCAACCTAGATAGCATATTCAAAAGCAGAGACATTACTTTGCCAACAAAGGTCTGTCTAGTCAAGGCTATGGTTTTTCCTGTGGTCATGTATGGATGTGAGAGTTGGACTGTGAAGAAGGCTGAGAACCGAAGAATTGATGCTTTTGAACTGTGGTGTTGGAGAAGACTCTTGAGAGTCCCTTGGACTGCAAGGAGATCCAACCAGTCCATTCTGAAGGAGATCAGCCCTGGGATTTCTTTGGAAGGAATGATGCTAAAGCTGAAACTCCAGTACTTTGGCCACCTCATGGGAAGAGTTGACTCATTGGAAAAGACTCTAATGCTGGGAGAGATTGGGGGCAGGAGAAGGGGATGACAGAGGATGAGATGGCTGGATGGCATCACTGACTCGATGGACGTGAGTCTGAGTGAACTCCGGGAGTTGGTGATGGACAGGGAGGCCTGGCATGCTGTGATTCATGGGGTCACAAAGAGTTGGACATGACTGAGTGACTGAACTAAACTGAGCTGAAAAGCTCAAAATTCAGAAAACTAAGATCATGGCATCTGGTCCCATCACTTCATAGCAAATAGATGGGGAAACAGTGGAAACAGTGGCTGACTTTATTTTTTGGGGCTCCAAAATCACTGCAGATGGTGACTGCAGCCATGAAATTAAAAGATGCTTGCTCCTTGGGAGGAAAGTTATGACCAACCTAGACAACATATTAAAAAGCAGAGACATTACTTTGCCAACAAAGGTCTGTCTAGTCAAGGCTATGGTTTTTCCAGTAGTCATGTATGGATGTGAGAGTTGGACTGTAAAGAAAGCTGAGCGCTGAAGAATTGATGCTTTTGAACTGTGGTGTTGGAGGAGACTCTTGAGAGTCCCTTGGACTGCAAGGAGATCCAACCAGTCCATCCTGAAGGAGATCAGTCCTGAGTGTTCATTGGAAGGACTGATGTTGAAGCTGAAACTCCAATACTTTGGCCACCTGATGCAGAGAGCTGACTCATTTGAAAAGACCCTGATGCTGGGAAAGATTGAGGGCATGAGAAGGGGACGAAAGAGCATGAGATGGTTAGATGGCATCACTGACTCAATGGATATGAGTTTGGGTAAACTCCAGGAGTTGGTGATGGACAGGGAGGCCTGGCATGCTGCAGTCCATGGGGTCACAAAGAGCCGGACATGACTGAGCGACTGAACTGAATAGTCAGTTGTCTGGAGGTATCACACTTTATCCATTCACCTAGTGAAAGCCATCTTGGTTGCTTCTAAGTTTTGACAGTTTTGAATAAAGCTTCTGTATCTGTGTACAGGTTTTTGTGTAAACATAAATTTTCATCTACTTAAGGATCTTAATTGCTGGGTTGTATGATAAGAAAGAGTATTTTAGACTTCCCTGGCCATCCAGTGGTTACGACTCCATGCTTCCACTGCAGGGGCCTGGGTTTGGTCCCTGGTCAGGGAACTAAGATCCTGCATGCTGCACAGCATAGTCCAAAAAAAAAAAGTCTGTTTTCTTTTGTAAAACCACCACCAACCTGTCTTCCAAGGTGGCTGTGCCAGTTTCTTAACTGGAAAATACCTAGTTCATAGCATTGTTATGAGGGTTAATGAGTTAATAGTGTAAAGTCCTTAGAATAGCCCCTGGCACATATTAAAAGCTCCGAAAACATTGCCGGTTATGTGGTAATTCTGGGTCATTCCCACTCAGCTTTATGTAGATCAGAAACAATGACACTGTAAACTTAAATACTTGTAGGTAAGAAAGTGAAGCAAATGCTAAAGTCATGTAGAATGTTATTTAACTCGATGACATTTACCTTTGTTAATGGGTTTTCATAGTTTCAAGAGGAACTAAAGAACCTCTTGATGAGGGTGAAAGAGGAGAGTGAAAAAGCTGGCTTAAAAGTCAACATTCAAAAAACTAAGCTCATGCATCCAGTCCCATCAGTTCATGGCAAATAGATGGGGAAAAAGTGGAAACAGTGACAGACTTTATTTCCTTGAGCTCCAAAATTACTGCAGACGGTGACTGCAGCCATGAAATTAAAAGATGCTCACTCCTTGGAAAGAAAGCGATGAACAACCTAGACAGCATATTAAAAAGCAGAGGAATCACTTTGCCAGCAAAGTTCCATATGGTCAAAGCTATGGTTTTTACAGTAGTCATGTATGAGATGTGATGAGATGGACCATAAAGGTGGCTGAGTGCCAAAGAATTGATGCTTTTGAACTGTGGTGTGGGAGAAGACACTTGAGAGTCCCTTAGACAGCAAGGAGATCAGACCAGTTCCAATAATCATTGGAATGACTGATGCTGAAGCTCTAATACTTTGGCCACGTGATGCTGGCAAAGATTAAGGGCAAGGGGAGAAGGTGGTGACAGAGGATGAGACAGTTGGATGGCATCACTGACTCAATGGACAATGGACATGAGTTTGAGCAAACCCCAGGAGATAGTGAAGGACAGGGAAGCCTCGTGTGCTGCATTTCATGGGGTCACAAAGAGTCGGACACAGTTTAGTGACTGAACAACAATAGGGAATGCTGCTATGTTAGGGACTCGGTGTTTTTGTCTGCAGGCAGAATGAGCACCCAGCAGTGGCCAGTCAGGTGACCCTGGTGAATGGAAGTCCATGTTGCTGAGCCCATGCATAATGTCCATCCCGTGCCATCATAAGCCCATTGGATGATAATGAGGGGGGTGACGGGGAAAAGAAACTGTTATCCACAGAACAGACCATCCTATCCACTTGATTATTAAATCCTCTGCTGAGGTCACCCCTTAGTGAGCAATTACACAGGACACAAATAACTTCAAATATCTTGTCCAGAGAAGCCTATCCACACTTCTCTTTCCCACATTTCACTGTCACCAGATTTCCAATCATCTTCCTTCCACCATTATTCCACGTCTTAATATCCATTCCCATATTGTTCCCTGGATTTCTGTCTGTACAAATTAGAAAACTCAAGTAGTTCTTTTTGAGTGTAGCATACCTCCACTCAGGTCATAGTTTGAACTTCACCTTTAGGAGTCTGCTGGGACTTGAGTCTATTAGTGATGGGCCCAGAAATAAAAAGGGGTGGCAGGGACAGTTTCTGAAGAGCCGTGTGGCCTCTGCCTCAGGGGAGGTCATTATGCTTTTCAGGCGATGCAATGCCTATCCCATCAAATGGAGGTGGAAATGTTGTCTCTGGGTGGGGAATGCCACTTCCACTGGTAAAGCAGACTCTAAACTTAGGAGTTCAATGTCCCTAGCATCATCAGGGTCCTGCCAATGTCTCCAAACCAACTTACAAGATGCTATTCTTTCCCAATCTATGCCCTCATTTTCACAGTATTTTAACACTATTCAGCTGAGAATTTTCTAAATCTTTAGGTCCTGCTTCAGAAATTCCATCTTTTAAGTCATTTCTCTTTTCTGGCGCTTCATTATCATCAGCCAGAAGGAGCAAAGCCACATCTTCAATTTCATTGCTTAGAAGTTCTACTTTCCGCAAAACATTAGAACACAAACACAATTTAGCCAAGTTTTTTGCCACCATAAAAAGAATGATCCTTCCTCCCATTTCCAATAATATGTTCTTCATTTCCACCTCAGAATGAACCAGAGTGGTCTTTACTATTCATATCTCCACCAACATTTTGTTCATAATTTATTTTCCAAGAAGACAGGTTTTCATTCCAGCTCTCTTTTCTGAGGTTTCACCAGAATTACCCTTATCATTAATTCATTATTCTTTGCATACATATCAAAATGTATGATTTTCAGCTCTTCAGCTTTTATCCACTCACTGTTCAGTTCCAAAGCAGCTTCCATGTTTTTAGATATTTGTTAGATTAGCATCCATTTTTGGTACAAATTTGCCCTATTTAGCTTGGGCTCCTATAACACAGAATCACAGACTGGGTAGCTTATAAACATATTTATTTCTCACAAGCATGGAGGCCGAAGTCTGAGATTCGTGCTAGCAGAGTTTTGGTGTCTGTCTTCTCGTGACTTTGTTTTAGTGAACATTTCCAGATTGAAAACTGTCATCTTCTTGTCCTGTCATCCTCACATGACAGGACAGGGTGAGAGAACTCACTGGAGCCCCTTTTTTAAGAGCACAAATCTCATTTGCTGCTGCTGCTAAGTCGCTTCAGTCGTGTCCAACTCTGTGCGACCCCATAGATGGCAGCCCACCTCTATCCTCATGACCTAATTATCTTGAGAGGCCCCATCTCAATACCATCCCAGTGGGGCTTAAGATATCAACACATTTTGAGGAGACACCTTCAGTCCATTGCAAGGCCCAAATGGTTTCACTGGAAAATTATACCATTCAAAGATTAATTAACACCAACTCTACACTCTCTCTTCCAGAAATTAAAAGGAAGCGATACTTCCAAACTCCTTATGTGAGGCCACCATCAACCTGATACCAAATGAAACGAAAAATAGAACAAAATTGTAGACCAGTATCCTTCATGTAGACACAAAAATCCTCAAGAAAATATTAGTAAATCATAGCAATCATAGCAAATCCAGCTATATATATGTGTGTGTGTGTGCATATATATATATATTTTAAGTATACACTACAGACAAATGACGTTTACTACAGTGATACAAGGTTTAATCAATATTTGAAAATCTATCATATTAACAGTAAAAAAAAAACATTATATTCATTATATCAATTGGTGCATATTTCAAGTAGAATTTCAAGGAAGTATAGAGGATTCATGACAGTGTTTACAGGTAGCAAAGGGTTCTCAAAATGACAATGGGCTTGAGAGGGGAGGAACGATCAAGTATGTGGTGCTGTCATAAAAATATGACTCCAGGGTAAAGATAAAGTCAACTTTCATCCTTTCTGTGAAAGAGCAGGGCTTCTAAGAATTTTAAAGTCATTTTCCCACAAAAGCCTCACAGGAAACCCAATACAGAGAAGAACCTGTTGATCTTTTGTCTAACTGAATGAACCCTAATAATAGAAAATACAATCTTAAAGAGAATTGTACTTGATGCACTGCAAGCTTGAGCTTAATGGGAAAACAGTATAAAAATTTAAAAAGGCCTTTGGATGCCAAAACATCTACAGGCCAAAAGCAGTCTGAGAAAATGACTCCGCTGTAAACACAGGCTACATTTTATGAAGAGGAAAAAAAAAAAAAAAGTCCAGCATGACTCAGGGTAGAACCAAGAAGACCTCAGTATACAAACATGGTACTTGGCTGCAGAGACACACTTAAATTTGGGTTCTGTATTATGTAGTAATGCAATCCACTGAATTTCACAGCTTCCCAACTACAGCAGAGAAATGCTCCGAGATATTGAGACGTTAATTGTTTTTTGAATGAAGTATTCAAAACCTCATGTGTATTTTACACTTAAGACCATTTTAATTTGTACTAACCACCATTCCAGTTCTCAGTAGCTCAGTTTTAAGTGCTCAACATGCTGCTAGCATCTACTTTATTAGACAATACAGTTCTAGTCCACGGATTACACAAATAGCTGCAACTGCTCTTTTTACTCACTCCTGAAATATATGAAGTACTATGGGAACAGGTACTACAAGAGATGTAGCATTAGGCGAACTAGAGAAAATCTGGATCCTCATTCTTAATTTCCCAAATACCTTATAGCACATTTAATATCCCTATGTGTAGAACTTTAGCTACATCCATAAGTTCTGATAAGTAGCCATTTACAAATACTATTCACTTAAAGCTGGCTATAATTTCATAGATGTTTTATGATTTTAAAATGATGGAAAATTTCAAATACATAAAAATAGAGAAAATAGCAAAAACAAAATAAGCAAAAACCATGCACCTGATTTATCTTACCATGACTTAAACAAGTTATCTATCCTCACTTTTCTTTTGCATGAGCATTTTAACAGTAATTCTATACATACTGTTTTATGTGTATAAACTTGCTAATTTATCTCTAAGACACTGTTACATAAACACAATGCTATTAGCACATCTAACAAGAACATAATTTCTTAATATTATCTAATACTGTCAATAGTCCCATTTCCCCAACTATCATAAAAATGTCTTTTGTTTGTTCAACCTGTGATCTAAATGAAAAACACTCATTCATTGCATTTGATTGATACATCTCTTAAGACTTCGTTAACATCTCAGAGTTTCACCTCCCTTTTTTCAATCCATTTCATTGGGTGAGAAGCTTGAGTCATTACTCTCATAGAATTACCCACATTTTATTGGTCTGCTTCCTGTTATATCATGTAATTTGTTCTTCTGTTCCCAGAATTTTCTTTAAACTGGGAGTTAGGTCTTGATGCTTAATTAGATTCAGGTTCAATATTTTTGGCAATGGTATGTCTTATTGTATCATACAAGGAGGCATAAAATGTTTTGTCCTATTTTTGATGAGATTAAAGTTGATCAGTGGGTCAGATGTTGTCAACCTGATCTATTCACTGGGAAGTTCATATAGACCATTCACCTAAAGGGCTTAACGCTTCTACTGAGAACTGTGCTTAGATCCATTATTTCATTATGTCCTGAAAATTCTCTAATAAAGAACTTTACCTCATCAACCTCTAGTTGCCTTGAGCTATAGTTTATACAGGAAATGCAGGCTAAATCACTCCTCCTTCCTTCTGTTTATCAATATCCAGAATGAGTTGGTGCCCTGGCAACCTCCAAAGGTTGGTATGTACAGATGAAAGAACAGAGGTGGTAATAAGTAAGATCAAAAGCTTTTTCACATTCACTCCTTTAAGAGAGTTTTTTTCTATGAATTTCTATCAATTTCCTAAAGTTTAACATGGTTTGAGTGGTGATAAAACACTGCTATGTATTCATTAAATTAACCTACTCTTTTAAAACCTCTTGTTTTAACTTTGAGCATGAAGCAAAAGGGATTCCTACATTCAAACACTTCTCCTCCAGAATTTATTTTCCAATGCTCCTTAACACAAAATTCACAATGGGTGGCTTTCTTACAACTATTTAGTGACATTATGAACTCGCTGATGGTAAGTAAGATGTGAATGCTGCCTAAATGCCTTCTTACATTCCTTACATTTGTATGGTTTCTCACCTGAATGAATTCTCTGATGTTGGATAAGAGATGAATGAAGTCTAAAGGCCTTTCCACATTCCTTACAGTCATAGGGTTTCTCACCAGTATGAATACTCTGATGTTGAGTAAGTTGGGAGAGCAATCTAAAATTCTTCTCACATTCCTTACACTTATAAGGTTTTTCACCAAAATGAATACTCTGATGTTGAGTAAGTTGTGAGAACAGTCTGAAGGCCTTCCCACATTCCTTACAATCATAAGGTTTCTCTCCAATATGAATACCCTGATGTGAAATAAGTTCTGAGTAACGACGAAAGAACTTCTGACATTCCTTACATTCATAAGGTTTCTCACCAGTATGAATTCTCTGATGGAGAGTTAGATGATAGGCACGACTAAAGGTCTTCCCACATTCCTTACAATCATAGGGTTTCTCACCAGTATGAATTCTCTGATGAAGAGTAAGTTGTTGCCGCACTCTAAAGGCCTTCCCACATTCCTTACAGTCATAGGGTTTCTCACCAGTATGAAGTTTGTGATGTACTCGAAGGCCTGTACTACACAGAAAAGCTTGCCCACATTCCTTGCATTCATAGCATTTCTCAGCAATATTAAGTCTTTGATGTCGAGTAAGGTGTGCATATTGTCTAAAGGTCTTCCCACATTCCTTACATTCATAGGGTTTCTCACCAGTATGAATCCTTTGATGGAGATTAAGTTGTCCTCGCACCCTAAAGGCCTTCCCACATTCCTTACAGTCATAGGGCTTCTCACCAACATGAATTCTCTGATGTAAACGAAGATCTGCACCACATGTAAAGATCTTTCCACATCTTTTACATTCAAGGAGTTTGTCAGAAGCATGAATTCTCTGATGTCGACTAAGGTGGGCACACTGTCTAAAAGCTTTTCCACATTCTTTACATTCATATGGTTTCTCGCCCGTATGAATTCTCTGATGGAAAGTAAGTTGTTGGCGTACTCTAAAAGCCTTCCCGCAGTCCCCACATTCATAGGGCTTCTCTCTACTGTGAATTCTTGGATACAGAGTAAGAGATGTGTGTTTTCTGTTCTTGGGCATTTTTTCAGAGGGGGTTTTTTTCACTTGCCTGAAATATGCTTCGTGAGGACCCTCTTGTCCCTCAAACTTTTTATATTCACAATCTTTCCTGAAAAAAGAGTCTTCAAGGCCACAACTTCTAATTCTTTCCATTATCTCCCACTGAGAGAAACTCATTTCACAAATATCCTTTACTTGAAATAACTTTTTAGTGTCATATCTGGATTCCAAATCTGAAAGAAAAGAAGATAAAACACATGTTATTTTCTTCTAGAAAAAGTAAACAAAGAAGCAAATAAAAACTTTAAAATAGGAAAAAAGAAAATAAAGTCCAGTTGAAATAAATGTGCTTAAAAGTACTTTAAAAAAATAACATAACTTGAGAAAAGCTAAGAAGAATAAAGAAAATGATGAGTTAAGACCAGATAATTCAGAAGCAAATCAAAGTCTGAGATCTCTACCTAAACTTTTTAATGATTTATTTTTTAGTAAGAATAAAGTAAAAACACTTTATGAATAACACAGCCTTTGTTTACCAAAAGATGTCATTTCAAGCTGTAGACCCCTTTACTCCCTATGTCTGTCACACTTGCCTCCTTTCAGCTACTAAAATATGTCACAATCTTTCCATTTTTTAGAGCTTTTTACTGGCTATTAAATCTCCCAGGAATGCTGATGGGTTCTCCACATGGTTGGGTTCTTTGCATCCTTTAGATGTCATGATAAAAATCAGAAAAGCTATCTGTGCTGACTTCATCTAATTTATATCCTTCATTTTCTATCCCAATAATTTGTCCCCTGCTTCTTAGCACTTTTTTTCAATTCTGTTGTGATATATTCATTAATTTTCCAAGTTTTTATTCTGTGTTCTTACCTTAACAATTTCCCAAGAGAAGGAAAACTCTTTCACTTATCACTGAATAACAAATCCATAGCACAGAGAAACTATTTATTATTAAGTTTTCATAATTAGTTAATAGTAAAAATATATATGTTGCCTTGCCTCCAATCTTACACCTTTTTTTAGCACTTTGTATACAGATAGGACAGAGAAGGCGATGGCACCCCACTCCAGTACTCTTGCCTGGAAAACCCCATGGATGGAGGAGCCTGATAGGCTGCACTCCATTGGGTCGTAAAGAGTCGGACACGACTGAGCAACTTCACTTTCACTTTTCACTTTCATGCATTGGAGAAGGAAATGGCAACCCATTCCAGTGTTCTTGCCTGGAGAATCCCAGGGATGGGGGAGCCTGGTGGGCTGCCATCTCTGGGGTCGCACAGAGTTGGACACGACTGAAGTGACTTAGCAGCAGCAGCAGCAGCATAGAGATGGGAGACAAAAGCACACCAATGCTATCTCAATCAAATACATAAACGGAAAAATTCCTTTACATCTGCTCATCACTCCAGTGGCCTCTTTACTTTCACGTGCAGATATCTCTACTTCAGCTACT
The DNA here is from genome assembly GCF_019923935.1 of Bubalus bubalis. Lineage (NCBI taxonomy): Eukaryota > Metazoa > Chordata > Mammalia > Artiodactyla > Bovidae > Bubalus > Bubalus bubalis. The sequence continues at coordinate 47,277,847 of NC_059174.1, forward strand.
GTCTACATAGCTGTAAATGAACCTCACTTTTCCAACCAAGGTAATGAAAGGTTCTACTTATTTATCTTCAAGTTTATTAACTATACACATGTATATTACAAATATGCAGCCCATTTTGTTTCTTCATACCCTTTCCTATATTCTCCCTAAAGGCATCATAGCCAGTGCCATTTAGTTACTGTCTAGAAAGTGTATTAGTGATTTTTCAGTCATAGCAACAGGTTTATAAAATAGTAACATGCTAGTAAAATTCTGAGCAAAAAATGTATTTTTTTTAAAAAATCAACATTATTTTTCATATGCATGAACTAGAATCCAAGTATTCATTAACAGAAGAATGACTGAGAAAAGTTATATATATATAGATATGGATACAACACAATAAGAACAAACTGTAATAGCAATAAGAATGAATAATCTACAAGTACACACAACAATATGGATCATTCTCACTAACATAAGCGTGACCAAACAAAGCCAGGCATAAAATAATATATACTATATTATCCCATTTTTATAAAGCTCATAAACACTAAAATTAATCTATGGACTTATTAAAAGTCAGGCTAGTAGTTAATTTTGATAGGGAGGAATGACTGGAGAAAACTAGAGAGGAGCTTCTGCTGCCTCTGCCGCTGCTGCTGTCACTTCAGTCGTGTCCGACTCTGTGCGACCCCAGAGACGGCAGCCCACCAGGCTCCCCCGTCCCTGGGATTCTCCAGGCAAGAACACTGGAGTGGGTTGCCATTTCCTTCTCCAATACATGAAAGTGAAAAGTGAAAGTGAAGTTGCTCAGTCGTGGCTGACTCTTTGTGACCCCATGGAGTGCAACCTACCAGGCTCCTCGGTCCATGGGATTTTCCAGGCGAGAGTACTGGAGTGGGTTGCCATTGCCTTCTCTGAAAGAAGAGCTTCTGATATCCTACTAAAAGTATTTCTGAATCAGTATACTGATTAGCTGGGTATAATTACTTTGCAAAAATTCAGTGAGAGCGTATTATGATTTCTGTTTTTTGGATCTATTTCAAAAGGTTTTCTTTAAAAGGATATAATAAAAAGATGTTAAAAGGCAACAATGATTTAAATACTGTAGATAATTTGTGAGCAGAGACAAATAAGTGAATGTCACAAAAGATACTCTGATGAAATCTGAGTATCTTTCTGCCTCTTTCCGTCTCTCATCCCTCTGTCCCTTCCTCCTTCCCTTCCTCTTTCTTTCCTTTCTCTCTCTCTCCCCACCATCTTCCCTTCCTTCCCTTACTCTTTCCTTTTCCTTCTCTCTCTCCCTCTCTATCTTCCCTATTCAAGAAAGCAATGTAAAACTAATGTAGTTTTGTAAAAATTACTGGGAAAAAGATTTAACACCTCATTAAGGCAAATAAGTTATAAATGATAGAAAAAATTAACTTATTAGCTAGTCATAACAGTAGTAAATAAGTAGGTAACTACAAAGGCATGATAGCTGTTATTAAGATGGTGATCTCATAGAATTTACTTGCAAATTAAAAATCAATGATTTAAAGGAAAATAATAGTCAAAATAAACACTGAAGGCCCAAACATTGGTAAGAAAAATGAGAAAGTATATACAGCACAAAAGCCCATACAAACTGGTATAAGAAACATTAAACAATGGAAAAAGTAAGAGAATAAAGGAAGTGAGCAGACAATGCACAAAATAAAAATATAAACACACTGAGGGCAAAATGTCCATATTCACTCATTTAAAAGAAAAAAAAGTAGAAGTTACAATACTCGCACCATAGGGCGTGCCATAGCACAGGCGGCTGTGACAGGCGCACCATAGCGCGGCCGAGAGGAGCCACCCCACGTCCGAGGTCAGGGGCGGCGGCCGGGAGGAGCTACCCCACGCCCCCACGGCCAGGAGGAGCAACCCACGCCCGAGGCCAGGGGCGGTGACAGAGGAGTTACCCCGCGTCTGAGGTCAGTCGGGAGGAGATACCCCACGCCCCAAGCCCGAGGCCAGGGGCAATAGGCGGGAGAAGCTACCCCACGCCCCAAAGCCCGAGGCCAAGGGCGGTGGCGGCGAGGAGCAACCCCACATCCAAGGAGCCGTGGCTGCGCGGGCACAGGAGGGCCTGGAGGAGCTATCCCACATTGAAGGTCAGGAAGGGCGGCGGTGAGGAGATACCCCTCGTCCAAGGTAAGGAGCAATGGCTGTGCTTTGCTGGAGCAGCCGTGAAGAGATACCCCACGCCCAAGGTAAGAGAAACCCAAGTAAGATGGTAGGTGTTGCAAGAGGGCATCAGAGGGCAAACACACTGAAACCATACTCACAGAAAACTAGTCAATCTAATCACACTAGGACCACAGCCTTGTCTAACTCAATGAAACTAAGCCATGCCCATGGGGCAACCCAAGATGGGCGGGTCATGGTGGAGAGATTTGAAAGAATGTGGTCCACTGGAGAAGGGAATGGCAAGCCACTTCAGTATTCTTGCCTTGAGAACCCCATGAACAGTATGAAAAGGCAAAATGATAGGATACTGAAAGAGAAACTCCCCAGGTCAGTAGGTGCCCAATATGCTACTGGAGATCAGTGGAGAAATAACTCCAGAAAGAATGAAGGGATGGAGCCAAAGCAAAAACAATACCCAGCTGTGGATGTGACTGGTGATAGAAGCAAGGTCCGATGCTGTAAAGAGCAATATTGCATAGGAACCTGGAATGTCAGGTCCATGAATCAAGGCAAATTGGAAGTGGTCAAACGAGATGGCAAGAGTGAATGTCGACATTCTAGGAATCAGCGAACTGAAATGGACTGGAATGGGTGAATTTAACTCAGATGACCATTATATCTACTACTGTGGGCAGGAATCCCTCAGAAGAAATGGAGTGGCCATCATGGTCAACAAAAGAGTCCAAAATGCAGTACTTGGATGCAATCTCAAAAACGACAGAATGATCTCTGTTCATTTCCAAGGCAAACCATTCAATATCACAGTAATCCAAGTCTATGCCCCAACCAGTAACACTGAAGAAGCTGAAGTTGAACGGTTCTATGAAGGCCTACAAGACCTTTTAGAACTAACACCCAAAAAAGATGTCCTTTTCATTATAGGGGACTGGAATGCAAAAGTAGGAAGTCAAGAAACACCTGGAGTAACAGGCAAATTTGGCCTTGGAATACAGAATAAAGCAGGGCAAAGACTAATAGAGTTTTGCCAAGAAAATGCACTGGTCATAACAAATACCCTCTTCCAACAACACAAGAGAAGACTCTATACATGGACATCACCAGATGGTCAACACCGAAATCAGATTGATTATATTCTTTGCAGCCAAAGATGGAGAAGCTCTATACAGTCAGCAAAAACAAGACCAGGAGCTGACTGTGGCTCAGACCATGAACTCCTTATTGCCAAATTCAGACTTAAATTGAAGAAAGGAGGGAAAACCACTAGACCATTCAGGTATGACCTAAATCAAATCCCTTATGATTATACAGTGGAAGTGAGAAATAGATTTAAGGGCCTAGATCTGATAGATAGAGTGCCTGATGAACTATGGAATGAGGTTCATGACATTGTACAGGAGACAGGGATCAAGACCATCCCCATAGAAAAAAATGCCAAAAAGCAAAATGGCTGTCTGGGGAGGCCTTACAAATAGCTGTGAAAAGAAGAGCAGTGAAAAGCAAAGGAGAAAAGGAAAGATATAAACATCTGAATGCAGAGTTCCAAAGAACAGCAAGAAGAGATAAGAAAGCCTTCTTTGCTGGGAGCCGGCATATTGCATATTGAGTGAGGATCTGTAATAGCTCAACTGGAATTCTATCACTGCCGGGAGCCAGCGTGAGGCACTCCGCCCATGACAAAGGTCATGAGGAAGGAGGCTCGGCAAAGGCGGGAACCAGCCTCAGGAGTCCCCCTGGAAATTCTCGAGCATCTACCCCCAAAACCAGAGTCTGCCTACTTTCTGCTTTGTGCTTTCACCTACACCTCTGACTTTGCGGGGGGCTGTCTCCCACTACCTCTCTCTGAAAAAAGAGTTAGCTTACAGCTCCAGTTAATAATTCTTGGATGTGACAGTGTTTCAACCTACAAACTCCTTTGGAAATCCTCTAGCCTGCCTGAATGGGTTTTTCCGGCCACATGTGATTGTTCAGAGCCTCCCAACTGTGAGAGGCAGGAGATGTTCTAAACTGCCTAAACACAGATTCCTTTGAGTAGTTAAAAGATTGATTAGAAATTGTATTGGTGAAGGGTTTTTCACTTGTTGGGCCAATGTTTGCTGCTAAGTCTCCATACTCCTTACCTACTGTGTCCTTGGCAGTGTATTGATTGATATAATGGGTATATAGAAATGTAAAATGCAGCTTTGTCCAATGCTTTTTGGAAGGCTGGTGCCTGGCTTTGGAATAATCACCTTTAGAGAAAAATAAGTTTCTTAAAATGTTAACAGGCCTCCAGGCCAGAAGATGATGTCAATCACCTGAACTTTTGCATATGATAAGTTTGAAAGCCTGGCTTAGATTAGAACCAGGAACTGCTGTCCCTGCATGACTCCACCCCTTCCCCCATTATCCTCTATGCATACCTTAAGGTATAAAAACTACTTTGGAAAATAAAGTGTGGGCCTTGTTCACTGAAACTTGGTCTCCCCATGTCGCTCTCTCTTTCAACTTCTGGCTGAGTCTCCACCTGGAGCGCGGAACCCACCATGCTTGCTAATTATGCCTGGGCTTCTAAGATCCGACCAGGGAGGCCTCAGTGTCTCCTCTCCTTCGGGAGAACGGAAGGACGCCTGTGGCCTACGTAAGTGGTGCAAACTTCTTGTCTTGAAGTTTTATTGGTCTCCCGCGTAAACCAAGCTACTCCGCCTCTTTTCTCCACTGAATTTTCCTACTGAGCTATCCTCATTCTATTACTCTTTATATCTTTAATTAATATCTAATCGAAGCTATTGTATCCTTACCCTCGCCGACGCCGTCCCCGCTTCGAATACCCTGGATCAGCCGGGGCTGGACCCCGGCACTTCTTCATCGATCAATGCAAAGAAATAGAGGAAAACAACAGAATAGGAAAGACTAGAGATCTCTTCAAGAAAATTAGAGATACCAAAGGAACATTTCATGCAAAGATGAGCTCAATAAAGGACAGAAATGGTATGGACCTAACAGAAGCAGAAGATATTAAGAAGAGATGGCAAGAATACACAGAAGAACTGTACAAAAAAGATCTTCATGACCCAGATAATCATGATGGTGTGATCACTGACCTAGAGCCAGACATCCTGGAATGTGAAGTTAAGTGGGGCTTAGGAAGCATCACTATAAACAAAGCTAGTGGAGGTGATGGAATGCCAGTTGAGCTATTCCAAATCCTGAAAGATGATGCTGCGAAAGTGCTGCACTCAATATGCCAGCAACTTTGGAAAACTCAGCAGTGGCCACAGGACTGGAAAAGGTCAGTTTTCATTCCAATCCCAAAGAAAGGCAGTGCCAAAGAATGCTCAAACTACCGCACAATTGCACTCATCTCACACGCTAGGAAAGTAATGCTCAAAATTCTCCAAGCCGGGCTTCAGCAATATGTGAACCGTGAACTTCCTGATGTTCAAGCTGGTTTGAGAAAAGTCAGAGGAACCAGAGATCAAATTGCCAACATCCGCTGGATTGTGGAAAAAGTAAGAGAGTTCCAGAAAAGCATCTATTTCTGCTTTATTGACTATGCCAAAGTCTTTGACTGTGTGGATCACAATAAACTGTGGAAAATTCTTCAAGAGATGGGAATACCAGACCACCTGACCTGCCTCTTGAGAAATCTGTATGCAGTTCAGGAAGCAACAGTTAGAACTGGACATGGAACAATAGACTGGTTCCAAATAGGCAAAGGAGTTCGTCAAGGCTGTATATTGTCACCCTGCTTATTTAACTTATATGCAGAGTACATCATGAGAAACGCTGGACTGGAAGAAACACAAACTGAAATCAAGATTGCCAGGAGAAATATCAATAATCTCAGATACGCAGATGACGCCACCCTTATGGCAGAAAGTGAAGAGGAACTCAAAAGCCTCTTGATGAAAGTGAAAGAGGAGAGTGAAAAAGTTGGCTTAAGGCTCAACATTCAGAAAACGAAGATCATGGCATCCGGTCCCATCACTTTATGGGAAATAGATGGGGAAACAGTGGAAACAGTGTCAGACTTTATTTTTCTGGGCTCCAAAATCACTGCAGATGGTGACTGCAGCCATGAAATTAAAAGATGCTTACTCCTTGGAAGGAAAGTTATGACCAACCTAGATAGCATGTTCAAAAGCAGAGACATTACTTTGCCAACAAAGGTTCGTCTAGTCAAGGCTATGGTTTTTCCAGTGGTCATGTATGGATGTGAGAGTTGGACTGTGAAGAAGGCTGAGCGCCGAAGAATTGATGCTTTTGAACTGGGGTGTTGGAGAAGACTCTTGAGAGTCCCTTGGACTGCAAGGAGATCCAACCAGTCCATTCTGAAGGAGATCAGCCCTGGGATTTTTTTGGAGGGAATGATGCTAAAGCTGAAACTCCAGTACTTTGGCCACCTCATGCGAAGAGTTGACTCATTGGAAAAGACTCTGATGCTGGGACGCATTGGGGGCAGGAGGAGAAGGGGACAACAGAGGATGAGATGGCTGGATGGCATCACTGACTCGATGGACGTGAGTCTCAGTGAACTCCAGGAGTTGGTGATGGACAGGGAGGCCTGGTGTGCTGCAATTCATGGGTTCGCAAAAAGTCAGACACGACTGAGCAACTGATCTGATCTGACAGAATTTGAAAGTTTTAAAGAAGAAACAAAACATTCCCAGTGTGGATATAGTGAACCTGAGACTTTTTCTTAATTTATTTTTAAATTGAAGAATAGTTGCTCTACAGAATTTTGTTGTTTTATACCAAACATCAACATGAATCACCCATAGGTGTATATACGTCCCCTCCCTCTTGAACTTCCCTCCCACCTCCCTCCCCATCCCACCCCTCTAGGTTGATACAGAGCCCCTATTTGAGTTCCCTGAGACACACAGCAAATTCCCATTGGCTACCTATTTTACATATGGTAATATAAGTTTCCATGTTACTCTCTCCATACATCTCACCCTCTCCTCCCCTCTCCCCATGTCCATAAGTCTGTTCTCTATGTCTGTTTCTCTATTGCTGTCTTGCAAATAAATTCATCAGTACCATCTTTCTAGATTCTATAATGCTAATGCTAAGTCACTTCAGTTGTGTCCGACTCTGTGCGACCCCATAGACGGCAGCCCACCAGGCTCCCCCGTCCCTGGGATTCTCCAGGCAAGAACACTGGAGTGGGTTGCCATTTCCTTCTCTAATGCATGAAAGTGAAAAGTGAAAGGGAAGTCGCTCAGTCGTGTCTGACCCTCAGCGACCCCCTTGTACTGCAGCCTTCCAGGCTCCTCCGTCCATGGGATTTTCCAGGCAAGAGTACTGGAGTGGGGTGCCATTGCCTTCTCCGTCTAGATTCTATATATGTGCATTAGTATATGATATTTATCTTTCTCTTTCTGACTTACTTCACTCTGTATAATAGGCTCTAGGTTCATCCACCTCATTAGAACTGACTCAAATATGTGCCTTTTTATGGCTGAGTGTAATTTTCCATTGTGTATATGTTCCACGACTGCTTTATCCAATCATCTGTCAGTGGACATTTAGCTTGCTTCCATGTTCTAGCTATTGTAAACAGTGCTGCAATGAACATTGGGGTGCATGCGTCTTTTTCAGTGTGAGTTTCCTCAGGGTATATGTCTAAGAGTGGGATTGCTGGGTCATAACTGAGACATTTATATGGCTTCCCTGCCTGACATGACACATTAAGACTTCGGCATGCTGAATATTCACATCTAGGAGACTATAATACAGTTGACCCTTGAACATTGGGGTAACAGGGGCCAATACCACCCCTCTACTGAAAACCTGTGTATAACTTTACAGTTGGCCCTCCATACCTGCAGTTCCCCATCCACAGATTCAACCAACCTCAGATCATATAGTACTGTGCCTGTGTGCTAAGTCACTTTAGTCATGTCCAACTCTTTGTGTCCCTATGGACTGTAGCCTGCCAGGCTTTTCTGTCTATTGGATTCTCCAGGCAAGAATACTCGAGTAGTTTGCCATGCCCTCTTCCAGGGGATCTTTCTGACCCAGGGATCAAACCCACATCTCTTACACCTACACTGGCAGGTGGGCTCTTTACCATTAGCACCACCTGGGAAGCCCACAGTACTGTAGTACACATTTATTATTTGTTTAACCCATGTATAAATGGACCCATGCAGTTTAAACTCATGTTGTTCAAGGGTCAACTGTATAAACAACTGAACTGTAATCTTACAACTTCTGTAAAAAGTCAGCCATTATTTTTCCCAAATTCGTTTATGCCAGTTCTTTCCCCTTCAAGAAACTAAAAGACAGCCATTTCAGTCAATCAAAACTAGGTTCAGTGCTTTGCTAGTTCTGACTATAGATGCACACTGCATTGTTTCAGGGTAGACAGTGAGAAAATAGTAAAGATTGATGGGAAACATAAAAATTCATGAAGGACTCTGCACACAGATTGCTTTACAAGTATCTTTAGATTCTTGTTCTACTTTAAATAAATTGAAACTGGAAATTATAGCCTATGCACTATACATGTGATTTAATCTAGAAAAAATTGGCCCAGCACTGAAACAAAGGACAAACTAAACATCAAAAGACATATGCAAAATATTTAAGTACTCAAAATAAACCAAATACTAGTTTGTAGTCTATTGAATCAAAGGGCTTTATTCTAGTAAATGATGCTAATGCAAAAGCAAAATATTAGCCCATCTTAGAGCAATGTAAAAGGAGAAATGTTATTTCCATTGGCAGGATAACAACTTTAATTAAAAAGAAAATAAGGAGCTAATTACCTGGTCATAAAGTTAATTTGTTTCCTGAGATGATGTCTTCAATAACTTTGCTGATACAAGATGATATGAATGTATAATATTTGTGACAGAAGCAGTTTTAGTCACATTAACACCAGGGTTAATGTATCCAGAGATCTGTAAATGCTAAAACCTTATAACCACAGAACTGTACTTCTGAAAGTCAAAACTGATTAAATACTAAATAATCCATACTGAATTCCAAATAATTTTCACATTCTGCTAATTTTATTGCTAATTTCATCAAAGAATCAGAAGCAATGGAAAGAAAAATGATATTCTCCCCTTTACCATGTTATCCAACCACTGAAGTTCATATTCTTATCATATGCATTGGTTTTCCTTCATAAATTGGCTCCTACTTCTACTCATTTGCTGAAAGTCACTGCTTACAGAAATCACCCTCTCTCTTGATGCCATCAGTTTTCCTCTTTGAAATCATTCTCTTCAGCCTTTACACAGGTCCTAATACCTCACATCTTAAGATACTTTTCCTGTACCCCATGTGTCTGCTTTTATGGCAAAATTCCTCTTAAGTGTTACATACATTTATTTTCACCACTGTCTCACTTTCTTTTCCTTTTATCTCCCACTAACTTTAAAAGAAACCAAAATTTTATTACAGAGTATTTCTAACATACACAAAAGTAGAAGAGTAATATTAAATGTACAAGTTATCTATGGACCAGCCTCAACAACATCAACCAAGCCCAATACTGACCTATGCAGACCCTTATCCACTCTCCTCACATTGTCTGAAGCAAGTCCCATAATATATTTTGTAATCACTTCAGGATTTATCTCTAAAAGGATTTAAAAAATAATTGTAATACCATTACCCAAACCTGAAAAAATGAACAGTAACTCTTTGTCATTGTTGTTGTTCAGTTGCTAAACTGTGTCCAACTCTTTGTGACCCAATGAACTATAGCACACCAGGCTTCCCTGTCCTTCACCATCTCCCGGAGTTTGCTGAAACTCATGTCAACCATCTCATGCTCTTCTGCTTCCTTCTCCTCCTGCCTCCAGTCTTTCCCAGCATCAGGGTCTTTTCCAATGAGCTGGGTCTTCGCCTCAGGTGGTCAAAGTACTGGAGCTTCAGCATCAGCCCTTCCAATGAATATGCAGGGTTGATTTCCTTTAGGATTGACTGGTTGGATCTCCCTGCTGTCCAAGGGACTCTCAATAGTCTTCCCCAGCACCACAGTTCAAAAGCATCAATTCTTCAGCCCTCAGCTTTCTTTATAGTCCAACTCTCACATCCATCCATGACTACTGGAAAAACAATAGCTTTGACTAGACAGACCTTTGTTGGCAAAGTAATGTCTCTATTTTCTAATATGCTGTCTAAGTTGGTCATAGCTTTCCTTCCAAGGAGCAAGCATCTTTTAATTTCATGGCTGCAGTTACAATCATCAGTGATTTTGGAGCTCAAGAAAATAAAAGTCTGTCACTGTTTCCATTGTTTCCCCATCTATTTGCTGTGACATGATGGGATTGGATCTTAGTTTTCTTAAACATTGAGTTTTAAGCCAGTTTTTTCACTCTCGTCTTTTACCTTCATCAAGAGGCTCTTTAGTTCCTCTTCACTTTGACCCTGTAGCATTTTTCATATTCTGACTGTATTCCCAAGATGTAGTAGAACATGTTCCTCTATCTTCCTCTAATAAATTAGTGGTTGGCTAATTCAGAAGCTCCATCAGACTTAGGCCCACTTCATAGGTGATACTGTATTCTTTCATTTGAAGAAATACAATCTGACTGTCTCTATTTCTGTGATGTTATCAGCAGTGATGTTCAGTGTCTAGATCCAATAGCTTACTAGAGGTTCCAAACTGGTAATATTCTAAGTCTACAATCCTTCATTTATTCACTGAATACTTTAAGAAAAACATGGGCTTCCCCCGTGGCTCAGCTGGGTAAAGAATCTGCCTGCCAATCCAGGAGACATGAGTTTGACCCCTGGTTTCAGAAAATCCCACACGCCACAGAGCAACTAAGCCTGTGTGCCGCAATCACTGAGCCTGTGCTCTAGAGCCCATAAGCCACAACTACTAAAGCCCGCTTGCTTAGAGTCCGTGCTCTGCAACAAGAGAAGCCAGGTCAATGAGAAGCCCATGCACTGCAATGAAGAGTAGTTCCCACTCACTGCAACTAAAGAAAACCCGCATGCAGCAATAAAGACCCAGCATAGCCAATAAACAAATAAATAAATAAATCTTAAGTAAGTATATTTTATGTGGTTGTAATACATTTCAGTTATGTATATAGATGCTTAAATGATTCCATCTTTTACAGGTTAAAGAGCCTCTGCCAACTGGTTCCTCTTCCTTGATTACCCTATCTAAATTACCCAATTAACCCATCATAATTCCCCATATTCTTACTTCCTCACCCTTCTTAACAATATTTAATCACTTCATGTAAACACCATGAAAAGAAGGCAATGAAGATATATGTACCTAAGAGGCAAAATACAAAAGATGATCTAAGTAGAAATTAGATGCAAAATACAAGTAAAATGGTGGTCACTGGGGAAGAAAGCTTTCCCCCATTGAAATGAGAAGGAAACAGGACAGTGTAAAAAGAAGAAATAAGTGGAAGTAGAGATGAAATTTCTTTGGTTGTCCATGCTGGGATCTAAGTTTTCTTCTCAGGTGTCAGGTCTCTCCTTCATAATCAACAACTAAGGAGTGTGTTTCTTCCCAACCTGCAGGGATATGCTGTACCACAGCAGCTTACCCTCCCCTGATAAGCACTTACTCACCTAGTCTCCATCTTCTTTTCTCATCCCTCACAACCATCCAGGGTTCTTTCCCTTGCTCTAACAGAGTAATTACATCTGGCTTAGAAATGGAACATCCTCCTTGAAAAAAAACAATAGAACATAATAAAGAAAGTATAAAATTGACCAAGGCTTCAGAACAAAGAAGAGTAATTGGACTGAAAAACATTCATATTAGAGTTACTTGAGGATCACAAGAACAGAGAGGTAGGATGTTGTCTTATTATAATTGCCAACTGATACAGGCTTTGTCTCTAAAAGTAATCATTGAGAGCACTGGCTTCAAATCCTGCCTCTGTCACCTGAGTCACTTACAGGCTCAGTTTTTTCAGTTGGAAAAGTAATAATATATACTCATAAGTAAATAATAATATATTAAATAATATGTTAAAATATATAAAATAATAATGTATACCCTGGAGAAGGAAATGGCAACCCACTCCAGTATTGCCTAGAGAATCCTGTGGACAGAGGCACCTAGTGGGCTGCTGTCCATAGGGTCGCACAGAGTCGGACATGACTGAAGCAACTTAGCATGCATGCATGCATTGGAGAAGGAAATGGCAACCCACTCCAGTATTCTTGCCTGGAGAATCCCAGGGACAGAGGAGCCTGGTGGGCTGATGTCTATGGAGTCACACAGAGTTGGACACAACTGAAGTAACTTAGCGGCAGCAATGTATACCCATAAGATTTTTGTGAGGTGTCACTTAAGTGCCTAGATGAGTGCCTAGTACATACTAAGCACTATACATGTTCATTAGGTACTATTTTTGCTTTTATTTAAATATTTTGCTAGGAGGAAAACAATTTGTTTCTTGCCAATATATTCATCCAATGTCAAATGCAAAGTTCATATATTTTAAACTATTAATCGTAAAAGTTAATGTTTAAATCAATTAAAAAGATAATATGTTTGTTGTAGTAAATTGAATGTGTCCACTTGAATTTCAACAAACTATTGATTTAACCCAGTATCATATACACTGTGTCAACTTTTTCAATAGGTATGTACAGCCAGACACCTCTGTCTTCCTACTCACTCTGCAGGTAAGTTAATAGATAATAGACCATCTACAACAATATGAAAACAGACTTCTTTGAAAATGGTTTTGCTCTGAGTGTCTAAGAATTTATATCCAACTGTCATTAAAAAGAAGCAATTATATAAAAGAAAAGGCAAAGGAAAATGTAAAGGTCAATGATTTATGGGGGAAGCTAACGGTGCTATTTAATAGTTTAACAGCTGAAGACACCTATTCTCAAACTACAAAGCAGATAGTTGACTAGTTTTTAGACAGCCAGCCCTGAAATTCAGTCATGTGAATTTCTACATTATTTGACACAGATGGCTGGATGGCATCACCGACTAGATGGACGTGAGTTTGAGTGAACTCCAGGAGTTGGTGATGGACAGGGAGGCCTGGCGTGCTGCGATTCATGGGGTCGCAAAGAGTCGGACACGACTAAGCTACTGAACTGAACTGAAACTTACCCAGTGACACCAAGTTGCTATAATTCTCTAAAATCACATCTCTGTATAAATTCCTCTGATTTGAGTTCAGGCATTCCCACTCTTCCTGAGAAAAGTCCACAGTCACATCTCTGAACATCACCAAATCCTGAAATGACAAACCCATGCTTTATTTGTAAAATTACTTATTTCTGTATAGGGCCATAAGCCACATATTATCTCTATTTGCGTATCCTTCCCTTTCCCTTCTTTTTTAAAGTAATTCTTTCAGAAAGTAATTAACTCATAGCTTGTGCAAAAACAGGACATGGGTTGACTCTGGCTCACAAGCTGCACTTTGCCTACTACTGCTATAGACAAAGCTTCCTATATACTGTGGTATACCTAGTTTTACTTCCAGATATGCACAGGTAGTTAATCAGAGTTTCACTAAATCATAGCAATATTTTCTTAGATCAGTCTCCACAGCAAAAGAAATAAAAGCAAAAATAAACAAATGGGACCTAATCAAACTTGAAAGCTTTTGCACAGTACAGGAAACCATCAATCTTCTATTGATGGGCACAAAAGAAAACAAAATGAAAAGACAGCCTACTGAATGGGAGAAAATATTTGCAAATGATGTGACTAACAAGGGGTCAATATGCTAAAAATACCAAGAACTCATACAACTCAATACCAAAAAAAAAAATTCAAAAAAATGAGCAGAAGACCTAAAAAGACATTTTCCAAAGAAGACATTCACATGGCCAGGAGACACATGAAAAGATGCTCAACATCACTGATTATCAGAGAAATGCAAATCAAAATCACAAGGTATTGCTTCACACCAGGGACAATGGTTATCACTCAAAGTCTACAAGTAATAAATGTGGAGAGGGTGTGGAGAAAAGGGAATCTTCCTATACTGTTGGTGGAAATGTAAATTGGTGCAGCCACTATGGAGAACAGTAAAGAAGTTCCTTAAACAATTAAAAATAGAGCTACCATATGATCCAGTAATCCCACTTCTGGGTATACATCGAGAAAATAAAATTGGGTCTGGAAAAAATTCTTTAATTTTATGCAAAATCTACTTTTTAAAACAGAGATCCAATTTCATCACTATATGTATCATTAGCATTTTCCCTTATTATAACAAACCCTTTATTGAATATTTTAAACTTACTACAAAATAGTCCATTTTATAGATATGTTGGCCTTAATGATTGCATTTAGATATTTCTATACTTTTAAATATGCTAAGTTATATTTACAATTTAAGTTATACAAAATTTCTAAAGCTGAAATGTCTAACATGCTGTCTTAGACACATGTGGTTACTGAGCATTTGAACTATAGCTAGTACAAATTTAGATGTGCTATAAAATACACACCAGATAGTGAAGACTTTACAAAAAAAAAAAGATTGCAATATATCTCAATAATTCTTATTTTGGTTACACTTTGAAATGATAATATTTTACTATATTGGGTTAAATAAAATACTAAAATTACTTGTGCATTTCATTTTTACTTTTTAAAATGTGACACTAAAATGTTTAAGATTATGTGCCTTGCATATTATTCTACACTTTTTATGAGACTGACATGAGACCTACTGTGCTAAGAAGGCACTAATTTTATATTTTTAATATTGGATACTGCAGCTCTAAAGTGTTCTCCAGTCCTGAGTTTCTCGTATCAGTTGTCTCCCTCAAGGGACTTCATTTCTGCTTTATTGCTGCTCTAGACAAAGACTGAACACACAGGAGACTGAATAATTTGGTCAATTCACACATGGACATGGATGGACAAGAGAGGGGCACACAGGAAGGGCCAGGCTGTCTGGCTCCATCCTTCACTAGAATGGGAACATCTAGGAAGAAGCTGTTGGATGGGGATCTGTTTGGAAGTTTCAGGACAACTAATGAGAATGTTCACATAACCTGAAAAAAATTACAGCATTCCAAATAGAGAAAAATACCAACTTACATGAGCCATGATTTCAGAGTTGCAAGAAAATGGTTAGTTTTTCTCAAGGGTCATTTACTGAAGAAGCAGAGTCCACAGACAGAAGCCAAAAACTGGAGGAAGAGTATGAAGCCATAAGAACAAAATCCCAGAGCCCCCAACTTTTAAAAACTCACATGACTTCTCCATTCCTACATGCAACACCCCTCCATCACCCCACCCAACACACAGACAAGTTATGAAAGGTAAGAGCTAATTTAGACAAATACATGCCCTCCCCAAAACAACAGGAAAATCACTGCACAAGGATAGACATGGAGAAGATTCTCCAGAAGAGAAGGACATTTCCAGCTGTTTTGGCAGGAGAGATTCCGGGCAGTCCTCCACCTCAGTGAGGCTGATCTGGACTCAAGAATAGGCTACCCAGACCTGTCCTGAGCAGAGATCCATCTCCCCTCATTCCCAGTTTTCCCAGCTAAGAAGTGGCTACACCATCTAAACCAGAATATTCTTCTCAGACTCAGGAATCTGGCTTGCCTACCCAACCCTGAAGACAGAAAATATTATAGAGAAGAATTTTCCAAACTATGCCACACACTGGAATCACCAGCAAATATTTTTTTTTTAAGAGAACTTAGTGTATTTTTTTTTTAACATTTTATTTATTTGACTGCACCAGGTCTTAGCTGTAGCATCTGGGATATTTGATCTTCATTGCAAGCATGCAGGATTCTTTAGTTACAGCATGCAAACTCTGAGTTGTGGCATGTGGGATCTTCTATTATAGTTCCCTGATCAGGGACTGAACCCGGGGCCCCTACATTGGGGCCACAGTCTTAGCCACACTGGACCACCATGGAAGTCCATTAGCAGACCTTTAAAATATACTGATGCCTCCCATGTCCCAAACATTCTGATTCAATTAGCAGAGAGAGTTGTGACTCGGGAATCAAAATGGGTGATCATAATGGGCAGGTTTAGTAATCAAACTTTGTATGCATCAGAATCATCTGAAAGGCTTATTAAAATACAGTTTGCAGGGCCCCGTTCCTCAAGTTTGGCATTTACTGGAGCTAGGGTTGGGCTTGAGAAATTGCATTTTGAAAACATTTCCACGTTGATACTGATGCTGCTGGTCCAAATGCCACAATTTGAGAACCACTTGCACAGACCATGCCTAGCAGTCTTTATAATGGCAAAACTGTACTTGCATACTGGGATCTCTTCTTCAAGGCTGAACTATCTTTCCCAGAATCCTCAGAGCTCACTGTTCACCACCTTCCTATTAGGAATCATCAATACTGTCTACATGATCTCATTTACCGATCCTACTCTCTTGGTACCCAGGCTGGGGAAAAGTTAATTTGTAAAACCTGAGTATGGATAATGAAATAACCCACTAGTTAAAACTCAGTAGTAACTAAGGAGTTGCATTTAAAGGAACTGGATTAGCAGATTTTAAAAACTGATAATACTTATCACTAAGACTGGAGAAATGGACACTTGTGTTATGGTGTAAAAAGAATGAAATGATACATGGAAAATGATTATAATGAGACCAAAAAAGTCAAAATGGACTTGGAATAAGATTTTATTGTGTTACCTCGCCTTGATTGTATCCCACGTGATCTTTATTTTGTTCTTCCCAGGAGTCTCTCAATTTTTTAATCAAGAAATTTTTAATCTGTAAAAAAAAAAGAAAAGAAAACTTTAATTTGTATCACTTGTACCTGGACATAAATTTAAAACAGCTCTACAAGGGATATCACAAAAAGCCCCAACAATTCCATCCCTGCTACCCTTTCCCCTATCTTCCAAATCTAGAGGCAACAATTTTCACCTCTTTTAGCTATTTCGTTTGTTATATAAATACCATATATTCAAATCACATGCTAATATTACTACTTCAGCTATATTTTATCTACCCATCTCCCACTTCATGTGTGCATAATTGCATCTCCCTATCCTTCCAATATGCTCTTATTTCCCAGTGTAGTTTTGTTCTATTAAAGGGTACACAGATATTCAGTTTCTATGACTGCTGCTGCTGCTGCTGCTAAGTCGCTTCAGTCGTGTCCGACTCTGTGCGACCCCAGAGACGGAAGCCCACCAGGCTCCCCTGTCCTTGGGATTCTCCAGGCAAGAACACTGGAGTGGGTTGCCATTTCCTTCTCCAATGCATGAAAGTGAAAAGTGAAAGGGAAGTCGCTCAGTCGTGTCCGACTCTTCGCGACCCTATGGACTACAGCCTACCAGGCTCCTCCATCCATGGGATTTTCCAGGCAAGAGTGCTGGAGTGGGGTGCCATTGCCTTCTCCAGTTTCTATGATTATGACCATTTAAATACCATTACCAACTGAACTATATAGTATAATCAGATTATTTTGCCTTTCTTCTCTGAGTTTAAAATGATTTTGTTTTTTGTAAGATTCATTTTCTAGGTAATTATCATTAATTTATTTCTCAAACTTTCACTCAAATGAAGGATCAGGAGGATGAAGCATCTGGCATAAAATAACAGAACTGTCCACTTCATACTCTAACAATCCTTCAGAAATAAAGCCAAATACTTCAGAGTTATCACTTGTATCCCTAGTTGGCAGAAGTCAATGCTATATTCCTCAACGTTCCTACCTCTGAAATCCCACATGACCTTGAAGTGAAACGTTGGTTAAGTAATAGGACCTAGAAAGCCTGCTGAAGGAATTGTTCAGGCAGTTTTGAACATCACTCCCCAAAAACTTATTTCTTAAACACTTGAGAAAACATCCACAAACAGAATAATAAAGTAATCATTAAATGCTGAGTTTTCAAAAACTTAAGGAATGGAAAATATCCAAGACACACTGAAAGAAAAAAAAAACCAGTTTAAAAAATATATATATAAAATCCATAAAAATGTTACAAAATCCATGACAATACTGAATTCCTTTTTTATTAATTTTTTTCCTCTTTTTTTTTTTTAAATAATGAGTTTCTTTTTTTATAATTGTATTTATTTATTTTTGGCTGTGCTGGGTCATATTTATTTATTTTTGGCTGTGCTGGGTCATCATTGCTATGAGCAGGGACTACTCTCTTGTTGCAGAGCACAGGCTCTAGGGAACACGGGCTTCAGTAGTTGTGGCATATGGGCTCAGTAGTTGTGGCTCCCCGGCTCTAGAGCACAGGCTTAATAGTTGTATATGGGGTAAGTTGCCCCACAGCATGTGAGATTTTCCTGGATCAGGGATCGAACCAATGTCTCCTGCACTGGCAGGCAGACTCCTTACCACTGAGCCCCCAGGGAAGACCCCTGAATTCCTACCTTAAACGAAGAATTAGAGGTCTTGCTTTCCTTTAAATTTTCAATTAATGTTATCTTATTCAGAAATAAAACTGAATAAGCATATACAAATACGTATACAAATATACAAAACCACAAATGCTTGTAAAAATATTTTTGGGAACATATGCTCTAAATATGAATAGTGATTATTTCTGGATGTTGGGAATATGTCTGTGTATGCTTAGTCAAGTCCAATTCTTTGTGACCCTATTGACTATAGTGTACCAGGCTCCTCTGTCTGTGGGATTTTTTCCAGGCAAAAATACAGGAGTGGGTTGCCATTTCCTCTTCCAGGGGATCTTCCCAACCCAGGGATGGAACCTGCGTATCCTGCAAGTCTCCTGAATTGCAGGTGGATTCTTTACCACTGGGAAGCCCTGCTGAGGACTATAATTTTTATTTTCTTCTTCAAGTTTCCTTAGTTACTAAATATTTCACAAGCTTGCATTAAGTACATTATCTGAAATGTTTAAAAAGCTATTCCCATTAAAAATAATTTTTTAATGATTTGGGTAGACAGGTAGTCATTAAGAAAACTGTGATTACATAGGCCTGCATAAGTGGTAACAACAGGGAAATCAATGTCACTGAAAAAATAATTCTTACCAGTTCTCGAATACTGTATTTCATTAACAACCAGAAACCCTTCTGTGAAGGATCACAATGCTGATTCACAACATTTCCAAAAATCAAGAGATAGTATGCACAGCAGGCAGAAAAAAAATGCTTATTTCATAGCAAATGCTCAGTCATTTGAGTTGACTCCTCCTGAATAACCAATTACTAAATTTTGCAAAACATCTTATTATTCCTTACCTTAGTGTTCAAGATACATAGGTAACAACAATTTCTTAAAAATTTTTATTCAGAACAATACATACTTCCCAATATTACATTATATGGTTTTTTCTTATGACTTTATAATGTTTATTATCCCATAACATTCCATCATATGGATGAAGTGTGAATTACTTAACATTTCCACATTGTTAGACACAAGTTTTTTAAGATTATCCTCAAAATTGTTCCTATTTATTCCAGACTTTGATTCTAGACCAGTGAAAATCAATCTTGTTGGGTCTTATACAACTCTGATATCATGAAATTATAAGTAAGTAGATTCCCCTCCCAAATTAACCACTGAAAAATATTTACTATATATATATATATCTTTGATTTTTTCCTTGTCCTGAAAACCCATAAACAGAAAAAGACTTCATGTTAAGAATCCCTATTCTGGTCCATTTGCTGTTGATTTTTCTGCTTGCATTCATCGTAAGTAACTTCACATTTTCATTATTCTTGGAAATAAAGAAAGTTGATACAAAATGATTAACAATCATCACTAACAGTAACCGCTAATATAATTAAGCAGTATTCTACTATGCTAGGTAATGTTTTAAGAGCTTCAACAGATATTAATTTCAGATCAGATCAAATCAGATCAGTCGCTCAGTCGTGTCCAACTCTTTGCGACCCCATGAATCGCAGCAAGCCAGGCCTCCCTGTCCATCACCAACTCCCGGAGTTCACTGAGACTCACGTCCATCGAGTCAGTGATGCCATCCAGCCATCTCATCTTTTGTTGTCCCCTTCTCCTCTTGCCCCCAATCCCTCCCAGCATCAAGAGTCTTTTCCAATGAGTCAACCTTTCGCATGAGGTGGCCAAAGTACTGGAGTTTCAGCTTTAGCATCATTCCTTCCAAAGAAATCCCAGGGCTGATCTCCTTCAATATTAATTCAGGTAACCTTCAAAACAACCCTGTGAGGCATATACTATTGTAATTCCGATTTTACATATGAAGAAACTGCAACACAGTTTTCTTTCGACTGCCCAAACTCACTTAGATTTAAGTGATGGTCAGGATTAAAATCCTCTTAATCTAGGTTCAAAATTCTTAACCACTGCATACATCTCTCCTCCTCTATCCCAAAAAAGTGAAAGTGTTAGTCGCTCAGTCCTGATTTTTTTCCACCCACCGACTGTATTCTGCCAGGTTCCTCTGTCCATGGAATTCTCCAGGCAAGAATACTGCAGTGGGTAGCCATTCCCTTCCCCAGGGAATCTCCCCAAGACATACCTAAAACAAACTCATGCTACAAAATTTCAGTTATAAGATAATAAGCTCTGAAGACCTAATGCACAACATGGTTACTATAGCTAATAATAGTGTATTACATACTGGAAGTTTGCCAAGAGTGTATCTTAAGTACTCTTGTCACATACACAAAATAGTTAATCTTGAGAGGTAATGGTTAATTAGTCGGTGTGGTATTCTGTTCCATAATGTTTACATATATCAAAACATTATGCTGTATACATTAAACAATTTTTCATTTGTCCAAAATAAATAAAACTCATGCTAACTAACTCTAACCACATCAGGCTGGTACCAAAAAGTTCCACTCATGGATTCCCTTTGGGAAAAAAAGTCCCCACTCCTACTCTGGAATAATTAGAGCTGTCTAAACCCAACACAATCTAATAGACATGAAATTAAAAGACACTCCTTGGAAGAGAAGTTATGACCAACCTAGACAGCATATTAAAAAGGAGAGACATTACTTTGCCAACAAAGGTCCGTCTAGTCAAGGCTATGGTTTTTCCAGTGGTCATGTATGGATGTGAGAGTTGGACTATAAAGAAAGCTGAGTGCCAAAGAATTGATGCTTCTGAACTGTGGTGTTGGAGAAGACTCTTGAGAGTCCCTTGGACTGCAAAGAGATCCAACCAGTCCATCCTAAAGGAGATCAGTCCTGAATATTCATTGGAAGGACTGATGTTGAAGCTGAAACTCCAATACTTTGGCCACCTGATGCGAAGAGCTGACTCATTTGAAAAGACCCTGATGCTGGGAAAGATTGAGGGCAGGAGGAGAAGGGGACAACAGAGGATGGCATCACTGACTGGATGGACATGGGTTTGGGTGAACTCTGGGAGTTGGTGATGGACAGGGAGGCCTGGCAGTGCTGTGGTTCATGGGGTCGCAAAGAGTCAGACACGACTGAGAGACTGAACTGAACTGATGCAAAAAGCTAACTCACTTGAAAAGACCCTGATGCTGGGAAAGATTGAAGGCAGGAGGAGAAGGGGATGACAGAGGCTGAGATGGTTGGTTGGCATCACTGATTCAATGGACATGAGTTTGAGTAAACTCCGGAAGTTGGTGATGGACAGGGAGGCCTGGCCTGCAGTCCATGGGGTTGCAAAGAGTCGGAAAGGACTGAGCGACTGAACTGAACTGAAACCCAACACTACTTAACAAATTACAGTTGAAAAGAAAACATAAACGGTAACTTCCAAAGGGCTACTTCCATCATTATAAACTCCTCACAGAGCAACTGGATTTATAGCACATGGTTAACTAAGGTGGCTCAGTGGTAAATAATCTGCCTGCTAAGGCAAGAGACATGAGTTCGATCCCTGGGTCGGGAAGATCCCCTGGCGTAGGAAATGGCAACCCACTTCACTATTCTTGCCTGGAAAATTCCAAAGACAGAGGAGCCTGGCAGGCTGCAGTCCATGAGGTCCTGCAGAGTCTGAGCATAACTAACTGAAGAACTGCATTAAGTGGGCAACAGAAAGGGGAATGTATAAATTGGGTCCCCTGCCAGGACGTAGGTAAATCCTAAAGTCCAAATCAGTAAGTAGATTATTCTTACGCAGGACATTTCAAGAGAAGGAAATTTTAACAATCTCGTGTCACAAAAATCAAGTGCATTTCATGCAAACAAAGAAGCAGCAGAAACTCACAAAGAACGCGGCTTTTAGAGACGCAGCAGCGATTCGCTTCACTTCACAGGCCTCTGGAGACTGACAGGGCTCGGAAAGCAAACCGGGTTGATTACATCACAGGCGTTTCTGGACGCGGTCAACACCCACCGTCCACGCCCCCTTGACCGTCGCTACCCACCAGCTGCAAACACAATGGAAAGATAAAGACGGGAGAAGGTCCGCGGCTCTGGTTCGGCTGTAATTCAGACACCACAGCCACCCACGCTCGGGCGGCCACCGCGCCTTGCAGGGGACTTTCATTCAGAGGTTCCACCACCCGTTTCCCTCTCAGGCCTTTCCTCTACTGCCAGGCCTCGGTGGTCGAGGCGAGGAAGGCGACGGGCAGGACCGCCGGGAACAGGCCGGGGCGGCGCCCAGTTACTGCCGCACGAGCTTAACCCCGCGCCGCCCAGTCTCAGAACTGCAAAGCCCTCACTCCGGCCTGAGGCCCCCAAATCCAACCTCGATCTGGTCCGCAGAACCTGGCCCGTCTCGCGCTTGTTTTCTTCAGAAGAGCAGCGGCTACCACCGAGCCTGCCTTACCGCCCTAGGGCTGCGCCAGACTCGGGGGACCGCCCAGCGCTCAGGACCGCGGCGCCGGAATTCCGGAGAGTGCCTTCTTGGTCCCGACTGCGCAGGCGCGAAGGGGGTTGGGTGGGTGTTGGGGGGCCGTGCCCCGGTTCCTCGTGAAGCGCTCGGAAAGACTGCTGGGGCACGATGCCTGCGGGGTTTGGAAGAAGAGCGGGGTTCCCTCGTAGGCCAACTCCTCACCTGTAAAGGTGACCTTGTAAGTGACTCGTGCCCTCGAGCAGAATCCACCCCTGCTCCCCTGTTGGAATTGTAGTCCCCAAATCAGGGAAACTGTATATTCCAGCCTTTCTTACTCGGTTCTCGGCTCCGCAAAGAACTCTGACCCGGAGCTCCGCCCCTGGCGCGAGAGCCCAGCGCCCAAGCTCCTGGAAGCTTCTGTCTCTGTCCCTCGTGGAGGTGGAGGTGTTCCAACCGGGAATTCTTAATGCAGCTGACGATGCTCTTGGGGCCACGCACGTTGAGGGCTGGGGAGGAGGGGTACGAAGAGATTGGAGCCAGGATTCCCCGTTGGTCTAGGGTGTCCAGATCTTTAGATTTTTAAGGGTGACCCTGATTGCTATATCCAGTGCCCCAAGCGTGGTCTCTGTGACATTTGCCAAAGGACTGACAGTGGTGTGGTGCCCTCTGTGCCTGCCTTGTGATCGTGGATGGAGTTGTGTTTTCGTGCATTAAGTTTCATGTGATGTGTGCCACTCCGTGGATGCTGGAGTGAAATGGACTCAGGGAGAAAGGAAACCAAGCAGGACCCCCTGCGGCCCTCCTTGATACAAAAACTGTCTGGTTTTAGCCTCCGGCATCTTCTCCAAGTTCCAAAGGGCAGATTCAAACAGGTGCTAATAAAAAAAGTGGGGAAATGTAGAAACAGAAGAGAAGGGATCAAGCAACAGTTATCAGTACAAACAGTGCAACAGTGAAAGTTTTTCCTCGAGGAATATACATAGCAATATATCTGAGTTCTGCTGGAACTAAGGCCCACAACCCGGTGGAGGATGGCAACTTGAGGCTGAGCACAAAAGTCCGGGAGCCCTACCCTGTAATCTCACCACTAACCAATCAGAAGAAGGTCACACAGTCCACAGCCTTCACCCCAAATTTTGCCTTTAAAAACTTCTCCTGGAAAACCATTAGGGAGTTTGGGGCTTTGGAGGACCAGCGGCCTGTTCTGCTTGCTTGAAAAGTGGAAGTCACTCAGTCATGTCCAACTCTGCAACCCCATGGAGACTATACAGTCTATGGAATTCTCTAGGCCAGAATACTGGAGTGGGTAGCCTTTCCCTTCTCCAGGGGATCTTCCTGACCCAGGGATTGAATCAGAGTCTCCTGCATTGCAGGCAGATTCTTTACCAGCTGAGCTACCAGGGAAACCGCTACTTGCTTGACCCTGCAGTAAGCCATTCTCTATTCCAATCTCTTGATTTGTTTGGCTTCACTATGGGTTGGGCACGAGCTTGCATTTGACAACAGGTTGCATGCTATTATGCTGCACTGTGAAACCAGGTTTAGGAGTGTCTGGTAGTGTTGAAGAGGAGGGAATTTTCCTCTTAAGCTTCCAAGTTCTTCTGTCTGGTCTTGTTACTTGAAAACTGGGTTTGCCTCTTTTGGTGTTGAACCAAAAGACACAACTAGGCCAAAGATTGGGAGAAGGAGCATTTAAGGAGAAGCAGCATTTAAGGAGAACACTGGGATCTTTCCCAAAGCAGTGTCTCCCCAAATAGAGAAATTGGGGAAGTTTTGAGTTAAGGGTCCATGCATATTCATGAAGGGGCTTGAGCAGAGAAAAATTCAACATTGAACTGGGATAATTCTAGAATCCTAGCTTTAGTTGACTAAAGTCTGAAAAAGTCAACATCATCTTTCTGTCCTCACCTCAGGTGGTGGGGCCTTAGTTTCTGTAGAACTCAGAGATACGTTACTCTGTATATCCCTTGAAGAGGAAATAGGACTTTGTTTTATCAACTGCACTATTGTTTGCCTGCCTCTTCTCTGTTCCTACGTTCCTTTGTTCCCTTAAGATCATTTGTTACTGAGTCTGTTTAACGGCAAGGAAATCACAAAATGGCTTAGGCCGGGACTTCCCTGGTGGTCCAGTGGTTGAGAATCCACCTTCCAATGCAGGGGACATAAATTCCATCCCTGGTCAGGGAACTTATGTCCCATATGCCACAGAGCATCTAAACCCATGTGCAGCAACTACTGAGCACGCACACTGGAGCTCCCATACCACAACTAGAGAGAAGCAGGCCCCAGCCAAAATCCCAGGTGTCACATCTAAGCCCTGACACAGTCGAAAAAAAGGCTGGGCCAAAATGGCTTCTCTGAATTCTTTCCTGGAGAACCCCAAGGACAGAGGAGGCTGGTGGGCTACAGTCTATATGGGGTCAAAAAGAGTTGGACACAACTGAAGCAATTTAGTACATATACGCATATATGTCAGGAAAAGCATTCCTGGTTCTCTTTCTCCGGTGACCCACTACCCTATCTGCTTACAATCTAAGAATTAAGTTGACATGAGACAGGTTAGCAGAATAAAATCAGACAAAACTTTAATAACGTATATACTTGGGAGAGATCTAGGAAAACTGAGTTACTTACCAAAATAGCTAAAGACAAAAGAGGATGTTGGTAGTTGTGGTTTGGGGATTCAAAGAGGAGGAAGGCAATTTAGCCAGAGATAGAAAAGCAAACTTTTGGTAAGCAAATGTTTGCTGAGCTACTCAGAGACAATGGAACAGGTAGTGGACTCATCTCCAGGCCCTGCCAAGAGTTTTCCCACCTCACTTAACTCGTGTTCTTTGCAGATCTCTGGATTGCTCTATTCTGAAAACAGCCCTTTATCTAAACTCGTGCGTGCATACTCAGTGGCATCCAACTCTTTGCAACTCCATGAACTGTAGCCTGCCAGGCTTCTCTGTTCATGGAATTTTTCAGGCAAGAATACTGGAGTGGGTTGCCATTTCCTACTCCAGGGGATCTTCCTGACCCAGGGATCAAACCTGCATCTTCTGCACCTCCTGCAGGTAGATGTAAAAAGAAAAACTTCCTGAGTCTTCTTTTTCTTAAATATAATCAATCTAAATTAACCCTCATGCCAAAGAGACATCTTTTGGGTGGCAAAATTTGCTCCCATACAGCTACTTCCTTGTGAAGTGCCTGAGATTGTGTGAATCTGTGAAGACTGTGCCTTGAAGGTAAACCATAGTATGTCACTCCAACGTATGCCTTTTTGACATAAAAACAGTTTTGAGTTGAGGGCAATTTAGAACCATCAAATGCAGGAAAAACTCTCTCCACCCTCACCCATTTCTGCCTAAAGGCAGGATATAAATTCTCCTTTACAGGAGACAACTCTAGACTCTTAGCCCATAGACAGCACCAGAGGAATGTGCAAGTAAATTTTACTCCATTAGTTTCCTCCCACAGTTTGCCACCCTTGGAAGCTCAAGACTGCTCTTCTTTATCCTCTCATTTCTCAATAAAGTTGTTCTTTGTTGAAGATACCACATAATATGGAGTTCTAAGCCACACTTTGAATTGCTCTTGTTAAGGTTTTCCCATATGACAGGTACATACAAGTTAATAAATTGTTTTTGTCCTGTTAATCTTTTTTGTGAAAGAGACCTGTGTGTAAACCTAAGATGGCTAGAGGTAAGATTTTTCTTCTCTTCTAGCCCTATTATATTTGGGGGATGGTTTTGATAAGCCCACACTTCTGGCTCTTGCTTTCTATGAGCAGTGTGTTGTGGGTCTTTGTGTTACTAGATGTTAGGTTTTTGATGATCAGTGTCTAAAGTGTGTGCCTTCAGGAATGTGGAGCTATACTAGTTGGATGAATAATTACAGGCACAAGCAACACGGGAAAGGGAGAGGCAAGGTTACCGTTATTTCTGAGACAGAATTGTAGGAGTATATTGAAAGAGATTTTCACATATTGAGGTATGGGGAAGTCATTCTGGCTTGTACATGATTTAACTCAAATTCTATGCTAACTAAAACAGGCTGTCTGTGGCCTATCAAATGAATACTGCACATCTGCTTCAGTTATTAAGGGAAAAGGTTCAAAGACCAGAAGTAAAGAATGTCCATTTTAAAGATAAAGATTAAATGCCTCTCTTCTTGAGATGCTAATGTACCAGCTCCTTCGATAAGACTCCCTTCCTTGGTGCCAAGGCCTTACTCACTCACTGTGAACATGCTCATCTGTTTTGTTTTGTTGAGCCTTGAAGGAATGTATCCCTGACTTGTTTGGTGTTCTTTGTGCTGACAAGATACAAGACTGTGCTGAAAACCATGCTTCTCTAGAGCAGTTCCTCCAAGGTATCTGTGAAGCTGTCTTCCAAGATATTGTTTTCAGTGTGGCTCACACAAAATTCTTTTCGATTTCTATTATAGATTGTTTATTCATTATTTTTGTGGGCAGTGTAATCAGAAAGTTGAAATTAATAGGACTTTGTAAAACAAAAGAGAGAGGAACTTTATTTTCTCCCATAATTACACTTATAGTATTCCTCTATGGATGAGGGTCTTTTCCCCTGCTTCTAGATGAAATCTTGGATAAACTCAATGTCTTCATTGGATAATAAAAGTTTCTTTGAACATTTCAAAAAGATCAGTCTCATTTTAGTAGTTAAAAATATCTTTTAGTTTCAACTAAAAAAAATGAAGTGAAGTGAAAGTTGCTCAGTCGTGTGTGCCTCTTTGCGACTCCATGGACGATATAGTCCATGGAATTCTCCAGGCCAGAATACTGGAGTGAGTAGTCTTTCCCTTCTCCTGGGGATCTTCCTAACCCAAGTATTGAACCCAGGTCTCCTGCATTGCAGGCAGATTCTTTACCAGCTGAGCCACAAGGGAAGCCCAAGAATACTGGAGTGGGTAGCCTATCCCTTCTCCAATGGATCTTCCTGATCCAGGAATTGAGCCAGGGTCTCCTGCATTGCAGGCGTATTCTTTACCAACAGAGCCATCAGGGAAGCCCCTCCCCCCAAAAAAATGTACAACCAAAATGTTGAGAATTTTATTATTGAGGAATATAGCCTAGGATGGGGCTTCTCTGGTGGCTCAGTGGTAAAGAATCCACCTGTCAATACAGGAGACACTAGAGACCCAGGTTCAATCCCTGGGTCAGGAAGATCCCCTAGAGAAGGAAATGGCAACCCACTCCAGTATTCTTATCTGGGCGATCCCATGGAAAGAGGAGCCTAGCGGGCTATAGTCCATGGGGTCACAAAGAGTCAGACATGACTGAGCGATTAAACAACACTGATAGCCTAGGATACTGCCTCTCAGATACCTCTGAGGAATTGTCCCAAAGAGGTAAGGGAGGAGCCAGGATGTATAAGAGTTTTTGCTGGGGAAAAAAAAAAAAAACCCTATAGTCAAACATCAAAATATTTCTGCAAATCACAAAAACCAGACATCTCAAGTTAATGATTTTAGTGCTTTTCTATGTATAGAAAGATGCAAGAGTCTGGGTGCATTGAAATTATTCCCTTGATATGCATTTTAACTGCTAGGGCCAGTATTCTATTTTTCTCCATCCCGAATTCTCCTAAGGGCTCACTTTCAGGGATGACTGCAATGGCAGATGGTTTGATGATGGGCAGTATTTGTTGTTTACTGAAATGGCAAGCAATATTTCTTGTTCACATTAGCAATAAAAATGTGCAGTGTAATAATACTTCATTTAAAGAAAAAAAACTTCTTGTTTCTTTTTGACCATCTTCAAATATGGTTAAATCTCAGTTATTGGTTATGTCAATATAATTATGTAAATTTTTAAAAATTCAAAACCAAGTGTAGTTTTAGATACATTTTTGTCTATTAAGGACTTAATTAGGGACTTCCCTGGTGGCCCAGTGGCTAAAGACTCCATGCTTCCAATGCAGGGGGCCTGGGTTTGATCCCTGCACAAAGAACTACATCCCACATGTTGAAACTAAGACCCGGTGTGGCCAAATAAATATTTTTTTCTTTTTAAAAGGACTTAATTAGCTTTCTATGTATCTGTTGCTAGTTTTTAGAGATGTTCCAAAGCATGCATTAAGTGTCCATTGGTTTCTTTTTTTACGTTGTTCAAATATCCAGTTGGTATCTCTCAGGTTTCCATTCTGTGGCTCTAACTAGACTGTGTACTTACTGTGAAACTTACTTTCATTGTCTTCCTGAATTGGATTCCTGTTTCCTAGAATTAAGTTAATTTTTGCTAATTTTTCATTTTTGCTCAAGTTCCTTTTCCAACAGCTTCCTTAAGATACATGTGTTAGAAAGTGAAAGTGAAGTCGCTCAGTCGTGCCCGACTCTTTGCGACCCCATGGACTGTAGCCTACCTGGCTCCTCTGTCCATGGGATTCTCCAGGCAAGAATACTGGAGTGGGTTGTCATTTCCTTCTCCAGGGGATCTTCCCCACCCAGGGATCGAACCGAGATCTCCTGCATTGCAGGCAGACGCTTTAACCTCTGAGCCACCAGGGAAGAAGGAATTTCCTCATGCTGCAGTGGTTAAGACTGTGCTTCTGAGGGCTCAGGTTTCAATCCCTGGTTGCCATGTGGCCAAAAGGAGAAAAAGAGAAAAAATATGCATGTTTTAGAGATGAATATTTGAGTCTTTCATGTTTGAAAATGGCTTTATTCTACACACTTTGCCAGTATTCAGAATTTGGAAACATCACTTCAAAGTTTCCTGGTCACTCCTGTTGTCAAGTCTAATGCCAATTATTTTCTGTTCCTTTGTATATTATCTTATGCCTCCTTCCTGCTCATCTCCTAATACTTACTGCTTTTTATATTTCCAATGTATTAAATTTTCATGATTTATGTTGTGGATTTTTTAAACACTTTTATGCTGAGTAGAGGTGAGCACTTTCAATTTGTAGGATCTAGTTCTGCAGATGTTTCTTATATGTTTGTTATTTGATAGTCTTCTCTAGGTTTTTTTGTTCTCTTCCTGGAATTTGTATTTGATACAAATATTTTTCATGAGTTGTGTCTAACTTCTCTTTCTTCACTGCTTTCTATTCTTATTTATGGAGACAGCATAATCTCTGATCTCTCAGAGAGTAATTAGATTTGTTTAAAGTTTTCTTGTCCATTTTCGTCTATGTCCAAATCAAACTTTAAAAAATTTTTTTGAATTGTTCTCTCCCTTTTGCATTGAATACTTTCCTGAAATGTGTAGCAATTCTGGCCTCCGGTTGTGAGGTAAAACTTCTCAACTGGTAGACTTTAGAGCCAACCTTTTTCTCACATATTAATACTTTTTGTCTTTCTCAACTAAATATACTCACTTTAATCTCTCTTTTTTTTTTTTTTGTAGAGGAAAAATGGAAAATAAATGCACTGGCTCTGTTTATGGGAAAGCCTCTCTTACTCTTTCTAAATCATAAGATTTTGCTTTCGTACTAGAAGTTTTTCTCTTATGTCAATTTTTTTCTTTTCACTACCGATTTTCTTATTTCATTAATTTCCACTTTTTTCTCTATTGATTTCTTCTGATCAGTATATTTTGTCAATGAAAACTTAATTAAAAGTCTAAGAAACAAAACAAAACAAAAAAAGTCTAAGAAACAAATAGAGAATTGTACTTGAGCCAACCTGAAGATTATAACCCAAGAGACAATCTTTCAGAAAACTCTGAGGACTATTTTCCCTGTTAGAGATTAAAGCGGATTTATATGTGTTTTCAATGCAAAGGATTAACAGGATCATTGCATGGAGCTGGGACTCAGGGATCTTTCATCGCGACCTGCCTTACCATGTTTCCACTCTGTCCCTCTCTCCCATTAGATATAATTTCCACATAACCCGAACCAGGAACCAGGTTTGGTGGCACAGATACAGTATAATTGATGTAAAATGTTATACATTACAGGTGTACAATACAGTGATTCATGAATTTTTAAGATTATAATTCACTTATTATAAAATATTGGCTATATTCCCTGTGCTGTATTAATACAATATAGAGTTGCAGCTTTTTTTTTAAAAGATTTTTTTTTTTTAATGTGGACTTTTTCTTTTAAGTTGACTGTGTTGGGTCTTAGTTTCCGCATGCAGGATCGCTAGTTGTGGTGTGCAGGCTCAACAGTTGCAGCAGCAGGCTTCTCCTCTAGGGGCTCACAAGGCAGGAACTTTAAAGGCAGGAATCATGAGGGGAGGAAGAGTATCTATCTGCATCTTGCCACCAGGGCCCGTCCAACTGTAAACAAGCACAGACCTAGAAATCCGGGCGGTCAGAAACCAAAGGAAAGAAAGGCTGGTTCACCCTCCCTGCTGTTCCCCAGGTGGTTGCCCCAGAACCATACCCCTGCCCTTCCCCAGTGGAAGCCAAGTGTGCAGGCTTCAGTGGCAGAACCGAACCTCAAAAGGAGAGAACCAGACCAAAAAATGAATATTAGAGTGGAATAGTTTAAATCATCCTCTTGGCCTCTAGTGAACCTGAGCCTCATTTTATGCTCATTGGACTCCATTTGCCTGACGGGAAACACCTGACCATATGGAAGGAATTTAAAAAAACAAACAAGATGGGACCACAGTTCCAGGAAGAACCCTGCTTTTCCCAAGAAAATCCAAACCTCTTTCTCCCCTCATGATCCCTACTTTTTAAAAGTTCCTGCCTTGTGAGCCACTAGAGGAGAAGCCTGTGTGCTGTAAGTACTGAGCCTGAACGTGGAAACTAAGACCCAACACAGTCAACTTAAAAAAAATCTTAAAAGAATAAAACAAGCTACAAGGATACATTGTATTAATACAACATAGGGAATATAGCCAATATTTTATAAGTGCATTATAACCTTAAAAATTCATGAATCACTGTATTGTACACCTGTAACATAAAATATTTTACATCAGTTATACTGCAATAAATTTTTTTAAAACTTACGTTTATTCAATGAATTACACTAATATACATTAGAGTATCTACAAGTGTTTTCCTTCCCACTTCTGGCACTGGAAGGAAAAAAATGGATACCTTTAGGGATCTGTCAGAGCCGTAAGTGCTATCAAGAGGTTGTTCAAAGGTATGAAGTAATAAAATCTCTCTTCTTTCTTCAATAACTTCAGTTTGTTTACCAGATGGATTTGTTCTTGTCTCAGTTCAGTTCAGTTCAGTCGCTCAGTCGTGTCCGACTCTTTGCAACCCCATGAACTTCAGCACGCCAGTCCTCCCTGTCCATCACCAAACCCGGAGTCCACCCAAACCCATGTCCATTGAGTCGGTGATGCCATCCAGCCATCTCATCCTCTGTCGTCCCCTTCTCCTCCTGCCCCCAATCTTTCCCAGCATCAGGGTCTTTTCAAGAGTCACCTCTTTGCATCAGGTGGCCAAAGTATTGGAGATGTAGCTTCAAAATCAGTCCTACCAATGAACACCCAGGACTGATCTCCTTCAGGATGGACTGGTTGGATCTCCTTGCAGTCCAAGGGACTCTCAAGAGTCTTCTCCAACACCACAGTTCAAAAGCATCAATTCTTTGGCGCTCAGCTTTCTTCACAGTCCAACTCTCACATCCATACATGACCACTGGAAAAACCATAGCCTTGACTAGACGGACCTTTGTTGGCAAAGTAATGTCTCTGCTTTTCAATATGCTATCTAGGTTGGTCATAACTTTCCTTCCAAGGAGTAAGCGTCTTTTAATTTCATGGCTGCAGTCACCATCTGCAGTGATTTTGGAGCCCCCCAAAAATAAAGTCTGACACTGTTTCCACTGTTTCCTCATCTATTTCCCATGAAGTGATGGGACCAGATGCCATGATCTTCGTTTTCTGAATGTTGAGCTTTAAGCCAACTTTTTCACTCTCCTCTTTCCCTTTCATCAAGAGGCTTTTGAGTTCCTCTTCACTTTCTGCCATAAGGGTGGTGTCATCTGCATATCTGAGGTTATTGATATTTCTGCCGGCAATCTTGATTCCAGCTTGTGCTTCTTCCAGCCCAGCGTTTCTCATGATGTACTCTGCATATAAGTTAAATAAGCAGGGTGACAATATACAGCCTTGACGCATACTCCTTTTCCTATTTGGAACCAATCTGTTGCTCCATGCCCAGTTCCAACTGTTGCACCCTGACCTGCATATAGGTTTTCTCAAGAGGCAGGTCAGGTAGTCTGGTATTCCCATCTCTTTCAGAATTTTCCACAGTTTATTGTGATCCACACAGTCAAAGGCTTTGGCATAGTCAAGAAAGCAGAAATAGGTGTTTTTCTGGAACTCTCTTGCTTTGTCGATGATCCAGTGGATGTTGACAATTTGATCTCTGGTTCCTCTGCCTTTTCTAAAACCAGCTTGAACATCTGGAAGTTCACAGTTCCTGTACTGCTGAAGCCTGGCTTGGAGAATTTTGAGCATTACTTTACTAGCATGTGAGATGAGTGCAATTGTGCGGTAGTTTGAGCATTCTTTGGCATTTTCTTTCTTTGGGATTGGAATGAAAACTGACCTTTTCCAGTCGTGTGGCCACTGCACAGTTTTCCAAATTTGCTGGCATATTGAGTGCAGCACTTTCACAGCATCATCTTTTAGGACTTGAAATAGCTCAACTGGAATTCCATCACCTCCACTAGCTTTGTTTGTAGTGATGCTTCCTAAGGCCCACTTGACTTCACATTCCAGGATGTCTGGCTCTAGGTGAGTGTGAGTGATCACACCATCGTGATTATCTGGGTCATGAAGATCTTTTTTGTACAGTTCTTCTGTGTATTCTTGCCATCTCTTCTTAATATCTTCTGCTCCTGTTAGGTCCATACACTTTCTGTCCTTTATTGACCCCATCTTTGTATAAAATGGTCCTTTGGTGTCTCTAATTTTCTCGAAGAGATCTCTAGTCTTTCCCATTCAATTGTTTTCCTCTATTTCTTTGCGCTGATCGCTGAGGAAGGCTTTCTTCTCTCTCCTTGCCATTCTTTGGAACTCTGCATTCAAATGGGTATATCTTTCCTTTTCTCCTTTGCTTTTCGCTTCTCTTCTTTTCACAGCTATTTGTAAGGCCTCCTCAGACAGCCATTTTGCTTTTTTGCATTTCTTTTTCTTGGGGATGGTCTTGATCCCTGTCTCCCATACAATGTCACGAGCCTCCGTCCATAGTTCATCAGGCACTCCGTCTATCAGATCTAGTCCCTTAAATCTATTTCTCACTTGCACTGTATAGTCATAAGGCATTTGATTTAGGTCATACCTGAATGGTCTAGTGGTTTCCCTCAGTTTCTTCAATTTAAGTCTGAATTTGGCAATAAGGAGTTCATGATCTGAGCCACACTGCAAACCACTTCAATATTCTTGCCTTGAGAACCCCATGAACATTATGAAAAGGCCAAAAGATAGGACACTGAAAGATGAACTCCCCAGGTTGGTAGGTGCCCAATATGTTACTGGAGATCAGTGGAGCAATAACCACAAAGAATGAAGAGACGGAGCCAAAGCAAAAACAACACCCAGTTGTGGATGTGACTGGTGATGGAAACAAGGTCCGATGCTGTAAAGAGCAATATTGCATAGGAACCTGGAATGTCAGGTCCATGAATCAAGGCAAATTGGAAGTGGTCAAACAAGAGATGGCAAGAGTGAAGGTAGACATTTTAGGAATCAGCAAACTAAAATAGACTGGAATGGGTGAATTTAACTCAGATGACCATTATATCTACTACTGTGGGCAAGAATCCCTTAGAAGAAATGGAGTAGCCATCATAGTCAACAAAAGAGTCTGAAATGCAGTACTTGGATGCAATCTCAAAAGCAACAGAATGATCTCTGTTCATTTCCAAGGCAAACCATTCAATATCACTGTAATCCAAGTCTATGCCCTGACCAATAATGCTGAAGAAGCTGAAGTTGAATGGTTCTATAAAGACCTACAAGACCTTCTAGAACTAACACCCAAAAAAAGATGTCCTTTTCATTATAGGGGACTGGCATGCAAAAATAGGAAGTAAAGAAACACCTGGAGTAACAGGCAAATTTGGCCTTGGAGTACAGAATGAAGCAGAATGAGAACACACTGATCATAGCAAACACCCTCTTCCAACAACACAAGAGAAGACTCTACACATGGACATCACCAGATGG
This sequence comes from Bubalus bubalis, assembly GCF_019923935.1. Classification (NCBI taxonomy): domain Eukaryota; kingdom Metazoa; phylum Chordata; class Mammalia; order Artiodactyla; family Bovidae; genus Bubalus; species Bubalus bubalis. The sequence continues at coordinate 47,312,743 of NC_059174.1, forward strand.
TCAACACCGAAATCAGATTGATTATATTCTTTGCAGTCAATAATGGAGAAGCTGTATACAGTCAGCAAATACAAGACGGAGCTCACTGTGGCTCGGATCATGAACTCCTTATTGCCAAATTCAGACTTAAATTGAATAAAGTAGGGAAAACCACTAGGCTATGTATGACATAAATTAAATGCCTTACGATTATACAGTGGAAATGAGAAATAGATTTAAGGGACTAGATCTGATAGACAGAGTGCCTGATGAACTATGGATGGAGGTTCATGACATTGTACGGGAGACAGGGATCTAGACCATCCCCAAGAAAAAGAAATGCAAAAAAGCAAAATGGCTGTCTGAGGAGGCCTTACAAATAGCTGTGAAAAGAGGAGAAGTGAAAAGCAAAGGAGAAAAGGAAAGATGTACCCATTTGAATGCAGAGTTCCAAACAGTAGCAAGGAGAGAAAAGAAAGCCTTCTTCAGCGATCAGCGCAAAGAAATAGAGGAAAACAATTGAATGAGAAAGACTAGTGATCTCTTCGAGAAAATTAGAGATTCAAGGTGACATTTCATACAAAGTGGGGTCAATAAAGGACAGAAAGTGTATGGACCTAACAGGAGCAGAAGATATTAAGAAGAGATGGCAAGAATACACAGAACTGTAGAAAAAAGATCTTCATGACCCAGATAATCACGATGGTGTGATCACTCACACTCACCTAGAGCCAGACATCCTGGAATGTGAAGTCAAGTGGGGCTTAGGAAGCATCACTACAAACAAAGCTAGTGGAGGTGATGGAATTCCAGTTGAGCTATTTCAAGTCCTAAAAGATGATGCTGTGAAAGTGCTGCACTCAATATGCCAGCAAATTTGGAAAACTGTGCAGTGGCCACATGACTGGAAAAGGTAAGTTTCCATTCCAATCCCAAAGAAAGAAAATGCCAAAGAATGCTCAAACTACTGCACAATTGCACTCATCTCACATGCTAGTAAAGTAATGCTCAAAATTCTCCAAGCCAGGCTTCAGCAGTACAGGAACTGTGAACTTCCAGATGTTCAAGCTGGCTTTAGAAAAGGCAGAGGAACCAGAGATCAAATTGTCAACATCCACTGGATCATCGACAAAGCAAGAGAGTTCCAGAAAAACACCTATTTCTGCTTTCTTGACTATGCCAAAGCCTTTGACTGTGTGGATCACAATAAACTGTGGAAAATTCTGAAAGAGATGGGAATACCAGACTACCTGACCTGCCTCTTGAGAAAACCTATATGCAGGTCAGGGTGCAACAGTTGGAACTGGGCATGGAGCAACAGATTGGTTCCAAATAGGAAAAGGAGTATGCGTCAAGGCTGTATATTGTCACCCTGCTTATTTAACTTATATGCAGAGTACATCATGAGAAACGCTGGGCTGGAAGAAGCACAAGCTGGAATCAAGATTGCCGGCAGAAATATCAATAACCTCAGATATGCAGATGACACCACCCTTATGGCAGAAAGTGAAGAGGAACTCAAAAGCCTCTTGATGAAAGGGAAAGAGGAGAGTGAAAAAGTTGGCTTAAAGCTCAACATTCAGAAAACGAAGATCATGGCATCTGGTCCCATCACTTCATGGGAAATAGATGAGGAAACAGTGGAAACAGTGTCAGACTTTATTTTTGGGGGGCTCCAAAATCACTGCAGATGGTGACTGCAGCCATGAAATTAAAAGACGCTTACTCCTTGGAAGGAAAGTTATGACCAACCTAGATAGCATATTGAAAAGCAGAGACATTACTTTGCCAACAAAGGTCCGTCTAGTCGAGGCTATGGTTTTTCCAGTGGTCATGTATGGATGTGAGAGTTGGACTGTGAAGAAAGCTGAGCGCCAAAGAATTGATGCTTTTGAACTTTGGTGTTGGAGAAGACTCTTGAGAGTCCCTTGGACTGCAAGGAGATCAACCAGTCCATTCTAAAGATCGGTCCTGGGTGTTCTTTGGAAGGACTGATGCTAAAGCTGAAACTCCAATACTTTGGCCACCTCATGCGAAGAGTTGATTCTTTGGAAAAGACCCTGATGCTGGGAAAGATTGGGGGCAGGAGGAGAAGGGGATGACAGAGGATGAGATGGCTGGATGGCATCACCGACTCGATGGACGTGAATTTGAGTGAACTCTGGGAGTTGGTGATGCACAGGGAGGCCTGGTGTGCTGTGATTCATGGGGTTGCAAAGAGTCAGATGCGACTGAACTGAACTGAACTGATGTGAAAAAGTAGGAAAATTATAATATTTATTTGTAGAGTTTCATTTCTTAGAAAAGGATTCAGCTACACATACTGTGGCCTACTTTGCAGTTGTTGAAAATGATAATACTTCTGTGTACTGATACAGAAACACATTTTTGTGAAGAAAAATATATACTTTCATATGCATATAACACACATAGTATTTGAAATTACATATACATTTTGTATTCATGTGTGTATGTGTAAATATCTGTATATTTTATTTTAAAATAACATCTGAAACAACAAGGTCCTATTGTATATCACAGGGAACTACATTCAATATCCTGTGATAAACCATAATGGAGAAGAATATGAAAAATTATATCTATGTATAACTGAATTACTTGCTGTACAGCAGAAATTAATATTATAAATGAACTATATTTCAAAGATGTCAAGATAAATTATTTTTATGAGAAGAGAAAAAATCTGTAAGGTTAAACACTAAAATCAAAATGGTGTGCATGCTAATATTAGCCACTGTATGTCTGAAATATATGGCAAAAGAGATTGATCATATTTAATTAAACTTTATATCCTTTTAAATGTTAACCTATTCATGGTTTGCATATTTAAAATATGTTGTAATGATGATAACTGACATATAGGTATCCTTTGATGAGAACTTTACATTTCCCACTTTCCAGTCTTACTCATTAATCTAAATTTATATGAATGCAACTTTGATTCTTCTGATAGCCCAGAAGAATTTTCCTCTTAGATTCTGAGCCTGATTTATCTTCACTGTCCAAACAATAGAGAAGCAAAATATTTTTCAATGAGATGTCATGACCAGGCATTAGGAATTAAAAGATGTTTTTTTTTTGTTTTTTTTTTTTTATTTTTTTTTATTTTTTTTTAAATTTTATTTTATTTTTAAACTTAACATAACTGTATTAGATTTGCCAAATATCAAAATGAATCCGCCACAAAGATGTTTCTTAACTAGTGGGCTTTTAAAATGCAGTCAAGCCCATCAGTTCATAATAGAGTAGAGAGGGATGAAAACAACCCCGTAACAACAATTTCAGGTGGACATAGTATTGTAAAATGTAAATAATGTATTGCTTTTCTTTTTGTTCTAGTTTTCAGAGAACTCCTGCAATCAGTAGTCTAGAAAAAGGGACCAACATTCATTCTGCCTTTTTCTACTGGGAAAATGTTATATATTAAAAGCAAAGTCTCACTTTATCCGGGCTTCCCAGGTGACTCAGTAGTAAAGAATCTGCCGGCCAATGCAGTAGATTCACGAGTTCTATCCCTGGGTCAGGAAGATTCCCTGGAGGAGGAAATGGCAACCCACTCCATTATTCTTTCCTGGAGAATTCCATGGACAGAGAAGTCTGGCAGGCTACAAGTCCATGGAGTCACAAAGAGTCAGTCAACTGAGCAAACACACACACACGCACTTTATCCAGCTTTTCTCACCTGGAAACACGGCTTTGCTAATCAGCAATATAATGTTATACACCTTTTGTAACCTCAGAGGCTTCAGCTGTAAAAATCACAGGAATCTGTGGTATTTTGAGTGGAATGAGCCTTGTAGGGAAGGGAGAGTTTGTTTGGATTATGAACCCACCTTCCAGATCTTCCACTCATGGCCCTCAGGGTCATATTACTGATTTAATTGTGCAGACCTCTCACAAGCAGGCCTGAAGCCTGGGAAAAGAAGAATCCCTCAGTCCACTCCTCCCAGTTCTCTGATCAGGTCCCATTCGGATACGCCTCCTCCCGCCCCAGGGACCCGCTGGACACGCCCCCTACCTCACGTCCCGCCTCGTCTTTGAGAAGTATGCGCTGCGCAGGCGCAGTCCGGCGGTCACTCCCAGAAGCCTCCCGGCCCCACCCAGCGGCTACTTTGCTTTAGGAGTTTTAAGACGTGGAGCCTCTCTTCCCACAGACGACCCGGTGGCTTTGGCCTCTGGTTCTTTTTCCGTATCTCTTGCTGCAAACTGCGCGTGAGTGGCACTGTCTGAGGAGGAATCCAGCGTGGGTCGCCGCGGAGACGACTATGCAGACTTAGCCAGAGCTCGCGAGGGACGGTGAGTGGCGGTGGGAGTGGGGTTGCGAGAGGCGCTGAAAGCGTGGACCGCCCGAACGCCGCCGGGCGAGTCCGCGCGTCCCCTCGGGGCTGTGGACGCTTGAGCAGCGGGGTTGCGGGGCGCTGGTTTTCTCTCTCTTTTAGGGTGAGTGCGATTGTGAGACTGAGAGAGGTGTGCGTTCGTTTTGTGTGACGGAGACACCGAGTGAGTGTCCCTTCTGTGAACGTGGATTACCCAGAGCTCTTTGTCCCCGCCGCTGCTTCCAGGCTTCTCTCAAACATGTATGTCTCCCAAAGAATATGAACGCTGTTGGGAAATCTGTTTTTGAGTCCTGCAAGACACCTTCCAGCAAGAAAGTACCTACCGGCTGCTGAGATCGGAATTTTAAAATCAAGAATTGTCCCTGAGGCCAGGGTTCTGAGAGAGGCCACTTTGTAGCAAGGGGCCTGAGAGTCGGTCCTGGTCGCTGCCCACCCTAAATTATAAATCCCTCCATTTCTCCTCCTGCCGTCCAGAACTTTAAATAGCCTCCAGCACACTATGTGGCTGCCAAAAGTTGTATTAATAATTAAATAATGTCCAGCTGTCAAAAGGATGTTATTGTGGGGGGGGGGGGGGGGGGAGAATTACTCCTGAGACAGGTTCCTACCCCGATCCTTCCTCGGATTACCCTTCCTGGAAGTTCTCTGGGGCTCATTTATACATTTGAGTATGAAAGCATTTCTTGAGCTCCGATGGCAGAAACCTGCTGTGAGCTTTGATACGGATTCCACAGTCCTACTTAATTCTGGTTTTATGTATGAGATCACGGCGAATTTAGTAGCTTTGAAGGATGGAACACAATAAATACTCAACATTGTCTTTATTGTAGTGTCATTCACCCTTCAGATTTCTATAAATCAATGACAAAAATATGAAGTTAATGTGATGAGCGCTTCTATATAAAAGGGCTGCTGCTGCTAAGTCGCTTCAGTTGTGTCCGACTCTGTGCGACCCCATAGACGGCAGCCCACCAGGCTCCCCCGTCCCTGGGATTCTCCAGGCAAGAACACTGGAGTGGGTTGCCATTTCCTTCTCCAATGCATGAAAGTGAAAAGTGAAAGTGAAGTCGCTCAGTCATGTCCGACTCTTCGCGACCCCATGGACTGCAGCCTACCAGGCTCCTCCATCCATGGGATTTTACAGGCAAGAGTACTGGAGTGGGATGCCATTGCCTTCTCCGATCAAAGGGCTAGATGGAGCTAATTTTCCAGAGTGTTCTGATCCAGGGGTCCTTTGTGTTTGGGGGCTTACAAGGGACCACAGAGTCTTTGTAATTGTCTAGAATTACTGCATATATTTGTAAAAATGCATTTTTCAAAGGTGTGCATAACCTTAAAAGATTAGACATGGGTAACTCATCTGCAATGAAAGATTTTTATACTTTTAGATGATTTTTCACAAAATTAATGATTATACAAATGGAATGGTTAAGAAAATCACAGGACATCCATGAGTTAAAATATTATATAGATAATAAAATTCCTGTTCATAAGAATTAGTCATTACAAGAAAAAAAAAGGCTATTATCTAATGTTGAGCAATCTTAAATACTGTAGTTATAAAACAGTAGTCAAGAAAATTTGAAAGCCTCAGCTCATTTTAAAAAGAGAATTTTGTAAAAACTTGCAAGGATTGTAGACAAAATGATAGTTTAATTGGTTTTTCAGAGAAGAATGAAAGTGTTCAGCTATATTTACTGAGCATTTTCTGTGTACCAACTTTTCTATCTACTTGGTATACATGTTCACATTAATTTGTGAAGGCAGTTTCCCTTTCTGTTGATGTTAAAGTGTTTATGGTGAAATGTCTCTAATTATCATCAGTGCAATACAGCTAAAGGATATTCAGGAAGTGAATATACTTAAGTGGTATTTTAATCATGTTGAGGTTTTCATCGTAGGTCTGATATTAACAAATCTTTTTAATAAGGAAAATATAGCCTCTTTCCAAAGTCATGTCTATAAATATTTTAATACTTTGAAATATCTTTATATTTTATTTATGATAATGGAATTAATACAGGTTTACTGCCAAAAAATAAGCCTGTGTTCATTTCCTTAAGGAATTTATTGAGAAGAAAGCAAGGATAACCCATAATCTCCCTAGAGATAATCATTTTAACATTTTGATGTATATATATATATTTTTTTTAATTCCATTTTTGTGTGGCTTTGTTTTGGCAGAATAAAATTGATCAAGTAAAGGAGACAAAAGAGTCCAACTCATAGTTCAAAAAAATCTAATCTAATCCAATAATGAACATTATACCCTGTATATGTAAAGAGAAGAGGGAAGGGCAGAGAATCTTGTGTGAAAAGCATTACAAACAGTTATGCCTTTTATTTATTACAAATGTTATTTGGAACAATTACCAGAGCACTGTATTACTAAGGGAGACATCTTTTCAGAGTTAATAACTTAGAAGTTTGAGCTTACTTTCTGAAAAAATAACACTAATCTCTAATTTCCAAGTGTCTTGCAAGTACAAGCAATTTTTACAAACATGGTTGTTATGCTAGAAAATAAAGATAATATTTATAAATATTTATGTAAATATGTGAAGAATAAAATTGATTCTCCAGTTGTATTCTCAATTTTATCATACTATTCTTTGAACTGGTTTATGATTCTGAAAAGTTTTTCTTACTCTCTATAGCTGCTGGGGACTGAGGAAGGGCATAGTTTCTCTTTTCTTGTCTAATAATCTCTCTTTTTTAAAATAATGATTTTATAAAGCAGAAATCTATTCTCTTGTCTAATAATCTCTCTTTTTTAAAATAATGATTTTATAAAGCAGAAATCTATATTCTCATATGTAACTCCTAAAATTTTATTAAATATTAGAATTATAAGAAAGAGGAAACTCAAGAAGCACAAGTTTTAATAAAACCAGGAAGCATCAGAATTAACTTTTTATAATGAAAGATTAAGGAATATGGAATGATTTTCTTCTTCAGTAATGATAGAAATTTTACATTAGTCATCATGATGTACAGTTTAGTGTGTATATGGATTATTTTGCCTAGTCTTCAAAATAGTTTTATGTGATTTTTTTATCCTTACTTTGCTGATGAGAAAATCGGCATTGAAATGTTTTTCTTAATTTCAGTGGGATGCCACCTCCTAAATTATGCATGCTTTCTTCACTGAGCAATTCTTTTAATATTGTTTTCCATCAGTTATGTGGTTTAATATCATCCTTATTAAGAATAGCATGGCATAAATGTCACAATATAGCAGACTATAATATATTTAACGTATTTGCTTGCAGTGAGATTTTCATGTTTTTAATTCTGGACCATCAAAAATTATTCTCTGATGAACATCCTTGTGTATATACTTTGTAAATTTATATAGTTATTTCCTTTAAAATTTTTTGAAAAGTGGTATTTTGTAGTAAAAAAAAATCATACTTCTTTTAATTGTTTTAAATATGACAGACCTGGAAAGTATAATAATTGAGGTAATGCAGTTACTAAAAAGACATAATTACTTCCTTCAGAGTACTTATAATTTGTGAAGGAATTTAAAATCTGTATAGGAATACGGCTTCCCTGGTGATTCAGTGGTTAAGAATCCACCTGGCAGTGCAGGAGACATGGGTTCAATCCCTGGTGCAGGAAGATTCCCACATGCCTCGGAGCAACTAAGCCCGTGTGCCACAGCTGCTGAGCCTGTGCTCTAGGGCTTCACAAGCCACAGCTACTGAAGTCCATGCACCCTAGAGCCCATGCTCCACAACAGGAGAAGCCATTGCAATGGAAGCCCACACACCGCAACTAGAGAGTAGCCCCTGCTTGCTGCAACTAGAGAAAAGCCAGTGCCACAGCGAAGACTCAGCACCGCCAAAAACAAATAAATAAATTAATTTTAAAAAATTAGAAAACAATCTGAATAAATCTGAATAGGGATAATTATAAGGTGGTATGTGATGAAGGCCACTGGTGAGAGTTAAGTGAGCTGCCTAAAGGAGACATCTGGGTGGCTGTAGTGGCAGTAAGAATATAAACAAGTGATACCGAGCGCATGGGATCTGTACGGCAATACAAGTGCATATTTGTACTATGACCTTTATATCTTGTAGACTTCATTCTAGTATGAGACGTATAGCAAAATTATAGGTAAAATAATTCAGCAGCTTCCTGGAGGGTATCATGACAAAACTGACTAGTTCAGAAACAAAAATTCTTCTGTCAAAAAGATCTGAAATAAAGATGCATTGAGACTGTCATCAGTTTACAAAAGAGATCACTCAGGCACTGTTCCCAAGTTTTTTGTAGCCAAAATTCCAACATAACTGAGAAAAAAGTATGAAATGAGATACTAGGATCCAAAGGAAACAAAAGCCATTTAGTAAAATAATGTGAATTTAAAGAACAAAGAACTTTTGGGAAGTCTTCACCTTAAGTTAAAAAAATCTTTCAAATTCCTATGTCAGTTATTACAATGATTATGAAGTAACCTTTTAAAAAAAACAAGGTCTAAGCAAAAAGATAGGGATTGCTCATGTCAAATTCTGATCATGGCAAAGGTATATTTTATGTCTTCAGTAGTCTTATTTGATTGTTTCATGTATGGACTAAAAACAATTGAATACACAGTGATTCATTTCTAAAGACATCCCCACAAAAACAAACAATGCAAAACAACCAAAAATACAAGAGCTCTTAGTATGTAGACATACAAATTTCTAGACATTTCTATCTTCTGTTTTATGATTATCTGTCATTCTTTTCTCTGTATTGATTAATATGCTGCTATATTTTATAAATAGAAATATATTAGTTAACTTGACTTTTCTATTGATGTAAATGAAACACTTTCCACTTCATTAAATATTCTTCCCAATTTAACATTTAATGACTACTTTGTATTCTAATATATTGTTGGTCTGTCATATATTTAACTAATAAGCTTTGCTGGACTTAGAATGCTGAACATTTCTTGTCCATCTCTAATATTTTGATCAACTGCAACCACTTTCAAGGCCACAAAAAGAGGTTTTAATTTGGATTACATAGCCTCTTTTCTGTCTTGAAGTTCGCAATGGAAAGAGGAAGATCTGTTTAGAGCAGGACACAGCTGCCCAATCTCAGGTTCATATCAATCTGATCACAATGGTACATTGGTCAGAAAATTTTCTACTGAAGTATCTGGGTCTGCATTTCAATGCAGAAATGACTCTGCAGCTGAGGGCTCTGGGAAATGAGTGAGGAGTGCATTTGTCCAGAATCCTAACTTACCCAAGTTGTGTGTAATGGGAAGTGATTAGGAATCTGGAATAGAAGAGCATAAATGGTGATATTAACTGATGCCCAGTGTGGAAACTCTAAAGCACATCTGAAAGTCTTTCTCTTCTCCCAGGTCTGGGTTTTCTGGACTCGGCTTTTCTGATAGAGAAGCCCAGAGGACTGATCAGCTCTTACAGGTCTAAAACCATGGCCCATGTAAGTTAATATGTCTCTTCTGTTGAAATATGTGCGTTTTTTAGGTCATGTAAGCATTTTAATTAATTTTCCTGAAGTTTCCTAAGAGAAAGTTTGCTCAAATAACCTGTTTCCTAATAAATAAATAAATAACCTGTTTCCTAACTATTGTTCCAGAGAAATATGAGGTCAGATTATTTAGCACTGTCTCTGTTTGGCCCATTTGAAACTAGCATTCATATAATTATTTCCCAGATTATTCAGTATATTTTAATTTTTCATTTTTCAATTAAGGGCAGTGATGGAATAATGGGGCTTAAAGTTCTTTGAAGTAAAGATTTATGCTGTGCAGGTCAGATTTGTAGTTTGAAGATAGAGACAGTTCAGTTCAGTCACTCACTCGTGTCCGACTCTTTGCGACTCCATGGACTGCAGCACACCAGGCCTCCCTGTCCATCATCATCACCAACTCCTGGATCCTGCTCAAACTCATGTCCATCGAGTCAGTGATGCCATCCAACCATCTCATCCTCTGTTGCCCCTTCTCCTCCTACCTTCAATCTTTCCCAGCTTCAGGGTCTTTTCAAATGAGTCAGTTCTTCACATCAGGTGGCCAAAGTATTGGACTTTCAGCTTCAGCATCACTCCTTCCAATGAATATTCAGGACTGATTTCCTTTAGGAGATAGAGATAGTGGTTCTATTTAACTATCCATGGTAAGACTTTGATGTTTTCCACAGATGTGAGATTTCCAGGTAGATGCAGTGGAATTTATCATTGAATGACCTGAATCTTAATGTGGTATGAAATTCTTGCTTTCTGTGGATTAGGTTATGATTGGGGCTTTTAAGATGGCAGTCATGGATTTGCTAGGAAAGCCATGAGACGTAAATACTAAGGCTATTTTGTTGTTGAATGAGACATGCTATGTTTGTGTCATATCTGTATAATTGACCAGCCTTCTTCAGTATCATTTAAGTCAAATGAGTTATCTTTTACTGCATAATTAATTACTCTGAAATTAATTAATTTAATTAATTACTCTGTATCTTAAAGCAGCAAACATTTATCTCTCAGTTTCAGTCAGTCAAATATTTGGATGTGGCTTAGCTTGACTCTTCTGCTCTGGGTCTCTTATAGGGTTATCAATGTGTTGGTCAGGTTTGCAGTCATTTTAAAGCCCAACTTTTGAGTGGATCTGCATCCAGGCTCACTGATGTGGTTGTTGACTTGATGCAGTTCTCATGGCTGTTGGATTGAGGGCCTCACTTCCACAGTAGCTGTTGACTGGCAGCTGTTCTTGGTTTATTGTTATGTGGGCCTCTCCTTAGAGTAGCTCACAACCAGCTAAGCCAGCTTAGCTGGCTTCCACAGAGTGAGCAAGTGAGACTGCAAGAGAGAATAAGCAGTGTGGAAATCATGGTTTTTTATAAGCTAACATTGAACATGACATTCCATCACTTTTCTCTATTCTATTCTATCAGAAATAATTCTCTCACTGGGTTCAGCCCACAATTCAAAGGGAGAGGATTACATGAGGACATAAATTCCAGGAAATGGATATTATTGGTAATCAATAAAGTTACCTGCTACACTCAGAATAAGGAAAACATTTAGTGAGAAATGGTAGATAACAGCAACAATGCATATCATTATATGTAGTTGGTGAAAACAGGACCTTAGAATTGTGGAAAACTTTCCAAATTTGTGTATCTAATTGTGTAAATGATTAAATATGATTTACTTATAAAATACAATGTCGTATACCAAAATAATACATGGATTTATTGAACAAAGCAAAAATGCTTATGGCAATATCTGACATAATGAAGTATTTAATGCTATTTCAACTGAAAGATGATGCTGTTAAAAAGCTGCAGTCCATATGCCAGCAAATCTGGAAAACTCAGCAGTGGCCATAGGACTGGAAAAGGTCAGTTTTCATTCCAATCCCAAAGAAGGGCAATGCCAAAGAATGTTCAAAATACCACAAAATTGCACTCGTTTCACATGCTAGCAAAGTAATGCTCAAAATCCTCCAAGCTAGGCATCAATGATAAGTGAACTGAGAACTTCCAGATATACAGGCTGGATTTAGAAAATGCAGAGGAACCAAAGATCAAATTGCCATCCATTGGATCATAGCAAAAGCTAGAGAATCTAGAAAAACATCTACGTCTTCTTCATTGACTACACTAAAGGTTTTGTATAAATCACAATAAACTGCAAAATTCTTAAAGAGATGGAAATACCAGACCACCTTACCTGCCTCCTGCAAAACCTGTTTGCAGGTCAAGAAGCAACAACAGTTAGAACCAGACATGGAACAATGGACTGCTTCAAAATTGGGAAACGAGTATGACAAGACTGTATATTGTCACCCTGCTTACTTAACTTATATGCAGAGTACATCATGCGAAATGCCAGGCTAGGTGAAGCACAAGAGGGAATCAAGATTGCCAGGAGAAATACCAGTAACTTCAGATATGCAGATGACACCACCCTTATGCCAGAAAGTGAAGAAGAAATAAAGAGCCTCTTGATGAAGGGGAAAGAGGAGAGTGAAAAAGCTGGCTTAAAACTCAGCATTAAAAAAAAAAAGATTTTGGCATCCAGTGCCATCACTTCATGGCAAATAGATGGAGGAACAATGGAAGCAGTGACAGAGTTTATTTTCGTGGGCTGCAAAATCACTGTAGACGGTGACAACAGTCATGAAATTAAAAGATACTTGCTCTTTGGAAGAAAAGCAATGACAAACCTACACAGCATATTAAAAAGCAGGGACATTACTTTGCTGACAAATATCCATCTAATCAAAGCTATGGTTTTTCCGGTAGTCATGTGTGGATGTGAGAGCTGGACAATAAAAAAGGCTGAGTGACAAAGAATTGATAGCCTTCAAACTGTGGTGCTGGTGAAGACTCTTGAGAGTCCCTTGGACTGCAAGGAGATCAAACCAGTCAATCCTAAAGGAAATCAACCCTGAATATTCATTGAAAGGACTGATGCTGAAGCTGAAGCTCCAATCCTTTGGCCACCTGATGCGAAGAGCTGACTCATTGGAAAAGACCCTGATGCTGGGAAAGACTGAAGGCAGAAGGAGAAGGGGGTGACAGAGGATGAGATGGTTGGATGGCATCACTGACTCAATGGACAGGAGTTTGAGCAAACTCTGGGAGATGGTGAAGGACAGAGAAGCCTGGCATGCTGCAGTCCCTGGGATCACAAAGAGTTGGACATGACTGGGTGACTGAACAACAATGCTTGAAAGAAATCTTTAATTTTACCCAGTTTTCAAAAAATTTGAAATATTTATTGAGAATTTTTGAGGCAGATACTATTTGAACATTATTCTTGTGTAGGTTTTTTAATTTAGGAGGGAAACATTTTTATTTTGTCCATTTCCAAATGGTTCAGATATTTAGAAGTATCCAGAGAATGGAAGACATTCAACCTGTGTCAGCAGGCTTCTTAAAAAATACATATACATTGTGCTTCAGTCTCCTTCCACATTCTAGATTGCCAGTCTATGTGCTTTCATTTTCTCTTTTCTTGCAGAGAAGTCCATCAATTCCTCTGCTTCTACTTTCAATGTATTTTCTTTAATTTCTTCAGTGACACATGTATTTATGGTTTCAGGGATCATTGACATTCAGTGATGTGGCCATAGGATTCTCTCAGCAGGAGTGGGAATGCCTGGACCCTGTTCAGAAGACTTTGTACCGGGATGTGATGATGGAGAACTATGGTAACTTGGTCTCATTGGGTACGTTCATCAGCCTCAAATAATTTAGGTTAATTTAGAATCTGCTGTATAGGCTATGTATTTTTTCCACCGTGATTTGCAGGGCTGCCATTCAAGAAACTAACTAAATTTGTTTTTCCTCTTCCCCAAAAAGTGGCTGAGCTTTGTCAGGTTAGAAATGGCAGCACCATTAAATACCTTAATCTTCTCTATCCTTCAGTCATACTTATATCTCCATGTGTTCTGTTTTTGTATTTGCATCTCTTCCATAATGACCAAGCAGCTAAATTAGAAATTTGTGGCATATATTGTACAATATGGTCAAAGGATTGAAGTTTTTTTGTTTATTTGTGTTCCAAATTGCTCTAATACTTCATTTTATGATTTGAAACAGTTTTAGGGATATTAGCTTATCACAGGGCCCTGAATTGCTCTCAGAGCCTCCACAGTTTGTATGATAATGGGTTGGATAATTGGAATTTATTTAAAATTGTACCAAATGCAGTTCATTTCCTAAAACAAAAGTCTTCATCTGATTTGTTGTTGAAAGTTGTGATTGGTGAAAACTACATTCAGAATGGAATGAATATCTTATAGCTGTCTTTTCTTGTGTCCTCTAGTGATACTAGAGCATAAGAATAAAGTTAATAGTTAACATTTTGATTACTGTGCAGTAATCATTATTCTAGGTACCTTATGTGATTTAACTTATTAAAATAACTTGAGTATTAACTGATTTAATTCCCCCAACAGTACTATTATCCCCATTTTATAAAGGAAAATACTGAGGTGCAGTGGGTTTAAATGATTTGTTCAAGGTTATACCAAAGGCAGGAATTGATTCCAGGCTTCAGAGTATCTTTTTAACCACATTATGCTTGATCTCTAGAGTTAGAAGACATATGAGTTTGAATTTTAAACACAGCAAAACAAAAACTTTACCTTACCAACTGATCTCTTGTTCTTTAATTCTCTCATTCTTCTCTAAAATAGTCAATATCATTATGATCTTTTATAATCGTAATTATAATTTTAATCTTGACTAGTCGCAATTTATTTCTCCATCCTGTGGCATTCTTTTTTCTTTAAAACAGGCCATTCCATTTCTAAGCCAAATGTAATTACCTTACTGGAACAAGGAAAAGAGCCCTGGCTAGTTGTGAGAGAAGAAACAAGAAGTTGGTGTACAGGTAAGAGCCAGTCGGGCAGAAGTCATTTGTGTAAGTGGTAGCCCAGGCGGTATGTACTTGGTAAACATATCCCTGAAACATTAGTTGAAAGCTCCCTTCTCAGTGATGTGTGCTAAGTTGCTTCAGTCATGTCCAACTCTTAGCGACCCTGTGAACTGTAGCTCACCAGAATCCTCTGTCCATGGCATTTCCGAGCCAAGATTACTGGAGTGGGTTACCATATCCTTCTCCAGGGGATCTTCCTGACCCAGGAATCAAACCTGAGTCTCCTGCATTGCAGGTGGATTCTTTACCAACTGAGCCACCAGGGAAGCCCAGTAACTACATGTTTAACAATCTTAGAAAGTTTACATTGCTCCATTCCACTTACTCCATATCCTTTTCAACACTTGATCTTGTCAGTCCCTTAAATTCTAGATACTATAGTTGGTATGTAGTAGTATCTTAGTGGTTTTAATTTACATTTCCATAATGACTAATCATCTTGAGTTTCTTTCATTTACTGATCATTCATATTTTTAGGAATATTTGTTCAAATCTTTACCCATTTGAAATCATTATTTTCTTACACTTGAGGGGTAACTGTTCTTTATTTTGCAACAGAAGGAAGTTGTTTTGGAACATTAAAAACATTTTCCCCACAATTTGTCTTACCTATTTTATTAATATCTTAGAAGGAGTTTTAAAATTTTTATATATTCCTATTTATCAAATTCCTCCTTTATAATTTTTTTTTGGGTATACTATAAAAGAAATCTTTGTCTGCCCAAAGGTGGCAAAGTTTTGTCCCTATTTTTTCTTGACCTTTTTTAAGTTTTGCTTTTACATTTAGTTCTGTATTCATTTTGAGTTAATTTTGTATTACAGTGTGAGTAGGGTTCAGGACTAATGGTTTTCCTATGGATAGTTATTCTAGCACCATTTTTTAAAAAAGGAATTTCCTTTACCCTTTGGATTGCTTTGGCACCCCATTGGGTTATATGTATGTGTGTCTATTTCTGGTCTCTATTGTGTTCTTCATGTTGGCATAGAAAGTGAGAATCTTGAGGTAGATTTGTTCATTTGTGACCTTTGTTGAATTGAGGTAGTTTTCTTTTGTTCCTAGTTTGCTGCTTTCTTTTTTGTTGTTGTTTGTTTTTGCTATGAATGGGTGTTCAATTTTGTCAAATGCTTTATCTATTAAAATTTTTTTTCAAAACTTGACATTTCTTGTGTCCCCTCGTAATCCTTCCTCCTCTGTCTCCTTCCAACTTCCCTAGGTAAGCACTGATCTACTTTCTACTTTCGATCACAATTGAGTTGATTCCGTTTTCTGTAGTTTTATATAAACATGATAGTGTGAAGTTTTTCATCTTCCTTTAGTTAGCGTAATTACGTTGAAGTTCATCATGTTGTTATTTGTATTTTACTGTTTATTGCTCAGTACTATACCAGTATTTGATTATACCACAGTTTGTTTCTTCATTATTTGTTGATGGACATTTTTGGGTTTTAGCAATGACAAATTAAGATGCTGTAGATATTTGTTTACAAGTTTTTGAATGGACATATGCTTTCATTTCTTTAGGCTAAATACTGATCAGTTGAATGCCTAGATTATATGGGACATGTATGATTAAATGTGTAAGACTTAAAATTCATTTATTTTTGGCCATGCTGGTTCCTCGTTGAGGCTCAAGGGCTTTCTCTAGTTGCAGCAAGTGGGGGCTACTCTCTGGTTGCAGTGCGTGGCTTCTCATTGTAGCGGCTTCTCTTGTCGCAGAGCATGGGCTCTAGGGTGTGGGTTTCAGTAGCTGTGGCTCACAGGCTTAGTTGCCTGGTGGCATGTGGAATCTTCCTGGATCAGGGATCGTACCTGCGTCCCCTGCATTGGCAGGTGGATTCTTAACCACTGGATCACCAAGGAAGTCCAAGATTTTAAATTTAGATAAATAAGATTATAAATTTAAATTTGTAAGAAACTTTTATAGAGTTTTTATACCATTTCACATCTCCACCAGCTCTAAGAGAAGGGTGGATCCTCCATATCTTATGAACAATTGGTATGATCAGTCTTTTTAATTTTGGCCTTTCAAATAAGTATATAGTGGCATTTTGTTGTGGCTTAAATCTGATTCTCTGTAATGGCTAATGATATTGATTATCTTCTTTACTGTTTCTTTGGTGCAGTATCTTTTAAAATCTTTTCTCTGTTTTCTTGTTGAATTTGTAAGTTACTTTTCATATTCTACATTAAAATATAGTCTTTTTTAGTATTCTCTTTTTTATTGTGGTTTTTCCTTTCATTCTTGTAGCAGTATGTTTTAGAGAACAGAAGTTTTTAACTTTCACAAAATTGAGTTTACCTGTTTATTCTTTATGAATCATGACTTTTGGTGTATCTAAGAATTCTCTTTGCTGTCCAAGGGACTCTTGAGAGTCTTCATCAACACCACAGTTCAAAAGTATCAATTCTTCGGCACTCAAGCTTTCTTTATAGTCCAGCTCTCACATCCATACATGACTAGTGGAAAAACCATAGCTTTGACTAGACTGACCTTTGTTGGCAAAGTAATGTCTCTTTAATATACTGTCTAGGTTGGCCATAACTTTTCTTCCAAGGAGCAAGCGTCTTTTAATTTCATGGCTGCAGTCACTATCTGCAGTGATTTTGGAGCCCAGGAAAAGAAAGTCTCTCAGTGTTTGCACTGTTTCCGCATCTATTTGCCATGAAGTGATGGGACCAGATGCCATGATCTTAGTTTTGTGAATGTTGAGTTTTAAGCCAACTTTTTCACTCTCCTCTTTCACTTTCATCAAGAGGTTCTTTAGTTCTTCTTCACTTTCTGCCATAAGGGTGGTGTCATCTGCATATCTGAGGTTATTGTTATTTCTCCCGGCAGTCTTGATTCCAGCTTGTGCTTCATCCAGTCCAGCATTTCTCATGATGTACTCTACATATAAGTTAAATAAGCAGGGTGACAATATACAGCCTTGATGTACTCCTTTCCTGATTTGGAACCAGTCTGTTGTTTCATGTCCAGTTCTAACTGTTGCTTCTAGACCTGCATACAGATCTCTCAGGAGGCAGGTCAGGTGGTCTGGTATTCCAACCAGTCCATCCTAAAGGAAATCGGTCCTGAATATTCATTGGAAGGACTGATGCTGAAGCTAAAACTCCAATACTTTGGCCACCTGATGCAAAGAACTGACTCATTTGAAAAGACCCTGAAGCTGGGAAAGATTGAAGGCGGGAGGAGAAGGGGACGACAGGATGAGATGGTTGGATGGCATTGCTGACATGATGGACATGAGTTTGAGTAAACTCCGGGAGTTGGTGATGGACGGGGAGGCTTGGCATGCTGCAGTCCATGGGATCACAAAGAGTCAGATATGACTGAGCGACTGAACTTAACTGAAGAATTCTTTGCTTAGCCCAAGATCACACATTTTTTCCCTGTTTTCTTCTAGAAGTTGCACAGTTTTATGTTTAACATTCAGGTCTGTGATCCGTTTTTTATTTCATTTTTATTTATAAAAGTCTGGATTCTTTTTTTCTTTTTTGGCATATGGCTATCCCAATTGTTCCTGCATTATTTCTTTCTTCACTATTGTCTTTGAAATGATGAAAGTAAAATTTTCACATATGTTTGGATCTATTTCTGATAATCTGTTCCATTGGTTATATGTCAATTTGATGTGTCTTGCTGATTACTGTATCTTCATAAGTCTTATAATTAAGTAGTGTTATTTAGTCCTTGTATTACAGTCTTTTCAAAGTTTAACTATTCTAGATCCTTTGAATTTCCTTATAAATTTTAGGATCAGCTTGCCAGTTTCATCATAGACAACAAAAATGTCTGCTAGGACTTTTTAATGAAATTACATTAAATCTATAAATCAATTCAGCAATAATTATTGACATCTTAATAATACCAAGTTTTACATCCCATGAACATGATATATCTCTCCATTTATTTATTTATTTATTTATATTTCTCAGCTGTGTTTTGTAGTTTATAGTGTACAGGTCTCTAGTTCAGTTCAGTCACTCAGTTGTGTCCGAGTCTTTGCAACCCCATGAATTGCAGCACACCGGGCCTCCCTGTCCATCACCAACTCCCGGAGTTCACTCAGATTCACATCCATCGAGTCGGTGATGCCATCCAGCCATCTCATCCTCTGTCGTCCCCTTCACCTCCTGCCCTCAATCCCTCCCAGCATCAGAGTCTTTTCCAATGAGTCAACTCTTTGCATGAGGTGGCCAAAGTACTGGAGTTTCAGCTTTAGCATCAGTCCTTCCA
This sequence comes from Bubalus bubalis, assembly GCF_019923935.1. NCBI lineage: Eukaryota > Metazoa > Chordata > Mammalia > Artiodactyla > Bovidae > Bubalus > Bubalus bubalis. The sequence continues at coordinate 47,331,728 of NC_059174.1, forward strand.
AAGAACACCCAGGACCGATCTCCTTTAGAATGGACTGGTTGATCTCCTTGCAGTCCAAGGGACTCTCAAGAGCCTTCTCCAACACCACAGTTCAAAAGCATCAATTCTTTGGCGCTCAGCTTTCTTCACAGTCCAACTCTCACATCCATACATGACCACTGGAAAAACCATAGCCTTGACTAGACGAACCTTTGTTGGCAAAGTAATGTCTCTGCTTTTTAATATGCTATCTAGGTTGGTCATAACTTTCCTTCCAAGGAGTAAGCGTCTTACACATCTTTTTGGAGATATATCCCTCATGATATCCTATTTTTGATACTACTTTAAAGTTTTTAAAATTTGAATTCCTGAGTGTTCTCTCATATTTATTGTATATATTGGTTGTATATGCTTCAGGCTTGCTAAACTCAGTTATTATCTTCTAGTAGCTGTTTTGTAGATTACATTTGACTTTCTACATGTATGATTAAGTAATCTTGATTAATGACATGTTTGTTTCTTAGCTTTTCTCCTGCATGCCTTTATTTATTTTCTTGACTTATTGCACTGCCTGGAACTTCTAGTCCAGTGTTGAATAGAAGTGCTGAGGGCATAACTTTTTATTGTTCCTGATCATATGTGGTAGGCATAATTCTCTCACCATTGGATATGATGTTAGCTGTGGGTTTTTTGGCAGGTGATCTTTATTAGGATAAGTTCTTTTTTTCTAGTTTGCTGTAATTTTTTTTTTTAGATTTCCTTTAATATGAACTATTTTTTAAAGTCTTTATTGAGTTTGTTACAATATTGTTTCTGTTATTTATGTTACGGTTTTTTGGCTGCAAAACATGCGGGATCTTAGCTTCTCGACCAGGAGTTGAACCCACACCCCCTGCACTGGAAGGCAAATTCTTAACCATTGGATCACCAAGAAAGTCCCTGTTGTGAGTTTTTATGAGGGACAGATATGACTTTTATTAAATGCTTAAAAAAAATTTTTTTTAAGACATGATCCATATGGGTTTTATAGTTAATTATATTGATGGAATTTTCAAATATTAAACCAGTCTTGTATTCCTGAGATTGATCATTGATACGGTCTGAATGTTTCTATACCCCAGTATGCACATATTGAAATCCTAACTCCCAAAGATAATGGCCTTTGGAGGAAAAGCCCTTGGGATTTGATTAGGGCATGAAGGTAGAGCTCTTATAAGTAGAATTAGTGTTCTTATTAAGAGTTCCCACAAAGATTCCTTATCCCTTACACTGTATGAGAATGCATTGAGAGGGTACTGGATATGAACTAGGAAGAAGGCTTTTCCCAGAATATGATCATACTGGTCCCTTGATCTTGGACTTCTCAGCCTTTGGAACTGAGAGAAATAAATTTCTGTATTTATGAGCTATCCAGGGTATTTTTTGTTACAGTAGCCCAAATGGACTAAGACAGGCATAATGTATTATCCTTTTTATATGTTGATCAGTTCTGTTAAGATAGTGTTTAGTATTTTGCATATATGTTTACAAAGACTTCCCAGATGGCTCAGTGATAATCCACCTGCCAAGCAGGACCTGCCAAGCAGGTTCTATCCCTTAGTCAAGAAGATTCCCTGGGGAAGGAAATGGCAACCCACTCCTTTATTCTTGCTGGGTAATTCCATGGACAGAGGAGCCTGGCAGGCTACAGTCCATAGGGTCACAGAGCTGGACATGACTGATCGACTAAGCATGTACACAAATATGTTTACAAGATTTTATACTGTGTAATTTTCACTTCTTACAATGTTTTTCTCCTGTTTAGTATCACAGTAACTAGCTACATAGAGTGATTCACTCCTCAATTTTCTGAAAGAGTTTGTTTAGAATCGGTAGTACCTCTTCACTAAGTATTTGAAACAGTTCACCAGTGAAATCACTTGTGCTTGTAATTTTCTTCGGGGAGAGGTTTTCAAATTGTTTGTAGGTATAGTGTTGCCACACTGATTTATATCCTCATGCACATGTCATTGTTGGTAAAGGTGAATGTTGTACTGATCCATACCCAGATGGGCTTCCCTGATAGCTCAATTGGTAAAGAATCTGCTTGCAATGTAGGAGATCCGGGTTTGATCCCTGGGTTGGAAAGATCTCCTGGAGAAGGGAAAGGCTGCCCACTCCAGTATTCAGGCCTGGAGAATTCCATGGACTGTATATAGTCCATGGGGTTGCAATGAGTCAGACACAACTGAGTGCCTTTCACTTTCACATACCCAAATACCAAATTAAGAAATCTTTTCTGGCTATTTTTGTCCCAGCATTCCCCCCTTGCTTTCTAGTTAGGCAGTGCTCCCTCTTTGGCAGTGCTCCCTCTTATTGTTCTTATAGCCAGAAATATTGTGGAGTTTCTTTTGGAAGTTTTGTAGCCCATGCTTACCCCACAATAACTGGGACCTGCCCTTGAAACACGGACATGAGAGTGAGTTAAGCAAGAAACTCAGCTCAGTCTCGGCTGCTTTGTAAAGTCTGACTCCGTTCCAAAGCCCTCCTGATTTATTTACACCCTTAATGTAGTTAGTTTTTGTGTTTTGTCAAGTGTTAATTGTTGAAATCAGTCAGAAAGGGGGCAGGCCATAGGAACTTCATGCTGCCATACTGGTACTAGAACTTCTTCAATTAGAGTTATTTAATGATGAGAAACAATTTTTTTCTCTTGTATCACTGCTGATTCATTGCTTTTTATTGCATGGTTTTTACCTGTCACAATCATTTTTATGCCACTATTTTTTAAATTTTTTGGCCAGGTTAAACTTTCTAAGCCTTTGAATTCTTCCTCTCTTTTTGGCATAAGAGCCTAAATTTTCCCTTTGTCCAGCTATGCTGTATCCATTTTTTTAGATCTAGATATTGAGAAATTACAATACAGGTGTTAAAATATGTTTATTACTTTTTTTTTCCTGGCAGCTTTTTTCTGTTTCTTCTGTAGCATCTGATTGGTTTAGGCTTTCTCTTCTGTGGTCAGTTTTGATAAATTTTCCTAGAAAGTAATCCATACTTTCAAAAGTAGTCATGTAGTATAATTCATACAAATTATACCTTACAGTTTAAATAAATTCCTGTTTCTTTTAATTCCTCTGATGATTCTTGTTTTCCTCATATTATCATTTGTTTTTAATTGTCTTTTTTAATTGATTTATGTAACACTTCATATAATGATTTTTTTTTAAGCACCAGCTCTTTATTTGTTAATGCTATTGTTTTCTAACTCATTATGTTCTACTTTTATCTTTATTTTACTTCCTCCCTCTACTTTGTTGTTTGTTGTTTATTTTTCACATATTAGGCTTTGAGTTTCAAATCACTTTTTTGTAGAAATAATTATTTTAGGTTTTCATTTCTCTGCCTGGTGAAACAATGCCCAAGATTCAGATATGGGTTTGTTTTCTGTGTGGTCCACTTATTAGAATTCTTTTATTTTAGTTTTTTCTTCCCATAGTGATCTAGCATTTTTCAAGAAGGCATTTTCATTTCCACATGAAAGTGCTTTTGGTTGCTAGTATTTATTAATTTCCATTGTTATCAATTTTTAAGCATGTTGTTAATATTCTTTCAATTTTTTATACACATACCACACTATACGCTAGTTAAAAGAAAATATTTTTTGCCCTCAACTCATAGCCTCCTCATTAAACACTTTGTATTTTGATCAGGATACTTCACAGAGACTTTTATCATTGAGCCCCCAACTGCTAATTATTTTTCATATAATTCTTGGTGCTCTTCTAGACTCTTTTGTATAATTCAAGTTCCCTCTTTTGCCCAAAGTCCCTAAATGTTCAAATACTACATGACTTGTACGTATACCTGGTATATATCAGAGAACTGATTGACAAACTTTTCTTGGGATGACCAGAATGGTTGATGATGATGATGTGATGTTTAGTCACTAAGTTGTATCCAACTCTTGTTACCCCCATGGACAGTAGACTGCCAGGCTCTTCTGTCCCTGGGATTTCCCAGGCAATAATACTGGAATGGTTAGCTATTTCCATCTTCAGAAGATCTTCCTAAATGAGGGATCGAATCCATGTCTCCTGCATTGGTAGGCAGATACTTTACCATCAGGGTAAAGCCTTGACCAGAATGGTTGGCCTTGGTTAAAAAGGAAAGCTAGAGAGGACCTGAGAAAAGCTATGAAGGAATGAATGAGATTGAACATCTATAAGGATGATAAATAATAAAGTGTCAGGGGAGGAGTAACTAAGCAAAGACCCTCAGTATCTTAATTTATTATGAAGAATAAATAAAAGCACATGTGGCTCTGCACAGAGGGAAAGTGTCACAGTGGTGGAAATGCATATTTTTAGGGGAATTGTAATTGAAGACTGATCAGGTATAAATAATTTGCTTTTTGAAGTTTTATATATGTACATGTTTATATTTTAGATAGAAATAGTATTTAGAGATGGCTGATACTGGCTGTCTAGGGACAAGATTTTGCATATCATCATAAGTCTAGTTTCAGTTACATTACACTGATAGCTTGAAATTGCCTGTGGTGGGACTGTTTACACCATAGACATTGGCAAATACTGTAAATCAGGGCTGGATGTGTTAGGTGTGTGTCTTTGTAGAGCTGGCTGTTAAACATTTACCAGCACTGGACTGCATAAACTTACTTTTTCTGAGCCCTCCTTTTAAATTTTCAAGTTTTAAAACTGTATTTTAGAGTTCCTAAACCATCTTTACTGGGTGAAATATTCCGTTTTTCTCTTAATTCTATAAAATGTTTTGTTTTGTGGTCAAAGGAACTTTTTTCTTATTTGTTTTAGATTTGGACTCAAGATATGAAATAACCAGCAATGGAAAAGCATACATTTATAAAAAACGTTCATCTCTTACTCTACCTCACAGAATTGATAATGGAGAGAAACCATATGAATGTAAGGAATGTGGGAAGGCCTTTAGTCGTCATACAGACCTAAAAGTACATCAAGTAATTCATACTGGTGAGAAACCGTATGAATGTAAGGAATGCGGGAAGGCCTTTAGTCGTCCTACAGACTTAAAAGTACATCAAGTAATTCATACTGGTGAGAAACCCTATGAATGTGAGGAATGTGGGAAGGCTTTTAGTCGTCTTACAGACTTTAAAGTACATAAGAGAATTCATACTGGTGAGAAACCCTATGAATGTGAACAGTGTGGGAAGGCTTTTAGTCGTGCCTCCAACCTTGCTCAACATGCCAGAGTTCACACTGGTGAGAAATCCTATGAATGTAAGGAATGTGGGAAGGCCTTTAGTGATGTTGGAACACTTAAAATACATCAGAGAATTCATACTGGTGAGAAACCGTATGAATGTAAGGAATGTGGGAAGGCCTTTAGTCAAGCCTCAAACCTCATACAACATGACAGGATTCATACTGGTGAAAAACCCTATGAATGTAAAGACTGCGGGAAGGCCTTTAGTCATGCTTCACATCTTGTTAGACATGAGAGAATTCATACTGGTAAGAAACCCTATGAATGTAAGGAGTGTGGGAAGGCTTTTAGGAGTAGCCATCAACTTACTATACACCATAGATTTCATACTGGTGAGAAACCGTATGAATGTGAGGCATGTGGGAAGGCCTTTAGTGTGTATGGACGACTTACTCGACATCAGAGTATTCACAGTGGTGAGAGACCTTTTGAATGTAAGAAATGTGGGAAGTGCTTTAGGCTCAGTTCAAGCCTTAAAGTACACCAGAGTATTCATACTGGTGAGAAACCCTTTGAATGCCACAGATGTGGGAAGTCCTTTAGGCTTAGTTCAATGCTTAAGGTACATCACAGAATTCACACTGGAGAGAGACTTTGTGGGATATATGTATAGTAGACAGTGGAATTATACAACTTGTAATGAAGAGAATGTGAGAAGGATTTTATATGGTTCAGTTCTTATAAGACATCAAATAATTTAGGAACTCCTTGGAATTCAAGCAATGTTTGAAGTTTTTCAGTTATGACCCAAATACTGTTCACCTCCAGAGAATTTATATTGTACTTTATGTTAACAAATCTTTTATGGCATTCCCCTTTTGTTACTATTCACTGAGTGACCAAGCTCTTTGGCCAAGGTTGCAAAGCAGATCAGATCAGTCGCTCAGTCGTGTCCGACTCTTTGTGACCCCATGAATCGCAGCACGCCAGGTCTCCCTGTCCATCACCAACTCCCGGAGTTCACTGAGACTCACGTCCATCGAGTCAGTGATGCCATCCATAAGTGCCTCCAGTTCCCTGGTTGGGGAATTAAGATCCAGCAAGCCATACAGCATAGCCAAAAAAGGAAAAAAGAAAAATGAAAACCTCCCAACAAAGAAAAGTCCTGGGCCTGGTGGCTTCACTGATGAATTTAAACAAGAACTAATACCAGTCTTTCTCAAACTTTTCAAAAAAGTTGAAGAGGAGGGAATACTTCCTAACTGATTCTGTGAGACCAGCACAACCCTGTTAAAAAAACTATTAAAAAACCACTACAGTAAAGAAAATTACAGAACAATGTCTCTTATGATCATTTATCCAAAAATCCTCAACAAAGTACTAGCAAACAGAATTCTGCAGCATATTAAAAGGATTATACACAATCACCAAATGGATTTATTCCTAGAATGCAAGCATGGTTCATCATATGAAAGTTCACCAATGTAATATGGCACATCAGCAAAATGAAGGAAAAAAACACGATCATGTCAACTCATACAGAAAAAGCATTTGACAAAATTCAACACCCCTTTGTAATAAAAACACTCAACAAAATAGGAATAGAAGGAAATCATCTGCATTGTAACAAAAGGTATATATGAAATTATCTCCACATAATAAAAGCCATATGAAAGACCAATAGTAAGCATCAGTTCAGTTCAGTTGCTCAGTCCAACTCTTTGCGACCCCATGAATCACAGCACGCTGGGCTCCCTGTCCATCACCAACTCCCAGAGTTCACTCAAATTCATGCCCATCGACTCGGTGATGCCATCCAGCCATCTCATCCTCTGTCATCCCCTTCTCTTCCTGCCCCCAATCCCTCCCAGCATCAGAGTCTTTTCCAGTGAATCAGTTCTTCACATGAGGTAGCCAAAGTATTGGAGTTTCAGCTTTAGCAGCAGTCCTTCCAAAGAACACCCAGGACCGATCTCCTTTAGAATGGACTGGTTGGATCTCCTTGCAGTCCAAGGGACTCTCAAGAGTCTTCTCCAGCACCACAGTTCAAAAGCATCAATTCTTCGGCGCTCAGCTTTCTTCACAGTCCAACTCTCACATCCATACATGACCACTGGAAAAACCATAGCCTTGACTAGATGGACCTTTGTTGGCAAAGTAATGTCTCTGCTTTTCAATATGCTATATAGGTTGGTCATAACTTTCCTTCCAAGGAGTAAGCGTCTTTTAATTTCATGGCTGCAATCACCATCTACAGTGATTTTGGAGCCCCCAAAAATAAAGTCTGACACTGTTTCCACTGTTTCCCCATCTATTTCCCATGAAGTGATAAGGCCAGATGCCATGATCTTAGTTTTCTGAATGTTGAGCTTTAGGCCAACTTTTTCACTCTCCTCTTTCACTTTCATCAAGAGGCTTTTTAGTTCCTCTTCACTTTCTGCCATAAGGGTGGTATCATCTGCATATCTGAGGTTATTGATATTTCTGCCAGCAATCTTGATTCCAGCTTGTGCTTCTTCCAGCCCAGCGTTTCTCATGATGCACTCTGCATGTAAGTTAAATAAGCAGGGTGACAATATACAGCCTTGACGTACTCCTTTTCCTGTTTGGAACCAGCCTGTTGTTCCATGTCCAGTTCTAACTGTTGCTTCCTGACCTGCATACAAATTTCTCAAGAGGCAGGTCAGGTGGTCTGGTATTCCCATTTCTTTCAGAATTTTCCACAGTTTATTGTGATTCACACAGTCAAAGGCTTTGGCATAGTCAATCAAGCAGAAATAGATGTTTTTCTGGAACTCTCTTGCTTTGTCGATGATCCAGCGGATGTTGGCAATTTGATCTCTGGTTCCTCTGTCTTTTCTAAAACCAGCTTGAACTTCTGGAAGTTCATGCTTCATGTATTGCTGAAGCCTGGCTTGGAGAATTTTGAGCATAATACTTGATAAAAGAAAATATTTTTATCTAACATCAAGAAACAAGACAAGCATGTCTTCTATTCAACTATACCACTTCTACTCAACACAGCACTGAAAGGTCTCAGCAGATCATTATGCAAGAAAAACAAAGGCATCCAAATTGGAGAGGAAAAAGTAAAACGATCTCTGTTAATAGGTGACATGATGTTATATGTAGAAAACCCTTAAGACTACAAAAGAAATCTGTTAGATTTGGTAAATGAACTCAGCAAATTTTCAGGATGCAAAGTCAACATGTAAAAATCAGTTGCATTTCTGTACATTAACAAAAAACAAAAGGACATTTCAAAAACATGTCCATTTATGATAGCATCAAAAAGGATGAAATAGTGAAATTAACCAAGGAAGTAAAAGTACAATGAAAGCTACAAAATTAGAAATTATAGAAGACATAAATAAATGGAGAAACATCCCATGTTCATAGATTAGAAGACAATGTTATTAAAATGCCAGTGCTACCCAAAGCAATCTACAGATTCAAAGCAATCTATAGATTCAAAGCAATCCCAATCAAAATCCCAATGATCTGTTCTATACATCAGAGTCTCTTTTGCTGTCTCGTACACAGGGTTATTGTTACCATCTTTCTAAATTCCGTATATATGCGTTAGTATACTGTATTGGTGTTTTTCTTTCTGGCTTACTTCACTCTGTATAATAGGCTCCAGTTTCATCCACCTCATTAGAACTGATTCAAAAGTATTCTTTTTAATGGCTGAGTAATACTCCATTGTGTATATGTACCATAGCTTTCTTATCCATTCATCTGCTGATGGACATCTAGGTTGCTTCCATGTCCTGGCTATTATAAACAGTGCTGCGATGAACATTGGGGTACACGTGTCTCTTTCCCTTCTGGTTTCCTCAGTGTGTATGCCCAGCAGTGGGATTGCTGGATCATAAGGCGGTTCTATTTCCAGTTTTTTAAGGAATCTCCACACTGTTCTCCATAGTGGCTGTACTAGTTTGCATTCCCACCAACAGTGTAAGAGGGTTCCACTGGCCAATAATAATAATGAGTTGAAATACATAAAGTATATATAAGTCCATGAGTTTGAAATGATTCCTTGACAGTTTTAAAGGATGGTGGGGCATCAACTTATTATTTTAAAATGTGATAAATAAAGAGAAAGACTCAAAAAAAAAAAAATCCCAATGATGCTTTTTGCAGAAATACAGAAACCCACCCTGAAATTCAAATGGAATCTTAAAAGGACCTCTAGTAGCCAAACAATCTTGAAAAGAACAAATCTAGAGGACTCACATTTCCTGATTTCAAAATTTACTATGAAACTTGAGTAATCAAAACAGTGCAGTATTTGCATAAAGACAGACATATCCACAAGAGGAATAGAATAGAGAGCCCACAAGTAAACCCTTACATATATAGTCAAGTGATTTTGACAAGGCTGCCGAGACCATTCCAGAGAAGGCAATGGCACCCCACTCCAGTACTCTTGCCTGGAAAATCCCATGGACGGAAGAGCCTGGTAGGCTGCAGTCCATGGGGTCGCGAAGAGTCGGACACGACTGAGTGACTTCCCTTTCACTTTTCACTTTCATGCATTGGAGAAGGAAATGGCAACCCACTCCAGTGTTCTTGCCTGGAGAATCCCAGGGACGGGGGGGCCTGGTGGGCTGCCGTCTATGGGGTCGCACAGAGTCGGACACGACTGAAGCGACTTAGCAGCAGCAGCAGCAGCAGCCAAGACCATTCAATGAGGAAAGTACCCTTTTTCAACAAATAGAGCTGGGAAAACTGGATGTCTAGACTGAAAAGAATGAAGCTGGACCCTTACCTTATGTCATGTACAACAACTATCTCAAAATAGACTGAGGACCTAAACACAAGACTTAGAACCTTTAGAATGAAACAGGACAAAACCTTCATGACATTGGATTTGGCAGTGTTTTCTTGGATATGATACCAAAGACACAGCAAAAGAATTGGACTTGATGAAATTTAAAAAAAATTTGTATCAAAAGACAGTGTCCATTCAAACAATATCATTGAAACTAATGGAGTATCATTTTCAATAGGTTATTTTTGGAAATTACTTTTCTATAACTATGTATCTTTTTCATTAGAATGTGTAGATCATTGTCACCTGAAGGAAGAAAGAAAAAACAGACACTATGCACAGAGTGAAAAGGCAGTCCACAGAATGGGGGAAAATATTTGCAAATTTGATAAGCAGTTATATCCAGAATGTAGAGAAACTTCTAAAACTCAACAACAATTTAAAAAAATTTTTAAATGGGTAAAAAACTTAAATAGACATTTCTCCAAAGAAGATATATGAATGGAGAATAAGCACATGAAAATATGCTTAACATCACTAATCATTAAGGAAATACAAATCAAAACTACTGTGAGGTGCCACCTGACATCTATTACGATCACTACTATTGGGGAAAAAAAGAAAAACAGAAAAAGAACAGTGTTGGAAAGGATATAGAGAAATTCGAACCTATCTGCACTACTGGTGGGAATGTAAAATGGTTCAACCATGGTAGGAAACATGTAGTTTCCTCAAAAGGTTAAAAAGAGAAGTATGATCCAGCTGTGGGTATAACTGAGGTCAGGGTCTTTTAAGAGCTAGTTATATACTGTTCATACCAGTATTGTTCACATTAGCTCTAACATAGAGGAAATCCAAGAGTCTGTAAGCTAAATGTGGTATATATATACAATGGAATATTCCTCAGCCTTTTAAAAGAAGGAAATTCAGTAATATGCCAAACAAAGATGAACTGTGAGGATATTTTGGTGAATGAAGTAAATTGTCACAAAAGGCGCATATTGAATGATTCCACTTACGTGAAGTACTTGGTCAAAAATCATTGAACTTGTAATGATGGTTGCCAGTGCCTGGGGAGAGTGGGGAATTATTGATTATGATTGATAAGTATAAAGTTTTAGTGTTAAAAAATGAAGAATTATAGGGTTCAATGGTAGTTATGACTACATACAATGTCACTGAAATATATATTTAAAAATGGTTAAGATGGTAAATTTATGATATATGTATTTTTAAAAAATACAACAACAAAAATTCACAGACTGGATAGCTTTAATTTATCTTCTTATGGTTCTGGAGACAAGATGTCATCAAGTTTGGTTTCTTCTGAGGCCGGCCTCCTTGGCTTGCAGATGACTGCCTTCTCACTGTGTCCTCATGTGGCCTTTGGTCTGTGTGCGCATCTCTGTTGTCTCTCTGTATGTCCTCATCTTGCTGTAGTGACATTAGTATTAATAAGAGTGGATTAGGGCCCACCCAAATAGCCTTATTTTAATTACTTCTTTTAAACCTTATCTCCAGATACAGTCACATTTTAAGGTCCTGAGGGTTAGGATTTCAATAGATCAATTTTGGGTAGGCACATAACACTGGTTCATAACACTGGTCAAACTGATAAAACGAGGTCTCAGGCATACAAAAAACTTTTTAGGCAAGATATTCCAAGGGATATTCCAGTTATTCCCAGAAACTGCTCAAGATCCTTCTTAGAATGTGTAGGATTGGGGCAAACCAAGGCTGAGGTATTAACCCTTTACTACAAGCCATGCAAGCATTAACTCAAAGCTAAGTAAGAAAATAAGGATAACCAGAGATAAAGAGGAATAAAAAGGTGAACTCTTCAGAAACACGCAGCAATTTAAAATTTTTTGTAAACCTAATAACATAACTTTAAAATATATGAAGCAAAAATGACAACAAAAAGAAGAAATAGAAAAATTGGCAATTATAGTGGAGGACTTTAATCCACCTCTCTTAATACATACATAGAGAATAAGTAGACAAAAGAGTCAATGAATATCTGAGTAACATGATGAATGAATTTCACATATATAGAATACCATACCCAATAATGACTGAATACACACCTATTTTCCCATGCATATGGAACAGTATATAAAAGTTGATCATAATTTTTGGTTGAGCCATAAGTTTCAACACATTTTTTAAATTAGGATTGTTCAGATCATGTCCTCAGAGTAAGAGGGATCTTATATATTAAAGAGTTTTGTCTAGAAAAAAATTTTTTTAATGTTGAAATATTGAAAACTTTCCACTGAGACTTAAAGCAAGACAAGATATCCATGGTCACCACTACCACTCAATATTGTATTGTAGAACTGGGTTATTGCAAAAAGCAAGTAGAAAAGACTTAAAGGTTGTAAAGGAAAAACTAAAATTGTCATTATGTGTACACAGGGTATCTAAAAGGATTTTGGGTAGCTTAGAGGGAATGTATGAAATTAGTAAGGTTACTGGCTGTAATGTCAATATTTTTAAATTGTATATATGTACCAACAACAAACACTTTAAAATGTTTTCAATTACAGTTTATAAAGTATTAAAATCAAATACCTAGTAATTAACAAAAGACATGCAAAACTTCTACACAGAAAATTATGAACTATATTGAGATGAAGTCATACCTAAAGAAATTAAAGAATATATACTTTGTAGATTGGGAAATTGTTGAAATAATTTCAGTTCTCTGTGATCTGAGTTGTATATTTATTGCATACTACTCTCCCCAAAATACTGTCAGGCTCTGTGTGTGTATAATGGACAAGCTGATTCTAAAATATACTTCGGGTTGCAAATGAGGAAGAATAAGTAAGACAAATTTCAAGAACCAGGAGGAGGAAGAGGGGAGGGATAAGAGCAACAACAAAACTGGAGGACGAGTACTAGCAGGCATCAACTCTCACTATCCATCGTGGCCTTGGAATTTCCCCTGCAGCCTTGGTCAAGGATAGACAAATAGATCAATGGAACTGTAGAGTACAGAAACAGGCTCACACATGTAAGACAGAGTTAACACTTTGTTATAAGTTGGGAAAAGAATCTTTCTTGTAAGTATTGCTGGGTGAATGGAATATATGTATGGAGAAAAATTTTGATGCCTACATTACCCTTTTCTCACCCTCATAAACATACCCCCTCATTCATATGATTTGAAGGACTAAATCTGAGATAAACTTAAAGCTGTAGGGGAAAAAATAGATTATGATACTGGGAGTAGGTAGTAAATTTTTTCTCAAGTAGTGATAAAGTTTTTTTTAATATTGGTATATAGTTGATTTAGTAATGTCTTAAATAGAATATAAAAAATACAATGCCACTGAGGGAAAAATTGATAATTTGATCACATTGAACTTAAGAACTTGTATTTGTCAAAAGGCACTAAAATAATATGCAAGAGGATGGCAGGCCCCCAGAGTGGGGAAAGATATTTGCAGTGCATATATCTGATGAAGCCTTCCTATCCAGAATAAAGAGTTCCAAATCAATATGAAAATGAGCAAAAGGCTTGAACTGCACTTCACGAAAGGTAGATCCAGGGGACCCCAAAACATGAAAAGGTGCTCACCCTCTTGAGTTATTTTGCCTTATTTTAGTTTATCCAACTACTCATAGTTCCATTAAATTTGAAGTTACACCAAGATGTTTTATTGGGTTCTGATTGATCATTTTTGGCAAGAATACTTCTTGCCAAAGTAGTATTAGGTGACGTTGTATACATTAGAAAGCATACAATGTTGGATTTTTTCCAGTGTTACGAATGCTAAATGTTATCACTTGGTTATAGTGCTGCACACTAGATACCACCATTTTAGAGATCAATTTTACAGTTAATTTGTGTGACACTATTTTATCACCTCCTTTTTGATGTTTATAAGCTCATTTATATGTCCTGATTAGTAATCAAAATAGTATTCTTTCAAATATCCCCTCCCCCATGGAATACAAGGAATATATCTGGAAATACATTTTAGATTTGGTTATGAACTGTAATCTTCAACCAAAGCTTCCATGGGAAGCGGGGGTTGCTAAGACACTCAGGCTGCAAAATTCCCCACAAGGACTTGTGGGCATTCAAAAGATAGGATTAAGGTTTATTATAGTGACTGCTACAGATTAAATCAGAAAAGGGAACATTCATATGGGTAATGAGGTACTAGGCACAAGATTCCAGATTCATTAGAATTACAGGGGGACATGCTTAAGCTCATAGCAATGATACATGACAACATGTTCATGGTGCCAAATAGGGAAGCCCATCTGAACTTTGTGTTCACAGTTTTTACCAGGATGTGTGTGTGTGTGTGTGTGTGTGTGCACGCATGCACACACATGGTGGTCTTGTAGTGCCCACACAACTGAATGTAACTGTTCCAACTCCAGGCCCATAAAGGTCAAATGGATATGGCTTGCTGAGGACTTTGGTCATACAAAAACAGTTTTTCAGCATGATTTTCACTGTTAGCATTAACTATCAGGGCTTCTCTAGTGGCTCAGATGGTAAAAGTACTATAGACAGCAATTCCTGAAGTCAGTGATCTTGAAAAGGACCCAAAGCTACTCTCTCCTTGTCTACAATGAGAATACACTAAAAGGTAGTCTCACTTGATCCAATAAGACCTGGAAACATGGCTTTGCCACTAAACAGTGTAACTTGTATCTGTTTTGATCTCAGAAGCTTCAGTTCTAAAATGGAAATACAGGAACTTCCCTGGTGGTTCAATGGTTGAGAATCCACCTGCTAATGCAGAAACACGGGTTTGATCCCTGGTTGGGGAAGATACCACATGCCACGGGGAAACTAAGTGCCTGCACCACAACTACTGAAGCCAGGGAGCCCTAGAACCCACCAGCGGCAAGAGAAGCCGTCACAATGAGAAGCAGAAGCACAGCAACTAGAGAAAGCCTCGTGGGCAACAATGAAGGTGCAAAGCAATGAAGAAGACCTAACACAGCCAAAAATGAAATAAATGATTAAAAACAAAATAAGATGGAAATATGCTAAGCATCTGTAACATTTCAGGTGTAACTGGAATTTTAGGAAAGATATGTACACCCCAACATGCATACACACACAAATACATACACAAACGTACAGCATGGGTAGATTATGAACCCAAGTTCGGGTGCTCACCTGTCAGGCGCTCTATGACCTGGTATCCCATCACTGACTCAACAGGGTGGACCCTCACACATAGTCCTGAACCCTTGTAAAATATGATCTCTGCAGTCATGTCTTCAGAATTCGGTGCGGTGCCACGCCACTGGGGGTCGCCTCTTCGTAACCCTGGGAACCACTCAGCTTAGCCTCGGCCTCAGGTCGGATCGAGAGCTGCGGGCAGAGATAAACGGTGCGCACGCGCAGTCCGGTGGTCTCAGAATTCTCCGGGCGGGCTGGGAGCGGCGGCTTAGCTTTGGGACTTCCTAAGCCAGACTGGGTGTCTTCGACCTCAGGTATTTTTTCCGTGCCCCTGTTGCGCGCTGCGCGCAAGTGGCGCCCTTCCGAGGAAGAATCCGGCCTGGGTCGCCGCAGAAACGACTGTGAACAGGTAACCCGAGCCGGAGGAAGGCGGTGAGTGGAGGTGAGAGGAATTTCTGGGGGCGCTCCAAGCGTGGGCGCCCCGAGCGCCGTCGTAGGAATCCCCCAGCCGCCTCGGTCCTGTGGGCGCTTGAGCAGCGGGGAGGGTGGTTGCAGCCCTGAGAGAAAGTCTGGACGGCTGCGTGGCTGTGCGAGGCCTTGCTCCGTGCGAAGGGCCACGGGGCAGTTCCACGGCGGTGGGTGCCATTTCGAGACCGGACGAGGTGCCTGGTTATCCTTGCCTGACGGGGATCAAAGGTGCATGTCCTTTATGTGAACGTGAATTGCGGTAGCCTCGTGGTGAATATCTCAGTGACCCATGGCTCTGAGCTCCCTCCTGTTTCCTCTCCTGTCAGCACCTATGACTGCCACAGAGAAATAACTCCAAGTGGGAAACCAGATGCTAAGCTCTCGATGAAGGGTTTTGGTAAGAAGGTACAGACTGGCTTTTAGTATGGGAATTTTAAATTAGGGATTGTCCCCGAGTCACGATTCTAGGAAGGAATGGATAGAGAGACTCTAAGAATGGGGTTCCTTCCTGGGACAGTTGTTTCTGGGTTCATTGGTACATTTGAGGATGACAACGTTTCTTGAGCTGTGAAGACATTAACCTACTATGAGCACCCTCTTCTTATTTCATTTTGGTTTTCTGTATGAGGTCGCAACCGATGGAGCCACAGAGGATGTATTGTAATAAATAATAAATACTCAGCGTGTGGTGACTCTGATTATTTCCCTGCAGGTTTCTGTAGCTAAGAAGCAAGAAAAATGTCAGGTTAATTATGACTTGTGTTTGCAAGTTAAGCGACTGAGCCAGAATTCAGTTGACTAGTTCTTAACCAAAGTTCTTTTGCTTGAATTTATGGGTATAGAGGGAACCATAACTCCCCAAATTTTATAGATAATCGCTATATATATTTGTAATTTTCATTTTTCAAAGGTGTACACAATTCAAAAGATTTAGACCTGGGTTTTTATCTAGAATAAAAATTTGTTGTATCTTGGGAGAGTTTTGTACAAAAGTAGTGATCAAGATAATGAGAATGATTAAGAAACTCCCATGACATCCATGAGAGGATATTATGTAGATAATAAAATTTCTGTTTATGAAACTTACTCGTAATAAGGGAATATGGCCATGATCTAATGTTAAATCATCTTCATATGGGACTTTCTTGATAGTTCAGTGGCTAAGACTCTTAGCTCCCAATGCAGGAGCCCCCCACCCCGCTTTACGTCCCTGGTTGGGAAACTAGATCCCACACGCTGCAACTAAGACCTGCTGAATACAAATAAATATTTTAAAAAATCATCTTCTTCATAGTTGTAGATAATGATACCCAAGAAAATTTAAAATTACATATGGCATTCATTTTTTAAAATAGGGGATAATCCTTGCAAAAGGATCCCCCTTCCTGCAACATTTAGATGGTTTATAGTCTTCAAAACAGCCCTCTTTTGTAGGTGGTATTCTTATCCCTTTCTTTGCTGATGTTATAGTTAACATAGGCACTGAGACATTTTTAACGCACAGCTTAAAGTTCGTTTTCAATTCCTGCAAGTCCAACAACATAGCTTGTGTCTTAATTTCAACAGTATATTATATTATACATTATCCATGCCTTTTCTTCTCTTTTTAATCCATTATGCCAGTCTCTTTTAAGTGAACAGTTTAATCCATTTAAATTTGAAGTACTTACTGATTAGGAGGAACTTATGCCATTTTACCATTTGTTTTCTGTGTGTCTTGTCTTTTTTATTCCTTGATCCCTCCATTCCTGCCTTCTTTTTGTGTTTAATTGATTGTGCTGTCCTGTTTGATTATCCTTTCTCATTTCTTTTTCTCTATTTTTTAGTTGTTTTCTTAATTGTTATCTTGAGGAGTATAATGAGCATCTTAAATTTATGACAGCCTAGTTTGAATTAACACCAGCCTAACTTTAATAGTATACAACAAATCTGCTTTTTGTTTGTTTGGGGGTTTTTTTTTTGTGGTTTTTTTTTTGTTGTTGTTGTTGTTGTTTTTACTACACTGTGGGTATAGCTCAGTGGTAGAGCATTTGACTGCATACTTTTGAAACCTACCTGGGTCTTCACTGAGTCAATATTGTTTTCCATCATTTCATATAGATTAATTATTAAGGAAACCTTAAGAAAGGCAATGACAAAGAATGCTCAAACTACTGCACAATTGCACTCATCTCACATGCTAGTAAAGTTATGCTTAAAATTCTCCAAGCCAGGCTTCAGCAATACCTGAACCGTGCACTTCCAGATGTTCAAGCTGGTTTTAGAAAAGGCAGAGGAACCAGAGATCAAATTGCCAACATCGGCTGGATCATGGAAAAAGCAAGAGAGTTCCAGAAAAACATCTGTTTCTGCTTTATTGACTATGCCAAAGCCTTTGACTGTGTGGATCACAATAAACTGTGGAAAATTCTTCAAGAGATGGGAATGCCAGACCACCTGACCTGCCTCTTGAGAAATCTGTATGCAGTTCAGGAAGCAACAGTTAGAACTGGACATGGAACAACAGACTGGTTCCAAATAGGAAAAGGACTACATCAAGGCTGTATATTGTCACTCTGCTTATTTAACTTATATGCAGAGTACATCATTGGAAACACTGGGCTGGATGAAGCACAAGCTGGAATCGAGATTGCCGGGAGAAATATCAATAACCTCAGATATGCAGATGACACCACCCTTATGGCAGAAAGTGAAGAAGAACTAAAGAGCCTCTTGATGAAAGTGAAAGAAGAGAGTGAAAAAGTTAGCTTAAAGCTCAACATTCAGAAAACTAAGATCATAGCATCCGGTCCCATCACTTCATGGCAACTAGATGGAGAAAGTGGAAACAGTGGCTGACTTTATTTTTCTGGGTCCAAAATCACTGCAGATGGTGATTGCAGCCATGAAATTAAAAGACGCTTACTCCTTGGAAGGGAAGTTACGACCAACCTAGATAGCATATTAGAAAGCAGACACATTACTTTGTCAACAAAGGTCCATCTAGTCAAGGCTATGGTTTTTCCAGTGGTCATGTATGGATGTGAGAGTTGAACTACAAAGAAAGCTGAGCGCTGAAGAATTGATGCTTTTGAACTGTGGTGTTGGAGAAGACTCTTGAAAGTCCCTTGGACTGCAAGGAGACCCAACCAGTCCATCCTAAAGGAGATCAGTCCTGGGTGTTCATTGAAAGGACTGATTTGGCCACCTCATGCAAAGAGCTGACTTATTGGAAAAGAGCCTGATGCTGGGAGAAATTGAGGGCAGGAGGAGAAGGGGATGACAGAGGATAAGATGGTTGGATGACATCACCGACTCAATGGACATGGGTTTGGGTGGACTCCGGGAGCTGGTGATGTACAGGGAGGCCTGGTGCAGTGCAGTTCATGGGGTTGCAAAGAGTCGGACATGACTGAGCGACTGAACTGAACTGAACTGAATGGGTCACCGTGTTGCAAGCTGTCATATTTTTAACCTGTTGCCTGAGAGATAGTTATTTTTAATTTTTGCCTATCAAAAATTATTCTCTGATGAACATCCTTGTACACATGCTATTAAGTGCCTACAATATTCTAGACCTAGAAGTTGTAAGACTTGGGGTAGTACAATCAGTAGAAAGCCATAGTTGCTTCCTTTAAAATGCTTATTATCTAAAATGAGGTAAAATCTGAATAGGAGTAAGGTGGTGTGTTCCACTAATTTCAGTGGTCTGTTTCTCTGACTCTGCTTCTCTATGTTGCTTGATATATTCAGATATTGTTCATAAATACTTATATTGGTCAATCTGATTGTTTTGTTGACAGTGTATCTGGAATATTTCCCATATCCTTAAATATTTTCCCAACTTCACATTTGGTATCTACTTTGATTTATAACAGTGATGGTTTGTCATATATTTAACTAGTAAGTTTTGCTAGACTCAAAGTCCTGAACACTGACTTTCTATCTTCAAAGTCTTAACCAACTTCATATAATTAAAAAGCCACAAAAGAGGTCCTTATTAGGATGGTAGTCTTGGAAGGTGGGAATAGAAGGAAGAGGATCTGCTCTGAGCAAAACTGCATTGCCTACTTCTAGGTCTGCATCTTCCTCACCAAAATGATACAGTGCCAGAAAACTTCCTGCTGACATATCTGGGTCTGGCAGAAATGCCTCTGTGCTATGACCCTGGGATTTGGCAGAAGAAGTGGGTTTATCTAGAATCCTAATCTACCCAAATCATGTGTGATGGTAAATAGTTTGGAACCTGGAATGGAAGATTATAATGTTATTAACTTATGTTCTGTTGGGAACACCAAACTGATCTCAAGGTCTTTCTCTTCTACCAGCTCTGGCTTTCTGGACATGTGCTTTTCTGTTAGAGGAACCTTGAGGACTAATCCAGTCTTGCAGGTCTAAAACCATTGTTCATATAAGTTGATGTTTCTCTCCTTCTTGGAATATGTGTATTTTTTTAGATCATTTGATCTAAATGTGTAAGTTGATGTTTCTTGGAATATGTGTATTTTTTTAGATCATTTGATCTAAATGTGTAAGTTGATGTTTCTCTCCTTCTTGGAATATGTGTATTTTTTTAGATCATTAATTTTCATTAATTTTTCTAAAGTTTACTACCCAAAGAGGTTCCTCAGATAACCTGCCTCCCAGCTTTTATTCTACTGAAATGTGATACATAATTACCGAGCATCCTCTCAATGTGCCTCAGTCTAAACGAACTAGTGTTGGTGTTGCTGTCACGCAAAGCTGGGTGTCAGACGAGCTGCAGGGCAGTGCAGCCAGGCAGTGAGGTAAGCTGTATGGCCTTTAACCCTTCCTCCTTGGTTAAGGAAATGACCAACCAGTACAGTGTTCTCTTCAGACAAGAGCACACCCATGATGATGCCATCTGATCAGTTGCTTGAGGGTCAAACAAAAAAGACTCTGAAACAGTGGTCATAGGATCCCTGGATGACCAAGTGAAGGTCTGGAAATGGCGTGATGAGAAGCTGGACCTACAGTGGAATCTGGAGAGCCATCAGCTGAGTTGTTGTTTGTGGACTTCAGCCACACCCTACCCATTGCTGCATCCCATTCTCTTGATGCTCATATTCTTCTCTGGCAGTTGGAAAAGAACAAATAAATAAAGTCTGTAGATGCAGGACCTGTGGATGAATGGACTTTGGCCTTTTCTCCCAATTCCCAGTATCTGGCCACAAGAACTCATGTGGGGAAAGTGAACATTTTTGATGTGGAAAGTGGGAAAAAGGAGTATTCTTTGGACATAAGAGGAAAATTCATTTTAGTATTGCATATTGTCCTGATGGGAAGTTTCTGGCCAGTAGAGCCATAGGTGGAATCATCAGTATTTTTGATATCACAACTGGGAAACTTCTGCATATGCTAGAAGGTCACAATATGCCCATTTGCTCCTTGACTTTTTCCCTGGAGTCACAGATCCTTGTAATTGCTTTGGATGATGGCTCCGTCAAGATCTGTGACATACAACACACCAGCTTGGCTGGCACATTGAGTGTCCCTGCATCCTGGGTGCTGAACGTTGCATTTTGTCCTGGTGACACACACTTGGTTTCTAGTTGATCTGACAAAAGTGTAAAAGTTTGGGATGTTGGAATGAGGACTTGTGTTCACACCTTCTTTGATCATCAGGATCAAGTCTGGGGAGTAAAATACAATGGAAATGGCTCAAAAATTGTGTCTGTTAGAGAAACGACCAGGAAATTCACAATATGATTGTCTAATTTAAAGGTCAAAGTCTTCTAGACTAATGCTGCAAAGGGAATGTATAGATTGAGCATGACATCCCTTACCTTTCTGGCTTGTTTAAAAGAAATAGCATTTATTGTAGCAAAAACTTGTGTAGATACATATAAATCTTTTCATGTTTTATTGTAAATGCCATTCATACTTTAACATAAAATGTTCTTAATGCAAAAAACAAAAAACTAATGTTAATGTTATTACTAAGACAGTACCCAACATGTCTTACATGCCCATTTTTCTATCAAGGACAGTGTTGAAGGAGTGAAGGAGATAAGTTCATTAAAGATTTGTCTTTGTAATTTTCCAGATGTAAGATTCCAGAAATTTGGAAGATAAGACAGAAATTTGGTATTGAATGACTTAAACCTCAGTGAATAGTAGTATCTCATAGTTTATGTGAATTAGTGTATATACATGATTGAGATTTGCAAACTTGGAGGTCATGGATCTTGGCAGGAAATCCCTGAAAGGTAAATATCAAGACTATTCTGTTGTTGAATGGAACATACTAAATTTGGATGACATATTTCAACATCCTCCCTCAATATTCTTTAACTCTACCTATTAGTTATCTACTGTTGCATAACATATGACTCTGACACTTAGTAGCTTAAAGCAGTAAACGTTTATCTCATGATTTCACTGGTTGAGAAATCTGGACATGGCTTAGTTTGGCTCTAGTTCTCTTTACACTAGTTTTCTTGCAAGGCTATTAAGTTGTTGGGTAGAGTTGCAGTCATCTTAAGGCCAATATTGGGTGTATCCTCTTCTGAGCTCACTCAGATGGTTCCAAGATCCAGTTTCTCATGGGAGGATTGGAGGCCACCCCTGGCTGAGCAAGTGAGACATCAGAAGAGGCAAACAACATGAAAGTCTTAGTCTGCAATCTGCCATCACAAATAACATTTCACCACTTTAATCATATTGTGTTTATTAAAAACAAGTCACTCAATTCAGCTTATACACATGTGAAGGAGAGTACATAAGGGCATAAATACCAGAAGATGATCATCGGTAGCCTAAGTAATCACTCAGCACAAGCCAAGTGTTCAGTGATAGACGTTAGATGGCAGTAAAAAGAAAATGTATCATCATAAGTAGTAAGTGAATACAGAATCATAGGATTGGAGAAGACCTTACAAATGCTGTGTCTCCTAAATGTTGTTCACTTAAATCTGATGTATACATAAAATATAATGTCATGTGCCAAAAATTAGGTGGATTTATTTTTTTAAAAACTATAAGATCTGACATAGTGAAGCATTTAATAATTGAGGAAATTCTCAATTTTATATAAACTGTATTTTCTAAATTGGGACTTTATACTGCATTAAAAAAAATAACTGATTAAATTTTCGCTTCTTTAAAAGGTAAAAATTTTCCTTGACAGCTCATGTTTACTGAGAATTTACGTGACAGATACCAATCAGGCATTATCCTCATGTTCACTATTTAATAACCAAATGTTATTATTTTATTTATTGTTAAATGGTTCAGATACTTAAGAACAAACCAGGAAATTTTGTCTATTTTAGCAAGCTTCTTCAAAAATACCTATATATTCTGCTTCAGTCCCCTCATATATTATAGATTTTTAGCCTATGTACTTGGCATATTGCTCTCTTCCTACAGTACAATCCTTATCTTCTCTCCTTCTGTGTTCAAAATATTCCTTTCATTTCCCCATTAATACATAGGTTTGCTGTTTCAGACATCGACATCCAGGGATGTGGCCATACACTTCTCCCAGCAGGAGTTGGAATGTCTCAGCCCTGTTCAGAAGAACTTGTACCAGGATGTGATGATGGAGAACTATGATAACTTGGTCTCACTGGGTATGTTTATCAGCCTCAAGTGATTTAGAATAATTTAGAATCTGCTCTTTAAGATACACATTTTTTTCCACTGTAATTTTTAGGGCTGCCTTTAGGAAACTAGTTAACACTTTCTTATTCTTTTTTACCAAGAAAGTGGTTTCAGCTTTGTCAGGTTGGAAATCACATCTGCATTAAATATCTTTATCCTCCCTCTCCTTCAGTTACATTCATACCTCCTCTGTTCTTAATTACAGTTGCCTTTCTTCCTTTATGAATAGGGTGTGGTTTAGAAATCTTTGGCATTTGTTATATGTCATTGTCAAAGAATCCAAATTTCCTATTTATTTATGTTCGGAATTTCTATAGATGTTCCATTTTATTATCTGATCCTCTTGCAGAGAGATTGTCCAGACACAGGGTGCTAAATTGCTCTACTTGCTCTAAAAGAACCCCTACAATTTATATAGCAGTGGGTTAAATAAATGGAATTCATTGAAAACTGAAGAGCATGCATCCTGTTTTGGAGAAATTTTTTCTGTTTTGCCGTTGAAAGTTATAATCAATGAACATTGCATTTTAAATGGATTTAATATCCTACAGATAGGTCTTCTTGTGTACTCTTTGTAAAACAACAATATCTGTAATGGTGTTAATAGCTAACATTGTGCTAAGTATTTAATAGGCAAGGCTCTAAGCATTTTATATACATATATATATCAACTTTTTTTTTCCTCCTTATTATTCCCATTTTATAAGTGAGTACTGAGGCACAATGGGTTTAAGTGACTTTCCCAAGGTCAGACACAACTGGAAGGTGCAAAAGCAGGAAGTGAACTAAGGTTCCAGGATCTGTATTTTCAACTAAGGTATTAATACATGCGTTCAGTAAAAAAAGAATATGTGAGTCTATATGTATGTATTCATATATATATATATATATATATATCTTAAACTGACCCTTCCTGATTTCTTGTATTTCATTCCCTTACCGTCTCTTCTAGAAAATCTTATTCAATGTTATTTTGACCTTTTAACTGAGCGATGTTTTCTTCTACATTGTGTGCCATTTTTTTCTTTGTAAGCAGGACATTCCATTTCTAAGCCAGATGTGATTACATTATCGGAACAAGGAAAAGAGCCATGGATGGTTGTGAGAGAAGAAACAAGAAGATGGTGTGCAGGTCAGTATGAGCAAGTCAAATTATGGGGCCACATCCATGTAAGTAAAAGTCCAGTTTTCAAGGAGACACACATTTGAAATATTGGCTTGGAAAGCTTCATTCACATTGGAGAAAATACCTTTGATCTAAAGTGGAAATAAATGCTCTGCATGAACTACCCAGTGAATTTTATCTTTATTTCATTAACCACTCCCTTTGTTGTTATTCTTACATTTTCCTCCCAGTTCAGTTATGGGCATTGTCCTTCTTCTTCACGCACTTCTTATTTATTTATTTATTTGGCTGCACCAGGTCTTAGTTCTGGCATGAAGGATCTTTTTTTAGTTGCATCTTTAGTTGAGGCATGTGAACTCTTATGCATGTGGAGTCCAGTTCCCTGACCAGGGATTGAACCTGGGTCCCTTGCGTTCAGAGCATGGAGTCTTAGCCACTGGACCAGAAGGGAAGTCCCCTTATGCACCTTTTAATATGTATTTTGGACTCAAATGTTTTCTAGAACCTCTGGGGCACTTAGATTTGTAATATGGCTTCATTAACTAAAAATATATTTATTACTATATCTGGTTAATAAATGGAGTTTGTATTATATTAGGGAAGACAATAGTAGATAAATAGCAAATAAGTAGATAAGTAGCATCACATAGTGAAACATGGTTTGAAGGAGACTACCAAGGGTAAGGCAAATTTAGATAATGAGGTAAGATGATCAGGAACCCTTTTCTGAGGAAGTGATATTTGGACTGAGACATGGACGGTAAGGGCCCAAGTCATTTGAGTATATGAGGAAGTCCATTACAAGAATAAACAACACATAAAAAGGCCTGAAGATGAACATAAATGTTGTGTGTTAAGGAGTATGTGGCAGATCAGAATAGAGTTATTGAGGGTTAACTAACAAAATATGAAGTCAATATATTATGGGAGTTCAGGTAACTTAAGGTGTTATTAAGAATTAAAATTGTTTTCTAAGATTATTTAAGAGCCATGATCTGATTAAATTTGTAATATATTTATATATTTTGATACATTATTTCAAAAACATTATTTATGAGACTTAGAAGTCTAGATAAAATAAATATAAATTTATTTGTTTATTTACTTTCTCATATACTTTTTACATATTTGAAATTTTATTAAAAATTTATTTAAAATTTTTGTCCCAATATTAATATATTGGAATTTTTCTTATTTCTTTCTAGGTTAATATTCTGAAATTATTTTTTCTTTTATTTCTACTATGTTCCTGAGCTCTATCACTTCATTTCTGAGTTTTTCTAATTCTGATTTATGTTCTTTCAGCTCTTATAGCATATCAGAAAATTCAGAACACGTAATACTGTTAAGATGGCAACACTATCCCAAATTCTGTTGCTCAGTTGCTTAGTTGTGTGACTCTTTGTGACCCTATGGACTGTAGCCTGCCAGGCTTCTCTGTCCATGGGATTCTCCAGGCAAGAATACTGGAGTAGGTTGCCATTTCCTTCTCCAGGGGAACTTCCTGACCCAGGGGTTGAACTAGTGTCTCTTGCATTGGCAGGCAGATTCTTTACCACTGAGGCACCAGGGAAGACTCTTTAAACCATAATTTTAAAATTCTTTTTCAGGAACTTCATATATCTGCTCTTCTTTAGAGTTGGTTTCTGGAACTGTGTATTGACCCTTTGATTTCCCTGTTTCTCTGTATCCCTTGTGATTTTTCACTGAGATTTTGCCTTTGTGGAAACAGCCACTTCTCGCAGTCTTTACAGACTGCCTTACTACCTTCACCAGTAAGCCCAACCAGGGGTCCTGGAACCTGTCAACCACCTTTTCTTGGGATGCATCTTCTTTGGGGTTGTGTGTATGCTTTTATTTTAGTATAAATGGCTGCTTCTGACATCTTAATTTCCTGTTTCTTCTGAGGACCTTTTAGTTTCTCTTGTATTCCTCTACGCTTAATCTTTTGCTTCTCCTGGTGCCTGCCTGTGGAAATGCATATTCTTTGGTACCCTAACATGCTGCAACACTCAACTGTATTTTCAGTGGCCTCCAATGTGATGTACAAACTATGCCACCATTCCCATTGGCAAACCAAGCCAGATAAGACAAAAACCAGTCCCTTGGGCAGCTCCCAGAGAAGGCAGAATGTTGGACACAAGTTCCACGTTTTTCCTGTCCTGAGGAAGGAGCCAGAAATTAGGAGTAGGTGGGCTTCCTAGGTGGCTCAGTTGGTAAAGCATCCACCTACTAATGCAGGAGATGCAACAGACTCAGGTTCGATTCCTGGATCTGGAAGATAGCCTGAAGGAGGAAATGGCAACCCACTCCAGTATTCTTGCCTGGGAAATCCGATGGACAGAGGAGCCTGGTGGGATGCCATCCATAGAATCACAAAAAGTAGGACACGACTGAACGACTGAGCATGGTACATATTCTTCCCATGACACCTCAGTATACTGGGTGGCAAGAGGGACTTGGGCAGACAAACTGTAAACAAGCAAACTTCTTGGCTGTCTTTTCTTTTGTTTATGATTTATCTGAGTGCTAGAGCCCCTTAACTAGTTTTTAGAGTAAAGATATTTTGGTACATGTAATCCTGTTGATTCAGTATCTCTTGGAGAGAACAAGGGGCTGTATCTTTGTAGTTCACTCTTCCTAATGTCCTGTCTTCCTTTGTTTTAGGTCTTCTGTTTCCATTTCCTGCTTTGTACTGGAGTACTGAAATATTTCTTTAGTATTCATTTTAGTTTTTCTCTTGGCATTTTGACTATTTCTCTTTGAATATTTGTTTTTAGTGTATGTTATGGGGGTTACAGTATAAAATATACCTAAGCTTACACAGTCTATTTTTTCAAATATTGTAGCATTTCTTGTAAAATGAAAAACCTGTAGCTTCAATACGTTTATACTTACCTTTTGCTTTATATTATAATTGTCATGTTTATCACATTTACATATATTGAAAACACCACCAGACTGTTAAAAGCTTTGCTTTCCAGTTAAATATATCTGAAATAACTTAAGGGAATAAATGACCTTAATATATTTACCTAGATATTTAACTTTCATGTTGCCATCTTTCATTCCTAAAGATTCTATCAGTGTAAATAACTTCCTGTAGTAATTTTTTTTCAATCAGTTTTTTGCCTCAATCTGTCTCCTTTCCTTTTCAGATTCTATTTGCATCTTTACATATATTACCACGATAACTTCTATACATCTGTCATGTTTACTTTTTCCTCTGTCATTTCCATTCTGCCATAAGCTCTCCAGCATCTTTTTTTCTCAAACATTAAACTTTTTATTTTGTATTGAAGTATAGCCAATTAGGAGAAGGCAATGGCAACCCACTCCAGTACTCTTGCCTGGAAAATCCCATGGACGGAAGAGCCTGGTAGGCTGCAGTCCATGGGGTCGCTAAGAGTCAGACACGACTGAGCGACTTCACTTTCACTTTCCACTTTCATGCATTGGAGAAGGAAATGGCAACCCACTCCAGTGTTCTTGCCTGGAGAATCCCATGGATGGAAAAGCCTGGTAGGCTGCAGTCCATGGGGTCACACAGAGTCGGACACGACTGAAGCGACACAGCAATAGCCAATTAACAATGTTGTGGTAGTTTCAACAATGTTGTGGTAGTTTTGCCCTGGCTGAGCAAAGGGACTCAGCCATATATATACATGTATCCATTCTCCCCAGCATTTCAGAAGTTACTTATTGTAGTTCTATAATTTTAATGTTTTCCTTTATGTGGTTTCTTTTTTTCTGTGTTGTCTCAGCATCTGTGATTTATCTTTTACCTTGAGAGGGGATCACATTTTTTTGTTGTTCTTTTTACAATTAATAATTTTTAAGTTGTTTTTTGGACATTGTGAGTGCTATGTTGTGTTGAAATGTTTACATGTTGATATTTTTATTTTAGCAAGTAATTGAAGCAATAAAATTTAGCCTACATGTTATGTCCTGCTGTTTTGGGGCAGTAGTATAATTCTCTGGTTCTGGGCTTAGCTATACTGGTTTGTGTCCTTTTCATGCATACACAATTCATGTTTAGGCTAAGATTTGTACATGTTTCCTCCCCATATTAGGGAACCTTCTCTCAGCGTTTCCTTTCCTCCCTCCCTTTCCTCTTTGGTAGTATTCCTTACTGTGATTCTTGTAGTAGGAAATATGTTGGGGTTTCTTTGTAACTCAGTTTTGCCCCAGTATACTTGAGGCCAACCCATATTGCAAAGCTGTGAGTGTTAGAGAAAGTGGCAAGAAACTCAGTCTAGTGTAGGTCATTTTCTAAGGTTTTTACTTCCCTCCACACTCCTTTTCCATTTAATTTACAGACCTCAAGTGTTCGATTTTTTTATTTTGTCAAGCATTTTTAGGTGATATCAGTCAGAGAGGGAGATGATCTTGAAAGGGTTTACATCACCATGATGGTACGAGAACATATTCGGTTAAGGAGTTATTTAATGTGAAAATGGTTTTTTTAATTTATTTTATCTTGTATCATTGTGGACTCATTGCTTTTTTTTTTTTTTTTTTGCTGGTTTTTAATATGTATTAATTTATTTATTTGGCTGCACTGGGCATGAGTTGTGCCATATGGGATCTAGTTGCCTGACCAACGATCAAACCCTTGCCCCCTGCATTAGGAGCCCAGAGTCTTGGCCACCAGGGAAATCTCTCATTGCCTTTTATCATATTTTACATTCTATCACAATCATTTTTATGCTGCTGTTTTCACAGTTTTGGCCAGTAACACTTCTGTAAGTCTTTGATGGAAACTGATACAAAAAAGAGTATATTAAATCACTCTAGTAAAGTATGATAAATGAGTTATGGAAACTGTCATTAATATTACACAATGTATAGCTGATTTTAGAGTTATCTAAAGTAATTCACTCTGATAAGTGATATTTTTAATTTAAAAGAATGTAGTGTAGAATATTCACTGTTCTTTGCCAAGGAAAATAAAATGTTTTTCTCTTTTAGATTTGAATTCAATATATGAAATAATCAGCTGTGAAAATGTACATATTTATTAAAAACCTTCATCTCTTACTGTGCATCAGAAAATTCATACTGGAGAGAAACATGAATGTAAGGACTGTGGAAAAGCATATATATGCAGTAGAGAATGTATACTAAGTCATTGTATTTATAACACTGAGAAAAATTTTGAATGAAAAGAACATGGGAAAGCTTTTAGATATGGTTCAATTCTTAAGGCATTAAATAATTTATACTGGTGAGAAGCCCTCAGAATGTAAATAATGTTTCAGATTTTTTAGTTATGACCCAAATGTTCAAATTCAGAAATTTACAGTTTATGTTTTTGTAACTCAGAAGGCCTTTACTAGCATTTCTCTATTTATGGATTCCCAGAATATTTATAATGGAGAATGATTCAGAGAATGTAGAAATGCCCTTGTTTTGTATGCTCTGTTTATAAAAGCTCTATCAGATCAGATCAGATCAGTTGCTCTGTCGTGTCCGACTCTTTGCGACCCCATGAATCGCAGCACGCCAGGTGTCCCTGTCCATCACCAGCTCCTGGAGTTCACTGAGACTCATGTCCATTGAGTCAGTGATGCCATCCAGCCATCTCATCTGCCCTAGTCAATTCTTGTTACATTTGAAAAAAACTAATGCCAAAGAAAATCCTTGTTGACCTAACAAATCTGAAAAAGACCATCCTGATTGCCATTTGATGTTTAGAGCCTCTGTGCAAGATATCTATCCCTGTGGTAGTCTTTTGTAAGTGATCATAATAGTACCTACATTGCTGCTGCTGCTGCTGCTAAGTTGCTTCAGTCGTGTCTGACTCTGTGCGACCCGATAGATGGGGCAGTGCTGTTATTGGAGTATAAAAAGCATGGAAAGCTATCTTTTAAGATAATATTTATTCAGTAAGGGTGTGGTGTGTGTGTGTGTTTAGTTGATAAGTCATGTCTGACTCTTGTGACCTCATGGACTGTAGCCCACCAGGCTTCTCTGTCCATGGGATTTCCCAAGTAAGAATACTGGAGCAGGTTACCTTTTCCTTCTCCAGGGGATCTTCTCTACCCAGGGATCAAGTAGCTTGCATTGGCAGGCAGGTTGTTTACCACTGAGCGACCTGGAAACTTATAGGAAGCAATCAATACATCTAAAATTATTACAGTTTATTGATTATTAACCAAAATGATACTCTAATAAAAGTTTGGTTTTTTCCTGTGAAAAGTAATGAATACAGCTAAAAACATAGTTTAATAATTTAGAAATGTAACAGTAATCTTGAAACTGTTTTTTAACTTTAAAATCTTTCTATTAAAAATGTTAACATCAGATAAACGTTGCTGAATCTGGTCAAGAAAAATTATAAATGTTACATTATAGCATTGTTAGTAAGAAAGGGGATTTAGCCATAAATATGGAAGAAAAAAGAATCAAAGGAAAAGAACTCTTTTTTAAAAGGCAGCACTGTGGCACATAGTCAGGTAAGACTTAAAGAAGGAAATGATTTCTAACAGTCTTTCTAGCTCATTGCTGTATGGATTACATAATTATAACAAATCTATTAGAATAATAGGTCCTAAAAGTCAAAAGCTAAATGAGGTTTCCTTATGAAATTGAGCATAGAGTATCCAAATATATTACCCGCCAACTAAAACTGAGAATCTACCAAAAGCATTATGTAATTAAAAATCATTTATCTAGAATATTCAAAACTTAACTATTCTTGTTTGATTTTAAATCTTGAATGATTTGATCCAACTTGAAGCAATTGATCTAATACTTTCTATTTATTTGTTTATAATTAGAGGATAATTCCTTTGCAGTCTTGTGGTTCTGCTATACAGCAAAGTGAATCAGCTCTGTGTATACATGTATCCCCTCCCTCTGGACCTCTCTTTCACCCCGCCACCATCACACCCGTCTAGGTCATCACAGATTACTGAGCTAAGCTCCCTGTTCTGTACTGCAGATTTCCACTAAGCTATCTGTTTTATACATGGTAGTGTGTTTATGTCTCCAGTCTGGTACTTTCTAATGTTAGAGGTTAGCAAATGATTGCCCTGTGGGCCAGTCACCTGTTTTCTAAAGTTTTATTGGAACACAGCCATGTTCATTCACTTACATATTATCTAAAGCTGTAACAGAAAATGTATACCCCGTAAACCTAAAATATTTACTCTTGACCTTTAAGAACAAGTTTCCTGATCTTTGATCTAGATTCATTCGTTTTTCCTAATATTAATACTAAAAGGAACCTCTCTCCCACCCCATCAACACACCTACCTGACCATTTTTAAAATCAGGATACCTACTTTCAAGCACTTCCAACCAGATAAATGTCAGAAATTAGTCCTTTGAAATACCTTCCACTTTTTTTTTCGGGCAGTGTCAAAGAAGTGCCAACAGAAAATTATATTGGTGTTGATAAAATATTGTGTATTTTTGCATAGTTGGTATTCAGCCATATAAAAGCATTGTTATCTGTCAAATAAGAATGATTCATGGAAATTACAAGTTATGCATTGTCAGCCCACCATCTATGATGTCAGTGTGATTGTCCTTTATAACCTATACCTCTCTAACCCCTTGTTGCAGTTGGGGAATCCACTGTCCTATTCAGTTATTCACTGAATTCATCTGATGGTTATCAGCATTGTCCCATACATGTTTTGTTGTTGTTCAGTCACTCAGTAATGTCTGACTCTTTGCGACCCCATGGACTGCAGCACACTAGACTTCCCTGTTCTTCACCATCTCCATGTTTAGGTTTTATAATTAAATATAATACAAGACAGAATAACTTGAGTTCTGTAATAAAATAAGCCTGCAATAGGTCAGCATGGTACTTTTCCAAGTTACTATATACATAGTATATAATACATGTATTATTATATATTGTTGTTGTTAAGTCACTCAGTCGCTTCCAACTCTTTGCAACCCCATGAACTGTAGCACACCAGGCTTTCCTGTCCTTCATTTTCTCTCGAGTTTTGCTCAGACTCAGGTTCATTGAGTCGACGATGCCATCCAACTATCATCCTCTGTCCCCCCTTTCTCCTCCTGCCCTCAATCTTTCCCAGCATCAGGGTCTTTTCCAATGAATCAGCTCTTCGCATCAGGTGGCCAAAGGATTGGAGCTTCAGCTTCAGCATCAGTCCTTCCAATGAATATTCAGGATTTATTTCCTTTAGGATTGACTGGTTTGATCTTGCAGCCCAAGGGACTCTCAAGGGTCTTCTGCAGTACCACAATTCAAAAGCATCAATTCTTCAGCACTCAGCCTTCATTATGGTCCAAACTGTCACATTTGTTGGAGAAGGAAATGGCAACCCACTCCAGTATTCTTGCCTAGAGAATCCCGTGGACAGAAGAGCCTGGTGGGCTGCTGTCCATAGGGTTGCACAGAGTCAGACACGACTGAAGTGACTTAGCATGCATGCATGCATTGGAGGAGGAAATGGCAACCCACTCCAGTATTCTTGCCTGGAGAATCTCAGGGACAGAGGAGCCTGGTGGGCTGCCATCTATGGGGTCGCACAGAGTTGAACACCACTGAAGTGACTTAGCAGCAGCAGCAGCTCAAATACGTACATGACTACTAGAAAAACCATGTCTTTGGCTAGACAGACCTTTGTTGACAAAATGATGTCTCTGCTTTG